>NC_090810.1:55661198-56309321 GCF_036512215.1 Solanum lycopersicum | reverse complement strand
AGAAGATTCCATACCTCGCAGAAAATTCATGCATCGCGAGAAGATTTTATGCCTCGCAGAAAATTCATGCATTGCGAGTTCATATTCATGCATCGAGAGTCAATTCATGCATCGAGAGTTAATTTCATGCATTGCGAGTTAATATTCATGCATTGCGAGTCGATAATTCATGCATCGCGAGAAGATTCCATACCTCGCAGAAAATTCATGAATCGCGAGAAGATTTCATGCCTCGCAGAAAATTCATGCATTGCGAGTTCATATTCATGCATCGAGAGTTAATTTATGCATTGCGAATTAATATTCCTGCATCGCGAGAAGATTTCATACCTCGCAGATAATTCATGGATCGCGAGAAGATTCCATACCTCGCAGAAAATGCATGCATCGCGAGAAGATTTCATGCCTCGCAGAAAATTCATGCATTGCGAGTTCATATTCATGCATCGAGAGTCAATTCATGCATCGAGAGTTAATTCATGCATTGCGAGTCAATATTCATGCATTGCGAGTCAATATTCCTGCATCGCGAGAAGATTTCATACCTCGCAGATAATTCATGCATCGCGAGAAGATTCCATACCTCGCAGAAAATTCATGCATCGCGAGTAGATTTCATACCTCGCAGAAAATTCATGCATTGCGAGTTCATATTCATGCATCGAGAGTCAATTCATGCATCGAGAGTTAATTCATGCATTGCGAGTTAATATTCATGCATTGCGAGTCAATATTCCTGCATTGCGAGAAGATTTCATACCTCCCAGATAATTCATGCATCGCGAGAAGATTCCATACCTCGCAGAAAATTCATGCATCGCGAGAAGATTTCATCCCTCGCAAAATCTTATGCATAGCGAGAAGATTCAATTCCTCGCAAAAGTTTACATGTCGCAAAAAGATATTCATGCCCTGCAAGAAATCATGCACTGCCAGAAAAAGAATCGTGCATCTCAAAGGAAATATTTATCCCTCAACGTCAACTGACGTTAAATGCCAAGGAGAGAAATTGAGTGTCGACACGGTGGAAGACACTGTCTCCCATTCAAATTGCATTTTTAAGCTGACAAGTTTTATCTCAGTCTTTGTCAAGAGCATTTGAAATGATGAATTTCTTTTTAAAAAAAATGAAAAAAAAAAGAGAAGGAAAAAATCAAAAAAAAAAAAAAACAGGTGCAAACTACTTCAACAAGGACGCAACACATCATGGAACCTTTTGGAGACAGGTCTGGGATTAACTTCCACCACATGCAACCGCAATTCTCTACAAAGGTCATGTGTTCGGTCAAAATTGGGTTTGTCAATTTTCGTTGTCCACGATTTCTTTCATCAATCATACACAACGAAAGGGACAGCTGTTGACACCCAATTTTGGCCTAACATTTTAAAAATTCGTGATTTTGGAGCTTTATTTATTTAATAGCAAATTTTGGTCCGATGATTTTAAAATTCACACATTTAGAGTCAAATACAAAAAAAAAATTACCTTTCCCACATTGTCACTCAAACAATTTTCAATTTTACAATAGTCCCACATTGGTAGTTTACCCTTTTTGAGGATTTTTGGGTTTCTATATAAACCACTTCATTCAATATTTTAGAGGAGGATTTGGAGGGTAAAACTAAAGAATACTCATAAAATTTTGAGAATTCTTAGTTCCCATAGTTCAAAAATTTTAAAGTGTTTTTGTGGTTTTTCGAGTTGAGGAGGTGGAGTCGTCTCTTTCAAACTCGGAGTTTCGGTTCGCTGTCCAGAACCAGGTAAAATTTTTTTAGCCTTGTTTTATTTAATTTCCAGCTCTTTTATGTTTTCTGTTTATTATATGTAGCTTGTTTTGTTTTTAGTTTAATGTAGTTCTAAAAGTCAATTAATATTTGTGTTTATTATAGTTTTAATATTAGCATTTTTTTACGATTCGATGTTTATTTATTTATTGTTACTATTATTTTGAAATTGTTAGTCAACTATTTGCTATCTTAACTTTTCAAGGTTTTGTTATTATTTTATTTTAATGTTATTTTTAATTTTTATATATTACGTTATTGTTGTTTCCATTTCTAATTATGTTATTTTAGTTTGGTTGTTGTTTTCCATATTCTCTTGGGATAAGTTTGTTATGTTTTGTTGATGTTTAGTTTATATATTTTATATGTTGAAAAGGGCCGATGAAGAAATAACCGTCGATTTTCAAGGCCTCCCATGTCAATAAGACGGATTTTTATTCTTAAATTATTATTTGAGTTATTCATTTTTAGTTATATTTATTTGGCCTTAACTCTTTTATCAAGTGTCTTTACAGGTATCCGGAGGTGCTTCTCCTTGAAATTATTCGAAAAAGTTTGAATTATATTTCATTCATTATTTTGTGAATATTGACGTTAGGCAAACTTTAGGCCGATAATTATTGCTTTATTGTGTATATTGTGTGTTTATTATATGTGTTTAATATATTCTTCCTCAATTTGAAAAAAAAATTAATTCAGTCGGGAACCACATTTGTGGATTCCGAAGGGTGCCTAACCCCTTCCCTTCAGAATAACTTGAACCCCTTACATAGAATCGAATTGGTTTCGTAGATTAATAATTGGTTTCCTAGTTTTCCTAAAATTAGGTGGCGATTCTTTTTAAAACTCATTTATTTTTACAACTTTATTAAAATTGAAACAATTAATTTATTTTCGAGTTGCCGTGACGTTTCGCCCTATTTCGAAAGAGTAGGGATATTAACACTTATAGCTATTAACTTTAATAATTCTATAAATATAGTCATTTTTATAAGTTGCTCTAACGAAATATAGGATTAATCTGCCTGCACCTACTTAAGAATGGGACAAGCTAAGTATCATTTTATGAGAATAATATAGGATTCCCAAGCTAAGTAAGTTGTTAAAAATAATATTCCTCTGTCACAATCCAAAAGCCACAAGTCAAATCATCGTGACATGTATCTTCTCCTCTCATAGATAAGTGCCCAATCTACTAATCTAATATATTTAAAAATAAAGTAATTAATGTGGAAGTAAGACATGAACAATTATTTTAAAATCATACAAAATCTATGATAAAAAATAAGTATATGAAAATAAAAATAAAATCCCAACACTTAGGGCCCATTTGACCATAGATTTCTTTGTCGTTATTTGGCAAATATCTCAAATTTCCAAATACTAGTTTTTTCTAGTATTTGAGTCAAATCTCATTATTTGGGATCTTTTAAAAATTGAAAGTCCCCAAACTTTTATCTTTTACAAAAACACCCTCTATAATTGTTGCTTACGTTGTATTACATAATATTTTACATTAATTCCAAAGTAGTGATGAAATATTCGGTGAATGTGAAATTATAATATGATTATTGATGAAAATGATGAATAATCGTCTCAAGATAACAAAGTCATATATTTTGTCTACTTCACGATGTATGAAATGATGCTTGTTGCACTCATTCAAAATTACCACATTGCTCTAGTGTCATGGACACTATTTGTTATTGTTGTAACAAAGATCCAATTGACTTGTCATACAAACTTATGGTTAGTTTTGATATTTTTAAAACTTATGGGTATAAATAATATTTTTCTAAAAAAATTATATATTTCCAAATACTATGGCCAAACACATGGTGAAATTTCACCCAAATAATATTTGCCAAGAATATTTGAAATCTATAGCCAAACACTTAGTGTCGTGGAGTTTGGCTTCAAAAGGAGACACTTTTCAGTTACTACATATTAAAAGGGGACTGTTCGCAACAAATTTTCGTAAGCGCTGAAAATCGACTACAAGCAAAATAAATAAAAGAAAAATGTGATTTTATTAATGAATCGTTATGAGTACAATTCCGTTGTTCTCTTGATTCTCTCTCCTAAGTTTCTATGAGATTCGAGGGTCTTCAGTATCGTATTTCCTGAATTGTTGGATGATGTAGACCTCCTTGAGATGTTGTCTATCTCCTGAACGTCGAAAAGCGCTTCGTCGTTGTAAGTTGATATCTGGGAAGAACTCCGTTGATCACTCCTTCGAAGAACTATTGATGTTGATGTTGTAACTTTCTCCAATTTGCTGAATGCTTGTTGAATAGTTTTCAGGATCCCCTTTCAATGTCATGTCTATCCCCTATTTATAGTTGTAGGGAGTGAATAAGGTTGCTTGTGATTGGCCAAAAGATGTCATTTTGACACTTGACGCATTTTGATTTGTTCTTGCAAACCTTGTTGGTCTTGGATGCCTAGTCACTGTGACACATGGCATGAGTTCGGGCTTCAAGATGAAATGAACCTTGAATTTGAATTTAATAAGATGGACTTATTTATTTGTAAAGCCCAAATTAATTATTCAGCCCAAATGAATGGATTAAATTCAAAATTTATATGAATTTGATCCAATACAATTTATGCGTCTACAGGGACCTGTCTTAAAATACAGATCAAAATGAACACTTTACTCTTTTATAGCGTTCGTGATAAACAAATTCAATTCTGTCACTCACCCCAAAACCTACAAAAATATCACACATTTTAAAGATAGTTTGCCCACAAATGGGTGATTTATAATTCTTTTTATTAACTTCTCACATGAAGTTTTCTATTATTCTCTTACAATCATAGTTAAGAACTACTGAGGTCCAAAAAGACAACAATTCCTCTTATGAGAGAACAAAATAAGGAAACAAGGGTATATTCAGAAATTTTGAAGTGAACAACTTAAATTTTTTACCTTTGAAAATACACACAACTTCAAAACTTACAACTGTGATTTCTTGGAGTACTACTCGACATTTTATTATACTTTTCCATTTGTAATTATCCGATTCAACTGAATATATAGACCTTCTGAATTGTTGAGACATGATAATGAGTCGGGAATTTTGACCCACTTAGGGATAGATATCTAAAATTTAATGTCCTAAATGCATATTTTATGCTTTAAAAAGATGTTAATTAAGTGCTTATTTGAAGCTATGAAGGCAAAAGTGCAAGGCAAGAACATTACTAGATAAAACAATGAAAGAAAAACAAATCTAACGATCGCCAAGAAGACTCGGCGATTTGCCGAGTGGCCTTTCATCTCGGCTAATACCAGCCCTGGGAAAAAGCCAACTCGACTATGTAAATGACATTTCGGTGATCCGCCGATTGGATCGACGATGGAGATCCTGATCGCCTAAAGGTACAGAAGAGCTAATGGTGAAGAGTCAAGTCAAGAAGGCGATGGAAAGGGAGATTTGGCGCATTGCCTACCTGGTCGGTGATTCTCGATTTCTATTTATGTTGAGAAACTACGGTGGTATGTAATGCCTTTATGAAGGCCGACGAGTGTTAGCTTCTATGATTGTAATCTTTGGGTAATTGAATTTTAGATGGGTTAAAGTTAGGTAATGTTTGAGTTGTTTCCAATTTAAGTTTTATATGCACGTTAACTATTTCACTTGTGCAAAATGTGATTAGGAGTAAAAGGGACGAATGTGAAATAATATTTTGTTGTCAATTTCATGCAATGAATTTTTTTTTAATGCTTGTAGTCTTACAATTGTGATTGTATTCATTTTGATTGTGATTGTGATTGTGTGATGTCTATGATTCTCAATTTGCTCGAATACCAGGTTGGTAATTTTTTTTGATTGACACAGATTCCACACTTGATACGAAAAATCTATTAGTTGGCTTGAGTACCATGCCCTTATACAAGTTCTCTAATAATTGATGGGATACCACACTTGCTACAAAATCTATATTGGTTTAATCAGGTACCACACTCGGTACATGTTTGTTTTATATAGGTCTATGAGTGGCCGGGTTGATGGGTTCAATTGATGGGATGGTTCTTGTTTAGACCAAGATTTCATATTATCCACTATGGATGATATTTTAGGGATCCTTGGATGGTTCAGGTCACCGACGAGGAAGCTTGAGTCATGTATGATTTCAGTTAAGAGGGGAGTGGGTAAGCAAGAGTTTTATAGATTGTCCACTAAATTATCTATGGTGTCAGTAGGGAATCTTAAAAAGGGCACTAGATTGGTTAACAAAGAGAGTTGGTAGATTTGAATTCATAATCATTATAATTAGTACAACAGTTCCATTGTTGGTAGGACGGGCAAGATCATAAAGTCTTTATGTGATAAAGGGGTTAGGTTATGACCTAACAGGAGGGTGGAATGACTCCTAATGACGGAATCGACAACATAAATGAGGTAGAGAGGCTTGGGATAGAGTGTATGAGTTAAGAGGTCGTATTACTAGATAGTAAGGATAAAGTAAAATGATTGGGGTTGTGTAGCTTCCAGTTATATCTTTCTAATTATTCGTATGATATTATGTGGTGATTTAGGTCGATCGATGATGACTATCAATACATGTCGTCTGTAGTAATACTATTCTTGCTATGCCACTTGGTATAGTCTTGTTGCAGGATTAATGATGTTTCTTAGGTGAAGACGATGATTCTCCAACAATTTCTACTCCTTCTTTCTAATGATGGAAGTTGTGTCTTATTTTTAGATTTTGTTTCTCTTAGAGCTTGTACCTGTTAGACAAGTACTTCCTAGATGGAGGATTTTCTTGTATTTTACAATTGATTTTTTCTAAGGGAAAATTATCGCGGTTAATCAAAATTATACAACTTAATTACTCATCATAGTTATAGTTTACTATAATTATCACTCACGACTAACGTTATACATTAATTACGTGAGTTGACTTTGAGTTTGTATAATTAGCCTCATTTGTATATGCATAATTTGCCTAAACATACAAATGCATATGTATAATATACAATAATGTAATCATTCACATATACAATTCACCTCTCCTACTCTATGCCCTCTCTCCTCCCTCTCCCGATCTCTCTTGCCATATATACAAATGCATATGTATAACATACTCCCCACTCCGCTCCCTCTCGCTCGCCTCTCTCCTTTCTCTCTCAATCTCGCTCGTCACTCTCCTCCCTCTCCCAATCTCGCTTGCATATATACAAATACATATGTATTATATATAATTATCTAACCGATATACATATACAATTCACCTCTCTCCCACTTTTTGCCCTCTCTCTCTCTCTCCTCTCTCCTCTCTCTCCCAGTCTCGCTCGCTTCTCTCCTCCCTATAACATATAGCTAAGAATTGTAATTATCAAACTATAGCTATGGAGAGTAATTACGCTATTTTTGAGTGACTATATGCGAAAGTTTTTTTTTTTTTTTTTAATGTAATCAAGGTTGACGTTATTTTCTCTTGTGTTCTTAAGATGAAGTACTAGGTTTCAGTCTACTCCTGCATTACCAATTTTAAATCGGACGGCAAGAATTCTCCTATCTAGATGTTAGAGTAAGTGCTTACATAGCCCGATAGTTTGAATCATGACATAATTAGACCTAACATCCCCCTAGGGACACTCCGATATAGTTTCTGAGGAAGAAGAATAGGATTATGAAAATGTGCATTGACTATCGACAATTGAACATCAAGTATCCTTCACTCTAGTCTCTCCCTATTTACACTCCTTCAGCATCTTCGAAAGACCTTAAAACACATGGCTAAGATCTTTCTCTACTCCTGATAATAAAAAAAATATTATTTGAACAGTTGGTCTAACCTTTGTCTCCCCAATGAGGTAGATGGTGTGGCTATCAGAAGTTCACATGATATTGTTGATACACCATGCTATTAGGAGATAATGGAGGCTTAAAATCAATTGTTCTCTTTGGGCTGAATTTCTAAAGGCTACTACTCTGGAATTTACACCTTGGGCTCACTACCCAAGTGATACATTATAATTGAAAAACAATACATAACAAATAACATTTGAAAAAAGTAAATTCGATTGCAAGAAAATAAGATTGATATAAATTCTTATGAAAACCTTTATAGCTCAGTTAGTTGGCTATCTGAACTTTCACCTTGTTAAAGAGCGTTCGGTTTCCTACTTTATATCCCCTTCCCCAAAAAATACGAAGAAGAAAAATACAAATTTTTATACAACAACTCGACAAATCAATCAAGCTATTATCTCATTTATCTTACACTCTCTATATTTGATGTCAACCTTATTTGATCCTGCCTCATGGATTATATCGCAACATTCACATTTATCAATCTGAAAAAACAAAAACATAGACAAAAAAAAAGGTTAATAAATATTTAGATGTCGGATTAGATATTTGTTGACTTTCAATATATTAGTTCATTCATAACGTTATATACTTTAATACTTGAGTATATGTGAAGAAAACAAAGAAAAAAAGAGCAACTTAAAAAAAGAAATAGTTTCCTCAAATTATGTGAACCACTTACATTATACACTAGTTTATGTCACGTGCATTGACCGTGTATTCAATTCCCGTTTTAAATACTTCCTCTATTTCACAAAGAATAATCTAGTTTAACTTGAAACAGAGTTTAAAAAAATAAAAAATATTTTTTATCACGTGGTTCTAAATTAAAGTTATGTCAAATATACATTTGATCTTGTGGCCCTAAACGTTTCACGTGGAAAGTTGTTACAAAAAAAAAAGAGGTCATTCTTTTTTCAAACAGACTAAAAAGGAAGGAGGTCATTCTTTTTTCAACGGAGGGAGTAGTTGGTATAATTTTTTGAAAGTTAAACAAAACATCACTAAAATATTCATATGAGGTGTGTATACATATATATAGATATTGAAAAATTTTAATTTTGTAATGTAAACACAAGGTTTTGAGAGAAAATTATTGGACATAGAAAACATTACTTACCAGGATACGTTTGGTTGTTGGTGAGTAAACATGAATTTCAGAAATATACTCAGCAGAAAAATTTCCAGAAGACAAACAAGTTCCTATCCCTCGAGGCCATCCTCTAGTATACATAGTAACAATTTCACCTCTTTGAGTTTTCTTAACGGACTTGAAGAAAAATACATGAGGAGCTTCACAAGGATCCCAAGAAGGACTTCTAACATCAAACATGTAATATGGTGGATTAGGACTTGGTTGCCATGTTCTAAATGTTTCAATTGGTCTTTGTATCCAACTTCTAGGCATAATTTTCTCATAAATATGAGCTGAATATCCCCAAGAAACTGAAAATGTCCAACTTTTAGACCTATGATGGCATATAGTTTGTTGTAACATGCGCGATTGATCGTATTTTGCAACGTTTTGGAGGTGGAACACTGATTGTACACGATCCATAGAAGGAAAAATTGGATCAAACATGTCAAAATGATGAAGGGACGTTAATAGAGACTTTGGATGATATGATAGAAATCCAGATATATCACCACGAAGATCAATCTACAAGTCATAAATATTAAAGTATTTAGTATATATATATTAAGGGAAAAGAGAAAAGTAGATCCATATAGTATAGTCACGAAGGTTGACTTTTTTTTCTTTGATACTATCAGCGTATATAAGTCAAATACCTGATGAATACCCTGAAGAGGAGAAAGATTGACTCCAATATCAGCTATACAATTCATTGTTGTTCTATCAGCAGATCTCAAGTGTGCATATCTCTTTAAGCACGACATTACATTTTTTGCAAATTCTTTAGCCAAAGGATAACTCATTATAATTCCAGCTCCACCAAAAGCTTGATTAAATGAGTACCAATAATTTGACAATATAAATTCTGAATGTCCTCCAAAATAATAATACTTTGTATGATCATATTGTGCAAGAATATCAACCATATTATCCACAAAAAATATAGAATCATCGTCCCCCATAATTACCCATCTTACCCCTTCATGTACCTCTCTAACTACCTCCATAATCCCATGAACCATTCTTAAAACTCTTGGCTCAACATGATTTGTTTCCTTAAGAAGTTTTGACAAATTATCGGATACTCGATAAGGAGGTGAATTGAAGGACCATGGGAGAAGATCATCACCTTGAGGAGGAACATCTAGTAAAAGATGTCCTTTTGTAATATTTGGTCTCCACCATGATTCAATATAGGATTTTCTATGGTGCCATGCTTTTTCTGACCCTAAAAGTCCAAAAATAATGTGACTAATGTTGGTGGATGAGCTACTTGTCGTTTGAGTAGTAGATGGACATGATATTGTGGATTTAAAAGAAGAGAAAAGATCAGAAGATGCAAAATGATAAGAGTCATTGAAAAAATAAATGGTGCACAAGTATAGGACTAGACCACAAAGTAGTAATGTTTTGCAAATGCTAAGGACATAATAGTTCTCAAATTTAGACATGTTTGAGATATTTTGGTAGAGAGAATTAGTGACATGAAAATAAATGAATCCATGATCATTTTAACTTTCAATGTTTTACAAAAACCCCAGCCCCATCCCATCCCCCCCCCCCCCCCACATCCCCCACCACAATTTGTGCCATTGGCTATCTACTAATTCTTTGAGTTTAACTTTGTTGTATTTACTAAACATGTTTTGACTTTCGAAAGCTAAGTTGGGAGAAATCGGCAAAGATTTAATTTCTAAACTGCTAATAAGAATTCAGTTAGGAATAAGGCACAACTATCCCTAGATTATGATCGAAATCTCAGAGTCACATTAAACAAAATTAAGGTTCTATTACTCCAAACTCATTTTATTACTCCAGACTCATTTTAATTTTCTGTAATATATACTCCCTTCGTTTAAAAAAGGATGACCTAGTTTGACTTGAAAAGAGTTTGAGAAAAGAAAGAAAAAATTTTAATCTTGTGGTTCTAAATTAAAGTTATGTCAAAATGTACCAAAATTCCCTTAAATCTTGTGGTCTTAAACAGGCCACTTAAAGTTAAAGTGTTGTCAAAAAGGAAAGGGGACATTCTTTTTTAAACAAACTAAAAAGGAAATATAGACATTCTTTTTAGAACAGATAGAGTATATCTTTTGACTTACATGACACACTCTATGATTCCATATAGTTGAGGCGAGTGAAAGATGTTTGGATGTCACATAAGCCAAAAAGATATACAAAATTGGTTAGAAGGTAATAAGATATTAATTTAGTTAAAATGTGTCTCGAGATTAAGGGATACTTATGTCTTATCCCTATACCATCACAATCCGAATAAAATATTATGTGTTTAGATATAAATACTCTTACTTAATATGGAGAAAATATGGCTTCAAACACAATCATTTTACTTAACTCCAGGTATCACAAAACTCTCTACGATACAACTATAACTACGTGAAACTTCGTGACATTATCCTTGAGTTCAAATGTTGTACCATATGTGAAGTAAGTTTTCACATTATACTTTGACAGAAATAAAGTATTGGGTTGAGCTGCAGTTTTAACATATCTATTTTAAAATTTATGTATTTTAATTAAAAAAAAAATTGCTTGCGGTAATTTCCGATATACATAATACATAGTATATATTTTGTTCTCCATCTTTCATTTTTTTGACTTATCTTCGAATATAATTAATTAACATATGTTGGAACTTTGATAAATAGACTAACAAATTTAGTCATCGTATACATGCATCAAATTAAATGTGTATATTAAGTTATCATAGTACTTTTCGACTCATGCAATATCTTTATAATTTATAAGTCAAACTTTGTCTCTTTAAGTTCATAATAAGGAATTTATTAAGAATTCAATCTTTTAAGTTATCTTCCCAAATCCCATTCTTAAAGAGACAGTCATCTTTGTACAACATAAAATAGTATTTAATAGGGAAATAGCTTCAAAGTGACTATGCCTTGGATTATTTACTTCTTTTTTATTATTAGTGTGCTAATTTAAAATCAATGTATTTCACTTAAAAGAATAATTTAAAATCAATTTTATTCGATATCACTTTTTAATTTTCTTTCTAACATAGCAAGCAACATTCTAGGTTTGGATCGAATCTCATTAACAAGTTTCAATCAAAGACAATCGATAGGTTATGATTTGCATTAGTAAAAGAGAAGATAGCCTATTTATTAGTCGATCCTTTTTACTTCATAATAAAAAATTGGATTGATATGTAACTAAAATAGAAATTTGTTAAAAAAAAATTTTCTTTTACGGTTTTCGGAGTTTCTATTCTTATTCTCCCTTGGTGATATGGATCCTAAACTTTAGGGCCGGTGGTGGAGCAGGGTTGTATAGACTATAAGGCCACTAAAGCAATAGCTTGTTGGGACCCACAATTTTTTCTAAGGATAATATATATATATATATATATATATATATATATATATATATATTAAAAGTATATATCATATACTATTCTATTTGTAAAGAAATTTTTGGATAAATATTTAGGGAAAAAAGTTTTAAATATATTCGAACATTGATTGAAATTGTTGTAATAATTTTAAATTTTGGGAAGGATCTTTTATCTCATACACTATTTAATAGTGTATTTTAAACCACGTGGACATCGTAAATATTGCATCATATAAATACTACATCCGTCCCATTTTATATGTCACCTTTCGGATTTCAAGAGTCAAGCAAGTCTATTTTTTACCATAAATTTTTCATAGATTTTATAAACATTTTGAATTATCAATTATTGTGACTCATAATACTTTTTACATAGTGTACAAAAATATAAATCTAATTTTCAAAAAAATTGAAGATTCTATGTGCTTCTGGTCAAACTTAAACTGTTTGACTCTCAAAACATTAAAAATGTCATATAAATTGTGAAAGGAAAAATAGTAACTTGTCCATGTGTGCACATATATACCTTTAAAATATTGTATTAAATAATATAGAGGGTAATAGGCCTAGTTCAAAATTTGGGATTGTAATAACAATTTTGGTCAAAATTCAAATATATTTCGGATCATTTTCACAAAAATATACTCTTTTTACCTTATTTAACATGGGATCGTTGTAATGTTGAGAAATTGAATAGTTTTTAGTAATTGTAGTATTCTTTCTTACCACCTTTTTTTTTTTGTGTCTCTTCTTATATATATATATATGTATGTATATATATGTGTATATATATATATATATATATGTATATATCTTCCGATCGCTTGTTTTTGTTTCTATTTTCTATTTTTAACCCTCCCATGATTGGCCACCCTTTTTGATCCATTGGTAATTCGAATTTAGAATTTTTAGGGTAGGAATTGAGGGGCGTTTACCACTCTAGCATTCTCTTAATACTAGATATTCTTTAAGTCTTCCAATTGTCAAACATTTTGCATTATGCAAAATTTATTGTTATTTGTTTCAAAAAGATCATATTTATTTTTTGATGTTTTCTTCAAATTTCAAGTATTTGCAATAAGTTATCATTATATTGAAGTAACATAACACTATTTCAATATCATTAAATCAACATATCAGATTTAATGCAATATTATTTCAATATCGCTATTTGAATATATCAAATTCATGAGTCAAATTTTTATTATCCTAATTTTGTATTCTAGTATTTTTCCTTTAACATATGCATTGTTATATTCTTACTTAATAAGGTTTGTGTACATCCTAACCACCACGTAGATTACTTGAAGAATTAAAAAGCCTGTATTATTATTGTTATAGTGTCATCCAATATATGAAAGAAGAATATTAAATCATCTTTATAAAGTTTGGTTTGCCTTCAATCTTGTTGAGAAGTGAGGATAGAGAATGCTTACTATCCAAGCAACTCACTCTTATCACTTTGTTTGATATGTTATACAAAATCATAATTAAAAAGTAAATAAATTTAGGTACCCATAAAAAGTATTAAAACTAACAAATTTAATAACACTTAGAAGAATAAGGTAGATATGGTTCTGGGGTGAAGCTACGGTGGTTTTAGGATGTCCAACTGGACACTCTTCATTAAAAATTTTTTTTTATTGTAGTTTGCTTAAAATCTGTAAGATATTAACAGTGCATATTTTTGTGTGAAGTCAGAAGTGAGTAGTAGCTTGATGACAATTGAGTGTAGAAGTATGTATGGCATGTAAGATTCCCTTTAGGTTCATTTTTTTTAAAAAAAATAATCATTCAAAGTTTGAATATTCTTTATGAAATTTATGACTATGCCACTGATATGATTATGACCCATTTCAGCCCAATCAATTTTAATTCAAGTAACTTTTAATAGGTCAATAACCTGCCTATTTATCAAGTCAGTTCGTTTTAACTCGTTCAAATTTAATTCAAACCACACATTGAATTTGTCAGTCACCAAAGAGATAGTAGCTGGCTTAAGTATCTATTAGAATCTAGATATGTACACTACATAGTAGTATTGACTACCTGTTCAAATATCATTCTCTTGTAATAATTGTAATTTAATTATCAAAAATATATATAATTACTCTATGATCCGTCAAATGATATCTTGACATTTGAAATATATAATTATTCTCATATGCGTCATAATTTCAACAATCAAACTCTTCATTAATTTGAACATAAAGGTATAATAGAGACAGAAATAC
Source organism: Solanum lycopersicum (assembly GCF_036512215.1). Classification (NCBI taxonomy): domain Eukaryota; kingdom Viridiplantae; phylum Streptophyta; class Magnoliopsida; order Solanales; family Solanaceae; genus Solanum; species Solanum lycopersicum. Next base: position 56,294,964 of record NC_090810.1, on the reverse strand, counting down.
TTAGATAGTTTTTTTCATTTATCCTAGGTTAGCGTATATAACTAACTAATATATGTTATTAATGAAAAATAATAAATATCTCACAAAACTAATCAAAATACATAAATAATACTAGTTCAAACACAACGATCATGAAAAAAAACTCTTGATTAATCTATTAATCTAGACTAAGAAATTGAAGGGAACTCCTAAATACACTTTCACAAATTTAATGTACCAATAATTCTGCTTTTCCAAGTAGTAATTGTTAGGACCGAAAATAAGTATGTGTAAATGCGGAAGCTAGCAAAACAAACCTCAAAAGACCACGAGTAAGAAGACAATGAGAAATATACCAAAAGACACAAAGATTTAACGTGGTTCGGTCAATCGACCTACATCCACAAAGGAGATGAGCAATCCACTATAAATATGAGAGTTCAAAATACAGAAAGAAACAACCTCAACCAATTCACTCAGAATATATGGAAGGTTCACAAGTGATAACGTATCAAGCTTGTGACCCACAAATTCTCCCTCTAACCAAAACTCTCAAAGCCCTTAAGACTACATTGTGAATGCTAATTAAGTTAGAAGGAACATTCCTCTATTTATAGAGTTCTAAACATTTTCCTACCAAAAAAGGATTAGTCAATCCAAAACCTTTTCCTAAAAGAAAAATCTATTTATGGTAAGAAATCAGGGCAAATAAAACTCAACAGTAATTACTTTCTCTTTCGCTCCTTCCCTCTAGTAATAGTTGTCCATGTTATTATTTTGAATTTTAGATTTATATTTGTTCATTTTATTAAATTAATATATAATTTTTTATATAATTCCTAATTGACTCATATCATTATTTGTAATTGTTAGGTTATTAGCATTTTAATATTAATATTTAACCTATTAAATTGCTTTATTTTCGAGTTATAAGAATGGATGACTTCTACATCATCCATTAGCATTGGTTATCCATCAATGTATTGCATTCTTAATTCCTCCATTACTCCCTTTGTAACATATGTAACTCCCTTTGTAACCTATGTAACATATGTAACTCCCTTTGTAACATATGTAACATATGTAACTCCCATTGTAACTTATGTAACCTATGTAACTCCCATTGTAACCTATGTAACTCCTAAGGCCATTATCTTCACTATTTACTACCTCCATTATCTTCCTATTCATTGCTAGGAAGACTTCTTGTAGTATAAATAGTGGTAGTCTTCATTTGGTTTTAAAGACACACAATTCATAAGAGAAAACAAAGAGTGAAAGAGTTAGTCTAAAGAGAGTTCTTATTAGTTGAAGGGAGGTGTTCTTTTTTTGTGGAGCTTTGGACTCAACTCTTGTCCAGAGTTGTTGAGTTATACTTTGTAAAGGCTGTTGTATCCTGGAGGGGACAAGTCAAAGAGGACTACTGCTCGACCGGTGAAAACATTTGCTGCAGTGAGCTTGAATCTCCTTAAAGAGAGCGAGATATCCGCTCCTCAGCCTGAATAGATTACTTTCTTCATTTTATTTTCAATTGTAATCTTGCAATTTTATTATCTTGTAAGTTTTTTCACTAACAATTTTAAGGAGATTCAAAGATGGCTACAATTGAAAAAACCGCGGATGTCAAGATGGGAGATCTTAACAAGTCATTTCGGTTCAATGGTAACCATTTCAAAAGATGGAAGGGTAAAGTACTTTTCTACTTAAGTGTTCTCAATGTTTCTTACGTTTTGACCGAGAAGAATCCAAATAAAGAAGACATCATTACTATGAATGATGATGAAACTATTTCTCATCTAGAGAAAGTGGAAAAGTACGATGGTGATTCCTATAAGTGTCGGTATTATCTTCTTAATTGTCTATCTGATAATTTTTATGATTATTATGATAGAACTTACTCTAGTGCAAAGAAAATTTGGAAGGCATTGCAGAGTAAGTATGATACCGAAGAGGCTGGAGCGAAAAAATATGCAGCTAGTAGATTTTTTCGTTTCCAAATGGTGGACAACAAATCAGTGGTAGATCAAGCTCAAGACTTCATCATGATTGTCGGAGAGCTTAGGTCCGAATAGGTTAAAATTGGAGATAACTTTATTGTTTGTGGCATAGTGGATAAACTTTCACCTTCTTGGAAGAAATTTCAAAAAACTATGCGTCACAAACAAAAGGAAACCTCTCTTGAAAGCTTGATAATGAAAATCCGCATGGAAGAAGAAGCAAGAGGCCAAGATGCACTTTTACAAACAGAAGAGAACAACATCACATTGAAGGTAAATTTAATTACTTCGAATAATGCTACTCCTGAAACTCACAAAAATACTTCTTTAAAGCCTAAGAAGAAAAAATTCAAGAAAAATAATGGTAAACCTCCCAAGAAGAATAATGGTGAAAATCACCAAGCACAAACTCAACAAGTTCAAGAAAAGGATCATGCTTTGTTTGTGGCAAGAGTGGGCATATTGCTCGATTTTGCAGATTCCGGAAATGTGGTCCTAACCCTCAGGCAAATGTTACCGAAGAACCTTTTGTGACGGTGATTACCGACATAAACATGGTTGAGAATGTTGATGGATGGTGGGCTGATTCTGGTGCAAACCGTCATGTCTGTTATGACAAAGACTGGTTTAAAAAATATACTCATTTTGAGGAGCCCAAAACTATCATGCTTGGTGATGCTCACACTACTCAAGTGCTTGGAAAGGGAGATGTTGAATTGTGTTTTACTTCTGGAAGGATATTAACATTGAAAGATGTACTTTATACTCCTTCTATGAGAAAAAATTTGATGTCTAGTTTTCTTCTTAATAAAGCAGGCTTTAAACAAATTATTGAATCTGATCAATATGTAATAGTGAAGAAAGGTATTTTTGTGGGGAAGGGGTATGCATGTGATGGGATGTTTAAGTTGAATGTTGAAATGAATAAAACTTCTACTTCTGTTTATATGCTTTCTTCTACTAATTTTTGGCATGCTCGTTTGTGTCATATTAATGGTCGTTATGTTGGAATCATGAGTAGTTTAGGATTAATCCCAATGGTTAAAAAGAATTTTGAAAAATGTGAGGCTTGTAGTAAAACCAAGATCACTAAAAGGCCTCATTTTCAAGTTGAAAGAAAAACTGATTTGTTAGAATTAGTTCATACTGATATTTGTGAACTTGGTGGAATTCTAACTCGTGGAGGTAATAGATATTTTATCACTTTCATTGATGATTTTTCTAAGTTTACATATGTTTACTTGATGAAAAATAAAAGTGATGCTTTTGAAAATTTCAAAACTTATCTCAATGAGGTTGAAAATCAGTTTGGAAGAAAAATAAAAAAAAAATTAGAAGTGATAGAGGCCGTGAATATGAATCAAATGAGTTTAATTCTTTTGTTAGATCATTGGAAATAATTCATGAAACTACTCCTCCTTACTCTCCTTCGTCTAATGGAGTAGCAGAAAGGAAAAATAGAACTTTAGTTGAATTGACTAATGCCATGCTAATTGAGTCACATGCACCTTTAAATTTTTGGGGTGAAGCTATCATAACTGCTTGTTATGTGTTGAATCGTGTGCCTCATAAAAAGTCTAAATTGACACCTTTTGAATTGTGGAAAGGTTACAAGCCAAGTTTGGGATATCTAAGAGTTTGGGGTTGTCTAGCCTTTGTGAGGCTAATGGATCCCACGATTACAAAGTTGGGTAAGAAAGTTACTACTTGTGCTTTTCTTGGTTATGCTTCAAATAGTACAGCCTATAGATTTTTTAATCTTGAAGATAATATTGTAGTAGAATCTGGTGATGCTATTTTTTTATGAAAATAAATTTCCTTTTGATATTAAAAATAGTGGGGGTCAAAGGATTGAACAAAATATTTTGTCACTACCTAGTTCTTCTACTTCAACTTTAAAAAATAAAGATGTTGTTGATTTTGAGTTAAGAAGAAGTAAAAGAGCTAGAGTAGAAAAATATTTTGGTCCTGATTTTTATGTGTTTAATGTTGAAAACGACCCTCTAACTTTGAAAGAAGCATTATCTTCACATGATTCTATTTTTTGGAAAGAGGCTGTAAATGATGAAATGGAATCTCTAATTTCTAATAAAACTTTGAAGTTAGTTGATTTACCACCGGGTTGTAAACAATTGGTTGCAAATGGGTCTTGAGGAAAAAGTTGAAACCGGATGATTCTATTGACAAATACAAGGCTAGGCTAGTTACAAAAGGTTTTAAACAACTAGAAGGCCTAGAATTTTTTGATACTTTTTCTCCGGTAATGAGAATTACATCCATTAGACTTTTAGTTGCTATGGCTGCAATTTTTGATTTGCAAATTCATCAAATGGATGTAAAAACTGCTTTTCTAAATGGAGACCTAAATGAAGAAATTTATATGGACCAACCCGAGTGTTTTGTTGAAGCAGGCCAAGAAAGCAAAGTATGTAAACTTACTAAATCCCTATATGGCTTAAAACAGGCACCAAAGCAATGGCATGAAAAGTTTGATTTTTGCATGATTGAAAATGGTTTTAAGACAAATGAGTGTGATAAGTGCATATATCATAAGTCTTGGAATAATTCACATGTGATCATTTGCCTATATGTTGATGACTTGTTGATCTTTGGCTCTAACATGAATGTTATTGATGAAGCTAAAAATATTCTTAGAAGCCATTTTGATATGAAAGATCTTGGTGAGACAAATTTTATTCTTGGAATAAAAATAACAAGAACATGTGAGGGGATTTTCCTTGACCAGTCACATTATGTTGAGAAAATTTTGAAAAAATATAACTTTCATGATTGCAAGCATGTTGCTACTCCTTTTGATTCAAGTGTTCACTTATTTCCTGTTGAAAGTGAAAATGATGTAATAAATCAAAAGGAATATGCTAGTATAATCGGAAGTTTGAGATATGTGACTGATTGCACTAGGCCTGATATTGCATATGCAGTAGGAGTACTTGGCAGGTTTACAAGCAAGCCAGGTAATGAACATTGGCATGCTATAACAAGAGTTATGAGATATTTAATTGAAACGAAAAATTGTGGTTTGTTCTATAAAAAATATTCTACTGTACTTGAAGGCTTTTGTGATGCGGATTGGAACACTTTGTCAGATGATTCCTGTTCTACAACTGGTTATGTCTTTACTTTAGGTGGTGGTGCTATTTGTTGGAGATCAAAAAAGCAAACTATAATTGCCAACTCTACCATGGAGGCTGAACTAATTGCTTTAGCTTCAGCTAGTGAGGAAGCGAATTGGTTAAGAGATTTATTGTTTCAAATTCCTTATTTTGAAAAACCAATTCCTCCTATTTTAATTCATTGTGATAGCACCGCTGCAATTGGTAGAGTTCAAAACCGTTATTACAACGGTAAATCCAGACCTATAAGGAGGAAACACAGTAATGTAAGATCGTATTTGACAAATGGTACCATTAATGTTGATTATGTCAAATCTTGTGATAATCTTGCAGATCCTCTTACAAAGGCCTTAACAAGAGAAAAGGTTTGGAGCACATCGAGGGGGATGGGATTGAAGCCTACAAATTCTTGAGTCATATATGAGGAAACCCAACCTGGGGACTAGAGATCCTATAACCAGGTTCAAAGGGAAAAACTAATCATATGATGACTTGTTGTGAAAAATGCACTATTTTTTTTCCTCCCTATGATGTGAGTGCATTATTTCCTATAGTTTGTGAAGGTTGAATTGATAAAACTGTTAATGAATATCTGTAGCCCGTATGGGTGGAGTGATAATCTTACAGGAGCACTCTTGACAGATTTCACCTATGTGATGTGTGGAAGTAGGTCGCTTCCTATGAGAATGAGGCTTATTCTCAAATGCACTCATGAAACCGGGATAGCACATGGCCATAACGTGCTGGCTGTTAAAGCTCATGTCAACACCTTGATTATTATGTGTGAGCAGTGATATTTTATTTCCCTTAAGCAGTCATAGTTCAAGTCTGAGACCACTACGACTCTGGAGTAAAAGTTACTGTTTCACTAAGTGGAGGTTCAATGCAGAGCACACCTTCATTATGCATAGTAGTCTTCCTTCAGCTGATATACTCTCTTATCTAAATATTAAAATGAGTGGGGATTGTTAGGTTATTAGCATTTTAATATTAATATTTAACCTATTAAATTGCTTTATTTTGGAGTTATAAGAATGGATGACTTCTACATCATCCATTAGCATTGGTTATCCATCAATGTATTTCATTCTTAATTCCTCCATTACTCTCTTTGTAACATATGTATCTCCCTTTGTAACCTATGTAACATATGTAACTCCCTTTGTAACATATGTAACATATGTAACTCCCATTGTAACTTATGTAACCTATGTAATTCCCATTGTAACCTATGTAACTACTAAGGCCATTATCTTCACTATTTACTACCTCCATTATCTTCCTATTCATTGCTAGGAAGACATCTTGTAGTATAAATAGTGGTAGTCTTCATTTGGTTTTAGAGACACACAATTCATAAGAGAAAACAAAGAGTGAAAGAGTTAGTCTAAAGAGAGTTCTTATTAGTTGAAGGGAGGTGTTCTTTTTTTGTGAAGCTTTGGACTCAACTCTTGTCCAGAGTTGTTGAGTTATACTTTGTTAAGGCTGTTGTATCCTGGAGGGGACAAGTCAAAGAGGACTACTGCTGGACCGGTGAAAACATTTGCTGCAGTGGGCTTGAATCTCCTTAAAGAGAGCGAGATATCCGCGCCTCAGCCTGAAGAGATTACTTTCTTCATTTTATTTTCAATTGTAATCTTGCAATTTTATTATCTTGTAAGTTTTTTCACTAACAGTAATCATTTCTCTATTGTATTTTTCAACATATTATATTTAAATTATATTCATATAGGGTGTGTTTGGTATGAAGGAAAATGTTTTCCATGGAAAATGTTTTTCTAGAAAATATTTTTCTGGAAAACAAGTAGATTTTGGACTATATTCTCATGTTTGGTTGATGGGTAAATATTTTCCAGAAATGATTTTTAGTGTTTGATTTATGAATGAAAAATATTTTTGAGAGACATCTTTTATTTTTACTAGAGTAGAAAATAATTTATGAAATTGAAAATATTTTTTAAAAACAAATTTTATTTGGAGTGTTGGTGGGGTTGGGGAGGGGGCAGAGGGCAGGGGTAGGAGTGAAAAAATAAAAATTTGAACTTTATAGTATTTATAAAAAACAAAATTAATTTTTTGGGGGGTGTGGGATGGGTGGGGGGCTGGTCGGGGGTGGGGATGGGGGTGGGGGAGGGGGGGTTGGCTGGTGGTGGGTGAGTGGGGGTCAGGGATCGGGTAAGAAAATAAAATTTTAAAATAATTTTTTTTAAAAAAAAATTGTTGATAACTTTTGTCCAAACCAAACATAAGAAAATAGAAAAACATTTTCCAGAAAATGTTTTCCTTCATACCAAACACACTCATACTGATATAATAAAATAACTCTTCTATTTATAATTTTTTTTAAGAAATGTACAAAGTCAATAATGCACAATATTTTTGGATAGAGGGAGTAGTAATAGTTGTCAATTACTCCCTCCGTTCCTTTATATATGTTCCCTTTCTATAAATAGTTGGACCACAATATTTGTTATTTTATAAAATTTATGCATAAATCACCATGTTTTACCTATTATACCTTTGATAGAATAGTTAATTAATCTTGAAAATGTCTTTACTTTGACGGGAAAAAGATCTGAATATATTTAAACTTTACTGAAATTGCTATAACAATACCGAACTTTGGAAATGACCTTTAACCCCCTTGCACTATTTAATAGTGTATTTTAAAGATATATGATGACATTATAAATATTGAATTCATTAAAATTGGTAACGTGTCCGCGTGGGTACATACATACGGTCAAAGTTAAAGTATTTTTCGACTCTTTTCCCTACTTTGACCAACCTAGGAAATCTACAAGTAATTAAATAAGGATAGAAGAGTAAAATTACATCATTTCTTAATGCAAGTGTAAAATAAAAAATGACATATAAAAAAGGATGAAAGGAGTATTGATTTGACATAGAAATTAAGAAGCAGCAAATAATAGGAGTAATTTTACCCAATCACACTTATTAAATATAAGTCATCTAAACATTAAAGAATGAATAATAGCAAAGGTTAAAGAGACACCATGATATTATCCATTGCTTTATGATAAGTATTATTGCACGATTCAAAATAATATAATGAACAAATAAAAATAATAAAGAAATAAATATTTTCATTCACAAATCTATAATCTAAAACAGCTTTACTCACAATGGAAGAATTTAAAAGTATTGTTTAAATTTTGTTCCTTTTCTAAAAAGTAATGCAAATATCAAGCAAACTTAATACTTTCATATTTACGTTTTCACTTCTTCTTTCATTCCGATGAAATTTTTATTCATTCTTTTCAATATTTTTTCTCCGTAGGATATATGAATTGCACAAAGTTTCATAAATATTAAAATTATAATATTTAAATATGCCTTTAAACTAGATTTTATATAAAATCCGTTTCAATATACTTTTGTGTAGGATATAAGAATTACACAACAATTTATATATATTAAAGACATAATGCGTAAACATACTTTTTAACTTAAATTTCAAATGATATTTATGTCTTTTAATTTTGGGACGTACATACATAAGCAGATTTCAAAATTTATATAAAATTGAACGTTAGATACAAGTATTTTATGTGACAATTTCTGTTCTATATATGCATTATGCCACATAAAATAGATATGCTCACTCATTAAACTTTGTATAAATTTAAATACCTATAACATATATATGAAAATGAAGCCAATGAAACTATTAAATACAACAAAGTTTAATATATGAAAATGAAGCCAATGAAACTATTAGATACAACAAAGTTCATTAAACAAGCCAACATTTTCTCTTTAAGTTCGCCGTAAGGAAATCTATTGGGAATTGAAACTTTTGGTTATCTTTCAACTACCCTTCATAAAGCTGCAAAGCGTCGTTATAATAGTATTTTAATATAATGGTATGATAATTTTAAAATTGATTTTATTTTATATTTTTTTTCTTTTACAGTAATATATTATTTATATTTATAATAATTGTGACATTTATTATAGAGTTATTTTTTGGTAAATAATCCTTCTATAATATTCATATTCAAATATTATGTAATAAATAAAGAAATATATATTAAATAAAATAAAATATTAAAATATTTGTAGTAATTATTATTAATGTCGTGCATATAAAGTTTCTCCTACGAATATTTCAAAAAAAATTATATTTATGGTGCCAATCAATCATGGTTATAACTTTGCGAGGAAAGACCTAAACTATCTCTCTTAAAAAACTGTCGAAAACCTTCCATGAAGCCATTTATGGCTCATAGTTTGATCTACAGACTATAAATCCTATTCGTGGAATTTATATTGAAATTTAAGGCTCAGAAGTTAATCCTACAAGTCCAAATTAAACTACGACACGTAGAAGATTCTAGGGACCGTAGATCCAATCTGTAAGAACCAACCCAAAGTTTTGACTCCGAATAATTTTTTCACATATGAATAATATGGGTCGCAAAACTTCTACGTCCCGTAGAAGTAATTAGTAGGTCACTGACTCAGGAAACTCTGTGGTGGTAGTCTCTCATAAAATAGTTATAACATTTTACTATGAACTCAAAATGAGGCAAACTTATCGGAGTTGGAAAGAGGACTCATAGATATTTGATTTGATAGGTCATGAGACACCTAATTAATTCTGTGTTGATACATATCATTGTTTGAAGTTGATCTAAGTAAAATTTTATATCAAAACTTAATCGGTATGAAGGTTACAACTCGACCTTGTGTTAGAGGATTCTAGTGACCTTAATTCATATTCATATTGATTTTCATACTAAAGAATTTACCTTAACACCTAAAAATAATTTAGGAATCACCCGATATGACCTTATAGTGAATGAAGAATGGTTGGGCCTTAACTTAGATATTTCCAAGGTGTTACAGACACGAAGTTGAAGAAATTAAAAATGATTTTTTAATCTTGTGGTTTTAAATTAAAGTTATATCAAATGTACTATGTGGAGATGGAATTAAGGAATCTGTATAACACCTCGCCACTAGAAAGACTTAGATTAGAAAGAAACCGTTTTTGGAAATAATTAAATTTAGAAGTTTAACAAAGTTAAGATAACTATGAGTATTGGGTAAACTTCAAACAAACATAACTCCTAGCTTAGGATGATTTAGGTGCGCTACAAGATACCGTAGAAAATATCTTTGAATTATGTTTCTAACTCCACCAAGTTTGATCAATTTTGAGTTCATATGAGGGAGATATGCACATTTGAAGTTGGGTTGTCTAGATAAAGAAAGTCAAAACAAGATTTTAGAAGGGTATTATGGTCTTTTCACTCCCCAATCAATTGAATTCGTTTTTGTTAATTAATTTGGGGGCTCAACTGATTGTATCAATTTACGCTTCATAAAAATATGTTAGGGTTTTGAGAGAAGAGAAAAGAAGAGGAGAAAAGAAGAGAAATAGCTTGTAATCACCGATTTTTTAAAGAATTGCTTGAGGATTTTGTCTGGGGTTGATCCCTACAAGGTATGTGAGATCACATAGCATTGGGTTAGTTTAACCCCAAGTGGAAATCATGATTTTATTCAACGAGATTTTGTTCTTGAAAGTATAGAAATTGAGTTCTTGATGGATTTGTTTGAAGTTTTTATTGGGTTCTTGAATGTTGAAGTTGTTGAGAAATTCTTGATTTAAATTCATGAAATTGGATGTCGTTAATAGTATATTCTTGCATATTGTGGTTATGTAGTTGAATCTAAGTGTTTGAGGAAAGAAATAATAGAATCGAGAGGGTTTAGAGTGAAAAACAAGCAAGAAAAATGGGATTTTCTGCGCAGGGGTCTGGGGAGTCACGCCAGCCAGAGCGCCCCACTTGGGGTTCTGAAGTTGCGCCTTTGGGGTGAGGCTCCAGCTAATGCACCCCAAGCCAGCGTCTGAAGTTTGGGTCTGGCATCCCACGCCACTCAGAGTGCTAGGGACGCAAGGTTTTCAACCCTTTCCCACTTCTATGCGTGCGAGTTTGAAATGTTCCTATGTTTTCTAGTTGACTTCTACATTCTAAGGTACATCTACACAACATGAAATCGTCCATAACATGAGATAACGAGCCTTGAATCTAGTAGAGAGAAGTTCATAATGTTTTTCAAAAGTCATTTACAAATGTTTTAACTTTGTTTTAAGACTTGAATTTTGATTTGAGTAAAGAGTAAAGATTGAAGTTCATTTCTTCAAAAGAGTATATCAGGACTATGTATTCTCAAAGATAAAATGTCTCACATTAAGTAAAAAAGGAAACTTTGATTTTCAAAAGAGTCTTTGAGCTAGTTTTACATTAAAGAGTAAATGTTTTCACAAAGAAGCGGGAGAGGAAACTTTGATTTCCAAGAGAGCCTTTGCGGTAAGTTTTGAGCAATTATCTCAAACACCAAAAGAAGTTATGTTTTTAAAAATAAGAGCTAGTATTATATTTGGGAGTAGTGTTGAGCACCGATATGAGGGTGAGTTTAGACAACTCCGAGCCCCCATAAACAATGTAGCCATCATGGATAGAAAAAGGTCATACTTTTTAGATGATTCTTTAGTGCTTTTTAGCATATAGTAGTGGATCCACTTAGTAGTCAGGTTTTATACCCTCGACAACGTATAGGACATCCCAACGTAAGGAAAAATGATGTATTATCACAATAGCTCTTAAGTGATGGTTGTTGGTTAGAGAAACTTCCACGGAAGTATTTTGTATTCTTGGATACATAAAAGTAAATTGTATTTTTATATAAATGCCATAATTTATATTGTATCTTTGCATACACAATTACTATTGTATTTCTAAATACAGAGAGGTGTTATCAATGTTTTAAAAGCTTTTCTCTATATTGTATTCATATTATTGCTTTATATTGAAATAAGTTAAGTTGAGTCCAGATATATTTTTTCAATCCCTTTCAAGCTTATGTCTTGTTATAGTATTCCCCTCGCATGCTCGTACATTCAATGTATTGACGTCATTTGACCTGCATCTTGATTATAATGCAGATACATGTAACCAGGATTAACATCCAGTGCTTCGTTGATCCACTTGAGCATTTAAAGTCTTGTGGAGCCTCTTTGCTTTCCGGAGGATCCTCTTTTACATTGTTGTAGTAATTTTCAGTTATTAGGATGCTTGGGGGTCTTGTCCGAACATCCCTCATAGTTTTAGAGGCTTCATAAATAGTTAGTTAGTTAATTCGTCATTATCTTGTTATTGGCTTATGTTGATCTTGAGTTGTTTCTTTGGCTAAGATGAATGTTATTTCTAAACATTCTCAGTTTATCTATTTAGACAGTTTGGTATGATTGTATTTTAATACTTTATTTTATCATGAGTGAACTCTTCCGCTAAGAGTTAAGCTAGGCCAAAGGTTCTCTTGAGCCATCAATAGTTCTCGAGTGTCAGTCCTGCTCAGAGTGTAGGCTCAGGCGTGACAATATAAATATCAAAGAAAAGATATATATATATATATATAATACATAACGACTCATGATTTTTATATTATAAATAATTCAATCTAACGAACAAAATAATTTCGAATCCTAATAAATTTGTATCATATTGTATAAAAACAAAATAAAATAAATTACATGTTCCACTTGAGTGTTTTAAAACTTAAAAATTGAATATGCCCATGTTAATACTAACTATAATTGAAAATGTTTTTTGGTTTAATTTAGTTTAATATTTTTTTTTTCAGTATTCAATATTTATATTTGAGTCCGATTAAGAAAGAAGCAACATATATAATGTATTATATTCTTTGATGATTATTTTAATACTTTATTTATGCTAAATGTTTTATTAGGACTAATATTAAATTTGTAAAATAAGAGTTTGTAATTAATTATATTGGACCCGTGCGTGGGCCTTAGATTAAACTAGCTTTCTTCCACCTTTTTATACGTTCATATTTAGGGTTTTTTTTCTCAGTTCAAATTTCGCCGCGAGAATTACAGTGGTATTTAATAGACGGTATCGTTGCTCTTATTTTTTTTTAATTTTGATTTTAGGTCTTATTTTACCATTTATTGTTTGATTGGTTTGATTTTTTATTTTTCACTGAATTTAAAGTTAATTGAATGTAGTTTCTTCTAGTTCTTTTGATCCTTCTCCTTTCCATCTTTTCTATTTATCGACTTTTATTTTATTTTATTTTTTTTTAAAAAAATTGATTATTGAAATTTAGTCTTCTGTTGTTGATGCGAGTGTTTTATAATTTATTAATTTGTATGTGTATATCTTTGCAGTTATTCCAAGGAGAAGTGATAGAATTGCAAACTTGAGCGAGATAAATCTACCCAATTTTTCTGTTTACCCTGTGGTATGTCATAGTTTTCTGGTCTACGATTTCGATGTCGAAAAATAAATTACACTTCTTAAATATGCTTTATCTTCTCTAATTTTTTGTTTGAGCTTGTTTTTTTTCCTCTTAGAATAGCATTGTAGTTTTTCATATTTAATTATATCCATGATTAAATTACATGTGATATAGATAATTTTGTTACAGAGCATTTTTGTAATTGTTTATGTAATCTCTGGTGAGAGAACCCATTTTTCGAAAATGACCTTTACATACCATTACCACACAATTATTTTGAGTCCTGAGCCAAAAGAGGAAGAAAATTGTCAAAATTTTTGAAAGGATATGAACATTGAGGGCCTGGAGGACATGCCTAATAAGAATTGCCTTTCCTCCAGAGCTAAGGAAATCGAGATGCCATCGTCTAATCTTATTTACGAATTTAGCAACCATTTCAAGAGAAGAATTCAACTTTTTTTCTTTTCGACATAAATGGGGCGCCCCAAATATTTTATGGGAAAATTTTCAAACCTCATATTTAAAATTCTTCCACTCTTCTATAGATCTTTGAGAGGCATTATGAGCCAAAGATAAACTGCACTTGTTTCTATTAATAGATTGTCCAAAGACCTTTTCATACATAGCTAAAGTGTCAAAAATCAAATTTAAAGAAGATCGAGAGCCATTACTAAAAACAATAGTATCATCAGCAAAGGCCAAATGGTTAACTTTCGGCCTCTGCTTGTTCATGTAAAAACCTTTGAACCTATTATTGTGATGAAGTTCATTAAATATAAGGGACAATAATATGAAGAGGGATGTAGACAAAGGATCTTCTTGTTTGAGACCTCTTCCTGATTTAAAAAAATCATGTCTACTCCTTTTAACTAGTATAGTGTACCAATTATTGGAAATAAACCTAAAAATAAGGTCTGTCCATGATTCAGCAAAACCCAATTTCCTTAGCATGAAGCACAGAAATGGCCAAGAAACTCTTGACATATTCTTTAGTCCTGTCTAATTTAATCACAATAATAGCTCTCCCTTTTACAAAGCCACTTTGGTTCTGACTGATAATTTTGGGGAGAATACCACCAAGCCTAGCATTGAGAAGCTTGACAATTATCTTGCTTGACATATTGCAAAGGCTAATGATCCTGATGTCAGAAAAGATTTGAGGACATTCATTTTTAAGGAGCATGATAACACAAGTATGAGTGAAAAATTTAGGCAAAGTGGCACCTCGAAAGAAAAAGGTAATGGCATTATGCAAGTCATTAACAATAATATTCCAAGCACTTTGATAGAATTTGCCATTGAAACCATCTGGTCCTGGAGAACTATCAGGGTTTATAGAAAATACACTTTCACCTCTTGCATAGTAGGAATAACAGTAATAGCCTTGTTGTCATCTTCACTTACGACCCTTTAGTAACATGTAATACATTGTCATCTTCCAGCACCTTCTCAGCACTGAGAAGATTTTCAAAGTATTTTACAACTGCATTGGCCACTTCAAAGTTACCCTCCACCCAATTACCTTCAGTATCCTTAATTTTGTGGATGGTGAGTTTTCTCCTCCCATGTTTGATAATTCCATGGAAAAAAGCAGTGTTGGCATCGCCTTCTTGTAACCATTTGACTCTAGCTTTCTGTCTTAACACCTTATCTTGGAGCGTAATGAATTTGGTGAAATCAACTCTAGCTTTAGAATGTTTTTCTTTAGTCTCCTGCTTGTTAGTTTAACATAATCTTATTCAAGAGTTCTTATGAGAGTTTCAAGCTTTTTTGGTTCATCATAAAAATCTCCGAAAGCTGATCTAGACCAAGAACTAAGATTATTGCAGACTTTCTTAATCTTCTGATAAAGGACATATAAAGGATTGCCTGATTGTTCATCTTCCCAAGCTTGTTGGACAATAGTCCGAAAGTCATCTTGATCAGTCCATCTATTAAGCAACTTGAAATATTTCACGTGGTTGGTATTGTTGTTGTTACGGGTGATAAGCATAAGAGCATGGTTAGAACATGTCCTTGAAAGGTGAGTGACAGTGGTGCCCCTATACTCGTCAAACCATTCAGCATTGTAGACTAACCTATCTAACCTTTTCCATATTGTATTTGGGGGATCACTATTATCACTCTTAGTGAACATCGACCCTAGGAATCCCCCATCTTGAAGATTACAGTCAGTCAAACATTACAAAAATCTTAACTTTCTTCAAATCTAAATGGTCTTCCTCCTGATTTTTCTTGTGGTTCGGTGATGACATTGAAGTCACCAACCACACCGCATGGACCATTTATGTTGTTGGTAGTGGTCCTTGAGTTGTCCCTCAGTTCTCTTCTCAAGGTCTCTTCACGCTTAGCATACACAACAATTAAGTGGAAAGAGATAAGTCGGTGAGCTTGAGAAATATGAATAAGCATATGTTGTTCTTTATCTTCCAGAATGTCCAACTGATAATCATCTCCGCAAAAAATCCATATTTTGTTGGGGATGTTGTGAGCACAGTGTTGAAAACTAAGAAGTCTTTTGTACTTGTCGATTCTACTCTCGTGCACCTTAGGTTCTTGGATGAAAAGATAGGGGGAATGATATTGATTTTTAAAGAGATTGAGCCTTTCAATAGCTCCTTGAGAGCCTATACCCTTAATATTCCACGAGAGTGTATTAATCATGGATACCATTGGGGTAGAGGTCATTTTGATCATTGTCGTAGGAGTTTGAAACTCCGCTGTTTGAATTTTCGTAGTCCATAAATTAAGAAATACCATTACCCATATGAGATAAATTTTTGTAGTTTATCACCTTTAATGGTCTTGTGAAAGGGTATTAGTCACTGATTCATCATGGTTGTCATGTTTATTTCCTCTTACAATACCATCATCTGATTTGGGAGATCCCAGATCCCATGTGTCATTCTCCATTGTGATGTCTTATTCACAATCTTTATAAGCAGTATCCTTATCTACCTCAAAGGTTTGAGAAAGATTTTTGATGTTAGTATTTTTCATTTCAAAAAATACGTTCTTTCTTTTGAGTTCTTCCTGCTCCTTTTCTTTATTGATGTTCCCGTCTCGCATTCCAGTAGTTATGAGATCAAGACCAAAAAAAGGTTTGAGATTGTTATCCTGCGGAAAAATGTCATTAGAAATTCCTTCGGTAGTTAGGATCACCTCTAAAGGGATGGTAATTCTTGAGGAGAACTTGCTTTCTTTTTCGTTGATATTGCTGACATCCTCTACTTTCATATTGACTAGAGGACTATCCTTCACCTCCATGTCAGTATAGATACTTTCCTTCTATTGTCTGACTCTTCTTACATTACCGTGGTGTTTTTGGAGTTTGGATTTCTGTTGCTTTCTTCCTTTCTTTCATTTGGATTGACTGAAGTGATTCTTTATAGAGGGAAGGTTGGAATTTAGTACCATTTAGTTGTTTTTCAGAACTGGAGTTAATATTTGTAGTCTCTATTTAACCACATTTGTTTGCCCATTTTTTATCTACAACATTTGGGTGCCATCAGTTCCACTATCTGATTCTCTTGTGGTAGCATCGTTCTTAGGAATGTTGGAGCTTTCTTCAACGGTAGTTTTATTAATAGGTTTGCCTCTTCTTCCGATAGTTTGTCATTCATCTGTTTGAACATTGTGGTTGTGCACCATTTGAGGAATGTTGAGATTTTGCTCAGTTGACTTGGTAATCACAACTTTCTCCTTTCTAGTTGCTTGCCTCTGTTGATGTTCCAATTGCCTGTTATCTTGATGGATATTATCATTCATTTTTTTTCACACCTCATTCGCATGTTCACTTCTCAGCTCCGGGTGTAGTTTTCTGCATTTTTCATCTCTATGACCTTATACTTTGCAATGAAAACAGAATACAGTGATGATTTCGTATTCAACCTTATGATTTATGATCATCACCTTGCCTTCATTATTTCTAATTTCAACCAGAATTTCATTAGTCAATAGTCTAGTAAAGTCGATCTCTATTTCAACTTTAGCAGTAGCAGGCCTAGTCTCGGAGCTAGTGGCTTTATCCATGATAAGCGGCGTACCAATAGGTTACATATACGACATATAGCATCCCATTCATAATAATTCCAAGGAAGGTCTGGGAGGTAAATCCAAACGGAGCTAATGTGCTTTTTGCTTCTGGTTTGAAATCAGTGGTCCATCTAAGAATTTTCATGATATGGTTCTCTCCGAATGTGAGGAAGCACTTAGAGTACACATTGAGATGATCATCTATGTTTTCAAAATCCAAAAAGACATGATACATATCATATGCCCCCAATCTTTACCACTCTTTTACTTTAAATCATCTTAGCGAATTCTTTTGCGAATAATATCTATAGACAGACGTATACACGGGAACTTACCTATAATAGTCCATTTACACTTTTGGGCAAGTAGTTCATTTTCTTGTACAATGAAGAAGACCACTGGCTTGCCATCCTGCAATTCATAGCTTCTAGGAGCCAGTTTAGTTGATTTTGGCCTATTGATCCTTTGATAGTAGAGTTTGCATACTAACTATGAACTGGAACTTCATACAGGAGAGGGATAGTTCCTGGGGAGTTACCTGTAAGACTTTAAGGACCTCCTTTGGAACTTGAGTAATTTAGGCGTAATTTGTGTCCACCGTAGAGGGCGAATGGGCGGAATTCTAATTAGTTTGGATTGAAGGGATTTTGGACTTTGGGAGAGGGGTAAACGGATCTTCGCCATGAGGGATAGGGGTCTGCACACGATTGTCGGGGGGACGGTGGTTCCTTAGTGTTTGCCTAAGGGCCGATAGGTCCACCGTGTGAGACATCTGTCGGAGCCAAAACTCCACTCAAAAAAATAATGGGAATATAATCTTTTTAGTGAGAAGGGAGAGATTCTCTCTCTAGGATATTTTTTTAAGTTGTGCATATAGTGAGTAGACATCTCTATTGAGTAGAAAATACAGAATTTCGTGGGATAACAAAATCTGGTTTTGATGGTTTAAACTTTTAGCGATGAAAAATAGGTTTTTAGAGATAAGATCAAAGTTATAAATCTCGACTTTCAGCATTCTTCCCTATTTTCAAAGACCGAATGTGAGAGCTCTAAACCTTCATTTTGGGTGATTCGAGGTGCATCTTGTACGATTGAACACATTGTCAATATAGACATTTTGTCATTGTGATACCACATCCCACATCAACAATACTAATACAAGAGTGGCTTTGATACAATTTGTAATGGTCCAACCTATTAGTGATATTCTTCGCTCTGGGTCCAAGCTCGCATGAGTTTAAAATACGTCACCAGTTGGTAAGATCTTCTTACTTATATATCCAACATCTCTTCTTTATTTATATCGATGTGAAATTTCTTTTCTTAAGCTGGGGTGTCACATATAAATTGGACCGATTGTAGTGGTAATTCTCTATAGCCTCCAAAAGATAGGATACAAATGTTTCTGTATAACTCTATTAATTAAACACTTGTTCTCATACCAACGAAGTCGGTCAACCTATAGCGTTAGATAAGCCTAACCAATAGGTTGGAACTAGAAGCAACGGTCTATCATTCTGAATATAACAATAAGGAGCTAGAGTCAAAAAACAATTAGGAAAAAAGAATCAATAAAAATATGTACAAGAAACCATCTTCAAGACCTGACATCAGTCATTAATCGAACATCTAGTAGTATAAATAAATACAATAAGTAAAGAACTGTCTTTTGTTATATTAAAACTGACATCGTGGGGACATTATCTTTAGTTGAGCTTTGAAAAATAGGAATGTAATCTAGTCAGTTGTTAGATTTGACATCTTTCTATTCTAGCATTATTTAAGCATCAAAATGATCAAATTTAAGTTATTCATCTCACTCATTCCATATGTTCAAAGAATAATTATTTAAACTCAGTGAAACTATATAAAGAAATTCAGATAGTTGAGGTGGGCATGCTCTTTGAAATAATTCATTGAAATTCGTAGAGAAGTCACTTAAATTAAACACATTGAAATGATATTCCCCATTGAAGTTCATTGAAGTAGCTGGTCAGATATTTGGCGCTTGTTGTTTTTGGGGTTGGTATTTTTGCATAAGGACCACAAAGATTAAAACTATTAGAAAAGTTTGAAAATACCTCAAATCATAAATGTCATAATTAGACTAGTGTATAGACCTCTATCATAAGTAGCTAGTTATGCCATTTATAATTTGAGGTTTAGTCAAACTTTCCTAATAGTTTTCAACTTTATGGACCTTATACAAAAATCTTGATCCCAAAAGCAACAATCTCCAAATGTCTAACTAACTTTAATGAACTTTAACGGAGAATATTATTTCAATGTGTTGAATTTAGGTGACTTTTCCATGAATTTCAATGAATTATTTCAAAGAGCATACATACTCAGCAACCTCAATTTACTTTTATATCTAATTGAGTTCAATTATTATTCTTTTAACGTATGGAATGAGTGGCATGAATTGCTAGAACTTGATCATTTTGATGATGTTGAAATAATGCCAAAAAACATAGTGTCAAATCTAATAATTGGCTAGTTTATGTTCCCATTTTTCAAAGCTCACTAAAGATAATTTCTCTCCAAGGTCAATTCCAATATAACAAAAGACATTTATGTGCTTATTGTATTTGTAAAATTCTTGTATTCTTATTTAGACTAGATGTTCAGTTCCTAGCTGGTGATAGGTCTAGGGGATGTTTTCATATATATATTTATGTAGATTCCTCTATCTTGTCATTTTTATAGCTCTTGCTCCTCATTTTTCCCTTTTGTATGACAGCCCCCTGTTTCTAGTTCTGAGCTATGGGTTAGGCTTACCAACAGGTGAGATATAGAAGGTGGCATCATGACCTAAGAAATTGGTTGATGACAAGTCGGTATCAAGACTCTAGGTTGATCGGTTTCATTGGTATTAGAGAGTTCCTAGTGAAGTCCTACAAAGAAACTTATGTCATATCTTTATGAGGTAATAAGGCATCACAAGCACAATCAATTCTATTTCTAAGTTAAACAACTCATGCTGGCTAAATTATTCAAAAGATCATTGACATTATTATTAACAATACCACAGATAGGAGCCAAGCTTTCCCTTCTTTCAAACTTTTGTCTAACAAGAACGTAGATTGTATCCTATATCGAAGCTGATCACACGTACTCCAAATATGTTGCACATGAGTTTTCCACTTACTAAGCACCTCCGATCACGACATGCTAACAAAATATTGAGCACAATGTCAATAGAGACGTTTGGACACAACAATTACAATAATTAGAGACAGATCAAAATAGAGTCAAATTGAGAATATGAAACTCGCGTTAGGAGTCTTGAAATTGTTCTGTTAAAAGATCATAATTGACTTATTGAGCTTGTTTGGAACACAATTGAATGCTCAAAACACCCTAAGAGATAACATACAATAAAATCACCAAAACACCATTAAAGAACCTTGAACAACTTATTCGGGGCAGTAATTACCGTTAAATAGACATGTAACATGGTACTGGTTAGATTCGACACCTTGTTTTTCCAACATTATTTCAACATTGATATTTTCAGTTTCTAGAAATTCATCCCACTCGTTTCATCTTTGAACTCGCTAAAGCTATAAAATAAAATTCAGGTGATTGAGGTGTGTATGTTCCTTAAAAATAATTTATTGAACACTTGAATGCAATACATTGAAATGATGTTCCCGCTGAAGTTCATTGAAGTAGCTGGTTTGGACATTAGGAGCTTGTTGTTTTAGGATCAGTAATTTTGCATAAGGACCACAAGATTAAAACTATTAGGAATGTTCGACAAAACCTCAAATCACAAATGTCATAACTAGACCAGCATGGGGGCCTCTGTCTTAAGTAGCTACATTTATGATTTGAGGTTTTTTCAAACTTTCTTAATTCTTTTTATCTTGATGGTCCTTGTACAGAAATATTAATCCCAAAAATAACAAGATCTAAATGTCAAACCTACTACTTCAATGAACTTCAACAAGAACATCATTCGATGTGTTGAATTCAAGTGACTTCTCTACATATTTAAATGAGAATGCGTACCTCAATCACTTGAATTTCCTTTGATAGCTTCATCGAGTTCAAAAGATTGTCACTTGAACATATGGAATGAGTGGGACGAATTGTTAGAACTTAACAATTTAAATGCTTAAATTATGCCAGAAAAGTAAGGTGTCAACTCTAACAACTAGCTAGGTCAGGTTCCTATTTTCTGAACCACAACTAAAAATAATGTCTCCATGAGGCCAGTTTCAAAATAACAAAAGAAAGATCTATGATTATTCTAAAACCCTTGCATTCTTATTAAAACTAGGTACTCTATTATTGATTGATGTCAGGTCTTGGGGATGATTTCATATATATACTTCTACTGATTTCTCTTTGTTCTATTTTTTTTTGGCTCTTGCTCCTTATTGTTATCTTCCGCGTGATAGCCTGTTGCTTCTACTTTCAGATTAATAGTTAAGCTTACCTACATATTGGATGTAGTAGGTGTCATCATGACCTAATAAATCGGGTTATGAAAAGTTGATATCAGAGCTCAAAGTTGGCCTACTTTGTTAGTGTAAGAGAAAGTGCATAGTAGAATCATGTGGAGATGTTTGTATTCTATGTTCAAGAGGCTATAGGGCATCACCATCACAATCCATTTGAATCCCAAGTCAAACAACATATGCTAGATAAATAATATTCAAAATATAGTTAACAATATCATCAACTAGAGCCAAGCTTTTCCTTACTATGTTTTGAACTTTTGGCTGATAAGAAAGTAGATTGTTGCCTACATCGAAACCAATCACATGCTCTTCGAATATGTTGTACAAGAGTTTTCCAATTCTGAAGCGCCTGAGACGACTCTGATGGGCTGCCGATAAGCACACATCTTACGATGATTTGATATTGGGTTGTTTTAGGCTTGCAACCTCATGTGAATGCTTGTGGTTGGATGTTGTTCTATGATGATTTAGTCTCGATATTGTTATCTTCTTAAAAGTTGACTAACTCTTTTGTCACTCTTGCTAGCTAGGGTAAGAGTCAACTGGACACTGACTATTTCTAATTCGAGGATGATGATTGTAGTTTGAGGTTGTTACCCTTATTTTGAGGTTGATGTTTATGGTTCGAGGTCGTATTCAATGCTTAATGGGTCGAGGCTATTACATCTAGTAGAGGCTATACTTGGATTTTAAGGCCCTTCGTACACCTGATGAATCTGGTTCGAAGGCACTTCTTTCCCTCTTGTAAAATTAGCTATTATGTGTATATGTCGGGATTATGAGGGTCCATTCAGGTTTTATTTAAACTTGCACACAAGTGTACCTTCTGCAATTATGGGGACCCAGTTAGGTTTAGATTAGGTGTATTTTTATTTACTTTTCATAACCGTTTGACCTTTGTTTTTGTCTAGATTCTATGTTTATTGATTGTATTTACCTTTCTTGCCCAGTCGACCTATGATACCTACTAAATACATTTGGTTTGGTACTTATGCTACACTATGCATTATTTTTGTGATGTAGGTCCTAGCACCATCTACGAGTGATGATCGGTCATGCCATTTTTTGCAGCTCGTGGATACTAAAGGTGAGCACTTGGTATCTTAGATCAACGTGTCTTCTTCTGTATATATGTTAGCTAGTCTTTACCTTTGGAACGACTTGTTATGGTCCAATTTTGAGACTTTTACTTGCTCATACTAGACAAATATATACTTATGACTTCCAAGTTTTGGAGGGTTTCCCATTGTATATAGATTTTGGTTTTCTTGCTTCTGTCTTTTCCTTATTATTACTATTATTTTATGTTTACTTTTACCCTGGCACTCATTACTTGTCAAACTGGGTTATGGGTTGGCGTACTTACTGGTGGATTATAGTAGGTGGCATTATAGTAGGATTGGTCATGAGTTAATGCAAAAAATTTCCCTAAGCCGCTCATAATTTTGCAATTACATCTTGGGAAAAAGGAGGGCTGACCTAAGATGAACTCTAACCTATTTCCATAAATTTCACAAGTAAAGGTAAGTTAATTGCTTTTTTACTTATATTGTGATTCTTATGCCTTAGAATCATTGTTGGGTGACCTTAGGGGGAGTTTGATTTGAAATAATGGTGAAAAGACCCTAGTTTTGGTGGGATGATCATGGGAGTGTCATGAGATTTAGGATTTGGATATAATTAAAATATTATTAGGTTATTATTTATTGATTATTATGTTTTATCATTGTTTTAACCAAGAACAAGTTAAGGCCTCACAAAATGGAAGGCGGAAGTTCAATCGATCTTTCAAAGCATGACTTGAGGTACGTGATAATTATTTATTTATGTCGTTTATGTTATATTGTTATATGTGGTCAACTACTTTATTAGTACTGCATGCATGATTATTATTAGGAGAAAAGGAAGAACATGATTTGAAATGAAAGATGTTATCAATTATATGCAATGGATGTGTTAACTTGGATATATAAGTATGATTGTTGTTCTTTGTTGATACGACTGTGTTTTGTGTTTGATGATGAGATCGGGTAGCATGCGGTATATAATATTATTAGAATGGGTACCACGTTAGTACACTAACAATTGTATGTGTGGGTTTCATGAGAAAATCTAATTGTTTCGTTGTATTGTGATGGTTCTGTTTATTGTGCATGTCAGCTCAAGCGACTATTTGCGACCTTAACTGTGTTAACTCAATTATCTAAATCAAAGGGTGAGACATTTCTTCTGGGCGACAATAGATTCCTCTTATTTTGATAAGCCATTCATTCGGACTCAAACATTTTTTCATAATGCGAATTTTAGTTTCTAGGGAGTTACTTTAGCATTGTTGGACGATTATGGTTTCTTTACTACAAACCTGGTTTAATATTTGAAGACTATTTACTTGAAAATCTTTTGAACTGCTTACTTTGATTGCATTTTAGACTTTGTGTAAGTAGTTGGTTGATTCTCCCCCCATAATTAATGTGGGTGTCACTCACGGTGGGTCAGAATCATGAGAGTTTCCCTCTACCATTAAACGTCAATGTCCTATTTAATGTAATCAATTGTAATTTATAAATAATCTTATATTATAAGTGTATAATGCAAGTAGTTCACAACTAACTTTAACACTTAGAGCATGTTTGGATTGACTTAAAAGATAAAAAAATATATTTTTAAGCTCTTTTTAGCTTTTGGAATTGTTTGAAAAATTTAAAAATAGCTTAAAATAAGTTTTAAATGACTTTAAAAAAGTTAAAAATCCAAAACTAGCACTCCCATACTTTTTATTCTTTTACTTAAACGCCATTCCAGTTTGATCAAGTATATTACTTCTCTACCAGTATTTTTTTTTAGATAATCTCATATTTACCCTTATAAAATAAAACCCTAACAATCAATTCACTTTCCCTATCCATTTTTTTTCTTTGAGTTCTTGCGCCACACTATTCGCTCTAAGGCTGGTATGGTATGGTATTTAAAAACTTGTATACCATAATTTCATTATTTGTTTTTTAAAACTACTATACCATTGTCCTATCAATTTAATTCGGTATGATTTAGTATTTTCAATTCGATTTTATTTTTATAAAGTATGGTAATCGGTAACTACAGTTTGTTCAATTTCGACTAATATATATTCGTATAATAGAGAATTATAACTTCGTCAATCTAAAAGAAGGTCTCAATTGTATCATACTAACACATTACACATGTAGAAATATTTATTCAAAATAAAGTACAAAAAATTTCTTTTGTTAATCAATTACATTTCAAATATCAATTAAAATAGTGTAGTCAAAGTTTCATCTTCTAAATATTTAGCACCCACTAATACGAGACTTTTAAAAAAAAGTGACAATAAGATTTCAAAATAAATTAGTGGTGACATAAGTCTTAAGTATAGGGTGCAGGTCAAACAAATTGCAAAGTGACCCCACGTACAAGGTCAAACAAATGAAGGCTGATTTGCATAGAGTTTTTTAGCTCAATGTTAGTGAAGCAAAGTGCAAGAGAGCGAAAAAAGGAGATATTGGAGAGTTTAGAAGGTAGCTTTGTAGACTCTTACAACAAATTAGAGGGTTATGCTACTGAATTGAGAAGTTGTAGGGTCTGACATTGTGATAGATTTGTCTAAAGAGACACTATCTAATGGTTAGATAAAATTTCTTAGGATGTATATCTGTTTCAAGGCAATGAACCTGTGTTTTAAGTCTGGGTTAGATGGTACGTTCCTTAAAGGAAAGGCTAAGGGACAAGTATTGTGTGTTGTTGGTCAAAACAGTGATAACTCTTTCTACCCTCTAGCTTGATTGTGGTTGACAAAGAGGCTAAGAGGACTTGGACATCGTTTATGCAACATTTGCAACATTCCCTTGACCTTCAAAATGGTGAAGGAATGACATTCATATCAGATATGTAGAAGGTAATATTATACTAGTGATTTGCAATTTAATTCCATTTTCTTGATACTGTTTCCTTTATTAATTTTAGTTGTTTTAATTTGATAATTAGGTGTTGCTTGAAGCAGTAAGGACAGTCTTGCCTAAAGCACATCAGAGATATTGTGCAAGGCATATTGAGGCATATTGGTGCAGAAGATGGGGGCAAAGGCGAGCTGAAAAAGTTGCTATGGTGGGCTGCATGGTCATCATTTACAGAGGAGTTTGAGGACCAACTTCAAGAGACCAAGGAAGTTAATGGAGAGGCTGGACAAGATTTAATAGACAAGTATCCTCCAAAAGCATGGTGCATAGCCTATTTAGATACTGTGTGCAAAAATCAGGCTATGGACAATAACTTTACTGAATCATTCAATGCATGGATACTTGAAGCAAGGTACAAGCCAATTATTGAAATGTTGGAAGACATTAGGGTCAAAATAATTGAGAGGTTGGCAGCAAAAGAGGTTGTTGTGAAGAAGCGGAAAAATGATGGGTTTAGTCCCAAAAGTGAGTTGTTGTTTAATGAGTATTTGAAGATTTCAAAGGTCTGTGAGGTGAGTGGAAATGGGATAATGGCTATGAGGTTACTGAAGGTGCAGATAGACATATTGTCAACTTAAGAGAAAAAAATGCACATGCAGAACATGGGATCTGTTGGAATTCCATGTCCACATGTAATTAAGGCCGCGGAGCACAAAATAAGGATATCAAAAAAAGAAATCATTGGTACTATAGTAAAGAGGCAGCCTTGGCAATTTACAAACACAAATTACAACCTTATGCATGCTATTGAACCACCAGAATTGGTCAAGCTTGTTGGTAAACCTAAGCGAATGAGGGAAAGAGAAAAGAATGAAGTTGTTAAGAGGCAAGGAGTATGGAAGCTAACAAGAAAAGGAAAAGTGATGACATGTAGTAATTGTGAGAACAAAATCACAATGCAAAAGGATGTAAAAAGGTAATTTTCATTTCTCTTTAATCTTTAATTTCATCAAATACTTATTCTATTTCACTACTTAATTCTATATCTTCTATTATGATTAATAAGGCAAAGCAGGGGAAACAACCTACTAAGAAGCAAGGGAAACAACCTGCTAACAAAGGGAAAAATTCTGGCAGGGGAAAAAAGAGACAGCCTAGGAGAGGTTTAGTTGATGAAGATGAAGATGAAGCTTCTGAGGAAGACATCAACTGCACAACCCCATAACCAACACAAGAAAGTCAGTTTGAATATGCTTCTTCTAACAGCTATTTTCAAGTAACTAAGGATGATGATGAAGACCATAGGCTAAGGCCAAGATCAATCTCAGAAAAAATCTTTTCTAAAAAGATTCAGAAAGAGACAAAATCCACAATAACCAATTGAGAGTAGAGTAATAGGCTTGAGAGATGATAAATTTGGTGTTAGTGAACCTACAAATATTCCCATAGCACCAACTGACTTAACTTGGAATGGACAGGGTGCATTTACTACAAATCAACTATGAAAGTTGAGGCCAAGAAGGGGATAATGCTATTGTGTTGGTATTGTTTTGTATATGTTGGTGCAGTTTTTGCTACTGTTTGTGTAGGTTGGTGCCTTAAATGATATTAAGGCTAAACTTATTATTTTGGTATGTTTTGTGTAGGCTAGTGCCTTAACTTATAGTTGTAGTTTTGGTTTCACTTTTACTTTTTGTATAGGCTGAGTGTATCAGATAAAACTAACTATCGTTTTGCTTATATATGACCAAGTTAATGTTATATATAGTGTCTTGTATCTATTGGGTTCTGTTGATGTAGTACGATAAGTTGTTGTGGTATATATTTCTTATACCAATTGCTCTATCAATGGTGGTCGACTGATGTGGTAAATAAGTTTGCAGTTTGTGATCTGAAATGAGTTGCACTTTTCTTAAGTTGTTTTGTTATGTATCTTTCCGTTGCTCTTTATTGTTGTTTTGTTGTGTATCTTTCCGTTCTTGCTTTTATTTTCAGTTTATTTTCTAAACTGTTTTACTTAAAAAATATATAATATATAATTAATAGTAAAAATGACTAAGTTTTGAAAAATCAATTAATCTTATGATTTAAGAAAAATTGACCTTCCAAATTAACAGAGTTGCCACTTGATTTTTAGTAAAATCAAGAAAAACTTAAAATTATTTTTTCAAAAGATTTAAAACAGATAAAAATCAATTGAAAACGGTTCGAATGTACATTTCGAGAAGATGTTAGACCCTCGGAATGCCCGCTAACTCGCGATTGACCGGCGATTTGACTAAATGACCTTTTAAAATAACTTTTCCAAATTTAACTAAATAATGAGAAAATTTATCTATTTACTTACTTATTTATATGATTTTTGTTACTATTTATTTTATTTTATTTTATTATTTTTATTTAAGGGAAAGTAATCAAACTCGATAAAAAGAACTAAATAGTAAAATATAGGTAAAATAAATATTTATATATTGAATATAGAAAGAAATGGCTATCCTTGGGAATAAACAAAATTCCACCAAAAGTTAGTCAATGTAACAATAATAACACATAGTTAATAATAGAAGGAAGAAATATTTGAACTTGGGCCAAGCCCAAACTCTAAATCTTGTAGCTTTGTCCCATTTTAAAAGAATGACCCAAAATAGGTCTTGCCCATTTCGAAACCAGTCGGGCCTGCTGAATTATTCATTGGGCTTCTGGCCCCCTTTCCTTTCTTTTGTCCTCCTTGATATACATGGAGTGTATATCCTGTGTATACGTCATGTATATCGATAATCATTGAGCTCCCAGACCTGTAAATGTTTCCAGATCTTCGTATTTCTACGTTTTTCCTGTATTGGCACGTAATCAACTATATACCATATATTTCTACCGTATACCAGTGTATACATCCGGTATATCATCTTTTTTTTCGACTTTCAAGGACTAAAAAATGAATTTCCAGCACCATATAGTCGTCAAAACCTGTCCATCTGCTTCCTAAATTGGCCAAAATGGGAATCAACAGAGAAAATTGAGCCTTGAGAGATCCCAAGGAACTCGATCAATGCGATAAAAAGAAAGGCAAAAATCAGCAAGAAGAGAAGGGCATATAACCAAGAAAACGAAACAATGATGAAGATATATTAGTTAGCAACAAACTCTTTAAAGTCAAAGCAAAACAATAGAGCATCTACGATGAACAGATGAGTTACGAGAACGCCTAATCACCAAAAACTACACGAATCTACTGAAGAATGACATGAAGACGAACGAGTCATATGAATGCAAACACACACTAATCTAGAAGCAAAATATGATCAAAATGGAAGTTCACACGCATGCCTTTTCCAACTAGAACTAAGACAATCACGCGATTTGAAACAAAACGGAAGCCAAACTCTAAGCATTACCCAATTCGGGTTCATACATTTAACTAAGACAATGAGATGAACGAACAATGATTCAAAGAAGAGTATACAAGTCGAAATAAAGAAGAAAACAATGATGGAGCCAGAGAAGCCAACAGAATACTCATCACATAGTACTAAGAATCGAAATAAGACATAAATAAAGGAGGAAGCGTTACCTTTCTCCAAGCAGCGACTGAGACTATACGAGCGAGGGAAACAGCTTTCCACGACCACAATGGAAGACGGTGAGTGAATAAGAAAGGAACGAGGAAGGGACCGGATAGAAGCTGGCTCAAACGTTGAGAACCTTAGCATCACTTCAAATTTGGTTTCTATATGTTGCCTTCAACCTCTTAAATGTAAGTTGTCTCTCGAACTAGTGTCTTCTCTTTTTTTTTTTTCAATTCCTCCCCCAAAAAATCCTCCCTAACATCGAGAGGATGACAAAGGAGTAGAATTTTTCGACTGAATAGTACAATTGCTCAACGGAAAAAAGAATTTGGGACATCCAATTTGAGGGGAAGGACGAGAGGGAAGGGAGATTTCGACACCTGGGCCTTCGAGTAAAATTTTCGATAAGGGAGAGTGGGCTGATTTTATGTTGCTCAAAGTAAATGAATGTTGCATACTGGGCCTCTTGGAGTGGGCCAAATTGATAGGAGGCTGCTGAAAGATTTAAAAAGAATTGGGTTTGCTAAAATCAAAGAGAGGCCCCAAAACTTGGTTTGTCAAAACTTGATTTGTCAAAGGGTTTAGGAACTGGATAATGAATTAATCGGAGAGCTTCGTAATCTTAACGATATAAATTAATCGACTTAATTATAAATTAGTTAACATAATATATACCCCTGAATGACTAAACTAATCGACCAACAATTTAGTTAAATAAAATATTACCTGAGACGATCTTCAAATATTCATAAAATAAACTAATCCTATACGTAGTCATTTGAACATATATATCAAATAAAAAATTATAAAGAAAAGTGACAAAACTATTTAACATTATAACTTGCAAAATATTATAGATAATATTTTCTTGAAAATTTTATAAAACTAGTTATTTTAACTCGTTTGGAAATTAAGAAGCTTGTTAACTAATTTATATCGGGGAAGGTCAAAATTGGGTGTCAACAGAAACCCTTATTCAAGAAAAACATAGTGGCAATACGACAAAATCTATCCGTCTTCAACATAAAGACTATAACACAACAAAATACTACAAGTTTTAAGGCAAAAGACTTGAATAATGTTTCAAATCCAACACTTCAAATTCACAATAAATTTGAAGCAACACTTGAAAATAATGGTCAATATTCAAACATAAGATTCACTAATACATAGGAAACAATTGAAATAACTAACACTTGAAACTACAAATAGTTGAAATAACTAACATTTGAAAATTGCAACAACAAATAACACAAACACAGTAAATTACAATATACAAAACATCTTCAACTTTGACACTTTATCTTCCAAATTTCTTTATTTTTTCACCTCGAAGTAGTTTAAAATCTCTAAATTCTCAAATTTCTTCTTCAAATTGTCTCTTTCAATCTTAATTGCATTCAACGACTCTCTCAAATTCTCCATTTTCAACATAGCAACTTTCAATTTAGACTTCGATAAATTAACTTGAATAGAAGAGTTTCTGAAGAATTGTCTTACCACCTCCAAAATCTATAATTTTCAATCTAATAAAAATAACAGAGAAGAAATCATAAACACCAAAATACATGCACAAATCATATTAATTTCCTGTTAGGCAAAAAATATACCTTAGGTTTAGAACATCTATAAAATCTTCTTCCGGGGTTCAATGGATTCCTTGAAGTGAAACAACGAGCCAATTCATTACAAAAACAAGTCATTATCATGGAGTTACTAAGTGAATCACAAGAACTTTCAGACATGATTTTAGGTATGAATTGAAGGAGACGATAGATACATGAAATAGGAAATTATGACCAGCGCACGATAGATGAAATTTGAAATTATGGTCGTCCCAACGAAGAAGAAATTGGATCGGACGAAGACGAACTTGAATCGCGAAAAACAGGAGACGACTAGGGTTTTGGTGCGTGAGATATTTGGGTGA
The DNA here is from genome assembly GCF_036512215.1 of Solanum lycopersicum. NCBI lineage: Eukaryota > Viridiplantae > Streptophyta > Magnoliopsida > Solanales > Solanaceae > Solanum > Solanum lycopersicum. Next base: position 56,263,639 of record NC_090810.1, on the reverse strand, counting down.
ATATTAGTTTGTCTGTTTTAATTAGGATTCTTTTAATGGGTTATGAGGCGGTTTATGGATTATGGGATATAAAAGGGGTCAAACAGGTAGTATAATAGGATCATGACACATGTAATAAAATATGGGTCCGTTAGTGACAAGGTTATATTTGTACCACTAATTAGACGGTAGAGATATACATGTGCACTAGTATAACAAAGGGTATATACTCACCTTTTATTAAAGTTCGGGGGTAAATCCGTCCCTTTTCCCTATATTATAATATAAAGAGAAAATATATCAAATTTCCATGAACATGGCGTGGGCGTTTAAGTATCCCCTTTAATATCTTGGAAGTGAAGTAAATATAACCCTGGGAGTAAAATATCACTCTCATTTGTCACATCATATTGATATATATAGCCATATAAGCGTCACGTTACTGTCATTTAAGTACCACATCATTAATTTTTTGTCTTTTATATGGCTTTTCAACCTTCTTCTTAAAAAATTTTTTAGAAATACATTGCACTAATCAATAAATTTAAAATGCATTTTAAAATTAAAAATTGTCTCACCTTCTTCCACCCATTCTATCCTACAAATCTGTCATTGGAGATGATATTTTCTTAAAGTATTTTTTTTCTTAACAACTCAAATGAAAATTGAAAGTTGTATAAGAAAGTTGATAGACCCACTTTTTTGCATATATAATTCAAAATGGTTCACTCAAAATTCAAGAAATTAATATTCAAATAGGTGTTGAATCTTATGGATTGACGAATGGCTAGTGAGGGGTGAGATGAACTTGAAGGAAACATGACTTATATGGAAGAAGAAAGGTATAAGAAGTGTTTAAATGGGAAAGAAAACATATGGGGAAGACAACAAAATAAAGAGAAAACAAAAAGATTATTTATTTTCTTTAAAAAAAATATTGAACACACAAATTTCATTTACTTTTAAACAAGAAATTTCGCATTTTTTATAAATTTAATTTATATAAAAAAATAAAAACTATTAGTTATATATTGGCCAATAAAAAAATGACATGTATATGATATAACCATTCCATTTTTTAATTTTTTTTTTAACTATTTCACACGTTTTTAGGAGAGTGAGTACACTCACTTTGTCACGTTAGTCATTTAATCACTTCAAAATTGTTAAGGGGGTATTTAAAGCTCGTATAGTTAAAGTACTAAAATAAGTTTTGATGCCAAGTTCAGGGGAGATTTGATGAATTTTCTCTACTATAAAAGAGAATCCTAGGTCCGCCTACGTGACGTCATCACAAGTCATGATTCCCATTTTAATTTATTTATTTTCAAAACTAGTCTTCCCTTTCATGAAAAATTGTAAATATTGTGATTTTTATGAAAAGTTGTGACTTCAATAAAGACTTACAATTTCTATGAAAAGTTGTGACTTTTATAAAAGATTGTGACCTTTTCGAAAGATTGCAACTTTTTCAAATAGTTGTGACATTTCTTTATAAGGCACAAGAAATATTTGTTCACAATACCCTCTGTTGTCTTTAAATAGGGGATTTCCTGTCATTTTAAAACAATGAAAATTCTGAACTTCTTATTCTTCTTATTTTTTTCTTTTGCGCAATTAAATATTCGTGTATTTTGCTCCAGTTGAGTTGTTCACTAACACAATTGTTAGATTCTGATATTTTTTTACATTCATAAATTTACACTTATGTTATTAAGGATAAATGGTAACATGTTATAATTTTCATTTTCCTTTACGTTATTAATGTTCCTTACTACGTAATCTTGTATGCAAAATAATATAGTGTTTTAGTTTTAACATCTGTTAGATTTAACATATTATTTTATAAATTTCGTGATATTAAATTCCTAAGGGAAGAGTAGATAATTGTACTAGTATTTTTAAAATTTAAAATAAATTTGTGTATGCGAAATTAACTAATTAGATATCTTTATTGTTAAATTTTATGTATTTTTTTCTTTTAAGAGAATAACAAATAGGAGAAAATGTATAAGTACCCCTCAATTTATGTCCAAAATTCCAAAGACACACTTATACTATAATAAGGTCCTATTACCCCTGAACTTTATTTATAAACAATTTTCGATCTCTTTTCGACCTACGTGGCACTAGCTTGAAAAAAATGTCAACACACGCTGAATCCACAAGATAGTGTCATGTAGAACGAAAAGGGTAGAAAATTATTTATAAAATAAGTCCAGAGGGTCATAGGACGTTAATATAGTATAAGTGTATCTCTAAAATTTTCAACATAGGTCGAGGGAATACTCGTGCATTTTCCCAATCAAATATGCCAGCCATGTATAAGAGACAAAGGATGGTCATTCTTTCAATGATAATTAAACAAAGGCCTAAGTCATATACAACCCCCTAAACTTGTCCACATATTTCATTTAGACACCTCAATTCAACTGTATACCAATTGAACACTTATATTGTAAGAGATTTCTACCTATTAAACATTTTGTGCTGACATGGCAGCATGTGTGTAGTACACACATGAAAAGAGCGTGAAGGGGCATCATTTAACCAAAAATAATAATTTTCTTTTTTTAAAAAAAAATAAAATAAAATTAGCATCTCTTCATCTTCTTCTTTGACTCAACCACCATTAGAACCACCTTCTCACCACCGTAATCACCGGTGTCCCACCATTAAAGTATATTCCTTTTTTTCTCGAGCTGTAATCATTCTTCTTCTCTATACCACCTTGTTTTTTAATTAAATGTGTGTCACCATATCCACAGTGCTCTTTCCCTTTATTTTTTCGGTCATCTTCTTCTCTTTTTTTTTTTCAGACCATCATCTTTTTTCTCCTTTTTTACCAGTCATCGAACACCACCTCATTTTTCTCCAAATTTATCATCGTCAATATCTTTTTTTATTTTTAGCTTTTCATACAATCAATTACAAATTTTAATTTGTTCATTAGAAAACAATGCCACCAATCATCTTTTTCTTTATGCCAAATCAACTCAAACATGAATTGAATCGAAGCTTAAAAATAAAACATTAGTTAGATAAAAAGAAGTAGAAAAATTTAGGTGATTTAAGTGTTTTTTTTGGGGAAAAAAAAGGAGGAAGAAGATGAAGTTGGGGTGGGGTGGGGTGGGGGGAGGGAGGAGGAGCAGGTCTGAGCGGAGGCAGGAACATACATACTTTAGGATTTTATTTTTTTTAATTATAATTATTTTTTAGCACAAAAAACAAATTTAAGACACGTGGCTTCTTTTAATTAATTAGTTTGCCATGTCATGGCAAGTGCATCACACACACTTGACATTTTTTGTTGATTATCAAAATGTGTCTAATAGGAAAAATTTTATATAAGTAAAAGTGTTCAATAGGTAAAAGGTTAAATTGAGGTGTCTAAATGAATAATGAGGACAACTTTAAGGGGCCACAGATGACTTTGGCCTTAAACAAAATTGATAAGAATTTGTATACATCAACTTGATCAGGCTATTATCTCATCTAACTTACACTCTCTGTACCTAACAGCAGCCTTAAATGATCCAGCCTTATGAATTACGTCACAACATTCACATCTATTGATCTGGAAAAAATAAAAAATAAAATTAATAAAAATCTATCATACTGGAGATTTTTTTTATTTTTTATTTTTTGTAATTTTCATACAAGAAGTAGATTTTCTAACAAATGCAACATAACCAAACAACAAACAACAAAAGCCACAGGACCCTACATTTCAAGTAATATCTATTGAATTTTATTTATTCTTTGATTGCTTAGGTGCAAGAGAATTATTTTCTAAGTTCATTTTTTACATGATTACAATCATGTATGTTTTAATATAATCGAATTTAACTTATATTACATTGTCAATATGAAGAGTTCTTGCTCACCTTTATCTCAAAGTTAGTAATTCCATTTTCTATAGTCAGTTTACGAAAGTTAAACTCATATAAAGTTTGTAAGAAATTTAAGTGAAAAGAAATATTACCTTGAGACGTTTTGTTGTTGGTGAGTAAACATGAATTTCATTAACATACTCCGCGGGATAGCTTCCTGGATTCAAACAAACTCCAATCCCTCGAGGCCATGCTCTAATATATTTTGTAAGAATTTTGTTTCGTGGAGTTATCTCAATAGACTGGAAGAAATACATATGAGGGGTTTCACAAGGATCCCAAGAAAAATTTCTAGTATCAAAATTATAATGTGGTGGAAGTGTAATGTTACCCCATGGATTAAATGTTTCAATTGGTCTTTGTATCCAACTTCTAGGCATAATATTCTCATAAATATTAGCTGAATATCCCCATGAAATTGAAAACGTCCAATTGTTGGATCTTTTGTAACAAATAGTTTGTTGTAACATTCGCGATTGATCAAATTTTGCAGCATTTAGTAGATGATATCCCGATTGTGCGCGATCCATAGAGGGGAAAATTGGATCAATTGTGTCAAAATGGTGAAGGGATACCAATAAAGATTTTGGATGGGACGATAGAAATCCTGATAGATCACCTCGTAGATCAATCTGTACTAAAGAAGAAATTAATTAATCAATAAAGAAAAAGTATAGATCTACTTTTAATCTATTCATTTTTTTTAATTCGATAATTGAATAAGTTTGGGATTAAATTTATACCTGATGACTACCCCTAAGAGGAGAAAGATTGACACCAATATCAGCAGTGCAACTCATTGTAGTTCTATCAGCAGATCTAAAGTAAGCATATCTCTTTAAACAAGAAATAACATTATTTGCAAATGCTCTAGCTAAAGGATAACTCAATATAATTCCAGCTCCACCAAATGCTTGATGAAATGAGAAAAAATAATTTGCCATTATAAACTCAGAGTGTCCTCCAAAATAATAATATTGTGTATGATCATATTGTGCAAGAATATCAACCATATTATCAACGAAAAATATTGAATCATCGTCCCCCATAACTACCCATCGTACCCCTTCATGTGCCTCTCTAACCACCTCCATAATTCCATGTACCATTCTTAAAACTCTTGGATCAACATGATTTGTTTCATTCACAAGTGGTGATACATCATCGGATACTCGATAAGGAGGTGAATTTAAGGACCATGGTAGAAGATCATCACCTTGAGGAGGTACATCTAGTAAAAGATATCCTTTTGTAATATTTGGTCTCCACCATGATTCAATATAGGGTTTTCTATGATGCCATGCTTCTTCTGACCCTAAAAGTCCAAAAACAAGGTGACTAAGGTTAGTAGGCACACTAATACTGATTTGTACAACATGATTTGATGTATTTGATTGAGAATTATTATTTGGAAAAGATGTTATGCATTTTGAGGAAGAGAAAAGATGATAAGATGGACATTTATTGAGAAAGATAATTGTAGCCACATATAAGGTTAAACCACAAAACAACACTGTTTTGCAAATGTTAATCACAAGTGATGCTTCAAATGTAGGCATTATAAGAGAAATTGGGTGAAAAAAAACTACATAATGAAGTTAAATCAATGCTCATTTGATTTTTATACTCCAATATGAGCTATTTTTTTGTTTTCTATTTTCAAGGTTTTAGTATTTGCTATAATCCTCAACATCAAATCCAACTTTTTCATTTTTTTTTCTATTATATAGTCTAAAAGACCTAAAAAAAAGAATGAAGATCCTAATTCTTTGTGAACTACATTGTGACTTTGAGATCTCTACATACGTGTTAACTATAAATTGTTTTACTAAACTTCTTTATCTATTTTGACAGTTTCATTTGAGTAATCAAATTAAAAGTTGAATTACTAAAATAACTTTATAAAGTTGAGCGATTATAATACCCTTCAATTATACCTATGTATGTAACCTCCTTAGGGAAACGGTACATTAACTCTCTTAATTTACTTATTTATAATTAATGTACTACCTTCAATTAACTAAAAATTTAATACATGAATCATATTCATCTACTAATTAAGTGTCTTTACATTTGGAGAAACCTTTCCTCCTCGTTTACGTTCTTCCATTTAATTTTCTCTAAATATTTACATAAAATTTTATTACTAAACTTTTTCTTTTTGGGTAAACAATGATTCTCATCCAACCAATATTATAGTTCATTACAAAAATAATAGTTGCTGGTAAGCATAGGATACATTAGAACCTAACTCATGGATATTAATTCTATCAATTGCACTTTTAATTTGTTAAAGTATGTAATGGTATAGAAAACTCTAAAAAGCACACTTATTAAGGATGTGTTTTTTCATCTTCGATTGACTTAAATGTTTTGAATTTTGAAAAATATTTTTCAAATTTGATTATTTTCCTCTGATTTAACGTAAATGACTCCCGTAAGGAAAATTATTATCAGAACTTCCCTTAATATGGAAAATATTTTTAAATCTTTTCTCAAACCTCCATAACCAGACTCCCGACTATGGCCTCGTTTATTGAAATCAACTTTCGGCCTCAATTGTGACCTAACTCTCAGCTCGACCGAAAACATGACTCTTGACCCTGACTCTTTAATTTGCCTTTACACCGATTCTCAAATCCAAACCTCAACCTTACCCCAACTCGTGATTCAAGAATCAGTTCCCAAATATGCTCCATGGGGACATGACTTCTAGCCTAAATTGCGACCCGACTCTATGCTCCAACCCGGAACCTAACTCTCGACCTTGACTCGAGATCGAATCCCCAACCTGACCTAATTCTTGGCTTGACTCAAGACCCAACACTCGACCCCGACTTCCGACCCCAACTCGGTACCTGACCTTGATCGACACTAGACTTTTGATATTGACTCGATACCCAACTCTTGACGCTCTACCATGACTTTTAACCTAAACCCAATCCCACCCAAACCTAGGATCCAAACTCAAGACCTTAACAATAACTCCCCATCCAACTCAAGATTCAAGACTTAAATCTCGACAGCGAACTAAGACAGAGAAACCTAATTACGATACTGAGTCAAGACCAAATTCTTGACCCCAATTCGATATCTAACTCCTGATATCGATATAATTTTAAATCCTAATACTCATTCAAAACTCGACTTCAACTTGAGATTCGATTGTTCACCAAATCTTAAACTTAACTATCGACAACATCTCAAGATACAAATCCTAACATCGACCTCGTTGTGTGAACTAACTAGCGACTTTGACCTAAGGTCTGACAATTGATCTTGACCCAAAACTCAGCTCCTTTTAATCTCGACCATAACCCTAACTCATGACTCTTGATCATCACTCCGGATCCGACACCAACAAATATCCAAATTTAATCCCCGACTTGGGACCGCACTGAATTTCTAGAAAAAAACATTTTCCTTCATACCAATAACCTTTAAAAATAGAAACAAAAAAAAAGAGAAAATTCTTGTATTTGGGAGTATTTATTTGAATATTCATTTTATCCGTCCGGTTACTTCTTTTTTACATACAAATATGATCGAATTAGATAATTTATCCATTTTTCACTAACTCATATTCGACCTACTCATATCTAACTCAACCCACTCATTTGCCTATCCTATAGGTATATATCTCTTTGTATCATTTGCTAGAAGATCCACTTGAACTTTAAATCTAGCTCAATTACGTCGAGTTTTGTTTATTGAGGTTGAATCCAAGTGTAGAAGATATATGTTAAATCCGTAGACTATGTGAACTAACAATGTGTAGGCATAAAAAGGATTTGGGCATTGGTCTTGGCATGCATGTGGCTAAACAATGCAGACCATGTTCAAGATGCTTGGGTTTTGGTAAGGCATTTTGGACGTGCAAGGATTATGTGTGGGCAAACGTCGTCGGCAAGACAAGGCAGTGTGTTGGCTTGCCAAGGAAGGGTTGTGGGACTTGACGATGGCAAGGCAAAGGCATTTATATGAATTGCTGAAATAAAGTAAGTGTTGGAAGACAACCGAAATATTCTAAGTATTGGAAGTAGGCTAAAATATTTTAAGTGTTGGAATTAGGCTGAAATATTCTAAGTGTTAGAATATTGCTATTTCGGTTAGGATAAGAATGTAATTCAAATTATATTCTATCTGTTAGAATTATAGTTGTTGGAAACATTAGTTTAAGTCCTGTGGTGACAAGTGTTGGACAGGTGTCACTTGTAACTGCTGCATGTAACTGCCTTGTGCAGAAATTTTATTTTAAGGTGGAAAATTTTGTCCAAGTCTAAGAAGTGTGTTTCTGGCTTAAAATAAATTTGTGAAGCCTTTTCCTTTGTTAATTTGGTATCAATAAAAGGTTGGGAAGAGTTCCGATACGTTGGTGGTGTTGCTATTTTGTTTACTGCATAAGAAAAAACTAAGTTAAGTATTTTTCATACTTAGCCAAATTCGTGAGAGTTAAAGCTGAAGTTTGCAAGAGTTTGTAAACAATCTGGGTTGATAAGTATAGAAATCGAGAGTAGTGTCCAGCAACGTACAGGGTTGCAAGGGATAGGCTTGAGATGTTATCTGAGGCACAAGACAGCTTGCGCAAGGCTCAGCGGTACATGAAGAAGTATGATGATCAACATCGTCACTCAGTAGAGTGGATGATAAGGTGTTGCTGAAACTTACTCCACAAATTTGGAAACAGATTGCAAGTAATACTAGACATCGGGGTTTGATTTCAAGTATGATGGTCCACTTGAAGTGGTGAAACGAGTGGACGAAGTTGCTTATTGATTGAAACTGCCAGAAAGGTTAAAGATTCATCCTACTTTCTATGTGAGTTTCTTGGAACCTTACTTTGCAGTTTCAGATGATCCAAACATGAATAGGTCAAAGAGCGCTCCTTCATCAGTACCTACACAGGTTGATGTTGAAATTGAGAAGATCTTTGATCATCGGGTTGTGGGCAAAAGCAAGAAGAATACAAAGACAGAGTTCTTGATTCATCGGAAAGGCAAGAGTGCAGCTGATGCAGTTTGGAGAAAGCGAATGACCTTTGGCAATTTGATGACCAAATCGATGGCTATCTCAAAACAGTCTCGATGAGGACATCGAGTTCAAGTGGTGCAGGTAGTCTGTTAGAACCGTAGACTACGTGAATTAACCACGTGCAGACATGAAGAAGATTTGAGCATTAGTCTTGGCATGCATGTGGCTAAACAGTGCAGACAAGGTTCAAGGTGCTTGGGTGTTGGCAAGACACCTTGGACGTGCAAGGATTATGTTTGGGCAGATGTCGTCAGCAAGACAAGGCAGTGTGTTGGCTTGACAAGGCAAGGTTGTGGGACTTGATGATGGCAAGGAAAAGGCATTTACATGGATTGTTGAAATAAACTAAGTGTTGAAAGACAATTGAAATATTGTAAGTGTTGAAATGTACGCTGAAATATTCTAAGTGTTGGAATATTGCTATTTCAATTAGGATAAGAATGTAATTCGAATTATATTATATATGTCATAATTATAATTGTTGGAAACATTAGTTTAAATCATGTGGTGACAGGTGTTGGACAGGTGTCACTTGTAAGTGCTGCATGTAAATGCCTTATGCAGAAATTTTATTGTAAGGTGGAAATTTTGTCCGAGGCTAAGAAGTATGTTTCTGGCCTTAGACAAATTTGTGAAGCATTTTCCTTTGTTGATTTGATATTAATAAAAGGCTGGAAAGAGTTTTCATACGTTGGCTATGTTGTTATTTTGTTTTTAGCGTAAGAAAAAACTAAGTTAAGTAGTTCCCATACTTAGCCAAATTCGTGAGAGTTAAGGCTGAAGTTTGCAAGAACTTTTAGACTGTCTGAGAGTGGTGTTAGATTAAAGAATCGAACCTCCTTCAATATCCAAGTCATTTTAAATTAAAATAATGAAATTAATGTAATCAATATAAGTACAAAAATGATGGTATGCATCTAAAAGTCAAAATTGATAGACTCTAGAGAATAGTAATAACTATCTAACCCAAAAAAAAAAGATTTTCTTTTAATAATATTCCACTAAGCAATTATTTCATCCACATGACATTCCCTGAGTTTAATCGTTGCCTTGTTGGTACCTTTTTTGTGTATTACGTCACAACATTCACATCTATCCATCTGAAAGTAAAAAAAGAAAGAAGAAAAAACATTAGTAATTTGAAATAGTAGTTATATATATAAGGAAAAAAAGGTGTCTCCTTACGTATCACGTAAATAATGATTAATTTTTTTTAAAATGGAAGGGTAAATTACCTCTATTCTTTTCGTTCTTGGAGAGTAGACTTGAATCATGGAGATATAATCAGCAGAATAGTTACCAGTATATGAACAAGACAACAATTCTCGAGGTGATGATCGCGAATATGTAGTAAGGATTTCTGATGATGTCTTTGTTTTTTCTACATTTTTCATGAAGAAAATATGAGGAGCTTGACAAGAATCATTTGTACGCGACCTTGTATTTAACATATAATATGGAGGGTCTTTAGGTGTAACTCCCCAAGGTTGAAAGGTTTCAATTGGTAATTGTAAATGACTTCTAGGTAAAATATTCTCATAAATATGAAGAGAGTAACCCCATGAAATAGAAAATGACCAATTAGTAGGCCTGTTGTAGCAAATAACTTGTTGTAACATGCGTGATTGATCTAAATTTGCTGCCTTCATAAGGTGGCGGACAGATTGTCGTCTCTCTATTGAAGGGAAGATAGAGTCCGTAGCATCAAGATGGTGAAGTGACATCAATGGAGCTTTTGGATGAGACGATAATAAACCAGATATATCACCTCGCAAATCTATCTGAAAAATGATAGCTTACTGTTGTATAAAAACGATAATAATAAATCATGGGCTAGGCACCACATGAGCGCGTGTTTAAGAAAGAAATGAAAATTTAACATACCTGATGACTACCTTTAAGAGGAGTAAAAATGACTCCAACATCAGATATACAAACCATAGTAATTTGATCAGCTGATCTTAAAAAAGGGTACTTCCTCAAGCAAGTTTCTATATACTTAGACATAGCTTTTGCCAAAGGGTAACTCAAAATAAAACCAGCTCCACCAAATGCTTGATTAAAAGAGTACCAATGATTTGACATTATAAACTCTGATTGAGCCCCTAAATAGTAATACTTTGTGTGATCATATCTGGAGAGTACATCAACCATATTATCAACAAAAAATATCGAATCATCATCTCCCATAACAAGCCATCTCACACCTTCATGGTCTTCCCTAAAAACCTCCATTATCCCATGCACCATTCGCGCCATAACTGGTGCTACATGTTTAGATTCTTCAAGTAATTGAGTTATGTTATCGGATACCCTATAAGGTGGGGAAGATGAGGACCAAGGTAAAAGATCATCGCCCTTTGGAGCCACATCAAGAAAGAGGTAACCGCGTGTTTTATTAGGCCTCCACCATGATTCAATGTAATCTTTTCTAAAGTGCCATGCTTCTTCTGACCCAAGAAGTCCAAAAACAAGATGCCTAAGGTTTGTTGGACTAGAATCATCACTAAATTTTGGGGTTGATGAGTAATGTAAGAGCTCTGAAGATGAACAATTTGGATCTTTGAATAGGAAAATTGAAGCTAAGTAAAGAAAAACACATGAAACCAACACCACTCTGCAAAAACAAACAACTTTTGTCAAATGAAAATTTCTATTGCTAATTACCTCTTCTTTTATTGCATTTCTTGGTTTGTTTGAGCAAAAGAAAAGCTTATGAGTCAATTACTTATATTTGTCTTTTAAATGACTTAATAGATAGTATTAAAAAAATTTATAAATTAAATCCATTCAGAATTTAAATATACACTACTCATAGTATAAAGATATTCTTATATCAACTTAGTCGATATTATATAAGTAACTTGCTTGTATAAATATTTTTTATAACATTAATACATAAAACTTTAGACTCGCCAACTAAAAAGCTTCATGAATATCCAATCCTGCTAATTTTCAATCAATAAGATAACCTAATGCACAAAGCATGTAGAATTTCGAAAAGAGGGGTGTAATATAGACCCCTGCCCTAATATATGCATTAGTGATTATTTCCAACTGCTCGAATTCGTAACATATAGATCACACGAAAATAACTTTACTGTTTCTTCATGGCTCCCCTTCTAGTTTCCAATAATAGTCTTTGTTAGAAATAAGCAAGCAAAAGAAAATGATGATGATGAAACTTTAGAAATAAAGTGATAGAAAGAGAGGGAGTAACCAGACAGGGGAAGAAGTGATATGGTAGAGGCAAATAATTTCAATCCATTGTTGTTCAAAGCCATGATCATTCCATTTCTTTTTAACTTAAAATCAACCAAAGAAAGAAGAGGAAAAAAAAATTCAATTTTGCTGATTTTGGAAGAAAAAGAAGGTACAAAATTATTACATTAGTCAAGAGTTTGTTATGGATTTCCCTAGTAATTGTGTGGTTACCACTAGAGGCGGATCTAAAATGCTAACATTATAAAATTTTCGAACAAATTTAAATTATCATCTTATAACTTTGAATTAATTAAAATTGTGTATTTTTCGTTATGTTACCGTGCGCACATAAATATATTTAAGTTCTTATCATATAACTTTGAATTAATTAAAATTGTGTATTTTTTGTTATGTTACCGTGCGCGCATAAATATGTTATACTATCAAATTATTTATTATAACTAGTTTTAAGGTACACGCGTTACGAGTTATCTTATTTTATAAGTCAATTTTAAAAATATCAAATTTTATAAATGATGAATGTTGATTTTATTTAGCTAGTATTAATCTCTCACATTTCCGCTAATGGTTACTTCCACATGTACATGTTTACTATAATATAATTTTATATATGATTGTAGTATCCTTTCTTAAGTAACTTTTTATTTTATTATCTAATTTATACACACACATAATATTTTTTATATTTACTTTTTTCATTCCCGTTTATTATTTTATATTATTTTATTAAATATTCTAAAATCTCTTCAATGGTCAAACCCTCTGCATCATGTAAATCTATTGTTGTCGATTACCAAAAAAATCTAATTTTTTTGTTTGGTATATTTTTCAAATCTCAAGCTCAGCAACAAGTCAAACATTATTTCAATACTATTTTATCAATTTTTCATATTTTTGAGTCATACTTTGCACCGTTTATATTTTTACTTCATAAAATATATATGTATTTTCTATCCTCTCAAAACTTCACACTGATTTTTTATTAATTATTTTATTTGTATATATCAGCAAGAAAAAGATAATTAAATCTCTCGATGAAGTTTGACTTTATATCCCATTGTTATCACTTGTTCCTTAATTTAAAAAACCTTGGTCTTTATCAAATTAATCCTTGTGAAAGCACTGAGGTTGTAATTCTTTTTTTCGAGAGAAGTAAAACATCCATAAACTCAACATGAAATATTTCTTTAATCTATGGAATATTGATAGCCTTAAAAGACTAATTTACTTGATTAACTTGTCATAATTTAAAGTACATTTTAGACGTGACATGACGTATAAAACCCTGAAAGTCCGACACAAGACTCTTGACGTACATATTCACAATATAGTAGACAAAAGTAGAAAATCTCATAAGAGAGTTTGGTATAAAGAGCGGAAATCTACCATAGTCTTGACAAGTCATCTAGTACATCAAGAAGTGGTCGAGGCGTAACGTGTACACCACGTGCAACATTCGAAAGGTAAAGACATTTGAAAACAATAAATATGACATGGTCCTCAGAGTATGAAGACTCACCAAAGTCTTCAATATCTTTTAAGCGATCAACTAGCCACAAGTATGAGGAGAGGAAGCGGCACACCCTACATTAGTGAAGCAATGTAGATACAAGTATATATTAGTACATGAAATGTACAAAGTAGGATAGATATGCATTAAACATGAAACATGATAATAAAGGGACATAATCGAAAATATGATATGCTTTAATGCACCTTAAAAACATAAAGAAAGTTTCACAAAATATTTCAAGAACAACTTAGCTCATTTTGTGGGATATTTACTATTGACTGACATAAACTACGAGAGCTATAATATGAAATCCGATATCTTTCTTCTACACCAAAAAGAGATATCCTTGATTTTCAAGGCAGAGACCTTAACTTCTGGCTTAGGTGGATTCACTAGATATATCACTCAAGACAATCTTACAGGGCACACCGTTGGGACGAGAACATTGTTACTAGAGACCCGGCCTCCACTAATGTGAGAGCCTTCATTTAATATTCTCTCGGTGCTTAGTAAAAATCTCAATGGAATGGTTATAAACATAAGCATCTCATCATCCATGAAAAAATAATAAATAGTTTACTAATTCAAGCTTAAAACATCAAACAGTAGCTCCTTAAATCGTGAATCATACATATGTGAGGTAACCTTACACCAAACCATGATCTTAATGTGAGAAAATATATCACAAGTTAGTTAATGTTAATCTTAAAACATCATAGATCATAAGACATTTCTTTTCATAAATCATGCATATCTTTCATGAGATATCAATCATAGCTTCATAACTCCTTCATAATACAAACCATTCTAAAGTTTATAATCACAATTATGTATGAGATGCATGGGTTCATGTGAAATCAATTGGAAAACATCTACTTAAGTCCAAACTATCATATAATATGATCAAAATCAAACATTTGAATCCATACAACTAGAACCAATGGATAGTGTCTTACGAATAAAATCACTTATAGGCTCTCTTTATAGTCAAAACAATGTAGTATAGGTATTAGATATATGTGAAAAGACCTAAATGTTATTTAAATTAACAATCGGACGAGCCCTAAGGTTTGGACCTATGAACCATAGAAATTTTTATAGACCGTACTGGTCAACCGTAGATCGAGTTACTGGCCAAAATTCTCTACGACACACTTTTATGGACTGTCGAACTTTCTATGATACGTAGACTACATCTACAGACCTTAACTTTTAACTCAAAATTTTACCAAGTCTTGACCATTAATACGGATGCTTCCGACGACCCATAGAATACCCTATAGCCCGTCAATTCCTTCAGTAGGAATGAGGTCTCAGACCAAATCTTTGAGTCATGGGATCTTACGACCTGTCAGTATCCCTTCGATTCGTTTTGTGAAGTCATGGATCCAACAATATTAGAGACTTGGATTTCAAAAATTCAATTGGGTTCTACGATTCAATATCTTAAGGCCCGTAAAATTTCCTATAGTATGTAGGTTGGACTCGTACAAACTGCCTCAGCCATTTTCGTGCAATTTTTCTCTCCAACTCAACTTTCTAACTTCTGTGGTGTTACATAACTTAAATACACCACCGATCTGAGTGGAATACACCTTTAAATTCTCACCAAGTTAAGGAGTTTTTTCAACACTTCAATCTCTAATTTTTATTAAGAGTCTTATGTTCCTAAAGGTTTGAGACCACTTGTTATGTCATGTGACAATTAGAAATGTAAGTCCATTTAGTCAAATAAAAAATGTCTTTAAGATTATCAATAGTTCATGGGCGAATTTAATAATTTACACCAAGCTCATCTCTCTCTTTTAGTAGGCATTTGGACATGTGATATGAAATCATGAAATGAAATCACTGTTTGTAAATGCAATTTCACGCTGATTTCCTCTTACGATTTCTCATGTTCTCTAAAAACCATGTTTTGAGAATTTCAAATCATGATTTGAGATTTTTCAAATAGCAAAATTGACCCACAAGTTTCCATTTTATAAAAACCACTCTACATTCACATCTACTAACCATTTATTTCATATATAAATAAAATTTATAATTCAAATCATTAGCTTTAAACCACTCACGTCTCATACAATAATAGTTCTCACTAACATAGTTTTTATTATTACCTCAAATCAATTTCTACTTTATTATTTATATTCACTAGATTCATTATTTATTATCAAATTTATTTAACAATCAAATCGACTAACAAATGGCTCAAAGTAACAATGTTGATTTGTCTTTTAGTCATATTAACTATAAAAATATAAATTCAACATGAAAAAATTGTTTGTGCTATATGGAAGGACTACATCAAAAACACCAAAATGTATATATGTTTAGTTTTACATTTTTATTGAATTAATATTTGACCAATAATCTTTATTATAGTGTAGTATGAGATTTGTTAATTTTTTATTTATTTGATTTGACTGTACAAAAATTAGAAATAATTTTAACAATTTTACAATATAAAAAATTTAAATCATATTACTATTATATACAAGAGTGGTAAGAGGACGACCAAGGGTATAGTGGTCATTTTACATTAATAACAAATGGACAAATTTCATTTCCAAAAGCAAGGGCAAATATGTAATTTTACATTAAAAAGGGACAAATTTCAATTTCAATAGCAAATGTTTGCAGATCCATTTCTCTTCCATCTTTGTACAATATCAGTCTTTCTTTAAACAAAAAAGAATTTCAATTCATCCTTACCACAAAAACTTACTCAAACATAATTTCTTCCAGCTCTCTTCTTTCAACAACCATTAATCAATTTGCAACTCAAAACTTCAGGTATGTTTTCTTTCTTTGGTAAAACATGGTTAGAGAATAGTAATTTCTGATATGTTCATTCATTTTCTCTTGCATCTTTGTACAACATCAGTCTTTCTTCAAACAAAAAATTCTCCAAAGTGAATATATATATATATATATATATAGTGATTTCGTTATTTTCTAGGTTCTCTAATTTATGCCAGTTGCCCACCAAATTTTTTTTTAAAAAAAACCCTTTTAAATATCCCAAAAGGTTTAGAAACATATTTTTAAAAATTTTATCTATCTATCAATGGGGCGTTATATTTTCATCGTTTGTCATGCTTTTCTTCTCTGTTTCTCATGGTAACTGTATTTTTTTTTTCTTTATAATTGGGCTCTTTTCATTTAAATTACTCATGAATTGTTTTGATTTATTAATTGTGTGTGTGTAGGTGTAGGGACCGGCAGAAAAATGGTGGGTTCTTTTTCACATGGAGTTTTACACTAGGTCGGTTTCTTCTTCTTCTAATTTAAACTTGCATCTTTAGTCTCTCAAAAATTGACTATTTTTATTAGATGTATATGTACAACAAGTGTTTATAATTTTTTTTTTCCTTTCTACATTAATATTTAAATTTAAAATAAAAAATTTTAATTTGTGATATGTTCATTCATTTTGTCTAATCTCAAAATCCCTAACCAAAAAATTATGAATAACAATTTATAATTATAATTATTATAATAATAAAAAAATATGAAACATAGAGATGTATATGTACAAGAAAGTGTTTATAATTTTTTTCTTTCTAGATTAATATTTAAATTTAAAATAAAAATTTTTAATTTCTGATATGTTCATTCATTTTGTCTGAATCTCAAAAATATCTAACCAAAAAAAAATATGAATAATAATTTATAATTATAATTAGTATAATAAATAAAAAAATATGAAACATAGAGATGTATATGTACAAGAAGTGTTTATAATTTCTTCTTCTTTCTAGATTAATGTTTAAATTTAAAATAAAATAAAAAGATAGGGGAAGTGGTTATAATAATTACATAAGATGTACTACAACAGTAAAAATGATATGTGTCTTGAAGAAAATATATATTGCTTTATACACAATAACAAATGGAGTGATGTAGCTCCTGCTTTTTAGGCTTTTAGCAGTAGTGTAATTTTCATTTTTTTGGCTTTTAGCAAAGATTTTTCCTCCTTTTTATTTTATTTTATTTTCTTTCAAGATTAATATTTAAATTTAAAATAAATTTTTTTCATTTCTGATATGTTCATTAATTTTGTTTGAATCTCAAACATCTCTAACCAAACAAAAAAAATATGAATAATAATTTATAATTATAATTAATATAATAAATAAAAAATATGAAACATAGAGATGTATATGTACAAGAAGTGTTTATAATTTTTTTTCTTTCTAGATTAATGTTTAAATTTAAAATAATAATAAAAAAAGAATAGATAGGGGAAGTGGTTATAATAATTACATAAGATGTACTACAGCTGTAACGACCTGTTTAGTCGTTTTGAGCAGCAGATTTTATTTCTGGAAAAACAGGCTGAGACGACGGAACCCACGACGGACCGTCATGAGCACGACGGACCGTCATGAGCACGACGGACCGTCGAGGGGTCTCGTTTCAAAACACTTAGAAATTCTGAAATTGGGTACTAAAAATCGACTCTCTGAACTTCGTAACGGAATGGCAGGACGGACCGTCACGGGCGTGACGGACCATCACAGACTCTTTGGTGGAAATTGAGTCTCTAAACCTTGCGACGACCTGCAGGACGGACCGTCGCAGGCACGACGGGCCGTCACAGGTTGCGTAATCCCAGTCTGGGTTGGATTTCTTTACACGTTTTAAGGGACGTTTTGGACTATTCCTACTTTAATTATAAAGTTAGTGGGTTTATATTAATAAGTCTAATTACTTGGGGTTTAAAAGAGGTAACCTTGAGTAAATTAGTGGGTTATTATTGCCATCTTTTATTCTTAATTATATGCTAACTAGGGTAAAAGAAAGAGGGTTTGAATAAGAAAAAGAAAAGAACAGAAAGAGAGAGAGAAGGAGAATCGATAGAGAGAGACGAACGAAAAGGAAAAACACAAGGCTTTGGGAAATTCTTGCTTGATCACTAGTCTTCGGTGGAGGTAGGTTATGGTTTCTCTTACGATATTCGTAGTAAACTCTTAATAGCGAATGATATGTATTGATAATATTGTATACCCTGCTATGTGCTTAATTGTATGCTTGCATAAATGTAATTATATAATTGTGATTATACAAGCATGATGAAGTTATTAAATCCCAAATCTTGAAAAACCCTAATCTCTTTATTAATGATGAGGTCTTGGTATAAAAGAAGGCGTGATGAACTAAAATAATGAGATTGATGATGCCTTGGTAAGAAAGAAGGCTTGATGAATTGATAAAAAGAGATTAGGGGATCGGGTGTCACGAACCGACACGTAGATTTAGGGGATCGGGTGTCACGAATCGACACATAGATTTAGGGGATTGGGTGTCACGAACCGACATGTAGATTTAGGGGATCGGGTGTCACGAGCTGACACGTAGATTTAGGGGATCGGGTGTCACGAACCGACACGTAGATTTAGGGGATCGGGTGTCACGAACCGACCCGTAGATTTAGGGGATCGGGTGTCACGAACCGACACGTAGATTTAGGGGATCAGGTGTCACGAACCGACACGTAGATTTAGGGGATCGGGTGTCATGAACCGACATGTAGATTTAGGGGATCGGGTGTCACGAACCGACACGTAGATTTAGGGGATCGGAGTGTCACGTATCAACACGTAGATTTAGGAGATCGGGTGTAACGAATCGACACGTAGATTTAGGGGATCGGGTGTCACGAACTGACACGTAAATTTAGGGGATCGGGTGTCACGAACCGACACGTAGATTTAGGGGATCGGGTGTCACGAACTGACACATAGATTTAGGGAATCGGGTGTCACGAAATGACACATAGATTTAGGGGATCGGGTGTTACGAACCGACACGTAGATTTAGGGGATCGGGTGTCACGAATCGACACGTAGATTTAGGGAATTGGGTGTCACAAACCGACACGTAGATTTAGGGGATCGGGTGTCACGAACCGACACGTAGATGTAGGGGATCGGAGTGTCACGTACCGACACAAGAGGACTAATGAATATGAGGGAGCGGAGTGTCACGTACCGACACAAGAGAAATAAAGATAATGAATCTTGAAAGATGTTAATATACTTAATCTAATGAACATAATTTCCAAATGAGTAAGGTATTGAGGCTTGAGTCCTCATGTGTGAACTTGATGGTAATTGATTATGACATAATACTTGCTGTTGCTACATGTTGAGTATCATAGTTAATTTTATGATATTACTTGGTATATATTGATTTCTATTTTGAGTTGGCCGATGATATCTACTTAGTACCCGTATTTTGTACTGACCCCTACTTTTATGTTTTCTTCTTGTTTACTTGTGGAGTGCAGCAAACGTGCCGTCATCTTCGACTCAACAGTAACTCTAGCCAGTCTTCATTACTCCGGATATCAGGGTGAGCTAATGCTTCTAGCTTGGGCTGGATCTTCCTCTTCATGTCTTGATGCCTTGAAGTTCCGGCATGGACTAGCTTTTATGTATTTTTAGCTTCTTAGAAACTCTTAGATTTAGTAATTTGAAGTAGATGTTCTTGTGATGATGACTTCCAGATTTTGGGAAATAATAGTTATTGAATTGGTTTTTATAAATGAGTTTAAGTCTTCCGCATTACTTTATGTTGATAGTACATTGAAATGTTAAGGTTTAGATTTGGTTGGTTCGCTCACACAGGAGGGTAAGTGTGGGTGCCAGTCGCGGCCCGATTTGGGTCGTGACAAACTTGGTATCAGAGCATTAGGTTCGTTGGTCTCATCACACAAGAACGAGTCTAGTAGAGTCTTAAGAAACGGTAGGGGGACGCCTTTACTTTTCTTTGAGAGGCTACAAGACTTTAGGGAAAAAATTCCATTCTTTCTTTCTTTCTTTCGTGCTACTACTTGGATCCAATTGGTATCTAGGTGATACAAATTGGTATCTGACCATCTTCACTCTATTTCGCAGATGGTTAGAACTAGAGCAACAACCGCGCCAACATCAACATCGGCAAGACAAGATACATCTGAGCCAGCCACTAGGGCTATAGCTCGAGGAAAAGCAGCGGCAAGAGGCCGTGGTAGAGGTCGTGGGAGGACGTCCTCTAGAGGAAGGGGACGAACACCTAGCCCATCTGATACTAGGGCGGTGACTCCTCCACCGACTGAAGAAGTAGTAATAGAAGGGGAGGATGGGGAAAATGAACAAGTACAGAATGAGGAATTACCACCCCAACCTACCCCAGAGATGATCAATCAGGTTCTCGCTTATCTTAGTGGGTTGTCTGATCAGGGTCAGGCACCTCCAGTGTTTTCTGCACCAACACCTTCGGTTTCAGAGGTACAACATGCAGCCACTATGGCTCCTCGTATGGATGCCTCATTGGACATAGGCACGTTTCCTCGTCTGACTACAGGGCCGATAATGACAAATGATCAGCATGAACTTTTCAGTAAGTTCTTGAAATTGAAACCTCCAGTCTTCAAGGGTGCTGAATCGGAGGATGCTTACGATTTTTTGGTTGACTGTCATGAGCTACTACACAAGATGGGTATAGTAGAACGATTTGGTGTTGAGTTTGTGACTTATCGATTTCAAGGGAACGCCAAAATGTGGTGGCGGTCACATGTTGAGTGTCAACCAACAGAGGCACCACCTATGAATTGGGCATCATTCTCTAGCTTGTTTATGGAGAAGTATATCCCCCGAACTTTGAGAGATAGGAAAAGAGATGAATTTTTGAGCCTAGAGCAAGGTAGGATGTCGGTTACTGCATATGAGGCTAAGTTTCGTGCATTATCCCAGTATGCCACCCAACTATGTTTCAGTCCACAAGAGCGGATTCGCTGTTTTGTGAAGGGATTGAGATCAGAGTTGCAGATTTCAGCCTTACAGGTAGCGGCTACAGCGGAATCTTTTCAAGAAGTGGTAGACTTCGTGATAGAGGTAGAGGTGGTCATGGTAGAGGACGTGGTGGTCGAGGTAATGGTGGTCACCAAAACGGCCGGGGTGATGGGCAAACTGGAGCCACTACATCACAACATGGTAGGGGCAACGGACAAACAAACGAAAGGGCCCATTGTTATGCTTTCCCTGGGAGATCGGAGGCGGAGACATCTGATGCTGTCATCACAGGTAATCTTCTGGTTTGTGATTGCATGGCTTCTGTATTGTTTGATCCTGGATCCACATTTTCTTATGTATCTTCCTCATTTACTAATGGTCTAAATTTATATTGTGAATTACTTGATATGCCTATTCGTGTTTCTACTCCGGTGGGTGAGTCTGTGGTAGTTAAAAAGGTATATAGGTCTTGTTTGGTGAACTTTATGGGGAGCAACACTTATGTAGATTTGGTTATCTTAGAAATGGTTGATTTTGATGTAATTCTGGGTATGACTTGGCTTTCTCCGCAATTTGCGATCTTGGATTGTAATGCTAAAACGGTGACATTAGCCAAGCCTGGGACAGATCCGTTAGTGTGGGAGGGTGACTACACTTCCAATCCGGTGCATATCATCTCCTTTCTTCGTGCTAAGAAAATAGTTAGTAAATGGTGTTTAGCTTTCTTGGCACATCTCAAGGATGACACTACCCAAGTACCTTCGATTGAGTCGGTTTCGGTGGTCCTTGAGTTTCGGGATGTGTTCCCTGCAGATCTTCCTGGTATGCCGCTGGATAGGGATATTGACTTCTGTATTGATCTTGAACCGGGTACTCGCCCCATTTCTATACCCCCTTATAGAATGGCTCCCACGGAGTTAAGGGAGTTAAAAGCCCAACTTCAAGAGTTGTTGAGCAAAAGCTTCATTAGACCAAGTGCATCTCCTTGGGGTGCTCCGATTTTGTTTGTGAAGAAGAAGGATGGGAGTTTTCGGATGTGCATAGACTACCGGCAGTTGAACAAGGTAACCATAAAGAACAAGTATCCTCTTCCTCGCATTGATGACTTGTTCGATCAGTTACAAGGTGCTTGTGTCTTCTCTAAGATTGACTTGAGATCCGGTTATCATCAATTGAAAATACGGGCAACGGATGTGCCAAAGACTGCTTTTAGAACCAGGTATGGGCATTACGAATTTGTAGTGATGTCTTTTGGTCTTACGAATGCCCCTGCTGCGTTCATGAGTTTGATGAACGGGATTTTTAAGCCATATTTGGATCTATTTGTGATCGTATTTATTGATGACATACTGATATACTCTAAAAGTAAGGAGGAACATGAGGAGCATTTGAGAATGGTATTGAAAATGTTGAGGGAGAAAAAGCTTTATGCCAAGTTCTCTAAGTGTGAGTTTTGGCTAGATGCAGTGTCCTTCTTGGGGCACGTGGTTTCTAAGGATGGAGTGATGGTGGATCCTTCTAAGATTGAGACAGTGAAGAATTGGGTAAGACCTACTAATGTGTCAGAAATAAGGAGCTTTGTTGGGTTAGCTAGCTACTACCGCCGATTTGTCAAGGGATTCTCTTCTATTGCTTCCCAACTGACGAACTTGACTAAGCAAAATGTTCCATTTGTATGGTCGGATGAGTGTGAGGAAAGCTTCCAGAAGCTCAAGACTCTGTTGACTACTGCACCAATTCTCACCTTGCCAGTGGAAGGTAAGAATTTCATTGTCTATTGTGATGCATCATATTCGGGTTTGGGTGCAGTGCTAATGCAAGAGAAGAATGTGATTGCTTATGCTTCAAGACAATTAAAAGTGCATGAACGTAACTATCCAACTCATGATTTGGAGTTGGCCGTGGTAGTGTTTGCATTAAAGCAATGGAGACACTATTTATATGGGTGTTAAGTGTGAAGTATACACGGATCATCGTAGCCTACAGTATGTTTTTACTCAAAAAGATTTGAATTTGAGACAGAGGAGATGGATGGAACTACTGAAGGACTACGATATCACTATCTTGTATCATCCGGGAAAGGCTAATGTTTTGGCAGACGCCTTAAGTAGAAAGGCAGGGAGCATGGGGAGCCTAGCTCACTTGCATGTTTCCAGGCGTCCATTGGCTAGAGAGGTTCAGACTCTAGCTAACGACTTGATGAGATTAGAAGTAAATGAGAAGGGAGGATTGTTGGCTTGTGTGGAGGTAAGATCTTCCTTTCTTGACAAGATTAAGGGAAGACAGTTTGATGATGAGAAACTGCGCAGAATCCAAGATAAGGTATTGCGAGGAGAGGCTAAGGAAGCACAAATCGATGAGGAAGGTGTTTTGAGGATCAAGGAAAGGGTATGTGTACCCCGCATCGATTATTTGATCAACATTATTCTGACAGAGGCTCATAGTTCAAAGTATTCTATACATCCTGATGCAACCAAGATGTATCATGACCTAAAGCAACACTTTTGGTGGAGTAGAATGAAGCGGGATATTGTTGATTTTATTGCCAAATGTCCAAACTGTCAGCAAGTAAAGTATGAACACCAGAGGCCCGGAGGAACACTTCAGAGAATGCCCATTCCTGAATGGAAGTGGGAAAGGATTACAATGGATTTCGTGGTTGGTCTTCCAAAGACAATGGGTAAGTATGACTCTATTTGGGTGATTGTTGATAGGTTAACTAAGTCTGCTCATTTCATTCCGGTCAAGGTGACTTACAATGCAGAGAAGTTACCCAAAATCTATATCTCAGAAATTGTTCGGTTGCATGGGGTTCCACTCTCCATCATATCAGATAGAGGTATGCAGTTTACTTCTAAGTTTTGGAAAACATTGCATGCGGAATTGGGTACTAGGTTGGACCTTAGTACTGCGTTCCATCCTCAGACCGATGGTCAGTCTGAGAGAACGATTCAAGTGTTGAAGGATATGCTTCGCGCATGTGTGATAGAATTTGGTGTTCATTGGGATAACTTCTTACCCTTAGCAGAGTTCTCCTACAACAATAGCTATCACTCAAGCATTGATATGGCCCCATTTGAGGCATTATATGGGAGAAGATGTAGGTCTCCCATTGGGTGGTTTGATGTATTTGAAGTTAGACCTTGGGGTACTGACCTTCTGAGGGAATCGTTAGATAAAGTGAAATCTATTCAAGAAAAGCTTCTAGCGGCGCAAAGTAGACAGAAGAAGT
Organism: Solanum lycopersicum; assembly: GCF_036512215.1. Classification (NCBI taxonomy): domain Eukaryota; kingdom Viridiplantae; phylum Streptophyta; class Magnoliopsida; order Solanales; family Solanaceae; genus Solanum; species Solanum lycopersicum. Next base: position 56,238,985 of record NC_090810.1, on the reverse strand, counting down.
ATGCAGATCGGAAGGTTAGAGACTTGGAGTTTATGGAGGGTGAACAAGTCTTACTGAAAGTTTCCCCCATGAAAGGGGTGATGCGGTTTGGAAAAAGGGGTAAACTAAGCCCAAGGTATATTGGTCCCTTTGAAGTACTTAAGCGAGTAGGGGAGGTGGCTTACGAGTTAGCCTTGCCTCCAGGGTTGTCCGGAGTGCATCCGGTGTTTCATGTGTCTATGTTGAAAAGATACCATGGGGATGGAAACTACATTATCCGTTGGGATTCAGTTTTGCTTGATGAGAATTTGTCCTATGAGGAGGAACCTGTTGCTATTCTAGATAGAGAAATTCGCAAGTTGAGATCAAGGGAGATTGCATCCATCAAAGTTCAATGGAAGAATCGACCAGTCGAAGAAGCCACTTGGGAGAAAGAGGCTGATATGCGAGAAAGATACATACACCTGTTTACAGATTCAGGTACTCCTTTTCGCCCTTGTTTTCCTTCTTTTGATCGTTCGGGGACGAACGATGGGTAAATTGGTATCTATTGTAACGACCTGTTTAGTCGTTTTGAGCAGCAGATTTTATTTTTGAAAAAACAGGCTGAGACGACGGAATTCACGACGGACCGTCGAGGGGTCTCGTTTCAAAACACTTAGAAATTCTGAAATTGGGTACTAAAAATCGACTCTTTGAACTTCGTAACGGAATGGCAGGACGGACCGTCACAGACTCTTTGGTGGAAATTAAGTCTCTGAACCTTGCGACGACCTGCAGGACGGACCGTCGCAGACACGACGTGCCGTCACAGGTTGCGTAATCCCAGTCTGGCTCGGATTTCTTTACACGTTTTAAGGGACGTTTTGGACTATTCCTACTTTAATTATAAAGTTAGTGGGTTTATGTTAATAAGTCTAATTACTTGGGGGTTAAAAGAGGTAACCTTGAGTAAATTAGTGGGTTATTATTGCCATCTTTTATTCTTAATTATATGCTAATTAGGGTAAAAGAAAGAGGGTTTGAATAAGAAAAAGAAAAGAACAGAAAAAGAGAGAAGGAGTATCGATAGAGAGAGACGAACGAAAAGGAAAAACACAAGGCTTTGGGAAATTCTTGCTTGATCACTAGTCTTCGGTGGAGGTAGGTTATGGTTTCTCTTACGATATTCATAGTAAACTCTTAATAGCGAATAATATGTATTGATAATATTGTAAACCCTACTATGTGCTTAATTGTATGCTTGCATGAATGTAATTATATAATTGTGATTATACAAGCATGATGAAGTTATTGAATCCCAAATCTTGAAAAACCCTAATCTCTTTTTTAATGATGAGGCCTTGGTATAAAAGAAGGCGTGATGAACTAAAATAATGAGATTGATGATGCCTTGGTAAGAAAGAAGGCTTGATGAATTGATAGAAGGAGATTAAGGGATCGGGTGTCACGAACCGACACGTAGATTTAGGGGATCGGGTGTCACGAACCGACACGTAGATTTAGGGGATCGGGTGTCACGAACTGACACGTAAATTTAGGGGATCAGGTATCACAAACCGACACGTAGATTTAGGGGATCGGGTGTCACGAACTGACACGTAGATTTAGGGGATCAGGTGTCACGAACTGACACGTAGATTTAGGGGATCGGGTGTCACGAACCGACACGTAGATTTAAAGGATCGGGTGTCACGAACCGACACGTAGATTTAGGGGATCGGGTGTCACGAACCGACACGTAGATTTAGGGAATCGGGTGTCACGAACCGACACGTAGATTTAGGAGATCGGGTGTCACGAATCGACACGTAGATGTAGGGGATCAGAGTGTCACGTACCGACACAAGAGGACTAATGAATATGAGGGAGCGGAGTTTCACGTATCGACACAAGAGAAATAAAGATAATGAATCTTGAAAGATGTTAATATAGTCAATCTAATGAACATAATTTCCAAATGAGTATGGTATTGAGGCTTGAGTCCTCATGTGTGAACTTGACGGTAATTGATTATGACATAGTACTTGTTGTTGCTACATGTTGAGTATCATAGTTGATTTTATGATATTACTTGGTATATATTGATTTCTATTTTGAGTTGGCCGATGATATCTACTTAGTACCCGTATTTTGTACTGACCCCTACTTTTATGTTTTCTTCTTGTTTACTTGTGGAGTGCAGCAAACGTGCCGTCATCTTCGACTCAACAGTAACTCTAGCCAGTCTTCATTACTCCGGATATCAGGGTGAGCTAATGCTTCTAACTTGGACTGGATCTTCCTCTTCATGTCTTGATGCCTTGAAGTTCCGGCATGGACTAGCTTTTATGTATTTTTAGCTTCTTAGAAACTCTTAGATTTAGTAATTTGAAGTAGATGTTCTTGTGATGATGACTTCCAGATTTTGGGAAATAATAGTTATTGAATTGGTTTTTATAAATGAGTTTAAGTCTTCCGCATTATTTTATGTTGATAGTACATTGAAATGTTAAGGTTTAGATTTGGTTGGTTCGCTCACACAGGAGGGTAAGTGTGGGTGCCAGTCGCGACCCGATTTGGGTCGTGACAACAGCACTAAAAATGATACGTGTCTTGAAGAAAATATATATTGCTTTATACACAATAACAAATGGAGTGGTGTAGCTCCTGCTTTTTAGGCTTTTAGCAGTAGTGTAGGCTACTATTTTCACTTTTTAGGCTTTTAGCAAAGACTTTTTCTCTTTTTTTTTTTAATTTTATATCTATATATATATATATATATTATATATATAGATAGATAGATAGATAGATAGATAGAGAGAGAGAGAGAGAGAGAGAGAGAGAGAGAGATGTATATGTACAAGAAGTTTTTATAATTTATTTTCTTTCTAGATTAATATTTAAATTTAAAATAAAAAATTGTAATTTCTGATATGTTCATTCATTTTGTCTGAATCTTAAAATCTCTAACCAAAAAAATATGAAACATAGAGATGTATATGTACAAGAAGTGTTTATATTTTTTTTTCCTTTCTAGATTAATATTTAAATTTAAAATAAAAAATTTTAATTTTTGATATGTTCATTCATTTTGTCTGAATCTCAAAAATCTCGAACCAAAAAAATATGAATAATAATATAATTATAATTATTATAATAAATAAATAAAATATGAAACATATAGATGTATATGTACAAGAAGTGTTTATACTTTCTTTTTTTCCCTAGATTAATATTTAAATTTAAAATAAAAAAAGAAAAGATAGGGGAATTACTATTATATAAATTACGTTAGATGTACAACAATAAAAAGGATACGTGTCTTAAAGAAAATATATATTGCTTTACAAAATAACAAATGAAGTGGTGTAGGCTCCTGCTTTTTAGGCTTTTAGCAGTAGTGTAGTTTTCATTTTTTGGCTTTTAGCAAAGACTTTCCCTCCTTTTTTTAATTTAATTTTCTTTCTAGATTAATATTTAAATTTAAAATAAAAATTTTTAATTTCTGATATGTTCATTGATTTTGTCTGAATCTCAAAGATCTCTAACCAAAAAAATATGAATAATATAATTTATAATAAATTAAAAAAATATGCAACATATCTGTACATGTACAAGAAGTGTTTATAATTTCTTTTTCTTTCTAGATTAATATTTAAATTTAAAATAAAAAAAAAAGATAGGGGAAGTGGTTATAATAATTACACAAGATGTAATACAGCAGTAAAAATGATACGTGTCTTAAAGAAAATATATATTGCTTTACACAATAACAAATGCATGCTTTCATTTTTATGCTTTTAGCAATGGGGTGTAGGCTACTGATTACATATTCAGGCTTTTAGCAAGACTGTTACTTCTTTTTTATTTTATATATAACTTTATTATTATTATTATTTAATTATTAATGGATGTAATATTTACCTATCCATTATTTTTTTTTACCAAGTGGCTGAATATTCATCACACATTATGAAATATCTTCTATGTAGAAATTTCTATCCAACCTTTAAATAACTCTTCATTTTTCTACTTTCCATCCAACCTTTAAGTAGATCTCCATTTTTCTTTTCTCCTCTTAACATATACTTTAATTTTAAATTTGTGTGGTCTTCTGTTGTTCGAAATCCAGGTATTTAGCAAGACTCTTACTTCTTTTTTATTTTATATATAACTTTATTATTATTATTATTTAATTATTAATGGATGTAATATTTACCTATCCTTATTTATATATATATATATATATATATATATATATATATATAATATAATATAATATAAATATAGTAATAATTTCAAGAAAGCTGGCATATTAATGTATTGTATTTACATCAATTTAGTTTTTTTGCCTGTATAAATCTTCTGTACACATTCACTATTTTTAATTAAATTATAATATTATAATTTATTGTTCAAAATCAGCCTTTGCATTTATATCAAATTTAATTAATGATTTCTGCCATTAGCTTTACAGAATTTCGACTTCGTTGAGATAGTTGTTCGCTCCTGTAATTCACTTTTCTCTCGGTGTGTGGTAAGTAGTACCAACTAATACCTTATTTAACAGATCTTTATTCACTTGAGACAAAAGAGTGCTTTGTGAAGTTTATATAGACAATGATTTTTAATATAAAATTACATATTTACCCTTCTTGCTTTTGAAAATGAAATTTGTCCATTTGTTATTAATATAAAATGACCACTATACCTTGGTCGTCCTCTTACCATTCTTGTATATACTATACTACTCATGTATATAATACACATTTTTTTCATCTTGTGTTGTATAAGTTATGTGATGCTATTCTGTGCTAACATGTGATTTTTTTATCAAAAATGATTCAGAAGATCCAAGCATGAAAGATGCATCTGTTTTTGTCTAATTTTATATAGTATGTAAATGTATATAATTAGTATTCCCACAAATGAAAATGTTAAACTATGTAAGTATCTCACTTGGACATTCAGTAGTATGACATTCACATAAAAATATATTATGAACAAATTTGGCAGCTATGATGTGTTCGATTCACTAATTTTTCTCATTGAAATATTAATTTTGTTTGTTCAATATGCAACTCATTAAATTTAGGTCCATTATAAATACCTATAATGCTCCCAACTACAGCATCATCAGCTGAAAGCATGTCTGCAAGCCCGTAACAGTATTATGCATACAAATTCAGCAACTCCTAAATGTTAATTGATAATTTGTTAACATTCAGCTACTCTTGATGTTCACTTTCTTCATATTGTCAATTTGCTTAATAAACAATGTATTTATTTTGTGAACTTGTATCGTAAAATAAAATGATAATAAATATATAAAATATTAAACATTGGATCCGTGCTTAGCACGGACAACGCTCATCTAGTGTATAAATAAAACTTTTAACTTCATGTCATAATTTCATATAGCCATTCCATCAAACCTTAGGTAAAAAAAAAAAGTTTGAAGGAAGGGGAATATATTTCAACAATTTAGAAGCATCCGATTCCGTAGCTTGCAGTTAGCAACAATGGCGGAAAATGAAGAAGATGATTACATGGGAGACCTTTCTCACTTTCTTCCTCCTGGAGCTTCTTCTTTTCCCTCTAAAACGGTGAGTTCCTCTCACCCATACAAACCCTAGATTTTTTATTCATATATTTATTTTTGTGTATTTTGACAAAATTTCCTAAAATCTCAACTATACTTATTTGAAAGTCGAATACATCAAAATTTTATGTATTTAAGTATTCGATAATTATAGTAAAGTTAAATTTCTGATGACCTTAGTTTTTCTTTTCGATTTCCTCTGTATACATACTGTCATGTAGGCTTGTAGTTTCAATATTCACACACTAATCAGCACTTTCTGTATGCTTGGAATCAATATATTATTATCACTGTTTGTTTTTTCATTTGTTTTGAAATGTTTACTTGCATATTTTCGTTAAGTGCTGCTAGGATTAAAATTAGTCATCATTTAGAGTGTTGTTTGGTACTAAGTTGATCAGACTTTTCAAAAATGTTGCCGCATCTCTGTCGGATCAGACACGCATCCGTTGACATTTTTGAAGAGCGTGAGCAATATAGGTTTGGTACATTTTCTAGAAAATGTTTTTTTTTCGGAAGTAAATGAGTTCTTACTTATTTTCTAGTGTTTGGTAAGTCAGCATTAAATATTATCCCAACAACATTAATATGTAATCTAGCGGAAAATTTTGTGGGCGGGAGATAGTACAGAGTGGGGGTTGGGTGGTGGTGGGGGTGGAATAGTTAAGGGGTGGGGATTGGATATGTTGGGTGGGTGGGGAGGAGGCAATGAATTTGGGATGTCACTTGTGGAGCTTATTTCCCTACTTTCATTAGAGAAATCATTTTCCTCATCTCTATGGAGCCTTTTTTCGCAAAGAAAATGGTTCAAAATTAATTTGACCAACCAAACATGTAAAACTAGACAAACATTTTCCGAAATATGTTTTCCTCCATATCAAACACACTCTAATATTAACAAGCAGAATTTTTGTTTCCATGGGTTTTCAATGGCCTGAGTTAGTTGTTATAGGAAATTTGAACCGTCTGTCAAATTCTAAATTTTGGATTTTCTCGTACTTAGCTTTTCATTGCAAAATCGAGTCTAAATTCTGTGGACAAATATAAAAATAAGACATTGATGTCAAAACAGATCATGTGGTATGAGTTGCTTCTGGCGCTTATCTGTTTGTCTTGGGTTGGCAGGCATCAAATAAGCCTGAAGTTGCGAACAAGAAACGTAAGGTGTTAAACTGGCAAGATAGGAAAAAGCTCAAGAGAGAGCAGAAGCAAATTGAAGAGGACCAAAAAACTCTAGTCAATTTAGAGTCAGCAATTCCTGAGAGCAACATTGGATTCAAAATGTTGAAACAAATGGGTTATACTCCGGGATCAGCATTAGGCAAAGAAGGTTCTGGTAGGTCTGAGCCTGTGGGACTGGAAATCCGAAGGGGTCGTGCTGGTATTGGGAAAGAAGATGATAAGGTAGAGAAGGTGAGGAAGGAAATGGAGAAGGCTAACAGGGATAGAAGAAGAGAAGAAGAGCTAATGGAAACTTTTGGATCTCACCTGAAGGAGCGTTGGAAGGATAAGAGGATTGTAAGAAATTTTCACAAGGCTGATGCAGTACTAGCTCAGTTAGAGAATAGGGAGGTTGTAACGGAGAAAAAGGAAGAAGAGGATGTAGGAAAGGATGAGGAGGAGGAAGAGGAAGAACCGATCACAGAAGAGGTATTTTTTATCATTTTTGTATGATTTTTCAAAGTAAACTGAATGCTATATTGAAACTAGCATTTGATTCACTTTTCTTTTTTACCGTTTTATGCTAAAAAATGAGTTGGCTTAAGGTTTGCACTGTAAATAATTCTAGGGAAGTTAGTGATTAACAATACCAACTGTGTAGTTTCTTGCTAGGACATTGACCCGAAGCGCTAATAACATATTAGTGATTCTCTAAATTACATATATGTGGTACAAGACAAAACTATTGAATCCGGCCGAACTCACAATGTATGTTGTGGATACACCCCTGATCTTGAATCCTCACCTTGGGAACAAATTTTGAGGTTAAGTTACGCCCAAGTCCATTTTTCTTACTTTGGTATTAAAGCCCGATACGTGCCATCTTGGTTTAACTAATGTTGCGTTCCCATGTTATATTGTCCATACACTGAATGATCAGTTATGGGTGTGCGGGACATTAAGTGTTTCACATTGTTTTAGGATACAGGCTGTTGTCTTCTTATATGGTCTAGGTTTTTAGGTTGAGTTAAGACTTAGGCCAAATGCCATTTTCCTTAATTGTGAAGTTGACATAAATAATAATCCACAGTATACTTCACCCAAAATAATCCACAGGTATGTTGGCAGTTGGTTCATCAGTACATACCTCTTTTACGAAACCTGACCCCAGGTTTTATGCTTCCCTCAAGAATAGCAAGGACAAATGCAAATGTTGAACATCTCACTGATTTAAGAAAGAAACAAATAGATTACAATCTTATGTGCAGAGACGTCCATTTCAGTTTTGCTTAGACTTGGTCAAGAAAGTCATGAGGGAACTAACGTTCCATTCATGTGTAACTTGACCAAAAATTTAGAATCAACAAATTAAGAGATTTTACATTGACTGGAGCAGAAAGAGATAACCGACTTACCTAGAAAGTCTTTTATGACTAAATATGCCAAATTCTGTTGTGTCCAGCTGGGCATTCCAAATCTACCTGTTTCACAAAAGATCAAAACACCTTGTTAGCTTACTGTTTGCAAGTACTGTTCCAGAATTTTAGCCTTTCTCAGCAGAGATGATGTCGAAGTGTGTGAAGATATAGTTAAATAAATAAAAGTGTACCTTCTCTTACAACTTAAGCTTTTAGATGAGGTAGTTACACAATTCAACAAATAAAACTAAATGAATTAAAAGATAATTAGCAGTCATCTGACTCGCATTAAGACTTCCTCTCCAGCTGTTCCATCAATGGCTTGAACAACTGGATCGAATAGTTGAACCAACTGTTGCACTTTGCTCCTATCCCTCAGAAATTCCTGCAGAATTTTTTGTCTATGATTGCAACGCCTATTGAGCAAGTAACATATTCATTTGAAAGTTGGAATGTGGGATCTTCATGTTTTCAACAAACTATAGCTGATTGTTGACGCATCAAGATTAAAGTGCAAGAAAATGAACATATTATCTACAAAGAAATCAGAGTTCTCCAAGTCTATTTTATTGTCTCCCTCTCCCTCTCAAAATCTACGCGCGAGCACATAAAAAAATAACTCCAGTATGAGTTATATAGATCTTTTGTATCCATTCCGCTCTTACAAGTCCAGTATTAAGAGGACTTATCATGCTAAGACTTTTTTACACTATCCATTAGTAGACTGTTTTTATTCGGATTTGGGACCAGCTATAGTTTGTTGAAGTCACATACCTCTGAAAGATTTCTGAACATTGTGAGATTTTCAGAAGGTTAGAGCTTGATGGATGAAAGGATCACACATATTGAAGAAATCACAAGGAAAAGAACTTTCTTCCCACATTTTGTGGTGTACAGATCATTTTGATCATTTGAGTATGGGCAAATTGTGAAGTTCTTTGAATATAAACTTTTCAAATATTAAGGTTCTCCCTTGCTCCTTTTTGTTATTTAAAAAGAGGTTCTCCCTACTCCTCTGTCCAAGAGATTGCATGGAAGAAAACAGAAGAAATAAGAGTGCTGAATTTAGGTTTATGGGTATGTTTCTTGATATTTTTAAAAAAGGGAGTCATTCTCCATAATCACTCCCCCTCCTTTCCCTATTTATCACTCTTGGCGCTACTAAAAATTGTTATGTTCCTCAACTTGGAGCTTGTTTGCAATGCTATTGATGACGATGGCTACTTTTTTATTTAGCTTTGCTGGTTAATGCTTGTCCTCTCTGGTTGAACCCGCTACTGATTTTGGGTACTGCTTCACTACTTACAATGCAGGATTTGCTCAATACATTGATGAAGCTGAGAGATGAGTATCATTACTGTCTTTTCTGTGGATGTCAGGTAAGTGTATAGTATGATTTGACACGAAGTTTAAGGGTAAAGAAGGCATTTGATTCTTTCCAGTTTCTAGTAGGAGGTATCATGTAAGGGAATGGACAGAAAATAGGGAATAGTAAACACGTTTCTTGAAGAAAACTCGTCAATCTGTATGCATCTTACTGCTATTCTTTTTTATCATTTCGCAGTATGAATCAACCGAGGCACTGCAGTCTAACTGCCCTGGGATAACCGAGGATGACCACTAGATGACATTTCCCAGTAGGCCTTAGCAACAACACCTTGAGAAGGATTTAGAATCCTTCCTGCAACAAATGGATAATTCCAGGGATGATAGGAGCAGAGATTGCGTCTTGGCAGCAAATCAAGAGCTCAGAATGACCATTCCTTTCAGGTGAATGTGATTTCTCGATAAATTATTGAAAGCAGAATTCAATGATAAGATTATATTGGTTGCATCTCCCATAGCTTCGAATTGCATTTCTTGAGCCACATGAAATCTTGATAGTTGTGCAATGGATGGTGTGGCTGTATATCAAGATTAGTGATTCTTGTACTGTAGCTGTTGATTGAAGATGCAGCTATTCTTAAATGTGTTGATTGCGTTTGTAATATTAGCATTGCCATATTTGATTACTCCACAAGGAGGGTACAACACCATGAACATTATCTATCACAAGTATGTTGTTTATTTTTATTTGATTATTACACTATTTTGTTGTTTTTGCTTTCCTCCGGTACTTTACACTATCTCCTTGTTCTCTGCTATATTTTCTTCATTGTACCTAATTTTCTATCTCTATGAGATAACAATAAAGTCGATATACATTTTACTTTCTTTGAATTTCACTAATGAAATATTTTATTGTAATTGTCTTCTTTTGCATAGTTACTGAAAGGATCTGATTCTTTCAAATTAATATGTTGCACTAGTTCGACCAAATGCTCAAATGTATTCGAAAAAGCTCTTATATCATCTCCTAATTTTAGCTCCAAATTTATGTGTTACTCTAAATATGTGGGCCCTACTTTGGCTAGAAATCAACAACTATTACTTTTAATTTGTTATTTAGTAAAAATTATGTTGAAAATACTATGAATTATAATAGTTGATAACTTAAAATATCTAACTATGTATTAAAATATTACGAAAAAAGAGTACTATAAATTAAAATAATTACAATTAATTTTTTTTAAAAAAAATTGATTGAACTCTTGAATTTTTTATTAATGCCATATAAACTGTCAAAGAAAGAGTAACATGTATCATTGGGAATTACGTAAAAAAAATATAAATTACAATAATTAACAATTTAAAAATACTTAAACCATGCAGCTCGTGTATGAAGTTCAACAGTATCATTAAAAATCATATAAAAATTTGGTTGACTCACCAAATTCTATCTATTTCACATAAATAGAGACAATGAGAGTAATACATATTTGAAACTAACGTAAAATGTATTATAATCACAATAACTAACAATTTCAAATATTTTTAAAAACATATTTAAAAAATATGATAACTTACAAAAAATCTCATTATATTGAAATCTAATTACTTAGACCACATTAGTTTACAATATTACATTTCTTACCATATGTTATGTCTCCCATACATGTATCTATCTCTTTTAGAAATATGTATCTCATATCAATTAGTGTGTCTAACTAACAGGTATGACATGAAAGTCATTAATTAAGGTGAAAATCACGTTTGCAACAACTTTAAAGGTGAATATGACTGAAAGTCACAACTCCTAAAAAAATTAAACTATTCTATTTTTTGGTGATTTTGCAAAGTTGGATTTTTTTAAGGGAAACTTTCACATATAGCCACTTAAAAATAATTAATTACTCTATATAGCTATAGTTTGATAATTACAATTTGTAGCTACATGTTATTTGAAGGAGAGAGGCGAGCGAGACTGGGAGAGAGAGGAGAGAGAGGGGGGGGGGAAAGAGTTGGAGAAATGTGAATTGTATATGTATGTTGATTAGATAATTGTATATTATACATATGTAATTGTATATATGGCAAGAGAGATTGGGAGAGGTAGGAGAGAGGCGAGCGAGAATGGAAAAGAGAGGAAATCGAGATCGAGAGAGGCGAGCAAGAGAGCGCAAAGAGTGGGAGAGAGGTGAATTGTATATGTATATAATTATATATAACTGTATATTATACATTACATTTGTATAAATAGCAAGCGAGATTGGGAGAGGGAGGAGAGAATCGAGCGAGATTGAGAGAGGTAGGAGAGAGGCGAGTGAGAGAGGGTAGAGAGTGGGAGAGAGGTGAATTGTATATGTATATAGGCTAAAAAATTGTATATCATACATATTTATTTGTATATCCTGGCGAATTGTACATATACAAACATGACTAATTATACAAACTCGAAGTCAGCCCACGTAATTAATGTATAATGTTAGTCGCGAATGGTAATTATAGCAAACCATAGCTATGATGAGTAATTAAATAGTATAAGTTTACTTATCCGCATAACTTTTCCTTTTTTTAATGACTTACATGAACTATTATTCAGATACATATGTATATATTGCCATATACCTATACACTCAATCAGATATATCGATAAAAAACTAAATTCATATAATCTTATCTCAATAATATGTGAAAAAAATATCATTAAACGTGTCAAATACACGCATAAATCTTCAATAATGCATAAATCTCCAATACATGCATATATTTATTCAAATACATATACACTTAGTTAGACACACTGACACTAATAAAAAATAGATACAAATAATATTAATTCAATAATATGTCATATACATCAATAATGTGTCAAGAATTTAATTAATTCCAATCCAATCCAAAAAGTTCCTTTCTCATATTCTTCCGCGCTAATATTTATCACAATTATTGCAAAAATCCCTTTTTCATTTGCAACAAATTACATACTATCTTTCTCTTTAGTTCATCAAAGTTATTGCATTTTTTCATTATCCAAAATTAAGTGACCGAAATATAAAAAATTGTAGTACTAAATCTCATGCCATTTTTCGAGTAATAATAAACATTCTTCTTAGTTGGATAATTACTAACCATGAAAGAAAACTAAGAGAACTCTAAAACTCTAAATCAATGAAATTTTACCTTAAATTTTAAAAAGTAAAAAATAAAATAAGTTAAAATCTATCACGCATATATGATTTTAAAAAAATGATTGAATAAACACAAACCTTAAATTAATCTGTTGTTATTTTAAATTTCATTTAATACTGAAATTCGTGAAGAAGAAAGAAAAAAAATAATGATAAAAATGAAGATTGATTAACATAAAAACTTAAACGGAATAATTTATTATAACCGATAATAATATGTCTTAAAAAATAATATATTTAAAAATTTAATTGACACTTGAAATTCAATAAATTGACAATGATGTATGACACTCATATATCTAGTTGGTGTATGTAAGTATATAATGTCAATGTTTGTGTTTGGGCTTTAATAATACATGATAATTGGGCCAAGTTTTCCGCACTATATATATTGAAAGCCCATACACATTCCTCTCAAATCCTAACAATGGAGAATCTCATGGCTACTTACCAAGACGAAGAAGAAGAGGAAATTACCGCCGACCCTGCTCCGTTATCCGCCGTCGAAGCTCCGGTGACCCTTGAGGAAGTTCTGCAGGAAGTTGCAAAAAAAGGCAGTGTGGATACTCCAGAACCTGAATCCGATGTACCATCTGCCGACCCGAAAAGTCCATTGAAATCCACCAAATTGGAAGAAGATAACGATGATGAAGAGGAGGATGAGGAGGAAGAAGAGGAGGAAGTTGATGAGCCACCGCCGAAGAAGCAGAAACAACTATCCAGTTTAACCCTAGAATCACCAAAAATAGAAAAAGAAGAAGAAGAAGATTTGGCGAAATTACCCTTGTCAACACCTGCAACCGCTAAGGGAATGGCGTCGTCTGGTAGCAAGAAGAAGGCAAAATCAAAATCGAAGAAGAAAAACAACAATAACAACCTTTGGACGAAATCCAGTTCGAGAAAAGGGAAGAAGAAGAACAAGAACAACACTAGCAACCAAAAAAGCAATGGAAAGAAAAATGGAGTCGTTCCAGAACAGGAAGCAGAAGACAAAGTTTACATTATACCAATTCCAAGGTTTCCAGACAAAAATGATGATAGCCCAGATGTAAAAATCTGTCTTTCAAAGGTTTACAAAGCAGAAAAAGTTGATGTAAGTGAAGATAGATTAACTGCAGGAAGTACAAAAGGTTATAGGATGGTGAGAGCAACAAGAGGGGTGTTAGAAGGAGCATGGTATTTCGAGATTAAGGTAGTGAAATTAGGTGACACAGGGCATACACGACTTGGGTGGTCAACAGATAAAGGGGATTTGCAAGCACCTGTTGGATATGATGGGAATAGTTTTGGTTATAGAGATATTGATGGTAGCAAGATTCATAAAGCATTAAGGGAGAAATACGGGGAAGAAGGATATGGAGAAGGTGATGTTATTGGCTTGTATATCAATTTGCCTGAAGGTGCTCAATATGCCCCAAAACCGCCTCGGCTTGTTTGGTATAAGGGACAGAGATATATGTGTGCAGCTGATCCTAAAGAAGATCCTCCTAAAATAATTCCTGGTATGTCACTGACAACTAGCTTAATTGTTCCACTTTATTCAAATTTTCTTGCTGTTGTTTTTATAAAGATACAATTTTTATGCCGAGTGCTGCTTGAAATGATCTTTAAAAACTTGAAGATGATCGAAATAAGAGTAATTTGGATGACATAGGTACATGAGGATCTGATGCTTTGGTATTTATAGATTGCTGTTGTTTCAGAAGCTGATTGCTAATGAGTAAGAAAAGTTGGCGGGTTTTGGAAATGGTTTAGTTTTATGCGGGTATTGAACCCATGTGGTCGTTGGCTAAGCATATGCGGCATTAAGATGTCTGAATTGGCAAGAGTGTATGACTACACGCTTCAACAAGTGAGTGATATCATATTTAAATTTTAAAAAATTAAAATTATAAAATATTAAATTGAAAAAAAATAAAAAATTAAGAAATCGTCTTCTTCATTGTTGAGTGTGCTCGCCAAACAGTAGAGTGAGAGTGAGAAGCCGCGCTGGTCCCTTTTTCGTCAGAACGGAAGCAGCGAGGGGGTGCTGGTGGCATCCTGGTACGCTAGAGAAGATGGAGAGAAGAAGGGGTCCATAGTGGTTCATATGGGGGTCGTTGGCGGTTCGGAGAAAGGAAGACGGTAGAGAGGAGATGAGGCGAGTAAGGGTGCAAGGAGTTGGTCACGTAGACGAAGAGGTTTGCCGGTTGGAGCTGGTGGTGCGGCGGCTTAGGGCTGCTGATTATGTGCAGGTCGGGGAATGAGGAAAGGAAAATGGCAAGGGTGTGCAGCGGAGATGAAGATGGTGAGGAAGAGAGTATAGGTGGCGGCGGCGGCGGCTTCCTTTGATGGTGTTAACCTCTGTTTCACGATGGAAGTGGGGAGAGGAGAAGAGGAAGATGGTCGCGCTTAGGTTATCAACAATGAAGAAGATTATTTAAGCTATTATTAATATTTCTAATTAATAATTTTTTTAAAATAGTTTATGAATATAATTAGGACATGTCAATTATTTAAAAATAGTTGATGAATAGATAGACTGCACTACACACATGGTAGGAGTGGTTTAAAAATCTTCTTTTGATTGAGTTTAAGAGTTCAAGTGGTAAAGGTTAAAGTATAAGGGTCCACAATACAAGCTCGTACAAGTATAAGGGCTCATACAAGTATAAGGGTCACTAGATCATTTTGCCAACAATATATATTACAATATTGACATATAAACATATTTGCCCATAAGAAATAATCACCTATCACACCAATTTTACTCTAAATCTAAAGAAAACAAAATCTGAACATAACTTAGTTAATAATGCTGAAGAATGATAACCAAGTCAGAAACACTTGAGATCTGAACAACTATGATTATTGTAATTAAGTCTAACGCAATCCTGACATTGAAAACTATGCAAAGAAAGATTGAGCTTGCCTTTTTGTGAATATTATTTCGCAACAAGAAAGATGCTACGATATACTGATTTGCAAAGTTAACAACAACTAACTTTCATGTCCAATGACTCGAAACCGCGAACAGACCTTGACTTGATTTTCAAAAACTCTTTCTCCAGAACTCCTAAATTGCTCCCTATATTTTTTCCTCTCCAGCTCTTGGTTTTTTTTCGTCCCTCTTTCTTGCCTTTGTTTTTTTAATTCTATCTATTCTCTAATTCCCCCCCCCCCCTCCTCTTTTTTTTTTTGCTTTGTATTATTTCGTTGTGTGTGAGTTGTGGGTCATTTTTTAAAATTGTGCAAGAGTGTGTGTTATATAATGTGTGTAAGGAGTAGTAGCGAAGATCATGTGAGGGACTGGCGAATTGGGATGTGCAGGTGAGGGAAATGGTTTTTTGGTTAGGTTTGTGTACTATATCCTTTGTATATATGTGTGTGCTAACCATCTCAATGAGTTATCTCCTTTAGTGCAATATTCAAACTCTATTTCACTTCATTTTCTCGACACCGAAATGCTGAGTAAGACGATTGTCTTTCGAAAATATTTCTGTAAAGGCATCTCTTGGGAAATCATTGTTGAAAAAGTTAGTAACCCTGTTTCCTTGTGTATGGCGAATTCTTACTCTTTTATTCTCAAATTGTCATGTTCATTAAGCCGTGTACAAAATCTTGCATTTTCTCTGAGCAGGGAGTGAGATATCTTTCTTCAAAAATGGAGTTTGTCAAGGTGTTGCTTTCAAAGATCTTTATGGTGGTCGTTACTATCCTGCTGCTTCAATGTATACACTTCCTGACCAACCTAATTGCACTGTGAAGTTCAACTTCGGCCCGGACTTTGAATGCTTTCCTGAAGATTTTGCTGGGCGCTCTGTTCCAAAACCAATGGTTGAAGTTCCTTATCATGGTTTCGATGGAAGAGTTGAGAATGGTGTGTCCAATGAGCAAAAGAGTTAGCTATTTGTCTTTTACCATGTTGACCAATACACAGAATACCCATTGTTTGACCCAGATTTTCACTGTAATTTGCTGATTTACTGACTTAGGCTGTGGTGTGACGGTCAAACCTTGTAAAGGATTCTTCCTAAAAATTGAAAAACATTGAATTTATTTATTCAATTGACAGCTTCAGTTATTATCATTGCGGCTGAATCCATCTCTTTTATTCTAAAGCAAGTTTATGTTTTTCCATGAAGAAAAAAAGTAGTTGATGTTTTTTTTTTTGGTTCTGTTTTGCTTGCAAGTTTTGATCAAAGATGGTTTAGGAAGAGAAAAACAACTAACTTAACTAGCAGTTGCATCTTCCTAACTCCATCTTGTTTAACGGCTGGTTCTGATATGAGATGGATGGTTCTATGTCAGTAGATTGAATATGATGCAAGCTATCTTGGCAGATTGAACATGATTTGACTTTCTGATTACAGGTAATTCATGGCATTCAACTAGGATGTGCCCCATGCTCAAAGTGGTAAACGAACATGTAAATAAAATTGGAGAAGCTGCTGAAATGATTAGCTAAGCTTGAGCATTGCACTCAGGTTGGTTATGTTTCAGCTTTTTGTAAATAGAATGTAAGAGTAGTACTTGGTGTGGTATCCTTGGTTGTTCCAACTTTTGTAAGTGGTAAACTACTGAGTGCTAGAGAATGGATGATCACAGTCATTTGGGTAGCCTGCTGTACAGTTTTGCTTTGTTATTGACTTCTTGTAGTTGGTTGACCCTGATTCTAGTCTTTATTAGATGTTCTCTGCTAGAGAAATGTGCTCTCTGATGAAAAGTTTTCAGTTGATGAATTTAGTGGTTACTGCTGTGATCTGTTGCTTGACCCTCATGTCCTATCATATTAATTGTGCTCCTTTGGTTTTGAGCTAGGAAGCACTAGCATAGTTGGATATGGTTCATGTGGATTTATTTTGTTATTTTTGTAACCGTTGATGCACAAACATGTGGTTGCCACAGTTCGATAGTTGTGGTATTTAAGGGGACACACCGTATAGATAGTTTTGACTTTTGAGGCTACATAAAGAAATTCAAAAGAGAAGTGCGAATAAAGGTATGGTATATATACTTAGACTCTATTAGCAATGAAAAGAAGTTAGAAAGTATTACAGATCCAAGGGCTGTTTTCTAGAATATAATTTTGATGGACTCTAGATATGCCATTATGCGATAATTGGATGTAGTTTACATTCAAATTATATGCTACACTAAATCTTTTTATTGTTTTATGATTAGTTCGTTGATTGAAGTAGGACGTGCTTTTGCATGTTCTTTTTATTTATAAATGCTTCTTGGAATATGGTTTCATAATTCTTGCTGTAGTATTTATTGCCCTATCAGCGTAGGAAGGCCAATCGAGCGGAGCTCTTTCCTTTTTTTTCTTCTTTGTTTGCACCTTGAAGTGAAATTGTATTGGGTTTTAGTTAGAGAGGTTGTTGAACTATTATGATCTATAGATTTCCCATCCAAGTAATGTTGAACTATTACTCCGTATCGATACTATAATTTTGAGCCTCTTGATTTCTCATCCATAAAGACTGACTTGGACTCATTGAAGTAAACACTTGAGGTTAAGACCAATGAGTGACCGCTATAGTTACAGACCTTAACTTATCTTATTGAGACTCTCTTCTATGGTTCGTTTCTATCCTAAATTATTCAACAACTTGAATATTGTAGCTCTCTTTTTCTTGGCTACTAGACAAGGAGCTAGCCGAGGAAATAGATTTCTCCCCTTAGGTTGGTAGCTCTAAATAACACCAATCAGAAAAATACATGTAAGCCAAAAAAAAATAAAAATGAAGAGGTGTGTAAAATAGAAGACAAGATATTCCACAAGGAAAAAAAAACAAATAGAGGGTAAAAAGAGGTGGTTGGAAGAAAGAGAGGGTGGCGGCCAAGCGACGGTCTAACTTGAGGAGGTAGTGATGGTGATGGTTGTTTAAGGAAGAGGAGTAGGAGATGGTCACTATGAAGAATAAAGAGGAAGAAGAGGGAGGGAAGGTGGATAGATTTGCGGTGGTGACGGAATCTGTGATAATAGAGTGAGTACCAACACTATCGTAAAAGGTGAGTCTAGATTCTTATATTCATCAGAAGTGATAGAGGTTGCGTGATTCCTATAGTTCCACTTAAAATTACACCTTTTTTCGATTGGATTCGAGAGGAGGGGACCCTAACTTGTGAGGGTGGTCAGATTTTCTATGTATGTGTCATTTAGAACGCGAGGACATGAACTTGCTAGAAATGAACACAGCTTGATTCCATGTTATTCATGAAATTTTGCCGTTGTTTTTCTTTAGAAATACATAGTTATGAGAAGAGTAGTTTTGGATAACTCTTGAAAATTTATATATGTCTCAGGCACACTATTACAAGATTTTTCCAACAATTATTGAATCTTAAATTCAATGCCAAATAATTTGTTTTGTTTGAGTACTCTCTCACACTCTTTCATTCTCTGTAATTTGAACTTTGTCGTTCAATTTAATATCTTCATACCTCATACTTTTTTCATCTCTAACACCGTCTTTAAATAATCGCAAATATCTTTTGGTGATACGAGAGACATAATTCTCTTTAAAATAGTTGTTGAGATAGCAACAAATTTTCGAGTACTCCTTGGTTTTCTTTTTATTTTGACTCTTGATTTGGGCTATGGTTGGAGTTTGATATCAAATGAACTTCATAATATTATCACACGACTTCCCAAAGGTCAAAATAATTTTTCATTCTCACAATTTGTAGTTTGTAATTTTCACTATTTATTTGTGAAAATTATTTTCGAAATTCATCTCTTCTCAAGAAAATGACTTTGATAGCAATTATTGTTTTGTCAGGAGAACAAACAAGAGGAAATAATAAAAAAATGGAAAAGATGAAAGGAGAAATATAGCAAGGGTAAATTCAAAATTAAGTGATAAATTATTTGTTGATTTTTCAAATTGGACTAAAAAATAGACATCTATTTTTATGGTGAACATATAATTTAAGTAAAATGCAATTACCCATGAACTATGCATATTTTATGATGGACTAATCTACTTGAAAATATTTAGATAACCAATATATTTAAAATGAATAGAGAATGAATTTAACCCATTTTGTCACCCCAAAAGTATCATCCTTCATATTCACCTTATCTAACTGCACAAAAGGTAGAGATGAATGCAATTCTAGGTTTTCTTCTATTATGATCCTTTGTTGACAGCGTTACTTGGTACCTGTTGCTAGTGGGAGGTGATAGATACCTCGTGAAATTAGTCCAGCTGCACGAAAGTTGGCTTGGACACTAACCCTTGTTTGTTTTATCTTTGATGATGGGTATCTAAAACTTGTTTGTTTTATCTTTGATGATGGGTATCTAAAAGAATCTATTTATGATGCTAACATGTTTCCATCTATTATTTCTAGCTCGAACTACGTATGTCGTTAAAGTTGAAACATATATAAAAACTAGAATTCGCCGAGTCTAAATTATGAATTCGCTAGTGTTGATAAGAGAGGATACTATTGCAATTTTTTCAAATACTGATGGTATCAAAACACAAGTTCATTAGGCTAGTGAAAACTCGAGATTAAAAGATAGGGGTAAAATTTGCGGATTTCATGAATGTGTATTACTCAAGTTGTCTAGCTAATTATTTTGTAAATATATTTGTTTACATCGGCAACACATAAAACTTATAACATCTTAAAAGTTCAATAGATGAATCACCAGGAAAATAATATGTTGTTTTACATTGACCATTATGGTCTATCTTGAGAACATTTATATCGGGATATTCAAATCCGAGTTTACCCCTTACACTTCAGACAACTGTCTTTGTAGATTTTCACCGAAACTTCTACTGAACCCTAATGAAGTGGGGAATCAAGGTGTTGTTGAGAAGACAATGAGTGGATATGATTATATCTTTTTGATGGAAAAGGTGGTGTTATCCTAAAAGAAGGTCTTTTACTAAGATGTTGAAGAGTTGTTTGTGTGTATAATGTGTGTAAAATTGGTAAAGCTTTTTCTTTTAGCTTAAGAATAATGTAGAAAAGCAATCTATATGATATGAGAATTGCTATTACAACACCCAAATCACACCATTTGGAGTGTTTTATTGAAAACCCAAGAACTGAGCTGATGATTTCTTCACCTTTCATCTTCTTCTTCATTTGTTCACCTGGCATTACAGGGTCAAACTCTAGTCCTATTAAATCATTCTTGTATGCACCCTGTCATTTTTCAAAAAAAAATAAAAAATTGTGTAAAACTCTCAAGGTAATATACTATTTTTATCATACGTAAGCATGACCCTTAACTTGGCGTCAGTTGAAAACTATGACCTTTTTAACTTTGGGTTTGCACAAGTAAGCATTGTATAAAATTGAATGGACACATTCGTCGTCTTACATGACGCCCTACATGACAATTTTGTGTCCTATATGTCGTTTTACGTTTGTTATGTCATGTAGGCACTTAAACTTGTATAAAATTGAATGGACATATTCGTCGTCTTACATGGCACCTTACGTGAAAATTTTGTGTCCTACATTGCATCTTACATGTATTATGTCATGTAGGCACTTAAACTTGTACAAAATTGAATGGACATATTTGTAGTCTTACATGACACCCTGCATGACAATTTTGTATCCTACAATAACGTCTTACGTGTCTTATATTATGTAGGACATGTGTGTACTTAGAGAAGTTAATTGTATAATTTTTTGGACACAGAGATTTTACCTGTAAGCCCCATGCCATGTAATTGATATATGAAATAGGGTATCTCCAAAAGACTTTTGGAAGATCAGGCATTAGCCTGAAAAAACCAGCTGATGCCATCATAAGTCCCTGCATACACAAATTCATTTTAAGACAAATCATTTTATTAAGGTTAAATACAAGATATTAAAGTTAATTGAATAAAAAAAGTGTCGATTCTTTTTAGGAAAAATATCTAAAATATATTTAAATTTTGATCGAAAATATTGAAACAATACCTAACTTTGGAAATGACTTTTTACCCCCTCGACTATGTAATAGTATATTTTAAAGGTGTATATGTGTTCACTTGGATATCATAAATATTGCATCATTATAAATAGTAATGTGTCTATGTTGATACATATATACCTTTAAAATACACAGGGTAAAAGGTCCTCCATAACATTTAGTATCACAACAACAATTTCGATCAAAGCTGAAGTATTTCTCAGACCCTTTTCTCATTTTTTTTAGACTGGCTAAAAAAGAAAATATGATTAGACAAATTGAAACGGATGTAATATTGTTTATATCCTATAAAGGTAATCATACATAAATCTACATGAGTATCAAAGTAAGGATTGACACAAAGATTTCATTCAATTGAAAGATGTTGTAGTTAGCATGTCTAAACAAAATTTAGTGACGAAATATGTTGTAGTTAGAATGTCTAAATGAAATTTATTGACGAGTCGGTGAAAATCAATATAGACTAATACATTATTCATGAAAGTAAGATGGGATAGTTGATACTTACAAGAATTCCAGCACCAACAACAAGGCCCATGGTGAAATTTGGAACAAAGCAAGCCACAACCATCATGCAACTTTCAACAACAGTTATTGAGCTTAAGAGAACAATGGCAGCATACAAAAAATGGAAGAAGCCAGGGTGAAACTTCACTAGGCTATATGTAATGGCTGCTGAGCTCATAGACATAAAAACTAGGAATGGGAATGATGAAATGAAATTTGAAAGAATGAATACACCAACACCATAGTGTCTACTCTTCCTTTCTTTCTCAAATATCTGCAAATAGTGACAATTCACGTGAGATACACTCGAACTGACTTGTATTATACCATATAGAAAACATATATATTATCATGACATGTAAGAGATGTGTGTCTACTTGTTCAACTTTATACATGTTTAAATGTCAACTTATGCCAGATGTGAAGCCAGAATCATATAACCTATGAGTTTTGAATTTTATAACGACGATTTCAACCGTTAATAATTAGGGTTTAACTCATAACCTTAATGTTTGTACACATATCTAATAAACATCCTTAATACATATACACTATTTGAGCCAAAGTTACTAGGTTCAACGGAATCCGTATCCAGACTTTAAGGTCTGCCCCCTGACTTGTGCACATCCAAAATTAGAGGACACAAAATATCAGTTGAAGCCAAGTTAAAAATTACGCTTATATATTATGCCAAAATAAAATAAAATATATGAATTTACCTTCATTTCTTCAATGAAAGATGGGAAACCTCCAATGGACATAAAAGTCATGAAGCCAGAAATGAATCCACCACAAGCACCCCTTGCAATTACAGCATTATGTCCAGTTCCAACATCATAGAAAACAGTACCAACACTAATAGATAATATAATATACACTATAATCCTCAACCAATAATAACCAAAATCTCTACTCATATTCTTCAATGATCTCTTTATTAATGTACACAATTGCTTAAACCAACTTGCTTGGCTCCCTCCACTTTCTTTAAATACAATATCTTTCTGAAAAACAAAAAATTAATCACCACTTAAGATTTGCTATATATATATTTGATCTTGCAACTTAAAAGACAATATTTTCTAAGTCAATATAGTTTCATAGATAATAATTTTGATAGTACGACCAAGAATCAATACTATAAATTTTTTATACAAAACTATAATTTGGATAGATACAAAAGTATTCATGGTTTTTGTCTTGTCAGCTAAAAATAATTACATGTGCTAATCAAAATATACAAAACATATACATTAATTATATACATAATAGGTATATTTCTTGTTAATATACAAAACATATTCATTTGTATTATTTCAAATTTGGACACTGATATATATCGGGAAACTTTCGCGAATAGCCACTATGATAAATTTAATTATGTTTCATAACTATAGTTTGCATATTTGGACGGATGGCGACTTATGTAGTGGTTGGCCTTACGGGTTGTAGCTACCATACGTTTAAGATATCTCGTTCGTATAGTTTGTGGATTTGTATAATTCACATGTTTATATAATTCAGTTATTTTTGTATAAACTCGAAATGACGAATTTATACAATTATAATTAGTAGAAGTGTAAATAATTATACAAATTATATCATACAAATTCTGAATTATACAAACGTGCGAATCATTAAAAAAAAATAAAATTGAGCCGCGTAATTATAGCTAAAGTAGATGGTGAATTGTAATTTAGGTAAACTCTATCTATGTTAACTAATTTACTAGTATATATTTACTTATATGCGTAATTTTCCCAATTATCATTATTTATGAATTATAATATAAAGAAGGGGAAGAAAAACTTACAATATTTGCGAGTTGTCGAACTCTAGCTTTTGTCCTCAATTTATGGTTTGAATATTTGTAATTTTGAATAAGCTTTACTCTACACTCTGATGTTGGCAAATAAATTAGTGAACTTGATGACTCTTTCATATCCTGCATTTTTACAAAGAACATAAATCAAACAATATTATCTACTTCGTTTAGTTTTTTACTTGTCGCTTCTTGAGAAATAAACTGTACAATGACAACTGTAATTGAATGTGCAACTTATTATAGCATATACGTACATTTATACGGAAATAACATCATCAAATTGACTTTTGAAAATCGCAACATGATAGATTAAAATAGATAGACAGAGTATCATACATACATTTATTCTCCTTGATCCTATTAAAGTGGCAGTCACATTATCAAATTAACTTTCGAAAATTACAAGATGACAAATAAAAATGAACAGACTGAGTGTCATACATACATTTATTCTCCTTGATTCTATTAAAGTGACAATAACATTATCAAATTAACTTTTTTGAAAATCGCAACATGATAAATGAAAATAGATAGACGGAGTACCATACATACATTTATTCTCCTTGATCCTATTAAAGTGACAGTAACATTATCAAATTAACTTTCGAAAATCACAACATGATAAATAAAATGAACAGATGGAGTGTCATACATACATTTATTCTCCTTGATCCTATTAAAGTGACAGTAATATTATCAAATTAACTTTTGAAAATCGCAACATAATAAATAAAAATAGATAAACGGAGTACCATACATACATTTATTCTCCTTGATCCTATTAAAGTGGCAGTAACATCATCAAAGTCTGAATTAATGCAACGAAGAAAATGGTCAGCAGGATTTCTTCTAGTTGGACATGCAAATCCTGAATCACCAAAAAACTGCAAATACATAATCAAACAAATTAAATTTTATTTTATAACTAAATAATTAAGTGTTTAGTAAAACTCCAAAAAAATAAAAAAGAAGAAGCAATTAATGTATTTGAAAAAAAAACTTATACATTATATTTTTTTGTTAAAATGATTAAGATATCCTTAATTTTGTTTTTTTTTAACCAAAAATATGAATTTAAAAGTATCTTTATAAAGAAAAAGAGGAACGTTAGAATTTAATAAAAATGAAATTTATATATTTGTAAACTGTGTAAAAAGTACTATAAGTCACAATAATTTGATAATTCAAAATGCTAAAAAGATCTATCAAAAATTTACCATCAAAATAGACTTGTTTGAATCTCGAAATCCGAAAAGTGCCACGTAAAATAGAACAGAAAGAGTAATAAGAAAATAATCAAAAAAAGACTTGACCAAATCAAAAGTGTTTATAAGCGGGAAAAGTCATAAGTTATGAATAATCAAGTCAACTTCTGACTTATAAGCACTTTAGATATTTATCAAACACGCAAATAAGCTAAAATACGTATAAATCAGTCTGATCAACTTATAAACTTTGTCTTACCTCTACTGCCAATTTAGCTTCTCCAAAATATATAGTTTCACCAGAAGATAGCAAGAAAAGGTCATCAAATAGTGCAAAAACTTCACTACTTGGTTGATGAATAGAGCATATTATAGTCCTTCCATTTTCACCACATGCAATATTCTTAAGTAGTTGAACAACAAAATAGGCAGAAGCACTATCAAGTCCACTTGTAGGTTCATCAAGAAATAATAGTTGTGGTTGTGTTATTATTTCAAGTGCAATACTTAATCTCTTTTTTTCACCACCACTTATTCCTCTTAAATGCCAATTACCAATCAAATTTTGTGCACAATCTTCTAATCCCATTTCTATTATAACATTGTTTACAATCTCATTTACTTCATCTGTACTCATGTTGCTTGGAAGCCTTAATTGAGCTGAGTATTGAATAGTTTCTCTTACTGAGAGAGTTCCCATTAGTATATCTTCTTGTGTCACATAAGCCTGGTATAATAACATGTAATCGCAAATATTTATTAGTCATAGTATCAACTTATATATACACATCGTGTAAAAAACATATATATAATATACACATTGAAAAGTATCATTATAACTACTCCATTAATAACGTAATTACTTTATTTGTCTCAAATTATTTATCTTTTACACACGTGTGTGGAAGAAGATATTAATTAAGAGGGAATTTTGACTATATTATTATTTTATGTTTTAAGATACAATTTTTCTTCAATGAATATACATGTTTGTAGTATTCAAGAACAATTAGGACCGATGATGATAAAGAGTCGATAAACTAATTAATTGTCTTTAAGCTTTTAAAATGACCAATAATTTGAGTCACCTATTTTTAATATAAGGAAAAATAATTTGAGAAGGAGATAATACATAGTTATTTACGATATTAGTGTAGTATTACTATAATTAATCATAACTTCAGTTCATAATTGATGTAAATAATAATAATAACACTATTAAGGGTAATTAAATTTTTTTAAAAAAGTTGTCATTCAAAATGATATTTATAATTTTTTAAAAAAAAAATTAAAAGAAAATCAAGATAATTGTTCCTAAATATAATATGAAGCTAATTTGGAGTAGAGAACTTACAACAACACCATGGTCAAGCCTTCTCTTTTTTCCATTGAGAAGAATATTTCCAGTCATGACAAGATTGGCTGAGAGTCTGCCTGTTAAATCAAACAAATTACAATTATCATTTAATTCATTTTTCGTATTTTTATTGATCACTAAATCACATCTAAAGATTTATAAGGGGGGCCGAATCAAGGATGACGGTTGAAGAGAGGTTTATACCTTAATTTCAGTATTATTTATAAAGACATGACACTTGAGCCTAACTCAACCTCAAAGACCAGCTCATGAGGGAGGTTTATTCAAGTTCATACAAGGAGACCAATGTTTCATCTTTCTATTAATGTGGAACTTCTTAACACTCCCCGCATGACCAGATCTCAACATGTGCGTGAAACACTTATAAATCGGTGAACAACAATTGTGATAAACATGACTATGATATAATGTAAAAATATGACACTTGGATCTAACTCAATCTCAAAAGCTAGTTCTTGAGAGAAGTTTATCTAAGTCCATATAAGGAGATCAATTTCTTATCACTTTATCGATTTGAGACTTTTTAATATTATCATCTATACTATGTTGTTCGATTTTTTTCTAAAACATTGTTGTTAAATTCTTTAAAAGTTGTATAATTTTTTTTCGGAGAATTCAATATTAGTACGATAACATATTTGGAATTTTTGATCTTATATAGATCATAGAATTAAGGATATTAAATATCTCAATAATTAAGGATCAAAGAGTAAGTTTCAAAATAAATAGTTACTCCCTATGCTTTTATAGAGTATCGACCACTTGGTGTTTGTTGACCTGTTACATCCTCTAACTTTTTTTAAAAAAATAAAAAATTATTTTATTAAACTAATCTTGTTAATGATTGCTATTTACTTTATATACCTATTTTAAAGGTAAAAAGGAAAATGAAAAAGGGTCAAAAACATCTTTAAATTATTCTAAATAGCTTAAATATATCTTTAAACTATATTTCGGCTTAAAATTACCTTTTTCCTCAAACTATAGGGTCAAAAATACTCTTTTTATTAACAGAATCGGTTAAATATCACTTAAATGCCATGTGAATGTCACATGACATGCCACATAAGCCAATAGAGTTCCACTCATGCCACGTAGACTAATAAACTTATCCCTAATTTCCCCCAATTTCCTCTTTCCCTTAGAATTTAGAAACGACTTCACTGAAGAACATAAAACCCCTTTCCCTTAGAACTTATGTATTTTGTGAAATCGTTCTAAGGAAATGGAGAAATGAGGAAAAGGGGTTCTATGTAATTCAGTGAAATCGTTTCTAAATTCTACGGAAAATGAAGAAAATTGGATGAAATAGGGATAAGTTTATTAGTCTACGTGACATCAGTGGAACCTCTATTGGTTTATGTGGCATGCCATGTGACATCCACATGGCATCTAAGTGACATTTAACTGATTCTGTTAATGAAGGGTATTTTTGACCTCATAGTTTGACGGTAAGGGTATATATGAGCCGAAATATACTTCAAGGGTATATTTGAGCTATTTCTGATAGTTTAAGGATATTTTTGACCTTTTTTCGAAAGAAAAAAGAATGATAAAGTTCTCTTAATTTCATTAAATTGAAATAATTATTTTTATATGGAGATTAAGTAATATGAAACGAAAAAAATAATAAATCTAAAAATGTTATTTTTTAAGACCGACTAACAAAAAAAAATATGTTATAAATTGAGAATAATATAAATATTTCATATGAACCTTAATTTTTTATTAAAAAATGTGACTTAAATACGTATAGGATAATAGGCAAATGGAAATAAATACAATAGTATTAATTTAGTATTATACGCATAGGATAGGGATCTATAGCTACATGATAATTTACAATTTGGTCTCCATCCAATCTCAATTTATTCATTTTAATTCGATACGAAATTTTAAAAAAAGATTTTTAAATTTTATAATTTTAAATAAAAATTATATTATTATCAAAAAATATTGTTTAATTTTATCATTATAAATATATTAAGTAAAAAAATAGAATTAAATAATTATTAAAGTAAATATTTATTTTTAAAAAATAAAATAAATAAATTGAAACGGGCGAAAATATTAATTAGGTGAGCAACTGCATCAATAATGCCTTATTTATCACTTTCTATCTACCTCCATACTACCAGTCAGAGATAACAATAAATATCACATATTAATGTCTTTATTAATATCCCATTTTAAAGTTTCCAAGTGTATAATGAACAGAATAAATGATCTATATTATAGTATACAAAACATTTGTGATGATTCAATTCATTAATTTCCAATGACAAGAGGACTCAATGCCATGCTATCTTGTGTCCTTGAAATGGTTAGTAATTTACTAGGGTTGTGTATCGATCGATTTGATTTATTAATTTTTAATTTTTAAATAAGTTATGTTAGTAGTGTTTAGGATGATTTTAGGTGCGGTCTATTTCCTTTGGCTATATAATCATGTTTTAAATTAATAATATATTCTTTATTATATTAGTTTTGGATTTATCGGTTTTAGTTTTTAATTTAAAAAATTTGATTTAACCAATAAAACAATATTCATAGAATAAATATATGATTTTTTTCAGTAATTTAATGTGATCAGACAATAATGTAACTTTATAAAATACTTATGATATAGAAACAATAGTTAGATTCTTACTTTAAATTTTAATGTTTTGTATAATATAATATCGTGACTCAAAGTGATTGTGTGATGTGTGGGAGTGTGAATTGAAGACTTTTTAGCAAATACAGTAACATGTATGGTACTGAGATGAATATTTGATATTTATGGAGGGGTAAAATAATAAATTGATACAATGTTATTGGTTATCCAAAATTAAAAATCAAAACAGAATCGATAACTAGTCATTTTTTTTAAATAAAACCCATTGAAAATTCTTTAACTTAATGACCCAATATCAATAAATTAATGACATTTTTTTGATTTGATTTATCGATCGATTTGAACCCCTACTATAAACAATATATATCGATAATATTTGTTTTGTTCCAAAAAATAATTGTCACTTTTCACTCACCGAAAATTAATTTAATGACTAATATTTAAAGCTAAATTGATTTAGACTAATTCCATATTTTAGATAAAAAAAATTATACAAATATAGTGTAAGTTACTTTTTTTTTCCACATCCATATGATAAGTATATATATTTGAAAATATTGATCAAGTTAATGTAAATTTAACTTTTTAAAAACGCAACGAATTATGACAAAGTATTTTGAAATAATTAGAATATTATAAAATTGTTACTGGGTCAAAGTAATTAAGTTGACCAAAAAAAATACAAACTAGCTCGTAGAAACAAGCTATATATGATAATCTGGAAATTAAAATAGTAACATGCAATATCTAATTAAAAAATACATTATTATCAACATATATAATTGTATATATATTAATATTTATCACTTGAAATCCTACAATATATAAATCCCATATTTCATTTTACTTATATGTAATTTCTTACACCCATTCAATATTTATAGTGAATGAATTTTAAAAAGAAGTCTTCTTTAAATGTTGTAAATGAATCTGCTTTAGTACTATTATGAATTATCAAAGTCATCATATATACCATATATTTTAATTTATTTAGTTATTTTTATTTTTAATTCATCTAAAAAATGACCTTTTCTATTGATAATTTTTATTTTCAACTTTCGATAATATATATGACTATGAAAATAATCAAATATGTCCATACTTACACATTTATTATGATTTATGGATAAGCATCCATCCATCCACGATCCCTATGTTGGGTTCGAAAAAGGATAGCTATATTAATTTTTTATACCAAAAACTGTCTTTTTTTTTAAATGTAAAGAGATAGCTTTGAATCACAAATGGTTGATAAAATCGAGTTAATATGTAAAATTCTTCTAATTTTGAAAAAAATATAATTAATCGATCCGATTCTAATCGAGAGCTGAAAAAATGATCATATTGCACCTATGTTTCTCTATAGATTTTCTAAAAATATTGTTGCATCTATTAATTATTTATTTTTATTGTGGCAAAGCAAGAAATTTTACTTAGAAGATTTCAAATCTGAAAAAGTAAATGCATGAACTAATCAAAAAGAGTTCGACATCTACTATATATACATAAAAATAAATTTAAATAATATTTTTATAGTATAATTCTTCATTAAAGGAGGTTCAAATGAATCCCTAACCACAAAGTGACTTCGCTCCTGATTTTTAAAGAATCAAACACGCACATGTAAAGACAAATCTAGGGAGTTGCAAGGGTTTCACTCAAACCCCTTCGACAAAATATTATCATGTATGTGTAAGATAAAAAAGAATATTTTTCCATATATATATATTAAATGCTTTGAATACAAGCCTAGAGAGTGACTAACTGATTTAGGAGTTTCAAAAATTTTCTAGATTGGTGTCAAGTTCAAACTCGACGTGTTATGTTTTTATTTTTCAAACCCCACCTAGAAAAGTTCTACATTCACCACTACACTACACAGATATCAATATTTTTAAAGAATCGGAACGAGAAATACGAAATGTAGAGATAGAGAAAGAGAGAAACCTGCTAAAGTATCAAGAAGTGTAGATTTTCCAGAGCCAGAAGGACCCATAATAGCCATAATTCTACCTGGTTCAGCATAACCACTTAATCCATTAAGTAATCTTTTAGTTGGTCCTTTTCCTCCTCCAAATTTTGGTAACACAACTGTTACATCTTCCCAAATTAAATAGGCTCCACTACTCTCTATTCCCTTTTCAATATCACCACCTAGTCTTGCTACCTCTAACTCCATACACGATGACACGGTAAACGTAACGTGACTCGAACTCCTCTTCTTACAGTCAAGTGACAATAGTTCGCTCTTCAAGAATAGTTACAAGCCAAGAACATGTTTAACTTTTTTTTTTTTTTGTATATATAAAAGAGGAAAAAGTTGATACAAGGACTTAAAAAAGCTATCTTAATGTATGAATACAAGTCTTAAAGTTTAGCCAAATATATATACAACAAACTCCATGTGCTAATTTGATAGGTCAGTGTTGCACTGGCCATAGAATTTAAAAATAACATAATTTTGGTAAAAAAAATAAAAAAAAATAAGAAACCAACTTTTAGTTTTTCTCGATATTGGTGCTAAGTAAACGACATGGGACTTGGGAGGTTGGTTTATTAAAAGAAAAATCAAAAAAGTTTTCCAAACTTATATTTGGGAGGGTTGTTTATGGTTTGGTTAAAAGTCGATTCGAGCCAAATCGATTAAATATGTATAGATATATATAAATTTTATAGTATTTTAAGAGTTAGTTATATTATATTTCTATTTTTTTTAAATTATAATTTTTTTTAAAAATTAAGGATTTTGAGGACATCACTCAACATATTGATATATCGCATCTCAAAACATCACTCAATTGTTTGATACATCACTATCTTTTTTTAGATACATCACTCAACGTTCATTACATCGTGTCTCGATAGATTACCTTTGTTGATACAAGACACAACTGTCACTAGAAAACTGTAATTTATGTGCAAACTTTACTTGTGATTGTTTCTCCAGAAACTTCCTACGAATTTTCATGAGGAAACATGAAATTCCTAAATTATTGACTTTTTTACCTGCGAAAAATAATTTTTCATAAAAATTGGTGGGTAAATTTGGTGTCATTTTCGCAAAAAAAATTTACTTGGGAAATTATTTGCGGCAAATAATTTGTAAGTATAATTTTGATAAGTAAATTCACAAGTAATGATAAAAAAAAGTTTCTATCTTCTAGCAAGAAAATTCCTTAATAAATTTATTTGCAAATAATTACTTGAGAATTTATCCAAACATATTTTTTATGTGATCTTACCTGGGATTCATGTTCTATGAATTTTATTGGGGATTTACTTAGAAATTTTCTTACTTGAAAAATTATTTGGAGATTTTATTGTTGTGAATTTGATTTGAGATTTTTTAAGGGATTTACTTGAAAATATGCAAACTTGAAAATATTTTTTAATATAATTTAATAGATTTCTTTATTAAAATCTAAGGATTTTCTGAATTAGGAGTTCTCGGGAATATTTTCTTAAAAATATATTTAGCAAAATCATAAAATATAATAATATAAAAAGGACAAATGATCACTAGAATGAAATTTATGTTAAATAATTACTCTATTTTTAGGTTTAATAAATTATTATGCAATAATATCAATTTAATAATGGTGTTGGAACATTATCATAAATTTTGAGGATGAATATTTTTAACGTATATATAATTAATATTTTGTCTCACTAAAAATCAGTGTTATCATTTTTTATTTTTTTATTTGAAAGAAACAAAAATTTAAAATTATATAGCTAGTTATTTATCCAATAAAAAAATATTATCATAAATATTTATCAAAACGTTACAACAAATTTTAGGATGAGTATTTTTATATAATTAATGTTTTATCTCACTATAAATCAATGATACCATTTTTTATCTTGTTTTTTCATTTGAAAGATACAAAGAATTAAATTTTGTAGTTATTTATGCAACAAAAAAGTAACTATCACAAATATTTGTCAAACTAATATGGTGTTGGAACATTACAATAAATTTTAGGATAAATACTTTTAAAACTTATATATAGTTAATATTTAATCTCACGATAAACCAATGATACCATTTCTTATATTATTTTTTTATTTAAAAGACAGAAAGAATTAAAATTATATGACTAGTCATTTATCCAAAAAATAAACAAATAATAACTATCATAAAAGTTTAATCACCTCTTGTTGATAGAACTATATGCAATTGGTATATTATATTTTTACTAGCATTAAAAATATATAATTTCTTTATAGTACATTAAGATAATTGAAAGGGCCTTCAAAAAAGAGCGACGGGTGATGGGCAACCTTATTCTATATGTTGCTCGTGAGCCGCTAAGTACCAGTCTCGCAACAATATTAGTGCAAAAGGATCGGTCCTTCACTTGCTGATTGTTCACGAGTCAAATTAGCTCTCTTGCTACGCCTTTCACTCACTCCCTTGAGTCAGACTCAATCACTCTTTGAGTTTGGAGGATTATTCGTTATTCACTCTTTTGCTATTACCCGTAGGCAGTGCAACAACCAAGATGCATATTATCATATAGAAAGAGGCGAAGCGTAGCGATTCGTACTACCGGAAAAGTTTCGCTAACCGGCAGGCAATAGAATCATCCGATAGACGCAAGCAAGCGTAGCGAATCACATAGATAAGCCCCTACCTGCTAGCGCGCGGACGGATAGGGCGGGCGAAGCGTGAAGGGGATGGATGTCTGAGTGGTTGAAAGAGTCGGTCTTGAAAACCGAAGTATTTTTAGAAATACCGAGGGTTCGAATCCCTATTAAATGATATTTATTTCCAAATACAAAGTTAAATATAATAACATATAATTACTAAAAAATAAATCAAAATTATAAATACCAAATTACCTAATTAGATATACCATCAATTATTCATGGGAAAATGCATAAGTGTCCCGTTAATCTATGCCTGAAATCTCAGAGACATACTTATGCTATACTAAGATTCTATTACCCCCTCAAATTATTTTATAAATAATTTTCTATCTCTTTTCGGCCTACGTGGTCCTAGTTTGAAAAAAAATGTTAACACATGCTGGATCCACAAAATATTGTCACGTAGGACGAAAAGGGGTACGTAGAAAATTATTTACAAAATAAGTTTTGGGGGGTCATAGAACCTTCGTATAGTATAAGTGTATCTCTGGGACTTCGTGCATAGGTTGTGGGGATACTTTTGCATTATCTCGTTATTCCTTTATAACTTCTTTGCACATTAAATTTGTAAGTATATTTATATTTTCAATTATTTATTTATAAGAACTTTGTATGCATAATTTAAATTTTTCTACATTTAATATGCTTCGTTATAGATATTATCTCATAGAAAGTGTAAGTATAAAATTTTCATGATATGTTGGGTGGTAGTGATTTATTTTAATATATAAATAGTTGTCATGCTTTATTTTTGAAGAGTTAAATCACATAACTTTTACTCAACATTTTTAAGATATATTTTGTTGTCAAATTAATATGAGGTGACTTTATAATAATTTTTATGTAATGAATATCCAAAATGTATTTTTAATACTCAACTAATTTAATTAAGCTGAACTTTCATAAATAATTAAATTGAAGGAAAACACCAAAATTTAGTGTAAAGCTAGTGGTACCTTTTACCACATTGATAGAAAACACGTGATCTTTAGCATTTATAATGCTACCAATAGAATATTGGTAGAATAGCGTAATTATGTATAAGTTGGGCTTTGAGTTGTGAATTAGGATTAAGTTAATGCAATTAAGTAGAGTAGATTAGGATTAACTTAGTGCAACTAAGTAGGTGTCTATGTTTATAAGGTGTCTTTATGTGTATGGAGTTCAAGAACAAACTAATTAACTAGTGGATACTAATTAATAATGTTTGGAAAAATTCTTTTTGTTAATTCTTAGGGGATACTAATTAATAACGTTTGGAAAAATTCTTTTTGTTATTTCTTACAAAATTGGTATATTTTTTGCAAGAAAATTCTCAGGTAATTTTTCTACGAAATATAAATCCCTAGGTAAATTTATTTTAAAATTCACAGGAAATAAGTACCTACGAAGGTTTTATCATTGGATTTTTTTTCCAGAAAAATCCACAGGAAACTGAGTTTCTTGCGAATTTTCGTATGCAATCTCTAGGAAAATCCTCATGTAATCCACATTTTTCTTTTACTGGTTGATTAGATCACTAATTCAACCTTAGGCTTCGATTCCGTGCAAAGAAAATGTATTGGCATAAATACAATAAAAAAAATATTTACAATTTATAGCAATAACATTTTCTTTTTCATTGAATCAATCATTAGGGTCGAATATAAGTGTCGGTGTTGGGGTTACGGTTAGAGTCATATCTGATTTGAATATTATGCCCAAGGGTTCAGTTCTAAGTCGGATGTCGGGGTCGAATCTCGAATCAACCATTGGGATCGTGCCTAAATTCGGGGTATTGGGGTTGAGGTTGGATCCTTGATCGAGAGTTGGTGTTAGGTCCTAATTACGATCTCAGGGTCGAATTCTGAATCGGTCATCAAGGTCGGATGTTGGTGTCGAGGTGATCAAGTCGGGTCCAGTTCTAATGTTAAGTCGTAGATCGAGATTCATCGCAGGTCCCTTCTTGGGTCTCGAGGTCGGATCTCAAATCTGTCGTCGAGGTCCCAATTCGAATGTTCAATGTCGAGTCGGGAGTCGGAGTTAGATCCTGAGCTGAGTGTCTGGGTCGGATCTTAGATCAAACTTCGGAGTTATGTCCCGATTCAAGTTCGTAGTCAGATCTCGCATTGATTGTCGGTGTTGATTTTCAGGTCAAAAACTATTTTTCTGAAAAGTATTTCCTACTCTAGCCAATAATAAAAGATGTTTTTTCATTCACCAATCATGAGAAAAGTAAGTTACAAACCAATTTGTTTTCGATGAAACAGTTTTTCAAAAAACTTTTACATGACAAATATTTTCCTTTCATACCAAACACACTCCACTTCTTAGCAGAGTTCCACATTCATCTTGAACCTAAGACATTTGTTAATAATGAAAGAATTTCAACCATCCCACCACACCTCAGTAGTATGCTCAGTATATTATGTGTTTGTATGTGCTGCAAATGTTGGCTATTTAAACATTGTATTATATAACTAACAAAGATAATGTGTATCTAAGTGGTACCAAAAATTTGATCTACTCAAAAATGATTTCAGAAGATTGAAGACACATTTATATGTACCAGAATTTCCAAAAATATAGTCACATTTTCCAATACCACAAGCCAAGGCAGGACAGAAGGTTAGAAAACAAAAACACAACTAAAATACCAAGAGAATGATTTAATGTCTCTCAAAGACTTAGTGATGAAGAGCTAAAAATGTTGCCACACCGTACCGTATACTACGAAAAGATGTACTACTTTTGAAGTATCTGACACATATCGGGTCAACCCGTTGATATTTTTATGCTTAAGGCAATGACACTCATCAACAACAAAACATGCTAGTAAGACATATAGTAATTTCAATTTAGGTAAACAAGCAAAGGAAGGGACACTTCTATTGTATATATGTGAAAGATTGATACAAACAATTTGCCTGGCTCTTAAATGGAAGCAAATTTTATTGTCATGGTTCAACAAATGAAATCTCAATGACAATTTAAGTTTAATTTTCATGAACTTATGAGACATATTATGAACAGTAATGAGATTACAACATCTTTTCTGATTTTTTCTTATAGTTCTATGGGATTGGAGAACTAAGACCCTCTTGAGAAGACAATGACCTGAGAGCATGTTGTCTTTTTGAATAAGATAAAGATGGTTTCCTCTTGAATGACGGACGCCTTTTGAGTTGATGCATCGTTCTCTTGGCATACATTGATCGGAAAAATGGTGTAGCTCGTTCTTTTAGCTTGAGAATAATGAAGAAAAGAACCCTGTACATCACGATGAGGGAGTATAATGCAAGTAAATCCCACCATTTGGAGTGATCCAACGACAATTTGAACATGTTCGTGATCACATCTTCCCCTTTTAGTTTCTCTCCGCCAGGAATTAGTGGATCAAATACAAGCCCAATCATGTCATTTTTGTATGATCCCTGCGATTGTATTATATATATGTCACCGTCAAAACTATTCTTAATACACAATAATCTGCTTTTAGTCTCCATTTTGTTTGATAGCGTATGTGATAGATGTTATCGATACCTGTAAACCCCATGCCCCGTAGCCAATAAATGAAATTGGATAGCGCCAAATTGGCTTGGGAAGATCTGGCAGTAGACGGAAGAATCCAGCAGTCATCATCATGATTCCCTGTATAAGGCAACACGACGAGTAAAATTGCTTGACAATTTGTAGTAGATATAATAAGATGTGAAGAGAAGTTGTGTTAAGTAGTTGTAACTTACAAGCACACCAGCTCCTGTTATGATTCCCATTAAGAAGTTTGGAACAAGTGAAGCTACAATCATCATGCAGCTCTCAACAACAGCGATACAACCAAAAAGATTTAAGCAGAAAAACACATAACGGAAGAATCTAGCCCGAAACACCATGTAATAGGTGATGGTTCCAGTGAGGAGTGAAACTGCAACTAAAAATGGAAATGATGAGAGGAAGTTTGCCAATACGAAAGCTGCAACGCCATAGTGTCCGTTAAGCCTTTCTTTGGTAAAAACCTGTAAAATGAGATATTCTATCAGTCCAAAATGTTTCAAAACTCGCGACAGAAACAGTCAAAAGTAGGTGTTCTGATTGTACTTGGGAGTCGTATAAAATTTATCTTCGACTGAAAATTAGGATCATCGACGTTTACCTTCATTTCTTCTATGAAGGATGGAAAGCCACCAATGGACATGAAAGTCATGTAGCCGGTGACAAATCCACCACAAGCTCCCCGAGCCAAGATTGCTGTGTAACTGGTGCCAACATCATAGAAGAGGGTACCAACGGCAAATGCTACAATAATATAAATTACTATACGAGACCAATAATATCCCTTGTCTCTTGACATGTTTACAAATGATCTCCGCGTCAATGTCAAAAGTTGTTTTCCCCAACCAGCTTGACTTCCTTTTACTATCTCAATCTCAACACCTTGCTGCAAACAAAAGGATGCATTAATTAGGAGCTCCTCCAATTCATGTTAATCATCGTTAACAGAATGGTCATTGTGTAAAAGTATGTCAATGCTGTTAGAACGACAAAACATGCATTTGTGATGAAAGCATTCTACACGACATCTCTTAATGCGGTTTTGTAGTCTGTCAACTGAATAGGACCGATCATATGAAAATTATCAGCACATATGAATCTAAATGTGGCGTTTAATGTTAGTTTGCAAGTTTAGCACAGCCTATATTTCAGTAACTCCTATAAGACAAAAAGAGGATCATAATGAGGAGTCACATATGAAGAGTGGGATAGTGAACTAACAGTGGCTAAGAGTTCTCGCATCCGTGACCTGGCCCTCGTTGCGTATGGTGAATGCTTATATTTGCTGGCAAGCATTTCTTTTATTTCTGCTGTTGCCATGTTCATTAAGTAGTCACTTTTATGCGTTTCCTGCATAAATAAAAACAAAGATGTCTCTCTTGAGTATATGGTCTTAAACATGTCAGGTAGAAAGTTGAAATTAAAGAATTGCCAAAAAAGAAAAAGACTCTTTTAAACAGACTATAAGATAAACAAATTTAAAGGGAGGGAGTCAAAGACTGATATACCAATAGTTATACATCTATCGGCCACACGAAAAGACTAACCAGAGTGGTCTGTATAAGAGGTGTTATGACTACATAGCTATAGTAGCAGTTGTAGAAGTCTGTGATCATTTCATCTAAAAGTTTAAGCCGTAACAAAGAGCTAGCTAGCACGCTAAGTCATACCCGGAGTCTTTGTGAGCCTTTCAGTGTGGCTGTAACAACGTCAAAGTCTGAATTAACACAACGTAGGAAATGATCAGATGGATTTCTCCTACTTGGACATGGAAATCCCGATTCAGCAAAGAACTGAAATATCAATAACAACATGTATACGTTAAATTCAATCTCATCCGAAAGAACAATTGTACATGTGCTTGTCTCTATTAAGATATTGCCCGCCATACCTGTACTGCCAATTTTGCTTCTCCAAAATATACAGCCTCTCCACCAGACAACAGAAAGAGGTCATCAAACAAGGCGAAAACTTCACTACTAGGCTGATGAATTGACGAGATAACTGTTCTTCCATCGCGAGAAATATTCTTAAGAGCTTGAACAACAAAGAATGCTGAGGCACTGTCAAGACCAGTTGTAGGTTCATCAAGAAAAAGTATACGAGGTCGTACAAGTATTTCAAGTGCAATGCTTAATCTCTTTTTCTCCCCACCACTTATTCCTCTTAGTTGCCAATTTCCTACCAGCCGATCAGCACAATCTCCGAGCCCCATTTCCATTATTGTTCCCTCCACAATATCGTCTACCTCTTCTTTCGTCATCCTAGTTGGAAGTCGAAGATGTGCTGAATAAGTTATTGTTTCTCTAGGTGTTAGAGTTCCCAACAGTGTATCCTCTTGAGTAACATAAGCCTGAAACATTCACACAGCTCATCAGAAAGATACGAGATCGTACAACTTCTACATTCAAATCCGTTAACTAATAAATGTTTCTCATAATGTAATATTCTTATATACGAGGTCGTACAACTTGTACATTCAAATCCGTTAACTTAAATTTGCATATTGTATCGTCACTCAGTTAATAGTTATTACTTTCTTTGTTGAAAATAAAAAAGAAAGATGACTTTCTGAGATAATACATATATTAGAGACCATTTGAGAAATCAATCCCGAGTTTCCATGTATGCTGGAACAATAGATAGTAAGAAGATATAACATAAACTAGCACAACTTTGCGTCCTGCTTAAGAAACAGGACGCTTAGTTTGACAGTTTAATTGTTAGTGTCTAAAATGTTGTATATAAACAAATTAAAGGCTCAATCAGGATAGCTTACAACAACACCATAGTCCAACCTCCTCTTCTTCCCGTTAAGAAGAATATTTCCAGTCATTACGACATTAGTCGAAAGCCTACCTGCAGTCCAAACCAAGATTAATATGATTTAGCAAAGTGTGGATGTAATATATAATCACAAGAAGTGAATTATATTTTCCCCTTTTATCACTTTCAACCAACAAATTCAGAATTTGGATTGTCTAGCATGCAAACATGCATATTCCACAAGAAACATCTCTAATTTGTACCTATCTTATTGGTATGACAACAAAAGATAGAAGTTAAAGAAAGGAATAGATAAAAAGAAGATGATAAGAGAATTCTCAAGGCTCTAGCTAAGAGTATAGAGATCAAGGCATCACTCAAAGACAAGATACTCCATCCGTTTCAATTTGTTTGTCACGTTTTTTACTTGACATGGAGTTCCGAAAAGTAAAGAAAGACTTTTGAAACTTGTGATATTAAACTAAAGATATGCAGAATATATCAGAATGTCCTTTGATCTTGTGGTGTTAAATATGTTGCTGTGAAAAGTTAAATTTAAAGAGTTGTCACAAAAGAAAAAAGTTACTAAAAAGGAAAGTAAGAGAAACAAATTCAAACAGAGATAACTATTCCTTTTGACGAGCAAGTTGCTTGAAAATATACAAAGAACATTTGCAAATACTTGACCATGAAAACCCGATTTCTCGCCTGTATTTAGCCTTGGACTGCTCAATTTGGGATGCATTCCCAAACAACTCGATTCATAGACAACACCTCATGGTGTGACAGGATCCAGACATTACGGGGCTCTTACACTTTCTTGGCTATGTTCTTTTAATTGGTTTTACCTTTTATCATCAAAATTCATAATACTACTAATCCTATCCTCAACAGATTAGGTAGTTTACTCATTGTAAAGATCCAAATCCAACAAACTTCATCTTCTATTTGGTAAATCAATAAACATTTATATGATATTCAATGCATGGTTTTATGAATTCTTTCTGAATTCATTTCAAGCAAATTGAAAACTTCAAATTTCAGAGAATTACTCTCTCCGTTCACTTTTATTTTTATTTGTTACATTTAAACTTGAGATATTTATGTTTATTTTACCACTATCCCTATTAGTTGATGTTTAATTTAGGGAAAAATGTACAAGTACCACTAGACTATAACTGAAATCTCAGAGACACTTTTTAACTAAACTAAGGTCCAATTAACTTTTGAAACTTTTTTTTTTGTAATTTTGTGCATCTTTTTTACTTGCGTGGCATCCAAATATCACCACGCACCTCAATTGTGTGGAGTCATGGAGTGTACCATGTAAGACAAAACGTGTATAATTTTTTTTTAAAAAAAAAATCCAGGGGTAACATGACTTTAGTTTAGTTAAAGTGTCTCTGGATTTCGATCATAATCTAGGGAATGTTTGTACATTTTTCTTTTAATTTAGCTTTAGGTTTTAGAAAATGATTCGAAAAATAAGTCATTAAGACTGCTTAAATATGCGGAAAAAATTATCTTTTCTTGTTGATATACTAAAAATGACAAGTAAAAAATTAATTTCTCAAATAGTGAAAAAGTAAAAATGAGGAGAAATAGTATTTTTTAAACCAAATACAATAGGAATGGGGATGCATGTTGTCTAACTAACTATATTTTATTTTTTTCGCTTCCCCACCCGGTGTGGTGATTGGAGTCTATCTTTAAATCTGATTAAAGTCAGATAGCGCATTAGGGGATCCATTTGAGAGTGACGCTCTCAATAAAAAAAATTAATATTCAAAGTTCAAATCGAAATTTCTAATTAAGAGATATACAGTCTTATGACTATATCACAATTGATAACCGACTCTACTTTAATACAAAACACATTATTAAATATGAAAAATATAGGTTTCCAATATTCTTGTTTTCTAGATGAAAGGGAGAAAAATTCATAGAATTTTATCAATTTTAAAGCAGAAAAGCAGTAGTAGTATGTGGTCAAAGACAAAGCTTAATGAATGCCCAACTACCCTTGCCGACATTTAATTAAAGGACATCTCAATTTTATTAACTGAATTTGTGAATCGATGCACACCTATTAAGAAAAATTTATGATATAAATTGAATATTATTTTTCATGTTAACCCTTTTACTTATTGTTGACTTATTTTTTTTAAAAAAATAGAAGTAATTCAAGTAAAATCATATATATGAGTAATTGATTCTCTTGAACTTGTTATCTAGAAAATGTAAATAAAGGGCAAAGAGGTAATTGATTCTCTTGAACTTATAATCTAGAAAATGTAAATAAAAGGCAAAGAGGAAAAAATTGAACAATTCAACTATTTTGAACTTTGATTTTTTTTAAAAGTCAATTTATATGAAATCGAGAGTATATATATTTTTATACACAGATCTATAATAACAAATGATCTCTTATGACCACTTGTAAATTGAATGAAAGAAAATGATATTTTCAGATGTTTTAATGTGCGAAAAGAATAAAAAATCATAAACCTAAAAACAAATTTGTAACAGGTTACAAAATAAAATCTCTTGATCTGCAATAATATATGTTAATTCAACTAGTTTCACATAAACCCTTTATTTATTTATTTATTTTTTTTGCTTACATAGAGAATTAGATCCTTTAAACTACCAAAAAAAAACTATTAAAAATAGCAGATAGAAACATTGTATTTTATTCAACTAGAAATGCACATCCTCTTTCACAAATACCATTCTTAATCAAAATATGAAACAATAAAAAGTATATACAAAGTTCAAACATATTCCATAACTACACAAGATAAGATCGATCAGGATTTAAATGTTAGATAATTACTTTCTATCTGTCTAAACCTTATTAAATATCCGATTCCAGGATAAATAACATGTAAAATTGTCAAAGTGCATACAAACTAACCTGCTAACGTATCGAGAAGCGTAGATTTTCCAGAACCAGAAGGACCCATAATAGCCATAATTCTACCTGGTTCAGCATAACCACTTAATCCATGTAACAACTTTTTAGTTGGTCCTTGACCAAAATTTGGCAACATTACTGTTAAATCTTCCCATACTAAATATGCAACACCTTGACTATGCATTACACCTTTTTCAATATCATTACTACTACTTGTCACCTCTATCTCCATGATCTCAAACCAAACAAATATTGACAAGATTTTTTTGTCATAAAATGATGATGAGTACCAAAAATAATATAAATGGAGTTTGTAGAGTTAGATAATGGACATTATGGCAAGGTTTTTATGTCAAAGAGGTATAGGTGGGAAGTAATGGAAATTAATGTTATGGGGTCCAATGCATGGGTTTTACAGTTGCAATTAATACATTTAATTGTTGCCGTCTTGCTAGGATGACTTTATTTTATTTTATTTTTGTGTGTGAGATATAGTTTTCATATTTGTCCATTATTTTGCATTGATGTGTGCTTTTAACTAACATTTTAAAATAAAAAATAAATGTTATATCAAATTACTCTACCTGTTTTTAATTATTTGTTTATTTTTTAATTGATCGTATATTTGTTAAGAAAATATTAATTGACATAGTGAGTTTACTATATTAAGTGATGAGGATATAATAAGTAAAAAAAGTTATCTTTTCTTGATTTGTTAAAATAGACGATAATTAATGATAATTAAAAAAATAAAAAATAGACAAATAATTAAAAACAACGAGAGTAATAAATTGACGGAAAAAGATGGTATACACGTCCTTCGGTGGATCTAGAAATAATAATTTTTTGCATGTTATATCTTATTGATTAAGCATTTGCGTTTTAATATAGGTATATATCGTTATCAGTTATTAACCCTAATAATCATCATACTATACTAAAAGCTATTAAAAGAGCATAGGTGTAAAATTGATCAATTACCAAAATACCCAATAAAATTGAATGCTATTCTAAGATTAACTAACTAAAACTATTGAACGTATGCATCGTAGAAATAATCTATAATCATGTAGATCTAATGTACAAGTTTTTTGATACCTTTGTTGGACGTGATTATTAATTTCAGAAATATATGTCATAGTAAATAGTTATTCATTTAAGTGAAGACTTAAATATTAAGTTTAACAAAAAAATAATATTGCAAACTCTTTTGTAAATGTTCAATATGGATCGTCATATATATACAGGCGCGGACTCACATTTATTTCTATGAGTGTACGTGCACTAGTTAACTTCAGAAACTTATGTATATATACGTATATATACACACTTTGAGATAGAGATATATTTTATTAGGCACTTAGAGACACGAAAGCTAGTTGGGTTAGCTTGTTTAGACGTTGAATTTCATTGAGGAGGAAATAGG
This sequence comes from Solanum lycopersicum, assembly GCF_036512215.1. Classification (NCBI taxonomy): domain Eukaryota; kingdom Viridiplantae; phylum Streptophyta; class Magnoliopsida; order Solanales; family Solanaceae; genus Solanum; species Solanum lycopersicum. The sequence goes on along the minus strand of NC_090810.1, from coordinate 56,194,572 downwards.
TTCAAATCCTCATATGATCATTTCTTGTTTTCTTTTTTCCATCTTTAACAATGAAGTTTAAAAAATATCGAATAAAATAGGAGGATAACTAGTATCGAATTGCAACTCATGGTGCAAAGTGAAATTTAAAACCACCGCTTCACGTAACACATTATCGATTAGAGTCATCTAATTTATTTATACATGATTATTGTAGTTTTGTATTTCATATAGATCAATATTGAGTACATGCATTATTGTTGGTGGTGCACCCGTCGTCTTCAAATCCTCGATTCACTTCTGCGAATATATCTTATTCACGTAAACATATGAAGATGGTCGATGAAAAATCTTATTACTTAAATGCAATGATGTATGAATTTATTTCAATTTGATGAGGTTCAATCATATAGTTAGTCTTATATCACTAATATTACCTTATAATCATTACTTGTTTTGTATTTTTCTTGTCATATAACCAAATGTGATTTGCATGTGTATTTCACGTTAAAATGTTTACATGTCATATGAACATGTGAAGAGAACACCTATATTATATATGTTCACATATTTTTACATTTGTTGTGAATTTTTATTTTTTATTTTTTTAAAAAAAGGAATAACTCGGAACATTTTAAAATACTATACTTTGAAGTTAGAAGATTTAGTTAACTTGATAATACATTTGTGACATATATAATACTTTAATATAAATACAAGTGTCAATCCAAATATAAAAATATATTTATACTAATGAAAATATTTATCTCGTAAAATTAGCTACTAAATAAATAATAAAAATTAAACTGATATAAATTTCAATTGACGTTACTACAAGTCATATGAACTTTTTTTTTGTCCAAAATATTGAAATATTAAGAAATAGTAAATAAGTAAATTAAAAGAGCAATGTTTATATTGTAATAACTACTTTGAAGCAAACTTTTCGAGAGTCTAAATCACATAAGTAACATTGATAAATAAAATCATTCTTTTGTCTTGAGCATAAAAAAACAAATTGTGACGATTCTTTAAATTTTGGAAAAGATTTTCAGAAGCATATATCTGCATCACAAGAAAAATTGTTAACAAAAACATATAAATTTTGACTACATCATGTTAATTTTGTATATTGGAACATTACATGCTAATGTATATATTGTCACGACCCAAATCGGGCCGCGACTGGCACCCACACTTATCCTATTATGTGAGCGAACCAACCAATCTAATCCCAATCGTTTACCAATAATAACTGAAACTAATGCGGAAGACTTAAACTCATTAATGGAAATCAATTAAATAACTTCTAAAAACTCAACAACTATTATTATCCCCAAAATCTGGAAGTCATCATCACAAGAACATCTATCCTCAAATTACTAAAGCTAAGAGTATCTAAGAAACTAAACAATAAATAATAGCTAGTCTATGCCAGAACTTCAAGGCATCAAGACATGAAGAAGAAGATCCAGTCCAAGCTAGAAGCTTTTGCTCACCCTGAAATCTGGTGTGACGAAGACTGGCTAGAGTTGCGGTTGAGTTGAAGATGACGGTACGTTTGCTGCACTCCATAAATAACAAAAAGAAAACATACAAGTAAAAGGTCAGTACAAAACACAGGTACTGAGTAGATATCATCGCCCAACTCAAAATAGAAAACAGTATATATCAAATAATATCATAAAATCAACTATAATACTCAACATGCGGCATTTACAATTACCATAACCCTTGGTCACAACACCAAGCACATCAATGAGGACTCACGCCTCCCCATCATACTCATTTGGGAATTAGGTTCATTAAATTGAGTATATTAACATATTTCAAGATTCATTCTCTTTACTAATCCTGGTGTCGGAACGTGACACTCCGATCCTCATCATACTATCCTGGTACCGGAACGTGGCACCCGATCCATATTCTATCCTGGTGTCGGAACGTGACACTCCGATCCTCATATACTATCCTGGTATCGGAACGTGGCACCCGATCCCCTAATCTCGCTACTTTTGTTCATCAATCCTTCTTTTATACCAAGGCATCATCATTAACAAAGTAGATTAGGGTTTCTTTTTCAAAATTTAGGATTCAATAGCTTCATCATGCTTATTTTACCACAATTATATAATCATAACATGCAAACACATAATTAAGCATATAGAAGGGTTTACAACACTACCCAATACATATCATTCGCTGTTAAGAGTTTACTACGAATAGTATAAAAACCATAACCTACCTCCACCGAAGAATTCGTGATCAAGCAAGCAATTTCCCAAAGCCGCGTTCTTCTCTTTCTCTCGCTCGATCGTTTCTCCCTCTCTCTCTCTGTTCTTTTTCTTTTTCTTATTCAAACCCTCTTTCTATTACCCTAATTAACATATAATTAAGTATAAAAGATGACCAAATAACCCACTAATTAATTTAAGGTTATCCTCTTTAACCCTCAAGAAACTGGATTATTAATATTAAACCACTAACTTTATAATTATAAGCCGGAATAGTCCAAAACGCCCTTTAAAATAATTACAGAAATCCGACCCAGCCTAGGATTACGCAGCCTGTGACGGGCCGTCGTGCCTGCGACGGTCTGTCCTGCTGCTCCGTCTGTCACGACCCAAATCCGGGCCGCGACTGGCACCCACACTTACCCTCCTATGTGAGCGAACCAACCAATCTAAACCTTAACATTTCAATGTAATATCAACATAAAGTAATGCGGAAGACTTAAACTCATTAATAAAAACCAATTCAATAACTATTATTTCCCAAAATCTGGAAGTCATCATCACAAGAACATCTATGATCAAATTACTAAATCTAAGAGTTTCTAAGAAGCTAAAAATACATAAAAGCTAGTCCATGCCGGAACTTCAAGGCATCAAGACATGAAGAGGAAGATCCAGTCCAAGCTAGAAGCATTAGCTCACCCTGATATCCGGAGTAATGAAGACTGGCTAGAGTTACTGTTGAGTCGAAGATGACGGCACGTTTGCTGCACTCCACAAATAACAAGAAGAAAAACATAAAAGTAGGGGTCAGTACCAAACACGGGTACTGAGTAGATATCATCGGCCAACTCAAAATAGAAAACAATATATATCAAGTAATATCATAAAATCAACTATGATACTCAACATGTAGCAACAGCAAGTACTATATCATTAACAATTACCGTCAAGTTCACACATAAGGACTCAAGCCTCAATACCATACTCATTTGGGAATTCGGTTCATTAGATTGAATATATTAACATCTTTCAAGATTCATTATCTTTATTCCCCTCGTGTCGGTACGTGACACTCCGCTCCTCAATATACTATCCTGGTGTCGGAACGTGACACTCCGATCCTCATATACTATCCTGGTGTCGGAACGTGACACTCCGATCCTTATATACTATCTTGGTACCGGAACGTGGCACCCGATCCATATTCTATCTTGGTGTCGGAACGTGACACCCGATCCATATTCTATCCTGGTACCGGAACATGGCACCCGATCCATATTCTATCCTGGTGTCGGAACGTGACACTCCGATCCTCATATACTATCCTGGTACCAGAACGTGGCACCCGATCCATATTCTATCCTGGTGTCGGAACGTGACACCCGATCCATATTCTATCCTGGTACCGGAACGTGGCACCCGATCCATATTCTATCCTAGTGTCGGAACGTGACACTCCGATCCTCATATACTATCCTGGTACCGGAACGTGGCACCCGATCCATATTCTATCCTGGTGTCGGAACGTGACACTCCGATCCTCATATACTATCCTGGTACCGAAACGTGGCACCCGATCCATATTCTATCCTGGTGTCGGAACGTGACACTCCGATCCTCATATACTATCCTGGTACCGGAACGTGGCACCTGATCCCCTAATCTCACTACTTTCATTCATCAAGCCTTCTTTTATACCAAGACATCATCATTAACAAAGTAGATTAGGGTTTCTTTTCAAGATTTGGGATTTAATAGCTTCATCATGCTTATTTATTCATAATTACATAATCACATCATTCATGCAAGCATACAATTAAGCAAATAGAAGGTTCACAATACTACTAACACATATCATTCGCTATTAAGAGTTTACTACGAATAGCATGAAAACCATAACCTACCTCCACCGAAGATTAGAAATCAAGCAAGCAAATTCCCAAAGCTTTGTTCTTCTTCTCTCCCTGTTCGATCCTCTCTCTCTTTCGACTTTCTCTCTCTTTCTCTTGTTCTTTCTATTCTTTTCTTATTCAAACCCTCCTTCTTTTACCCTAATTAACATGTAATTAAGTGTAAAAGATGACAATAATAACCCACAATTTAACTCAAGGTTACCTTTTTTATCCCCCAAGAAATTGAGTTATTAATATGGACCCACGAAATATATAATTATAGCAGGAATAGTCCAAAACGCCCCTTTAAAACTTAACCAGAAATCCGACTCCGACTGGGATTACGCAACCTGTGACGGCCCGTCGCGCCTGCGACGGTCCGTCATGCAGGTTCGTCAGAGACTCGATTTCCTTAAGGAGTCTGTGACGGCCCGTCGTACCTACGACGGTCCGTCCTCCACTTCCGTCACAACGTTCAGAGAATCGTTCCCTGTACCAAATTCTCAAGAGTTGAAGTGTTTTGAAACGGCGGATCACGACGGTTCGTCGTGCCTGTGACGGTCCGTCCTGCAGGTCCGTCACAGAGTTCAGAGAGTCGATTCTCAGTACCCAATTTTCAGAATTTCTAAGTGTTTTAAAACGAGACCCCTCGACGGTCCGTCGTGTCCATGACGATTCGTCGTGGGCTCCGTCATCTCAGCCTGTTTTTCCAGAAATAAAGTCTGCTGCTCAAAACGACTAAACAGGTCGTTACACCGTCACAGAGTTCAGAGACTCCATTCCATTAAAGGGTCTGTGACGGTCCGTCGTGCCCACGACGGTCCATCCTGCCATTCCGTTACGAAATTCAGAGAGTCGATTTCAGTACCCAATTTTCAGAATTCTAAGTATACTGGAACGAGACACCCTCGACGGTCCGTTGTGCCCATGACGGTCCGTCGTGGGTTCCGTCGTCTCAGCCAGTTTTTCCAGAAATAAAATCTGCTGCTCAAAACGACTAAACAGGTCGTTACATATATTACGTGAAAAATAATTATTATATCATCAAAATTATTTTCCTCAAGTACTTGAGGTTATGGAATATGCCATCTTACTATAGCACGACTTACTTCATTAGAATAGTGGTACCTCATATACCGGTCAACTTCGTACTCACTCAAGGAAAATAGATCACATAAAAAAAGTTAGAATGCAAGAAGAAGAAGAGTAGAAGATTAACAAAAATTGTGTTGGAAATTTGAGAGGAAACTCTTCTATCTATAGTCAACAAAGGGTAGTATAAACAAATATTTTCCGTATTTTATTTGAAAAGTCATGACTATTCCGAGAAGTCACAATCATTTGGAAAAGTCACAACTTATTGAAAAAGTCACAACCCTTTGAAAAAGTCACAATTCTTTGGAAAACTCACAACTCATCAAAAAAATCATAACATTTTGAAAAAGTCACAACTCATTGAAAAATAAAAATCCTTTGAAAAAAATGTTGGAATAGTCACAACTCATTATAAAAGTCACAACCTAAAATAGGTATATTATAGTAATTTAACATTCAAGTTAAGAATTCATGTTTTTGAGATAATATAGATAGATAGATAATCATTCAAAAATATAGAAAAAGTTCTAAATGACAAGAAAAATATGACCAGAATAGTGAAAAAGACTATTACAACCTCTTCCCTCAAAAATAAAATTAACTTTTTGATTTTTAAATAGCATTTATTATTTGATAAAATGAATTTTCTTGGTTACATGCCTTATTCCTTCTTCAATTTTTTTTTTTTGTCATTTTACTTCTCCTTTTTGCTCTTCGTATAAAAAAAAGCAAGAATATAGTGAAAATAAATAATTATATTTAAGCATTTAAATTGGTTAAATTCATCCAATGAAATGAAACATAAAAAAGTATTTATTTTATGTATCTATTGAAACTTTATCAATGTATAACATTTTTAAGAGCACAAAAAAAATCATAATTTATTTGATTTAATGTCAAATTTTTCTATGTATAGATAATTAATACATTAGATATTTTTTGTAATGTGACTCAATTTCTAATACACTCTCTATATTTCAAATTTAAACATTTACACTTTATGTACAACAAGAAATATACACTTACACCTCCCAACTAAATTTATCTATGACTAATTATATTAAAATATAATTATAAAATCATAAACTAGAACTATTAAAAAATATTTTTTGTGAATTTATTTTTATAAAATTAATTAAGGTCGATACTTATAAGTAATACAAATTTTATGATTTTTATAGTGTTTTGATGTTTATCATATATAAAGTGTTTTGAGCTTTGCCTGGCTTTATTGAAATATTTTTAAATTATTCTTACAAAATTATTTAAATTTGTATTTTAAATTTATTTAAATGCAAATTCATAAACTTACTTAGTTAGAACTCATATTAATAATAATAAATAAGTAATAGTTCACATATTATCAAGTCATAAATTTCAACCAAAAAAAAGTCAACATAATAAAAGGTTGCAAAAATATCACATATTTCATATGATTGTTGTTAAATAGGATCGACACGGATTAACTAAATGATTTTTATAATATTTTGATATCTAGCATCTCTAAAGTGTTTCGAGTTTTGATTGTCGTTATTAATAAAGTTTTAGATTATATTTTAAAATATTCGAATAAATAGATTAAATTTATTTAAACATAATAATTAATAAAATTATATACTTATACATCATATTAATATGAGTAATGATCTATTAGTTATCAAATTGACGTAATATAGTACGAGTACAAGACTATAATTTACATTGACATATTTCTCTCGGGGATTCTCAACAATATATAATATGCTTTAGTAAATTCAATATGGATTCTGAAATACAATTGAATGATAATGATTGATATGATTCTTCATTAATTAATTAACAGTTCATACTTTGTGTTTTTCGAAAAATAATAATATAGTCTAGGGCTTAGATATTTTAAATAACTATTACTAATAATAATGCATTTTTATAGTGATGTCTTGAATTAAAAAAGTCATTTCTCATAACATATAAAATAATCAAATAAGGTTTAAAATATTTTTCACACTTCGTCACTATACCACATTGTTTGTTTGATATTCATAATAATAATAATATTGTGCAAAATATGTTGGATTATTATTAGGCGAAAAAGATTTGATATATATTCCTTAATTCTGTGATGTAAAGATAATATATATTCCGTAAAAGAAAAAGTCACATATATTTTTTTTGTTACATGTGCAAATTAAACAACTTATATATCCTCTTTTGACTAACGAAAATTAATATTTAGATTTTTAATTTATTTATTTTAGTTATTTAACCAAACAATATTCATATAAAGGTAAATCAGATAATTTTTTCACGTGATTTTATTTTTGAGTTTTGTAATAAAACGGTTATTTGGGTCTTGATTACCTCTCTCATGAATATATTTGTTTATCATTATTTGAGTTTGTTGTTCCTACTTATTTTTTCCATTTTCATTCTTTAGTGTGGAAAACATGAGAAATAAAAAGAAATAATGAACGAAATAAAAACTGAATTTAAAATAAAATCAAACTATTATTTTTGCGGTTATATTGAATTTAATTTTGTAGTTGTAAAAAAAAAGTTGATGCATCTATAATAGACTTCGCAAGAAGATGAGTGAAAAATTAAATTTGATCATCGACATAGTAAATCAAAATTAATTATTGAATTATAGAAGATTAAAATAGAGACAAAAATTTATGTATGAAGAGGATCAAATATACCTCGAAATATTGCGAGAAGGGTCAAATATGCATTTTATATTTTATTAAAAAAATTTAATAAGTTTTTCACTTCCGTCAGAAAAAATGATCTTGTCTCTTTAAACATACCTCAAAATATTGCAAGAAGTGTCAAATATACCTTGTATAATTTTTATTTTATCAAAAAATAATTTTGAAATAAATTTTTCACTTCCATCAGCTAAAAAAGATTTTAGTTATATCAAAACTATATATATAACAACGGAAAAAAATGAGTCATTTTCTTTTAACAAAAAATATATTATCTCTAAATCACAAAATTAAAAAATATAATTATTTATTATTATTATTATTATTATTATTATTGAGTACTATATATGTGTGATTGTATATTCTTATTAATGTAGTCAAAGACTTTGGCTATTCTCATAACAGATGGAGACTTCAGTTTATGTGTGACTATTCAGCTTTACTTGTCAAAGTAAATTTAGAAGAGGATATACTTCATAAAAGTACAATTACCTAATTAATGTACCTTAAAACTTACATTATATATTTATTGTTTGGTCTAAAACACAATTTGATATATAATAATTTACTTTTGATATTTATATAACAATATATAAAATTTTCATATAATATTTTTATAAAAAAAAATTAAGAGATAATAACCCTCTCTAATTTATGAGCAGAGTTACATGAAACTCAGGGTTCATCTGAATCCCTTCGACATAAGTTAAAGACTTGATTTAGTGATAAAATGAGTTCACGATTTTGCCAAAACTCCTCAACTTCTTGAGTTGTTTTAGTTTGCTAATGTTGCCTATTATTTTCCCTATCCTCAGTTTCATTGTTTCCATACTCAACATGGCTAGGGAAAAAAACCATAATATGATTTTTTAGCCTTTTATGTTTTATTTTTTATGTTGATATAGAGTTGAATTCTATTTTATTGCTTATATTTCATCCAACCTGCTTATATGTGAATACTATTAATGTACTTTTTTTTTAGAAACATTTTTAATGAAAATCCTGCACTTGGATAACAATCCTTCCAAATTTGGCTTAGGTTTTACTTTCTAGTTTGTTACCTAATTTTTCTAAATTTCTACCGAAATTAATAAAGGGATAATTGTATATAATAGTAAATTAATAACCTAAAATAAATGGAGTAGCTAGGGTTTGATTTAATTGTGTTCCATAGCAAACGTTTGCCAAAATTTTTCAGTCGCCTCTCTCTCAAAAATCTCGCTCGCCATTCTCGCTCCAATCTCTCGCTCGCTTCCTCACTTTTTATACAAACACAAGTGTATAAAAACTGTTGTTATTTGTATAAAGTAGAGAAAATTGTATAAATACATATATTTTTGTTCCCCTTTCTCTCCTCTTTCAGATCTCGCTCGCAACCCTCGTCTTTCTCACTTTTACAAACAGAAGCGAAATGTATAAATTGTGTTTCCGTTTGTATAAAGCGTGAAAAAATTGTATATATAGACATGCAAGTACATATATTTTTGTCCTATACACTTATAATTATACAATAAAAATACTCCTCTGCTCATTTTCTTTTGTCTTTCTCTCTTTTTTTCGTTTTATACAAATTCAAATTGTATCTAATTTCTCTCTTTCTCGTTTTATACAATTCAATTCAATTGTATCTAATTTTTCTCTTTCTCGTTTTATACAAATTCAAATTGTATATTATCGTTCTATACACTTGAAATCATACAATTCCTTTTATACACTTCATTTATACAATTCTCTGCCCAAGTGTCTTTCTCTTTCTCGCTTTATACACTTCGTTTTATACAATTCGCTTCAATTATATATGTATAGCGAATTATATAGTTTCTATGTTTGCTATGGAGTGCAATTATGCAAATTTTGCTATAGCATACAAATATGAATTTTTTATTTGCTATATGTGAAAGTTGCCAATTAATAAATAAATTATTTTTCAATTTAAGCCCAATAACTCAATCACACCGATTTCTTCCCTTTTCATCAAGAATTGGAATAAGGCACAACTAACTCTTAGACTATGATCGAAATTTTACAAATACATAACTAAATTAAGGTCTTATTATCCTATGGAACTTACATTTTTTGTAATTTTGTACACTTTTTATTTTACGTGGCACACTTCGTGACTGCACGTACTTGAGGCGCGTGAGAGATATTTGAATGCTACGTAAGCCAAAAATGTGAACAAATTTACAAAAAAAAAATGGATTCAGAGGATAATAGAATCTTAATTTAGTACAAGGACAATTCTATGTTTTATATGGGTGCACTGTTAACTATATCCTAATTTCTACCTGAAAACAGATATACATATATACCATACGATTTTTTCAATAGTTAACGGATGCACGTGCACCCCTCTCAAGAGTGTGGGTCTGCCTCTGGAGTAGGGGTGGCAGGGGGACCGGGATGCCCCGCCCGACCCGAACCCGGCCCATCCCCAAGGGTTTAAGGGGTAGGGGATGAGGGGACCGGTCAGGGGCCGATTCACCCCTGGTCGACCCGGCCCGATCCTGGCCCGATTGAACCAGCCGGTTCGCAGGATCCCCTCTTTTTTTCTTTTTTTTTTTAAATTTAAAAAATTTGACCGTTTAGATCCGTTGGGGAATCGGCTAGTGGGCCCCTTCCCCCAACGAATTTATGCCCCTTTTTGTGTTCCCAAACACTCCCTACCACCCCCTACTTTTAAAACTTTATTTTAAACTCTCAAGTTATAATAATTACACTTTAACCCATTTTTAATACTATAAATACACCTATCCCCTACTATTTCTTACAAAATCATCTATTCTCATTTCTTTCATCTATTTTCTATATCCTCTCAACTCTCAAGTGTCAATCTTAATTTCTATTCCATTTTAATTCTCATATTATTAGAATCCATATATTTCAATCTTCAATTCAAAATTTTCATATTATCTCAATAAATATAATTATATTATCTCATATTTGTTATCAAGTATTGGTTGGAGTTACAAATTACAAGTTACAACAAACCACAAGCTTCAACAATCGGTTTAACGTCTGCTATTAACGCAGACGTTTGGTACATTCGTTTCATAGTATTTATATTTTATTTTTCGTCTTTACTTTTGTGTTATATTATTTTTATATTACACTTTATATATATATATATATATATATATATATATATATATATATATATATATAAGTATGAGTTCTAGCAAAAAAATATAGCGGTAAAGGAAAAGAGAAAGCACGAGATAACGAAGAAAGTAGACTTTTTAAATTATTTAATTTTGGTAAAAAAATAGTAAAGAAAAAAAGAGTAGTAAAAGTAGTGGTACTTCATCTAAATCAACGAGTAGAGTTAGATTTAACATAAATGATTCTACTTATGTTGATGATACTCCTTATAATATTGATTCAAATGTTCAACTCGATCACGAATGTTTAGAACGACGTTATGGTAATATTAATCCTAATGTTGATGAAAATTCAGGTGAAGAAGTAGAAGTTGATTTGGGAGAAGCGGAGTTAGAAGAAACACCTACTAGTCCGGTGACAGAAGTTTCAAATGAGACTATCAATTTACCGGAGCAAAATTTTGGACATCCACCCCTTATACCTCCCACAAGGGAGAAGGTGAAGTATCAACGACCTAAAACTTCTATTGTGTGGCAATTTATGACTTTTGATAAAAAAAAAATAGTGTTGCTATTTGTAATAAGTGTAAGCAACCTTTTAAACATAAACAAGGTGGGGGTCAAGGTGGAACGGGGGGATTAAATAGACATTTGTTATCTTGTGTGCCGATCCAATATAAAGAAGCTAAAGCATTAGCCAATCGAAAAAAGGAAATTTCAATTAATGAATTAGATATTACCGGTGATGCATCGATAGGGGCTTCTAACATGGTTCAAGGAACATTAGATCCTTTTAACCCCGCTGGTCCAATAACACAACGTAAATATAATAAGGAATTAGATCGGAAAAATTTAGCTAAAATGGTTTCTGATTGTGGTTTGCCTTATAGTTTTCCTTCAAATCCCGGTTTTGTTGAATATATTCAACAAACTTATAATTCGGATTATAGAGGCTTTTCAAGAAATACTGTTAAATCTGATGTTTTTGAATATCAAGGTAAACATTGTCAATTTCTTCGTTGTCTATTTAGCATATTAGATAGTAGAGTGTCTATAGCTTCAGACATGGGTCGTAGTGTTAATGGAAATGATTATTTAACTATTACTGCACATTGAATTGATCATAATTGGAATTTGCAAAAAAAAAATATAAGTTATAAACTATGTATAGAGAAAAAAATTGGTGCATATTTAGCTTCAAATATTTTAAGTGTTTTAGATTATTACATGATTATAGATAAAATATTGTCTCTCGCATTAGATAATGCATCTAATAATACAAACGCTGCTAAAATATTAAAAGTTAGATTATGTCCAATCGACAATAATGTTTTTCATGTTAGATGTGTTGCACATATATTAAATTTAGTTGTACAAGATGGTATTTCATTATTTGATTGTGGTAGCGTAAAAGTTGAATATGCTGTTTCCTGGATTTTTCATACAAACAATGCTGCTAGAATTAGGGAATTTGATGAGCGTTGTTCACTATGTGAATTGTCACCTAGAAAAATTCCAAAACATATTAAAACAAGGTGAAATTCTCTTTACGAAATGCTTTCGGTTGCTTATAAATATAGAAGACTCATACAAATGATTTTTAATGCTCATAATGATGACCCATTAGATAGAATTTGTGATGAAGATTGGGAAGAAACTAAAGAACTAATACAATTTTTAAGACTTTTTTATGTTGCTACTACCATATTTTCGGGAATTTATTATCCTACTATTTCATCCATATTAATAAACATTTGTGCTCTTTCAATTCAATTTTGTAAATATAAAAAAATAGATAAATTTAGAGTTGCAATTGAAGGTATGATTGAAAAAATTTAAAAATATTTTTTTCCTATTCCTCAAGTTTTTTTGACGGCTATTTTACTTCATCCTGCTTATAAATTACAAGGTGTGCAAGGCCTTGTTGACACTTTTTATGAAACTTTAGAAATTTTACCGGAAGAAATTCCAAATTGTCAAGCGTGTAAGTCTAGCATAAAAGTAGAAGCAAAACTGTTGTATGAAAAATATAGAACTATTGAAAATTTTCAAGGAGAAGTTGGTCAAACTTCTAATGTTGAGATTGATTTGTCACTTCCAATTTCATGTTATATGCGAGGTTTTCTTGGTCTTAATTCTACTAACCGTGATGATTTTGAATAATATCTTAATCAATCTTTAGAAGTATTGGAAATGAAAGATGGCAATGAAGATTTATTAAGATGGTGGAGTAGGCGAAGCGATGCATTTCCAACTTTGAGCAAAATGGTTCGTGATGTTCTAGCTATTCAAGCTTCATCAGTTGCATCGGAGGCTGCTTTCAGTGCGGCAAGGTTTCAAATTGGTGATCATAGACATTCATTGGCGGAAGACAGTTTGGAAACAACAGTTTTATTTAGAGACTGGTCCAATGCCGAAAGGAGGAATAACAATTTGCCAAAGTTAAGTAAAAAACAAGCAAGTTGGATCAAAACACAAAATGAATGCAGTGATGATGAATTAGAGGCACAAGAATTTCTAACAAGTTTGCCAACACCGGAGGATATCACCATCGATATGATGCGACAATTAGAATTAAATTTTAAAGGAGAAAACAGATATTTTTATATTACATTCGAGAACTAATTGAAATAGAACCCTTCCTAGAAGGTGGCTGCGTAAAATTAGTTACTCATCTAATATCTGTAACAAATACTAGTTTTACGTATGAGAACTTATTGAAATAGAACCCTTCCTAGATGGTGGTTGCGTAGATTAGTTATTCCACTAATATTTGTTAATTGTAAGTTGTAACTTCTAAGTTCTATTGAATAAATTTGAAAGTTTTAACTTTTGTTCAAGTTTTTTTTATACAATTATTGTTTTGCATTTTAATTTTAATATATACAATTAAATATATACTAAAGTACTAAACTAATTTTAAAATACTTAATTTAAAGTTTACCATTTACATTACTTTAAAATATTTAAATTACAAATTTAAACTTCTCAAATTTGAAATTTAAAACATTAAAGTTGAAACTTGAAATTTGAAACATGAATCTTAAAATTTGAAAATTGAAACTTTAAATTTGAAAATTTATTTTGATATTTGAAAATCTAAAATTAAATTTAAAATTTATTAGCTAAAGACATATAATTTCAATAAAAATATATAAGTGGGACGGGATGGGACCTATTGTGGTTCCCCCAATCCCGGTCCCGTTTGAAATCCCCTCTCCCCGTCCCCCGTCCTGTCCTGTCCCCCAGTCCCCTTCCCCGTCCCCTTGCCAGCCCTAGCATTTTCTATTAATGTGGTTTTCAAATTCACGCATAACCCACCAAAGCATCATTTTGGGGTAGTAAATCATATTTCACGATATGTTGTCGAAATTACTGATTTTGAAATTTGGTATTCATAAAAATCATATTTTAGATTGTTTGGTTTCACTGATAATGATTGGGCTAGGTTGTATGGATCACAGAAAAAGTACTTTTGGACTCCAGGATATAACACATGAACCAAGAGAGAATGCATATCCAAAAGTACTTTTTTTGTGATCCATACAACCTAGCCCAATCATTATCAGTGAAACCAAACAATCTAAAATATAATTTTTATGAATATCAAATTTCAAAATCAGTAATTTTGACAACATATCGTGAAATATGATTTACTACCCCAAAATGATGCTTTGGTGGGTTATGCGTGAATTTGAAAACCACATTAATAGAAAATGCTATGTCGTGTAATGTGTGGACAAATAATTCAGACTACCAACTATACTTCCAAAGTAACGAGCATCCGTCAAACATGTATCATCATTAGATATGAATTTCTCATTTATATTCATCGATGTATCAGCTATCTTACAACCCAACATGTTAAATCTCCTAAGAAGACAAGTTGCATATTTTCTTTTCGAGATAAAAATGTCATTTAAACTTTGATTTTAATACCAAGACCAAAAAAAATAAATAGTGCAACAACCCTAAGTCAGTACCTTTTAACTCACTTTGACATAGTTATATTAAAAGTTATATAAAATTTTGAATTCATTTAACAATAATAATAGTAATAGTAGTAATAAATTTAATACTTGCATCTTAATTTAAAAATAATTATAACTATTACAGTTTTTAAATCAATCATCATCAATATCGTCAGCCAATTTAAAAAAAGTTATATGTTTTAAATCTTGCATAAGCTATATCATATTTTAATTTTAAATTATGACATATAAAAATATTCATACAACGCACAATGTCATTTGTTCTTACAAAAATATTAAGATTTTAATAATCATTAGTCGTACGTATTTCCTTTAGAAGGGTTCAATATTGTTATGTGTGGACACATAATTAGTAGTTGACTTAACAAAATACAATCCAATGGTTAGAGAAGTAAACTTTTTTCAATTATTTCATAATTGCTTTTGTGCTTCAAATTTTCACCCAAACTTTATTCTATTATTTCCTTGATGAAAAAATGTAAATCAAAAATGAAATTATGGGTACAAAAGGTGTTAATGAAGGGACAATAATTTATAAAACTGACTAAAAATGAAGGAAAATTGATTCACAATACAATAGTAAAAGAATCATTTATAATATTTTACAAAAAGTCAAATTCATGTGAAGCCCATCACCCTTTTTTTTAAATTATCAAATCAATTTGTGCACCTTAACTATTCAATAATACCTATTTCCTTTCACTAGTATCGTGTTAACACTACTCGAAAACTCTAAATTACATGGGGATTTTCCTAGGAATTAATATGAAAATCCACATAAAACACATTTTCCTGTAAATTTTCATACTAACTCCCAGTAAAATCCCCGTATAATTTGCTCTTTTCTTGTAGTGTAAATAACTCTATCTTTTAGATTTTCGACGTGAAGTGAACTTATTTAGTATTATCGACTTAATTCAAATCACATGTCCATTTAGAAAAAAAGTCATAACCGAAGTCTTAAAATTGCTTTTACTAGTATCAATTTTGATGGCTTTCTCTAGGGAATAGAACCTAATACTAGGACTAAAAAGAGTATGAATCTATTCCTGTTTGTTGGTGCCAATTGTGCCAACTAAACACTATCTATACGGAACAATAAATTAGATACTTATCGATATGGGTTGTGGCGTAGTAACGAAACTATTTCATTCTTTATAAAAAAATTTGGATTCGAACACTAGATATGAAAAAAAATTTATTGACGGTGTCACCCCAAATGAACCCTATAGTGCATGATTCAAATATAATCAAAACTTTAATACGATTTCCAAAAATCAAACAAAAAACAAATTAGATACTTATGAGATATTACTACTTTTTTTAGGTTGTGTTGGAGTTTGGATGTGGGGAGGGGGGGTGAGAGCTAGTGGGGGCAAAAGTAATCCTCAATTATTATATATCTTCAAAGATTCCATAAAATAAGGTCCACAAGAATCAAAATATTATATATATCTTATTCACAAATGTGATTTATGAAAATTATGGATGAAATAGTTGTTAAAAGTCAATTCAGGTGCATCTCAACTATTCCTCAAGATACTTTTATCATTTTTCACCTGGGGAAATATCAAAGTAATTCTAATCACTAATATTTAATCAGACGAGAAAAAATTACTAACTCTTTATTATCTTTATTGAATTTGAACCCTCAGTTCATTGACCGTTAAATCACACCTTAGATTTTAACGATTTTAATAAAATTAACATCACAGTCTAAAAGACTTTGTGGAAGGTCCTCAATTTTAGGTAAGAAAAGCATTAAAGCACCTGATAAAGTTAGGAAGCAATAACAAAGAACATCAATATAAAGCTATGTTACAAGTTAAACAACACATCCTATCAAAGTCTATTACCATTTTTATTGACCAAAAAAAAAAAACACCCCATTGGTTGAACTAGACAGGTAGTTAAGAATTTAAGAACCTATACATATAGTCATATACCAGTTTCAAACTACTTGATATTTTTAATTGTATATACAAACACATAACCCCCCACCCCACCCTACCCTGGCCTACCCCTCTTGAAGAATATTGGCTATAACTTATATGTAATGGTTTAAGTAAAGACTATGCTGTTATGGCCCATATGGATTTTTAAGTATGTGCATATCTTGTTCATGATGTTATGTCTCTAAGAACCATGTTGCTCTTGATCAAGATTTTCATTATCTTGTCATCATTTGGCTGTGTAGAAATTTCAGAATCAGAGTCAGAGTCATGGTTTGTGCAACAATATGTAAGACAAGGTCAGAGGAAATTTGAGTTGAAAACCAACAAGTTTTGGGAGTATGATGAGCAGTCCAACAGTTGGTTACAAGTGGATTTACCTTATGATTTAGTTTCTTGTTTCAATGATGATTGTACAAAAGTCAATAGAATTGATCAGACTAATCAAGAACCTGAAAAAGATGAGATCTTTAGTAAAGTTAAGGATGAGGGAAGTTCTTATACATATCTACCTTTGAGAAAAAGAGTCTCTTTGACAAAAATGTCTGAAGCATCTATTTGGATCACTGGTGTAAGTGGATCAATCTATGAAAGATTTTGGAATGGACTGCAGTGGGTTATAGCACCTCATGATTTGTCAATATCAGCAGGATATGCAGTTTCTGTTTTCATGGTCAATCATACAGTTCTTGCTCTATCAGAATCAGGATATATCTATCAGGTAATCATTAAACTATCTGAGACTAACGGGTTCGAGCCATGGAAGAAGTCACTAATGCTTGCATTAGGTAGGCTGTCTACATATCCTTCCTCGAACCCTGCTAACACGGGATGTTTTGTGCACCGGGTTGTTCTTTATTCGACTATCTGATAAATTTTAGTGAATATTGGATAGTGAGGATTCATATATTATATAATTCTCATGTTTATTTACCTTTGATGTAAAAAGGGTAATCTATGTTTTCTTTTTCCCACAGTTGCAGCTAAGTGATGATCAGCCAGTTTGGATAAATATTACACCAGCAAGTGATCATCAAACAAGTAAAGAAACAGAACTGATTCAAATTGTATCAGGAGTTGTATCCAGTGATAGGAAGTAAGTATAGTATATTCGTACGCTTGACTATTTCGATATTGAGGATTTTCTTGAGGAAAAACAAAGTTAAATTATGTTACTGCAGATAGTTGTGACTTGTGTGAGCTCCAGGCTAAGCTAATAACACCTTGAATTTGTCCATCAACATCAGGAGAATATACTTCTGTACGAAGAATGGAACTTTATTAGAACTCACCGAGGTTGATCCCATAAGGTGAGAACCACTCATATATATATGATTTGACTATGGTCGTCTTTGTTGAAGTGTGTGATCTTCACATCTAAAAGCTTAAATCACTAGAAAGAACACACATCAATCTCTGCTTTCAAATGAAATTAGGTGGACTAATCATGGAAAACCTCCCGGAGCAAATGTTGCAGCAATTGCGGATGCATCTACATTTATATCAGAAGTAGTCTTTACAATTAGGTAAAACAGCAAAAAAAAAAGATCCTATGTCTTTTGGTTCAATCCTTCGAATATATCTTATTCTTTGCCTAATGGATATAACGTTTTTGCGACAGTACTGCAGGAGATCTTTATGAATACGATCAGCGCTCAAGGCCATCATGGAAGAAGCATATACAAAAGGAGCCTTCTGATCAAGATACTTCTCTGAAACCATCTCTAGGATGCAGTTTAAAAGGAGTGAATGGAGCTATTTCAAAATCTTTGTTTCTCTTGGCTAAGGTACAAAGCTCTTTTTAGTCCATCACCTATACTTACCGATATAGTTTAGCAAAAAGAACACTGTACTAAGAAAAGGAAGGAAACTTAGTGGACTCTACCCCGTAGTAACTACGAGATTACCATAAGGATGCCTTCAGCATCCTAGGGGTCATGGACCAGCCATAAAACCTTGCTCAATAAGTGGAACGCATTAACCATTCACAACTACTGATGGAGGACTCGTTGATTAGTTCCAGTGTGCAGGTGTTAACCCCCATACATGGTCTTAACAGTAAAAGAAACTTTTCAGCTGATGATAAAATAATGCAAAGACTTCATGTCTCGAAAGACTTCCCTCTTGCTGGAAGGACAAATAGAGAACTGCGCGAAGAGTGCTAAAATGAGATCACTGCAACTTTATAGTAAATTGTTCGATGAAATTACATGATCCTCCAATTTTCCCCTGAATTTATCAATGTATGGTGTGATAAGTCAAGAATACTTTCGGAAATTGTTTCTCTAACTCCACGAGGTAGTGGTAAGGTCTCCGTACAGTCGACTCTTCCCAAACCCCACTTAGTAGGACTTGACTGGGTATGTTAATGTTAATCCATTTATTAGATAAACTTGATCTACCAAAGTGGTTTTCTGATCCCTTTCATGCCTACACTCCCATCTTTTAAAATCACTATCTATTTTGATGCAACATATATATAGTTTTGACTTCCTTTTTCTTGTAAATTTTTGAACATATGAAGGGAGGATATTTAATAGAGAGACGGTCGCAACAAAGGAAATGGAAATGGAAATGGATTAATCATGGAAATCCAAAAGATCATGTCTTGTCTTCCATTACATGCCTTTCTGAAGAAAACTTGGCTGAATCTTCAAACTCATTGTTTCTTACTACTGCAGCTGGTTACATTTTCGAATATCGAATTCCAGATCATTCAGGTATGATTTTGACATAACTCTTTTAAATGTGCTAATTCATTACTTAGCAACAGATACAGTATTCAACCGTTAATCTGCCTCGAAAAATTGGATCTTTGACATGAATACAGGCATTGACCAAGAGGACGATGTTACAGAAAGTTGGATCAATCATGTTTATCCTCCTTATGCCAAGGCTGCAAGAGGAATTCCAGGAGTGCAATTACATCCTGGCAGAATTATTTTCCCACTTGATGATGGTAGGCTTGGAGAGCTTCGCCTATCTGGTCTCGGTAGTGAGAATTCCGGACCGAATTATCAAATTAATGCCAGAAGAAGATCATCTCAGAAGTATGTATGGTTTCTAATAGATGCCCCGGAAACAGAAGGATGGAATGCAGAGTATTGCACTGAAGAACATGGACCGTCGAATTGCATTGCAGGCATCAAAGATGAAAACAACGAACTAGACCTCACAACATCGATAGCAAGAAGGAGAAGGACTAACAAAGAACAATACAGTTACATATCAGTTGATATGTCAGCTAGGAAAGCTGCTGAACCCGAGGGAGACTACAATATCCCGGATAACTGGATCAACAAAAATTTCAATCTGAGGGTGATGCATGAAGGAAAATCATTCTTCCTAATAACGGAGGGTGGACTGATTTTCGAGTATCTAAATTCTGATAATGTGTGGTTCTGGCTGAGGCATGATCATCCAACAGCTATGAGAGGTGCCCTTGGGAACTATAATGGTAGTTTGTTTTTGGTTGATGAGCAAAGGAGTTTGCTCATCAGAGAAAGAGATAGTGCTGAACTAGCATGGATTAATTGCACTGCTATGAAGAGAGGGAGGCAAGTAATCGGAGGTCCTCCGTGGGACGATCTACCAGGGAAATCTCGAAATGCTAGAAAAGAAGATGCACTTTTCTTTGTAAGCAAAAGTGGGAGATTGCTACAATTTGCAGTAAGTAGTACATATTATGTACAGTTTTCTAGTTTAGAGGTTCAAAAGGTGAGTATACGAAGAATGCTTTCAGCCTAATAAAATGAAGGCTAAAATGAGTGGCACTAAGCTTATATATCCTGAACTTTCTAAGCTTCCAGTCTTAATATTGATAAAATGAAGGCTAAAGTGTCATAACCTGTTTCTTAGGTTGCACTGAGAAAGTTCAAATGGAAAGATTGTCGGTATCCAGCCAGTACGAAGATTGCAAGCATTGCCGACCAGGAACTGCTCCGAGAGAACGTGGTGTTTGTCATTGGAAGGAACGGACGCTTATACCAGTATAACAAAGTTACTGAACTATGGCATGAGCATTACCAATCTCAACATTTGGTTCTATCAAGATCTCCTGGAACTGCAATGAGGTTATCTTCACGGTCACTGCAAGGTTCTCTTTTCATGCTATCCGCAGATGGTGGACTAGTTGAATATAATTGGAATCCGTCCAACGGATGGAATTGGATAGAACACGGAACACCAGATCCAAGTGTCATTCTTGTTGGTTCACCGGGACCATGCTTCGCAGGTGCTCATCTGTTCTTAATAGGTTCAGATGGAGAAGTGTATCTAAGGTTCTTAGACAATGGAACATGGAAATGGAGAAGCTGTGGCTTCCCATATATGGAAAATGAAAAACATGTCTCTGATAATCATGATCGTAAAGAAACTTGTACTTCCGATGATCTTGCTGATTGTTTAGAGAAAATTGAAGAAAACCTTCAAACCTTAAACAAAAACTGTGACTCCAAGGTTAGTTTTTATTTACTATTCCTCTACTTGCTTCTAGAATGTTTGGACTATGCTATACGGATTCTCCATCCGTTTGCATAATTTTGAGTCCAAACATTCATGATCTGGATGTGAATGAGCCGAATGACTTGTAATCGAATAAGTAAAACATTGGTATGGCCACACCTTTTCAAATCCTAAACAGTATTTGGGCTATGTTACATGAACAACCCAACCACAGGTTAGCGAGTTCTGTAGAACCTAGAGCTTCAGGTATGCATAGTCTAAAATCTATATTTCAGAACCCATAATGTCTACATTCTACATCAGCCATCGCCTAGATGCAGTTACGTTGGTATAGCACATCTTTTTGAATCCTAACATAACAGTACTGAATACTTATCCATGCAACAAAGTCTATTCAGAGTCTTACATTGGTTTATGAACAGGTGGCACTTACAAGACCGATTCCTTTTACAGAAGATACAGTCCTATTTGAGCTCAGAGATGGCAGAGTATGTAAACTTGAATTCTACTCAAAAACCTCATTTCTAAAAGCTGCTTGAATGTTTAGAGGTTTGAAAAGTCTTCATCATTTCATAAACTAATTCCCAGAATTGCCATAAAAACTGTTTTCTCTTTTAACAGATAGAAATCAAAGCTACTAGTAAAACATATTATTGATGCCAACGAACACACTGGAATGCGTATAGTCACTCAACTTTATCCGTTACAACGAACAAGTAACAAAATTATTTGTTGTCAACTAAATCAACTTTGATTTACACACTACAACAACAAAGTCAGTATATAATAGGTAAAGTTGAGTAACCATACTATTTCACTAGGTAGTTGTTACCTTTTACTAGCACAGGTACCGAGTAACTTAGTCTTTCATGGTTTAAGTAGATTAGAAGAAATCACCTAAAGTACGTTGTTTTGTATTTAAAACTCTTGTCTCCCATGACTTTAGTTGGCAGAAATGCGACGGACAGGAGATACAGATTGGACATGGTCACGTACGATTGGCACTCCTACTAGCCTCTGCGTAACGAGTTTCTGGGCAACTTTAGCATAATAACATCAAAAACACCAGGACAGGTGAAAAGATCAAGCAACAGCTTACAACTAATACATGTATAGGTATATATAGAGAGAAGAAAACTAGACAGAAATCAGAAAATAAATTAACTTGTACAGTTCTCAAACCATGTTTCTTTGTACAGAAACTGTATTAGAGTAAAATGCTTGTAAATCTACAATTTATCATAGTAAGATGCATTTACAAGTGTTAACAAGTTTATGTACTTCATTTTTATTTTTATTTTGGTTTCCCACTCGTTGTTCGAAGTCCACATTAGAGCCCCAAGTAAATCCGCACTGCGCACGGCAGGAACCATTCAAGGATGGCTCTCCCAACAAGATTTTCTCCATACTCAAAGATTCAAACTCGAGACCTTTGGTTATAGACAGGATATTTTCTTACTTTTGATAATGTTTGACATAATAAAGGAAAAAATTCATAAATAGAGTTGTATATAGTGGAAGCATAAAAGGCCTCATTAAGGGCCCGTTTGGATGGGCTTAATAAAAGCAGCTTTAAAAAAGTATTTTTAAAAGTGCTGAAACTTATTTTAAAAATAAGCAGTTATGTGTTTGGATAAAAGTGCTGAAGTTGTTATGTCAAACGTGAAAAGGGATAAATGGAAGAAAGAAATGTTAGGGTTATATGGGTAATTTGGAGATTGTATAAAAATATTAAGCACAAAAAGATAAAAATGTGGTCAACTTAAAACAGCTTATAAGCTAAAAATAAAAAAGCACCCCTACCCCAGCTTTTAACTTTTGGCTTAAAATAAGTTTTTTTTAACTTAAAATAAGCTATTTTGAGTATTGTCAAACAGCTAAATAAGTCAAAAACCAACTTTTAAGTCAGTTTGACCAGCTTTTAAGCTGAGTCAAACAGGCTCTAAGTATAGTTTGCCTATTTGCACATCACAACTATATTTTAAATGGCTATTATGATTCTGATTTGTATAATTCGTCCTTTTTATAAGTAATTATACAAAATCTTATTTAATTATATCTAAATGATTATGCAGTAATTAAGGAAAATAATTCCATAAATAATGGTCTTTTAGTTTAATTAGAATAAGTTGCCAAAATAAGTGTTCTTTGTGAGGAAACACAAAGTATTCATTGTTTTCATTCAATCAAAACTTCTTCAACATTAGAATGGTAACAATTGATTTTTTTTGGCTTAAACAACAAAAAGATAAACATCACAATATATTTATTACGAGTTGTATATTTTTCTATGTATATGTATTTTATATATTTCTTGGTTAGTTCGTGTCTATTTTTTATTAAGATCCTTTAGGATGGTATTAAGATATGAAGTAGTTGATTTGTTTGAAAACAATTTGTAGATAGATGTATACAATTGACATAATACATATATTGAACTCTAAACTTGGTTTCAAATTTAAACTTTGACCTCTAATTTTCATAATGCACAAACAGACACTTTAAATATCCAACTTTTGAATAAATAAACACATCAGTCCTACATGACACAATACACGTAGGACACCATGTAGGACATGTGTGTCTATTTGTTCAACTTTATACAAGTTTGAGTGTCTATTTGTGCAAATCCAAAGTTGAAAGACATAAATGTAATTTGAAACTAAGTTAAAGGGTATATTTATGTATCAAACATATATAATTTGTATAGAATTTCAGACTAAGTTTGTTTGTGCGTGACTTTGTCTAAACATATTGTATATAATTGAGTATATTCCAATTGTTTGTATCGCTTTGTATGTTTTACGGTTAGATTTGTATATGAGATAGATTTTATACAAGTCGTGGGTGATTATATTCTAAACATTTTGTGATTTATGAAATTTTTCCAACTTTATCAGTTTTGTACAAGTTACTGTTTGATTTGTATATTAGATAGAATTCATACAATTTGTTATATATTTTAAGTCAAAAAATGTAAATAATTGAGTAGTTTTTCTATTACTTTTATCAGTTTCATATATGTTACTGTTTAATTTGTATATTAGATAGATTTTATACAAGTCGTAATATATTTTAAGTCAAAAAGTGTATATCATTGAGTAATTTTCAGTTACTTGTATCGGTTTGCATATGTTAATGTTTGTTTTGTATATTAGATAGATTTTATTCGTATCATTATATATTTTAAGTCAATAAATGAATATATATATATATATATATATATATATATATATATATATATATATATATAAAATTGAGTAATTTTTATTACTTGTATCAGTTTTGTATATGTCAATTGTTATGAAGGAAGCTGATGAGCATGTCAAAGGAACAGGTTCGGTGAAGTTGCCTGACGAGGTAGAGTTCGAGTTAGAGTTACACTAGAACTAGACAACTAAATCATAATTTATGTACATGTCTATAATTTGTATGACTAAAGCTGATGTAAACGACTAGGATAAGGTGTAAATAATATATTTGTGTTGTATTAGGATTCCTACTGTAGCTAGTATATGACTCTTCTCCTATATAAGGAGTATGTATCTCAATCATTCAATCATCAATACAATCCTTGATTCTCCACATATACGTGAGAATTCTACATATTATAAGAGCAATAAAAAATTTCCACTCTTTAACGTATTAGATCAAAAAGAAAAAAAAAGAACCAAATTATCAAATCGCAATAGCCCCTTCTACGAACATCTTTCGACCTCTTCACTTCATCATCTTATTTCGTCTTACTGCATTAAACTTAAGTCAATGAACTATCTTATATGGAGGACACAAATGATTAAGTTGATTCAAGTGATGAGATTAACCTATCTCATCACAGAAACACGTAAAGGAACATGTTTCACTGGACAGACTCCTGAGAAAACAACATTGTTGATAACGAGGAGGAGAAGGATGTGTTACCAAGGAGTTGGATATCATGAACCTTGACAGAAGAAAGCATGTACTGATTGTAGGTTGCTCAACTGCCTAGGAGATGTGGGAATGCTTAGAAGAAACATATCTTCAAGCAACAAAAAATAAGAAGTTCAGCTCAAGAAACAGATGCAAAGTGTGAAGCTAGGAACCAAATCAATTGATGAATACATTAAGGAATTCAAAGACATATGATGATCTTGCAACCATTCATAAGCCTATAAATGAGCGATATCAAAGTGATTAACTTTGCTAGAGGTCTAGGTCTTAAGTACAAGACCTTCAGGACTGTCATGTTAGGTAAGGCATCATATCCTACTCTTAATCAATTTGTTAATGGTCTTTAGGGTTTTGATATGAGGGAGGATAAAGAAGAAGTGCCGCAACAAAATCATAACATGGTATTCTCTACCCAAAGAGACATGGGAAGAGGAACCTACTGTCAAAGAAGAGGAAACAATAACTTTAATTCCAGAGGAAAAGGCTTTCAGCCTGCTGGACAGGGAACAGGTTCTAATAACAGCAAAAACGGACCAGGTCCTCAAAACAGTCTTTCAAGTGAAAGTCATGAGAGGAATAGTTCTGATGCGTGTCAAATTTGTGGTAAGAATAACCATACTGCTCTTAAGTGATTTTACATGTGGGATTACTCTTACCAAGTCGCAGATGAGCTATCACAAGCATTGATTGCCACAAATCTTCAAAACGCTAATGACACCTTGTATGTGGACTCCGGAGCAAGTAGTCATATGACACATAACTCAGGTATCCTAACTGATCTAAAACTTTACAATAGACCAGATATAATTTTTATTGGGAATGTATAAAAGTTAGACATAACACATGTTGGAAACACATCCAAACCAGATCTAAAATTGAAGGAAGTTGTTGTAGTCCCTAAGATTAATAAGAATTTACTCTCAGTTAGTAAGCTCGCAAAGGAATTGTTGCACTCTTGAATTTGATGAAACTAACTTTGTTGTAAAGAACAAAAATACAAGGACACTAGTGGCCAAGGGAACTAAAAGGAATGGACTCTATGTTTTGGAAGATAACAATCTTTATGTTATAACTGCTGCACACGATTAGAAAACGCCAGACAACATGTGGCATACTAGATTAGGTTATCTTAGTTTGAAGTCTTTGAAATTTTTGAATAGTAATAGTTACATCAATATTAGTAGTTGGAATAAAATGCCTATTGTTTGTTACATCAATATTAGTAGTTGGAATAAAATGCCTACTGTTTGTTCTCGTTGTCAGTTGGGAAAGTTGTGAACTTTCATTTGGCTTGAGAAATAAAATTAAAAAAGAACCTTTATTGAAAATCCATCGTGACTTATGGGACCTACTCCTGTTGAATCTTTACAACATATAAAATATTATGTCGTTTTTGTTTATGATCCACGAGATATACATGGATTTATCCAATGAAAAAGAAATCTGAATTCTTTGAGGTCTTTGTAAAATTTCATAAAATGATGAGAAAACAATTCTCTAAAGAAACTAAGATTTTTCAGTGTGATAGAGGCGGTAAGTTTATCCACACAAACTTCATCAAACAGTTGAAAAATTATGTCATTGTGAGACATATTTCATGTACTACACACCTGAACAAAATGGAGTTGCTGAGAGAAAACATAGGCATATTGTGGAGACTGGCTTAACTCTACTTCTTCATGCTAACCCACCGTTGTTTCTACGGGTTGAGGTTTTCCTCACTGCAGTATTCCTTATTAATAGACTGTCTTCCTCAGTCATAAAGATGGTGACTCCATTTGTTAAGTTGTATGGGGAACAACCTGATTACAATAGTCTAAAAGTGTTTGAGTGTAGATGTTTTCCATATATCAAGGATAGCAACAAGTTCAGTCCCAAGACTTACCCTTGTGTGTTCATACGATATAGCAGCCTACACAAAGAATATAGATGTTATCATCCATCTATGAGGAGAGGTTACATATCCAGACATGTTGTGTTTGATGAAAACACATTACCTTATGTGTCTCCAAATCAATCTCAAACTAACATTGATGTCTGATCTCACCTTGCTACTGTTGTTGAATCTTTCTCTAAATTACAGGCACACAATTCTGATTCAGGGGATATACAGGATGATAGTACACACATTAATGGTGATAATGCTGCTCATACTCTTATATTTGTCGATGATGAAAGTTCTACTGACCACTCAAGCGCAGGATCAGATGTTAAGGAACAGGTTGAATATGATGCTGCAGATTTTGGATCTGCAGTGACATTGAAGAACAGGTTGCACTTACAGATCCAGTCACTGAGCATCATCAAACAACCACTTTAGTTGATGTACCATGGACCATCAGTCTGAAACTACTTTGGTTGATAAACCAGTTGAGGTACTTCATGCACCACAAGGGCATCATATGATCCATAGACGCAAGGCGAAAGAACATCACTTATCACTTGTTACTCACAACAACAAAGACATTATGAGGGAACCAAGCACTATTAAGGAAGCACTTAAGTCACCTCATTGGCTTGCAGGAGGAAATCAATGCTTGACACACTAACAAGTCACGGATATTGGTGCCCAAATCTCCTAGTATAAATTTGGTTGGCTCAAAATAGGTGTTCAAGACCAAATTAAAAGTTTATGGAACGATAGATAGATAGATAAATAGATAGATAGATACAAGGCTAGACTTGTGTCCAGGGGATTCTCTCAGCTTGAAGGCATAGACTTTGAAGAAACCTTTAGCCCTGTGGTTAAAGCAAAAACTATAAGGGTAATTCAATCCATCGTCATCAGCTAAAGATAGGAAGTTAGACAACTCGATGTCAAAAATGTCTTCCTCATGGGTTCTTACAAGATGAGGTGTACATGAGTCAACCTCTTAGATTTATTGATTTCGAGTATCATCAACATGTGTGTATACTTAAAAAGGTGTTTTATGGTCTTAAACAAGCACCAAGAGCCTTGTTTGATAGGTTTAGCATGCATCTCCTACATCTTGGATTCATATGTAGAAAGACAGCTTATTCATTATTTACATTGCAAGATCACAAAGGCATCATATTTATCTTGTTATATATGGATGACATTATTATCACAGGTAGCAATCCATCGTATGTTTCAAAATTGGTTCAACAATTTGGGAAAGAATTTGTCATGAAAGATCTTGGCCCTTTACACTTCTTTCTTAGAGTTGAGGTTAAGTATTTTGATGGGGGTATCCACTTAAGAAGAGTAAGTATACTGCTGAGCTGCTAGACAAGACTGAAATGACTTTTTCAAAGGTTATAGTCACTCATTTGGCTCCAAAGCATGGTCTACATGAAGTTGTGGGAATCCTGGTTGAAGCATCTTTTTTACAGAATGATAGTAGGGAGCTTTCAATACTTGACTCTCACAAGATCGATATTACTCGTGCTGTGAATTTAGCAAGCCAATTTATGCAAAATTTGAACAGTGGACATCTTCAAGGTGTAAAAATGATTCTCATATACATCAAAAGCACTTTGCACTTTGGACTTAGACTTATTTCACAATCACCATGTAGGTCGTATAGATACTCCTCATATGCTGATTGGGAAGGTTGTACCAAAACTAGGAGATCGGCTACAGGCTATAGCATTTACCTAGGTGCAAACTGTATTTCTTGGCCCTCCAAGAAACAGTCCACAGTTGCTCGCTCAAGTGTTGAAGCTGAGTATAGAGCACTTGACTCCACTTCCTTAGAGATGACATGGATCATGTATCTACTTCATGACCTTGGGGTGTTTCTTCGATCTGTACCTACATTGTATTGTGACAACATGATTGTTTTATACATGACAGTTAATCCAGTTATGCATGCTAGAACTAAACATGTTGAAATGGACTATCAGTTTGTTCGTGATAATGTAGCCAGAGGAAAACTTGTTACTCAGTTTGTAAGGTCTAAGGATCAATTGGCAGATATTCATACAAAAGCATTAACGCAGGTTTTTGTTGAGTTTCATTGCAATCTAAGAGTTATAGTCCCTCCACTCACTAGCTTGAGGGGAACTCTTGAAAGAGCTAATGGAACACGTCAAAGGAGCAAATTTGGTGAAGCTGCCTGACGAGTTAGAGTTCGAGTTACACTAGGACTAGACTATTAAATACTAATTTATGCATAATTTGTACGACTAAAGTTGAAGTAGTCGACTAGGATAAGGTGTAAATAATATATTTGTGTTGTATTAGGATTCGATGTAGCTAGTATAGGACTCTTCTCCTATATAAGGAGTATGTAACTCAATCATTCAATCATCAATACAATCCTTGATTTCTCCACATATACGTGAGAATTCTACAAATTAGACTTATATAACTATGAACAATAATACAACTGATGATTAATCATGCAATGTATACAAATGTTAGTTTTCTTAATTACACTTCATTTATTATGTCATATACAACTTAATTTATCGAAACAAAAGAAAGAATAGAAATCAGTGATATACCTCAATATCATCTGCTTCATGTTAGTCCATTGCAACAAAATCATGATTCTTGTACTTTACTTTATTTTATAAGAATCATCAAACTCGGAACCATTAACTCTTTTTTTTCTCTATTTTTTCTCGGAGATTTTAACCAAGTATTGATAGGGTCATTGAGAAACTTAGATCTAATCTTCTTCATGCACTGTTTGAATTAATATCTTTAGATTTCGTAATAATACCTGCAATTGCTTCAAAATATTGAGTTGAACTCAACGAAAGAATGTATTTCCAATCGAATTGTTAGGGTTCTGATCGAATTTTCTTACCATAAGATTTATTTTTCCTTAAAGAAAAGATAAAACTTACCATAAATGTTTTTACTTTTCTTGAAAAGAAAATACAACATTCATTTATATTTGGTTTATTCCTTTCTTTTAGGAAAAAGTTTTGAAGTAGGAAAAGGTTTTGGAGTAGCTAGTTCTTTTCTAGTAGGAAAAGGTTTTAGTACTCTATAAATATAGGATTGTTTCTTATAACACAATAGAACAATAGAATCCACAATGTAGTCGTTTAGAGACTTTTGCTTATGGGGAGATTTTATTCTTTCCAGTTTTAATGTTTTTTCTTCATATTAGTTTTGATATAATAGTATTTTGATCTTTAGTATTAGTTTTTGTCATCTGATTTATCAACCATATAATTTGCAATTTGTAAGATTTCGCATGACGCCATATTCACCTCCCTCATATCCCCAACACGAATTTATTGCATACAAATGTATACCTCTAGTGATTCTCTTTGATAAAGATTGTTTCTCCATGATTGGAATGATAGTACTGAAGGAATCAAGATTTGGCTATGAATTATGGGGGAAAATTGAGGAAATTGACAAAATTATACAAATACAAAAAGAAATAAAAACGGATGAAATTTTTTTAGAAAAAAAAATCAGTGGAGATTACCTGTTTTTGCAAGACTATGAGCATTGATTCAAAATTTTAAAATTTTGAAATTTGAATCGATTGAGAAATTCACGGAAAAAAGAGAGAATTGAGTAGTCAATTAAGTTGGTAGGTTAGAGAGAGTGAAAAGATTTTATAAATAGGGAAATGAAAATATACATAATCTATACTATTTTAAAAGCATGAACTTCTAAATTAAATTAATATTTCCCTAACTTAGGTTGCGATTTTTTCGATGAATTGTGATTTTTTTCAAAGGATTGTGCTTTTTCGATGACTTATGAATTTTCCAAATAGTTGTGAATTTTTCAATAAGTTGTGACTTTTTCAAAGAGTTGCGACTTTTTCAATAAGTTTTGATTTTTCCAAGAGTTGTGACTTTTTTCAATAAGTTGTGACGTTTTCAATAAGTTGTGAATTCTCGAAAAAGTCATAATTTTCAGATAAGAAACAAAAAATATTTGTTCATACTACCCTTTGTTGATTATAAATAGAGGAACTTCCTCTCATTTTCCAACCAAATATTTTTTATCTTCTACTCTTCTTCTTCTTGCATTTTAAACTTTTTTGTATAATTTTTTGCCATTGACTGAGTTCGAAATTTAGCGAAATGTGAGGTACCACTATTCTGGTGAAGTAAGTCATTCTATCCTAAGAGGGTTATTCCAGAATCTCGAGTGTTTGAAGAAAATAATATAATTTTAATCATATAATAATTATTTTTTGCTTAATATGTACATTAGTATGTAATTTTTCAATATATATAGTTAACATGATGTAGTCTAAAAAAAATTTTGTTTGCTAACTTTCTCTTGTGATGTAGATATGTTTCTGAATGTTTTTTTCCTAAATATAGAGAATGGTCACGATTTGTTTTTAATTCTCAAAATAAAAGAATGACTTTATTATCAATGTTACTTATGTGATTTAGACTCTCAGGGAGTTTGCTTCAACATAGTTATTACTATATAATCAATTTCCTTTTGATTTACTTATTTAATATTTCTTAATATTTCAGTATTTTAGACGAAGAAAAATTCCTATGACTTGTAATAGTGCAAGTTGAAGTTTGTATTAACTTAATTTTTATTATTTATTTAATAGCTAATTTTATGAGATAGATATTTTCATTAGTGTAAATATTTATTAATATTTGGGTAGGTATTTATATTTAAATTAAAGTTTCATATATGTTACAAATGTATTATCAAGTTGAGAGATCATCTAACTGTAAAATATAATATTTTAAAATGTTTCGAATTCTTTTTTAAAAAAAATTCACTACAAACGTGAAAATATGTGAATATATAAAATATAGTTGTTCTCTTCACATGTTCGTATGACATCTAAACAATTTAACGTGAATACACATGCAAAGTAAATCTGGTTAGTTGATAACAAAAATATAAAGCAAATATTGTCTATAATGTAATATTAGTGAGATAAAGACTAATTACATGATTGAACCTCAACAAATTGAATTAAATATATACATAATTGTATTTAACTAATAAAATTTTTCGTTGACCATCTTCATAGGTTGCATTAATAAGAGATATATATGACGATACACATTTAACGTTCACAAAGGAATTTGCAATATTATTTTTTGCTAAGCTTATTATTCAAATCTTTGCTTAAATAAGCAATACTATTTACAATAACATATATTTTTGAAATTGATAATCACATGCAGCGTACATGTCAGAAAACTAGTTTAATATAAAATTGTGAGACCGATAAAAATCATTTCTTAAAAAATAACCCTTTTATATAGTTAATGTCACGACCCAAAATAGGCGTGATGGCACTCGTCATATCCCACCAAGACAAGTTAGCCTAAAACTCAATCATTACAATAAAGTGCGGAAATAAAAGATAAGTAACTTAATAAAAACCCCAAAACCTGGTAGTCACGTGTACAAGCCTCTAAAGTATTACAATTGATTCAAAAGAAAAACTCAAGTCTCAAATGAACTTGTTTCTAGAATAGAACAAGATCATAATTAAGGAGAAGAAAGTCTGCTGCGATGGAAACAGCTATCTGACAAATCTCCAAAAAGCCTTGGAAAAGAAGAGAATGACAAGTACAACAAAATCCAGGCTCATAACCTACAAAAATTTGTAGAAGCAAGGGGTGAGTACCAAACCACACGGTACTCAGCAAGTAAACCTCTAAACACAAGCTAAGGGGATGAAATACGGGTACTCCTACCACCCCCAACCGAACCTCCACAACAACAACCTGCATAAACATCAGCCCAACCTAACAGCTCACAGTTTACATAGAACGTAACTCAACAAAAACATTTAGACAAATTACATATCCTCCACAATAACACTTTAACAAATTATATATCCTCAATAACAAGCTCAGTATTCAACAATCACAAGTTCCGCAAAAGGCAATCACTAGATCAGCAAAACACAATATCAAGTTCACTAATGATAAGTATGTGCAATGTAATGGAATGCAATGTCAAGTATAATGATGCATGTCTGACCTAGTGATACACACCCGCTGTCTCTCAGTCCGGGACCCATGAGGGACATATCTGTCCATGCATCTGTCGCGGAGCATGGTATGACCCTCGATAATAGTAACCATCGCGGTGCGCGATACGTCCCTCGAAATATAGTATCCATCGCGGCGCGCGATACGTCCCTCGAAATGGTACATCCTCTTTAAGTTATCATTCTTTCTCAATGCACATAACACTTTCACAACCATGTCTCAGAATAATGCAAATGACATGTTCACACAAATAATGAGGAGATGACCATTTTCATAACATTGCACAGTTCACAACCACACAAACATGAAATCACAGCAACAATTATTCAACAAGCCATCAAACCTTTCTCAACACATCACACATAAACAATTAATCACATTGCCTTTTGTTATCCTTTTTTTTCATCATTAGAATTAATCAATGTGGACAAGTCAACCCATCACCAATCCCATCACTTCCAAACATATACCACAAGGAAATACACGCATTCCATACACTTAACAAGAGTTTAGAAATCCACTTGCCTGAATCCAATAAGAATTTACTTTGTGACTTGAGCCTTTCCCATTTGTTGAACTTCCAACTCAAACCAATCTAGTCAAATAATTAGCCACAATAAGATTTCAAAACTAAAAACACCCATATTACTATGTGTCTAGTCAATAGCTCGCCCCGAATTTATAATCATGTTCCTAATCTTGATGTCAATTAATATTTCAACTCTCATATTTCTCAAACTCAAACCTAGAGTTAAGTCGTAATTCCTCTGAATAAATAAAATTTTAATTTAAACACTCTACATCTAAAACCCTAATTTATCAATAGTATTTTGATAATTAATCTGCACACGAAATTTGACCGAAAAATAAGTAGAAACAAAAATGTTAGTTGTCAAACTGTTTTACAATCACAAATCAACACTATATCATTATTACACAATAATTAAATAACATTATATTATACTTTATGTCACGACCCAAATCCGAGCCGCGACTGGCACCCACACTTACCCTCCTATGTGAGCGAACCAACCAATCTAACCCTTAACATTTCAACGTATATCAACAGAAAGTAATGCGGAAGACTTAAACTCATTAATAAAAACAATTCAAAACTATTATTATCATCCCCAAAATCTGGAAGTTATCATCACAAGAACATCTACAATCAAATGACTAAACTAAGAGTATTCTAAAAGCTAAAAATACATAAGAAGCTAGTCCATGCCGGAAGTTCAAGGCATCAAGACTTGAAGAAGAAGATCCAGTCCAAGCTAGAAGCATTAGCTCACCCTGAATTTCCGATGTAGTAAGACTGGCTTGAATTACTGTTGAGTTGAAGACGATGGCACGTTTGCTGTACTCCACAAATAAACAAGAAGAAAACATAAAAGTAGGGGTCAGTACAAAACACGGGTACTGAGTAGATATCATCGGCCAACTCAAAATAGGGAACAGTATATATCAATATTATCGTAAATCAACTATAAAACTCAACATGTAGCCACAACAAGTATTATAATCATTAATAAGTACCATCAAGTTCATCCATGAGGGCTCAAGCCTCAACACCATACTCATTTGGGAATTATGTTCGTTAGATTGAGTATATTAACATCTTTCAAGATTCATTATCTTTAATTCTCTGGTGTCGGTACGTGACACTCCGATCCCTCATATTCATTATTCCTCTTGTGTCGGTACGTGACACTCCGATCCCCTATATCTATGTGTCGGTTCGTGACACCCGATCCCCTAATTCTACATGTCGGTTCGTGACACCCGATCCCCTAATTCTACGTGTCGGTTCGTGACACCCGATCCCCTAATTCTACGTATCGGTTCGTGACACCCGATCCCCTAATTCTACGTGTCGGTTCGTGACACCCGATCCCCTATATCTATGTGTCGGTTCGTGACACCCGATCCCCTTATATCATTCTGTAAATCATCAGGCCTTCTCTATACCAAGGCATCATCAATCCCATTACTTTAATTCATCAAGCCTTCTTCTATACCAAGGCATCATCATTAATAATGTATATTAAAGTTTCCTTTCAAGATTTGGGATTCAATATTTTCATCATGCTTATCTTATCACAATCGCATAATCATATTCACGCAAACATACAATTAAGCATATAGTAAGGTTTACAATACTACCAATACATATCATTCTCTATTAAGAGTTTACTATGAAAGCATGAAAACCATAATCTACCTCCACCGAAGAATTGGATTCAACAAGCAATCTCCAGAGCTTTGATATTATTCTTCCTCGTTCGACTCTTTCTCTCTCAATCGATCAATCTATCTCTCGCTTTTCTTTTCTCTTTTCTTATTCAAAATCCTCTTTCTTTTACCCCAAATTAACATATAATTAAGAATAAAAGATGGCAATAATACCCCACTAATTAACTTAGGGTTACCTCTTTTAACCCCCAAGAATTTGAGTTATTAATATAAACCCACGAAATCTATAATTAAGGAAAGAATAGTCCCAAACGTCCCTTAAAACGTGTAAGGAAATCCGATTCTGCCTGGGATTTGCGCAACCTGTGACGGGCCGTCGTGCCTGCGACGGTCCGTCCTGCAGGTCGTCGCAGAGTTCAGAGACCCAAATTTCCACCAAGGGTCTCTGACGGTCCGTCACACCTGTGACGGTCCGTCCTGCCATTCCGTCACAAAGTTCAGAGAGTCGATTTTTAGTATCCAATTTCAGATTTTCTAAGTGTTTTGAAATGAGACCCTGCGACGATCCGTCGTGCCCATGACGGTCCGTCGTGGGGTCCGTCGCTTCTGCCAGTTTTTCCAGAAATAAAGTCTGCTGCTCAAAACGACTAAACGGGTCGTTACATTAGATACCAATATACCCATCGTTCGTCCCCGAACGATCAAAAGAAGGAAAACAAGGGCGAAAAGGAGTACCTGAATCTTTAAACAGATGTGGGTATCTTTCTCGCATATCCGCCTCTTTCTCCCAAGTGGCTTCTTCAATCGATCGATTCTTCCATTGCACCTTGATGGATGCAATCTCTCTTGACCTCAACTTGCGAACTTCTCTATCTAAAATAACAACAGGCTCCTCCTCATAAGACAAGTTCTCATCAAGCAAAACTGAATCCCAACGGATAATGTAGTTTCCATCCCCATGGTATCTTTTCAACATCGACACATGGAATACCGGATGTACTCCGGACAGCCCTGGAGGCAAGGCTAACTCATAAGCCACCTCCCCTACTCGCTTAAGTACTTCAAATGGTCCAATGTACCTTGGACTTAGTTTACCCCTTTTACCAAACCGCATCACCCCTTTCATGGGTGAAACTTTCAACAAGACTTGTTCACCCTCCATGAACTCTAAGTCTCTAACCTTTTGATCTGCATATTCTTTTTGTCTACTTTGCGCCGCTAGAAGCTTTTCTTGAATAGACTTCACTTTTTCCATCGAATCCCTCAAGAGATCAGTACCCCAAGGTCTGACCTCGAACGCATCAAACCAACCAATGGGAGACCTACATCTCCTACCATACAATGCTTCAAATGGAGCCATATCAATGCTTGAGTGATAGCTATTATTGTATGAAAACTCCGCTAAGGGAAAGAAGCTATCCCAATGGCCACCAAATTCTATCACACACGCACGAAGCATATCCTCCAACACTTGAATCGTTCGCTCAGACTGACCATCGGTCTGGGGATGGAACGCAGTACTAAGGTCCAACCTAGTACCAAATTCTGCATGCAATGTTTTCCAAAACTTAGAAGTAAACTGCGTACCTCTATCTGATATGATGGATAGTGGAACCCCATGCAATCGCACCACTTTCGAGATGTAAAGTTTGGCTAACTTTTCTGCATTGTAAGTCACCTTGACCGAAATGAAATGAGCAGATTTAGTTAACCTATCAACAATCACCCAAATGGAGTCATACCTACCCATTGTCTTCGGAAGACCAACCACAAAATCCATTGCAATTCTTTCCCACTTCCATTCCGGAATGAGCATTCTCTGAAGTGTTCCTCCGAGCCTTTGGTGTTCACACTTTACTTGTTGACAGTTCGGACACTTGGGAGAAAGAGGCGGGGTACACATACCCTTGGTTGCACCCGGATGTATAGAATACCTTGAACTATGATCCTCTGTCAGAATAGTGTTGATCAAATCATCGACGCGGGGTACACATACCCTTCCCTTGATTCTCAAAACACCTTCCTCATCGATTTGTGCTTCCTTAGCCTCTCCTCGCAATACTTTATCTTGAATTCTGCGCAGTTTCTCATCATCAGACTGTCTTCCCTTAATCTTGTCAAGAAAGGAAGATTTTGCCTCCACAGAAGCCAACAATCCTCCCCTCTCATTTACTTCTAATCTCATCAAGTCATTAGCTAGAGTCTGAACCTCTCTAGCCAATGGGCGTCTAGAAGCTTGCAAGTGAGCTAGACTTCCCATGCTTCCCGCCTTCCTACTTAAAGCATCCGCTACAACATTCGCCTTCCCCGGATGATACAAGATAGTGATATCGTAGTCCTTTAGTAACTCCATCCATCTCCTCTGTCTTAAGTTCAAATCTTTCTGAGTAAAGACATACTGAAGGCTACGATGATCCGTATAGATCTCACACTTAACCCCATATAAATAGTGTCTCCATTGTTTTAATGCAAACACTACCGCGGCTAATTCCAAATCATGAGTGGGATAGTTACGTTCATGCACTTTTAATTGTCTTGAAGCATAAGCAATCACACTCTTCTCTTGCATTAGTACTGCACCCAAACCAGAATAGGATGCATCACAATAAACAATGAAGTTCTTACCCTCTACTGGCAAGGTAAGGATAGGTGCGGTAGTCAACAAAGTCTTGAGCTTCTGAAAGCTTTCCTCACATTCATCCGACCATACAAATGGGACATTCTGCTTAGTCAAGTTCGTCAATTGGGAAGCAATAGAAGAGAATCCCTTGACAAATCGGCGGTAGTAGCTAGCTAACCCAACAAAGCTCCTTAT
This sequence comes from Solanum lycopersicum, assembly GCF_036512215.1. Classification (NCBI taxonomy): domain Eukaryota; kingdom Viridiplantae; phylum Streptophyta; class Magnoliopsida; order Solanales; family Solanaceae; genus Solanum; species Solanum lycopersicum. The sequence continues at coordinate 56,156,303 of NC_090810.1, read as the reverse complement.
TTCTGACACATTAGTGGGTCTTACCCAATTCTTCACTGTCTCAATCTTAGAAGGATCCACCATCACTCCATCCTTAGAAACCACGTGCCCCAAGAAGGACACCGCATCTAGCCAAAACTCACACTTAGAGAACTTGGCATAAAGCTTTTTCTCCCTCAACATTTCCAATACCATTCTCAAATGCTTTTCATGTTCCTTCTTGCTCTTTGAGTGTACCAATATATCATCAATAAATACGATCACGAAGAGGTCCAAATATGGCTTAAAAATCCCGTTCATCAAGCTCATAAACGCAGCAGGGGCATTCGTAAGACCAAAGGACATCACTACAAATTCGTAATGCCCATACCTCGTTCGAAAAGCAGTGTTTGGCACATCCGTTGCCCGTATTTTCAATTGATGATAACCGGATCTCAAGTCAATCTTAGAGAAGACACAAGCACCTTGTAACTGATCGAACAAATCATCAATGCGGGGAAGAGGATACTTGTTCTTTATGGTTACCTTGTTTAGTTGTCTGTAGTCTATACACATTCGAAAACTCCCATCCTTCTTCTTTACAAACAAAACCGGAGCACCCCAAGGAGATGCACTTGATCTAATGAAGCCTTTGTTCAATAACTCTTGAAGCTGTGCTTTTAACTCTCTTAACTCCGCGGGAGCCATTCTATAAGGGGGTATAGAAATGGGGCGAGTACCGGGTTCAAGATCAATACAGAAGTCAATATCCCTATCCGGTGGCATACCAGGAAGATCTGCAGGGAAAACATCCAGAAACTCACGAACTACTGAAACCAACTCAATCGAAGGTACTTGGGTAGTGTCATCCTTGAGATGTGCCAAGAAAGCTAAACACCCTTTACTAATCATTTTCTTAGCACGAAGAAAGGAGACGATGCGGACCGGATTGGAAGTGTAGCCACCCTCCCACACTAACGGATCTGTCCCAGGCTTGGCTAACGTCACCGTTTTAGCATTACAATCCAAGATCGCAAATTGCGGAGAAAGCCAAGCCATACCCAGAATTACATCAAAATCATCCATTTCTAAGATAACCAAATCTACATAAGTGTTGCTCCCCACAAAGTTCACCAAACAAGACCTATATACCTTTTCAACTACCACAGACTCACCCACCGGAGTAGAAACACGAATAGGCATATCATGTAATTCACAATGTAAATTTAGACCATTAGCAAATGAGGAAGATACATAAGAAAATGTGGATCCAGGATCAAACAATACAGAAGCCATGCAATCACAAACCAGAAGATTACCTGTGATGACAGCATCAGATGCCTCCGCTTCAGACCGCCCAGGGAAAGCGTAACAATGGGCCCTATCGTTTGTCTGTCCGTTGCCCCTACCATGTTGTGATGTAGTGGCCCCAGTTTGCCCATTACCTCTGCCATTTTGGTGACCACTATTACCTCGACCACCACGCCCTCCAGAAAAACGGCCTCTACCATGACCACCTCTACCTCTAGCTATTGGGGGTCTGTAACTTGGTCTGGGACAATTTCTCCTAATATGTCCAATCTCCCCACATCCATAACATTCTTTGGAGTCGATCATATGCCCCTCAGAGAAGTGTTGACCGGTCTGAGGTGGTCCCCCAACTACAGTCTGTAGTGAAGACTGAATTGGTCGGACTGAGTAACTTCCCGAACCCTGTACTCTAGTGTAAGAACCATTAAACTCACCTCCCTTTCGAAGCCTTTTTGATGTCGATGTTGTGGTGAAGTCGTCTGGCTTCACTCCTTCCACTTCTATCACAAAGTCTACCACCTCTTTGAAGGATTTTGCCGTTGCCGCTATCTGTAAGGCCGAAATCCGCAATTCTGACCTCAACCCCTTCACAAACCGGCGAATCCGCTCTTGAGGACTGAAACAGAGTTGAGTGGCATATCTGGATAGTGCACGAAACTTAGCCTCATAAGCATTAACCGACATCCTACCTTGCTCTAGGCTCAAGAACTCATCCCTTTTCCGATCCCTCAAAGTCCGGGGGATATACTTCTCCATAAACAAACTAGAGAATGAGGCCCAAGTCATAGGTGGTGCCTCTATTGGTTGACACTCGATATGTGACCGCCACCACATTTTGGCATTCCCTTGAAACTGATAACTCACGAACTCAACACCAAACCGTTCTACTATACCCATCTTGTGTAGTAGCTCATGACAGTCAATAAGAAAATCATAAGCATCCTCTGATTCAGCGCCCTTGAAGACCGGAGGTTTCAATTTCAAGAACTTACTGAAAAGTTCGTGCTGATCATTTGTCATTATAGGCCCAGTAGTCAGACGTGGAAACGTGCCTATTTCCAATGGAACATCCATGCGGGGAGCCATAGTAGCCGCATGTTGTACTTCTGAAACCGGAGGTGTTGGCGCAGAAAACACTGGAGGTGCCTGACCTTGATCAGATAACCCGCTAAGATAAGCCAGAACCTGATTGATCATCTCTGGGGTAGGTTGGGGTGGCGTTTCCTCATTTTGCACTTGTTCAGTTTCCCCATCCTCCCCTTCTCTTATTACTTCCTCAGTCGGTGGGGGGGTCACTGCCCTAGTATCAGATGGGCTAGGTGCTTGTCTTCTCCCTCTAGAGGACGTCCTCCCACGACCACTTCCACGGCCCCTTGCCGCTGTTCTTCCTCGAGCCACAGCCACAGTGGCTGGCTCAGTTGTTTCTTGTCTGGCCGATGTTGGTGTTGGCGTAGTCGTTGCTCTAGTTCTAACCATCTGCGAAAGAGAGTGAAGATGGTCAGATACCAATTCGTATCGCCTAGATACCAATTGGACTCAAGTAGTAGCACGAAAGAAAGAATGAAAGAGTGAAATTTTCCTAAAGTCTTATAGCCTCTCAAAGAAAAGTAAAGGCGTCCCCCTACCGTTCCTTAAGACTCTACTAGACCTGTTCTTGTGTGATGAGACCAACGAACCTAATGCTCTGATACCAAGTTTGTCACGACCCAAATCCGAGCCGCGACTGGCACCCACACTTACCCTCCTATGTGAGCGAACCAACCAATCTAACCCTTAACATTTCAACGTATATCAACAGAAAGTAATGCGGAAGACTTAAACTCATTAATAAAAATAATTCAAAACTATTATTATCATCCCCAAAATTTGGAAGTCATCATCACAAGAACATCTACAATCAAATGACTAAACTAAGAGTATTCTAAAAGCTAAAAATACATAAGAAGCTAGTCCATGCCGGAAGTTCAAGGCATCAAGACTTGAAGAAGAAGATCCAGTCCAAGCTAGAAGCATTAGCTCACCCTGAATTTCCGATGTAGTAAGACTGGCTTGAATTACTGTTGAGTTGAAGACGATGGCACGTTTGCTGTACTCCACAAATAAACAAGAAGAAAACATAAAAGTAGGGGTCAGTACAAAACACGGGTACTGAGTAGATATCATCGGCCAACTCAAAATAGGGAACAGTATATATCAATATTATCGTAAATCAACTATAAAACTCAACATGTAGCCACAACAAGTATTATAATCATCAATAAGTACCATCAAGTTCATCCATGAGGGCTCAAGCCTCAACACCATACTCATTTGGGAATTATGTTCGTTAGATTGAGTATATTAACATCTTTCAAGATTCATTATCTTTAATTCTCTGGTGTCGGTACGTGACACTCCGATCCCTCATATTCATTATTTCTCTTGTGTCGGTACGTGACATTCCGATCCCCTATATTTATGTGTCGGTTCGTGACACCCGATCCCCTAATTCTACGTGTCGGTTCGTGACACCCGATCCCCTAATTCTACGTGTCGGTTCGTGACACTCGATCCCCTAATTCTACGTATCGGTTCGTGACACCCGATCCCCTAATTCTACGTGTCGGTTCGTGACACCCGATCCCCTATATCTATGTGTCGGTTCGTGACACCCGATCCCCTTATATCATTCTGTAAATCATCAGGCCTTCTCTATACCAAGGCATCATCAATCCCATTACTTTAATTCATCAAGCCTTCTTCTATACCAAGGCATCATCATTAATAATGTATATTAAAGTTTCCTTTCAAGATTTGGGATTCAATATTTTCATCATGCTTATCTTATCACAATCGCATAATCATATTCACGCAAACATACAATTAAGCATATAGTAGGGTTTACAATACTACCAATACATATCATTCTCTATTAAGAGTTTACTATGAAAGCATGAAAACCATAATCTACCTCCACCGAAGAATTGGAATCAACAAGCAATCTCCAGAGCTTTGATATTATTCTTCCTCGTTCGACTCTTTCTCTCTCAATCGATCAATCTATCTCTCGCTTTTCTTTTCTCTTTTCTTATTCAAAATCCTCTTTCTTTTACCCAAATTAACATATAATTAAGAATAAAAGATGGCAATAATACCCCACTAATTAACTTAGGGTTACCTCTTTTAACCCCCAAGAATTTGAGTTATTAATATAAACCCACGAAATCTATAATTAAGGAAAGAATAGTCCCAAACGTCCCTTAAAACGTGTAAGGAAATCCGATTCTGCCTGGGATTTGCGCAACCTGTGACGGGCCGTCGTGCCTGCGACGGTCCGTCCTGCAGGTCGTCGCAGAGTTCAGAGACCCAAATTTCCACCAAGGGTCTGTGACGGTCCGTCACACCTGTGCCGGTCCGTCCTGCCATTCCGTCACAAAGTTCAGAGAGTCAATTTTTAGTATCCAATTTCAGATTTTTTAAGTGTTTTGAAACCAGACCCTGCGACGGTCCGTCGTGCCCATGACGGTCCGTCGTGGGGTCCGTCGCTTCTGCCAGTTTTTCCAGAAATAAAGTCTGCTGCTCAAAACGACTAAACGGGTCGTTACACTTTATCATATAAACTACTATATCAATTCTTATTATTTTATTATAAAAATCTATTGTATCAATTTAATTAATTAATTCTAACTAATACGACTATTGTAATCAAATTTACATGCAATTATGAGAAACTCCACTATCCTTTATATATATATATATATATATATATATATATATATATATATATATATATATATATATATATATATATATATAACAACTATACAACATGTTTTATTCCCTGCCATTTCAACTATAGAAAGACAAAGATTTGGCATTACCTGATTGTGCAGTTTTCCAATTCTCGCATTCGTCCGCCTTAAGCCATCGCCCTTTTCTTCTTTTCCCCCTTTTTTTCTGAATTGATTATGTTTAAGTGATGAATTTTAACCACTTATTTTATTAAATATAGGTTAAAGGGTATAAGGTCTTAAATAAATTATCACTTTAGCCTATTAACTATTAATTAAGTCATTTATCTATAATTACCCATCAATTAATTAACTCTAGTTAAATGAATATTTAAAATTTCTAAAATGACCTTCCGGGTCATTACATTATCCATCACTAAAAATCATGTTCGTCCTCAAGCATAAAGTAAAAGAAAGTCAAATACTAGGGGATACCAAGAGCCTAAGGTATGACTTTCAGAGTCGTGTTTCTCTTTCCGAGTAAACTCATACTTAGGACCATTCCATCAAGATTGACTATCAAGAACTGAAAATTTGAACCAAATTTTAGAAAATCTTTTAATTAGGAGTGATTACCAAGTCATAGACTAACCCATGAACCCCATCTGAACCGAAACTCACTAGATCATAACACACCCATCAAGATGACTCTTATCTCACGTAACCAAGATAACCTTCTGAATCAAAACTGGCTACAACCATGAGTGAGCCTGAATCAACCACGAGATACGCATAATGCAGAAATGATCACTTTTATTTTCAAGATTCTCTTCTCACAATAAAATCTTTCGTGAACTTAAGTTATAAAATTGTATTTCTAGACATCGAGTACTCATTAAAGGAGAATCAAACTTATCCAACCCAAAGAAGAAAGTTATCGAGTAAACACCTAGCAAATGATACACCCATGCATATAGAACCTCTAACAACACTCTCAAATAACTGTAACTATTCAAGGAAGCTCTTTTATAAGTTCTTATAATAAAGGTTGTGTCTTTATACATATTGAGATACTTTAACTATTTCAACAACGCCAAATTATCATAAATGAAATGACAAATTCTGTCAAAGGCTCCTACCCTATCAAGAGGAAATAAGAGGATCGGTACATCCGATCCACCACTAGGAATTCACCCATAGATGTAAAAATGCAATGAATCATACTTCAAATCATGTCCGAAACGAAGTAGGTGGTCAACTTAAGAATATACGGAATCAAGGTCGAATAACACTAGATACTTTCTCAATAATTCCCATATCAGTATTTTCATTCATCTGACTACATCCCTCAATTTTAAATATTTTTTTAATTTAATTTTTGTTTTCCACCCAAAATCAACCAGTCTGATCTCCATTACAATTTTACACATGCTGGATTTGCCAAAACCCGCATACTTCTCACAGTACTCCATCAAAGCCAGCACTCTTAATATTAACAAATATCATAACCACACCAACCATTTACCTTACTTTCACACCGTCAGTAGTATCACACTCTTCTTAGCAAGCACATTGTAGTCTCCAAGACTTTGAACTATGGTTTTTTATCTTTCCATTTAAGCGTCCTATGATAGATATAAGTCACACCCAAGACCGATAACACTAATTTCAAATCTATATTTCTCCTTTAGGGTAAAATAATTAAGTCACACTTAATGTCAACTTCACCTAAACTTTCACATACCATTTTCAACCACCATCTGTACCATTATTTACCTCATGCAATAAATAACTCAAAGAAACCCTTGATCACTCCAATATTTATGTATACTATAATCTCATAACATCTACTCACCATAAAATGACTATGTAACACATTATAACAATCTATTTTGTCTCGTCAACAAAATACTTTTAATCCCCTCCAATCCTCATTAACCATGTAAAACTGTAGGTCCACACTATTTAACATTCATTTGTTACTTAATCACATTCTGAACAATCTAGCTCGACATAACCATGTATAATTTTCCATACGTCATTTATTGTAACCCAATCAAAACTTAATATTCAGAAAAGTTAATAATAAACCCATAGTAAGTAAGTGCCGAACTAGTTCACATCTCATAGTCATATCTAAACTCAAAGGCGAAATCACTACAACCATCAAATAACTTTAACTCTTCAATACACCATAATTTTTCTCCTTTTTGCTAACTCACTTACCAGTCTTATATTTTTTTTTTTTGGCCAACAATATGGGAAACCTTAGGTATAACAATCAACAGTAACCTAATGTACTACTCAAATTTTAAGTCCTTTTAAATTCTTCATACTCAATGTGATCGGTCATTTCTTACCTTACCGATTCATACCTTGACAAGATACGCTATCACAAATCTAAACTTGTCATGTAAACTTGAAGTTTTGATCCCAACCATGTAACACAATCCCATTATCTTACAACATTAGCTCATACCTAAAAAAAATTACTTAACGTATTTTAGCTTATCGTTGATCGCCTCTTCATTGACCCTACCATATCTTTTTTTAAAAAATCTTATCGTACTCCTTGCCAAATCAAAACAACAAAAGAACTAATCATCATACTCGAGTTGAACGTCCGTACACTCCTTTCTCAAGTTTTATCCAATAGTTTATTGTTTTTTTAATCAATCTATTGATCTTGTGACACTATATTATATCATAATTTGGAAGAAACAGGTAAAATCACTTGTCTCTGAACCCAATTCTCCAAATTCCTCTGAAGATACATCCTCAACCCTTGCAAACAAATTAAAATAGCCTAGTTTTATCCTCGCCCTGAAAGTTAAACTATTTACCACTAATTCTTTTCATTATGGCTATAGCTTCTTTCAATTTTATTCGATGACATCCCAACTCCTTATAAAAAATACCATAAAACCACACTACTTATGAAATAGAAACAAACATAACCTTAGATACTCAAAATTCATCATTACCATAAAAAAATCGTTTTAACCAACACCTGTATCATATAGTTGCATTTCAATCATAATGCGTCATAAAATCTTATAATCATCATGCTTAGTTCGTCATTTCCCTCACTACGAATTTAGCTTCGCCATTAACATGACAATCCAAACCTAGCTATGCCAACCATCCAAGGTACTTACTCAATTTATATGCACTTTCTTACTAAAATTCTCAATTACATTTACACAAGTATACTTTTTGAGACTTCCTTTACTTATAAGTTTATCATCCATAATTCCACTTCCATGGAATTTAAGATGAAATCAACACTCATTTACAATCCACAAAATACATTTCACAACCTGAACATATCAATATCATACCAAAGATCCACCACTAAAAGCTTCCTTATAAATAATGCTTAACACATCTACTCGTACTAACAAGCTAGTTGGTATCTCGAATATGAATTTAACACTAAATCTTATCATATAAGCATGATATACAATAGATAACTCCTAAAGTAGTTAGTATTTGCACTTAACAATCAACATGTCCGTTTCCATGTACCACTAGTAACACATCGTGAAAATTCGTTACATCCACCACTAGAACATATCATATCTATTGAGAAGATCATTTCCCAATAGTTCACACACTTTATCCATCAAATAGCTGTAAAATATTACCAGATTAGTTTTGTATCTAACCCAAGCTATATGTATTCTTTCGTAAGCAAGGTCAATATCAAAAGTAACACACTCCATAATTCTAACCAAGTACTCATCAGTACCATTGTAATAGTCGTATCATGACCTTCTTTGGTATACACTCAATCTGTGAAACCACATAAGGGATTCTGACCTGAATTGGTGCAACATCATTTGCTAAGCAAATCATTAATGGTATGACAACTATATCAATTGTATTTTTCAAGGTTACACTATTTATTATCTAGTTAATTCTTCAAACATTTAACTTCTAATTGTCGAACCACTCCATATTTTGCTTATACCAGATAAGTATTATATTATTTATTATTATTTTACAATGATAACTAACCTTACTCAACTCTTTCAAATATGATCACGCATTCGTTTCATAAGTATATCATTTTAACCTTAATACCAGATCTAACATCAAACCAATACATGACATGCCAATGATTCACAAAAGGAACTACGCACGAGTTCATCACATAAACGAGAGCGAATGGAGTGAAGCGATAAGAATCAAAATGGGACCAAGTACGCATAATAGAGATCCAAGAAGTGAAGATACTTCCTAAAAGTCACTATAGCCTCTCAAAGATAGGTACAGACGTCTCCGTACCGATCATCGAGACTCTATTTAGACTCGACTTGTACACACGTGAGACCTATGAACCTGGGGCTCTGATACCATTTTGTCACGATCCAAAATAGGCGTGATGGCACTCGTCTTATCCCACCAAGACAAGTTAGCCTAAAACTAAATCATTACAATAAAGTGCGGAAATAAAAGATAAGTAACTTAATAAAACCCCCAAAACCTGGTAGTCACGTGTACAAGCCTCTAAAGTATTACAATTGATTCAAAAGAAAAACTCAAGTCTCAAATGAACTTGTTTCTAGAATAGAACAAGATCATAATTAAGGAGAAGAAAGTCTGTTGCGATGGAAACAGCTACCTGACAAATCTCCAAGAAGCCTTAGAAAAGAAGAGAATGACAAGTACAACAAAATCCAGGCTCATAACCTATAAAAATTTGTAGAAGCAAGGGGTGAGTACCAAACCACACGGTACTCAGCAAGTAAACCTCTAAACACAAGCTAAGGGGATGAAATACGGGTACTCCTACCACCCCCAACCGAACCTCCACAACTACAACCTGTATAAACATCAGCCCAACCTAACAGCTCACAGTTTACATAGAACGTAACTCAATAAAAATATTTAGACAAATTACATATCCTCCACAATAACACTTTAACAAATTATATATCCTCAATAACAAGCTCAGTATTCAACAATCACAAGTTCCGCAAAAAGGCAATCACTAGATCAGCAAAACACAATATCAAGTTCACTAATGATAAGTATGTGCAATGTAATGGAATGCAATGTCAAGTATAATGATGCATGTCTGACCTAGTGATACACACCCGCTGTCTCTCAGTCCAGGACCCATGGGGGACATATCTGTCCATGCATCTGTCGCGGCGCACGGCACAACCCTCGATAATAGTAACCATCGCGGCGCGCGATACGTCCCTCGAAATATAGTATCCATCGCGGCGCGCGATACGTCCCTCGAAATGGTACATCCTCTTTAAGTTATCATTCTTTCTCAATGCACATAACACTTTCACAACCATGTCTCAGAATAATGCAAATGACATGTTCACACAAATAGTGAGGAGATGACCATTTTCATAACATTGCACAGTTCACAACCACACAAACATGAAATCACATCAACAATTATTCAACTAGCCATCAAACCTTTCTCAACACATCACATATAAACAATTAATCACATTGCCTTTTGTTATCCTTTTTTTTCATCATTAGAATTAATCAATGTGGACAAGTCAACCCATCACCAATCCCATCACTTCCAAACATATACCACAAGGAAATACACGCATTCCATACACTTAACAAGAGTTTAGAAATCCACTTGCCTGAATCCAATAAGAATTTACTTTGTGACTTGAGCCTTTCCCATTTGTTGAACTTCCAACTCAAACCAATCTAGTCAAATAATTAACCACAATAAGATTTCAAAACTAAAAACACCCATATTACTATGTGTCTAGTCAATAGCTCGTCCCAAATTTATAATCATGTTCCTAATCTTGATGTCAATTAATATTTCAACTCTCATATTTCTCAAACTCAAACCTAGAGTTAAGTCGTAATTCCTCTGAATAAATAAAATTTTAATTTAAACACTCTACATCTAAAACCCTAATTTATCAATAGTATTTTGATAATTAATCTGCACACGAAATTTGATCGAAAAATAAGTAGAAACAAAAATGTTAGTTGTCAAACTGTTTTACAATCACAAATCAACACTATATCATTATTACACAATAATTAAATAACATTATATTATACTTTATCATATAAAGTACTGTATCAATTCTTATTATTTTATTATAAAAATCTATTGTATCAATTTACTTTATTAATTCTAACTAATACGACTATTGTAATCAAATTTACATGCAATTATGAGAAACTCCACTACCCTTTATATATATATATATATATATATATAACAACTATACTACATGTTCTATTCCCTGCCATTTCAACTATAGAAAGACAAAGATTTGGCATTACCTGATTGTGCAGTTTTCCAATTCTCGCATTCTTCCGCCTTAAGCCATCGCCCTTTTCTTCTTTTCCCCCTTTTTTTCTGAATTGATTATGTTTAAGTGATGAATTTTAACCACTTATTTTATTAAATATAGGTTAAAGTGTATAAGGTCTTAAATAAATTATCACTTTAGCCATTAACTATTGATTAAGTCATTTATCTATAATTACCCATCAGTTAATTAAATCTAGTTAAATGAATATTTAAAATTTCTAAAATGACCTTCCGGGTCATTACAGTTAATTAAAAGGATAATTTAGCTAACTAGTTACAAAAATCAACTTATTTAGTGATAACATACATAATTTAATAATATTAATAAACATGCCAAAAATATCATTATTTTAAAAATAAAATATATTATGATATAAATCAGATTTTCTCTCTCATTGTTTACGCACATGTTTTCTCTCTCATAGATTACACGTTCTCCTATATTTCTGTAATTTGATAGATATTAAAGATATTTTCAATTTCTCTCTCATATTAAAGTTATTTTCAATTTCTCTCTCATTGATATTAAAGTCCTTTTCAATTTCTCTTTCATTGTTTACGCATGTTTTCAATTCTCATTCTAAGTTTGTTTCAAATCAAAGCAAATATCCCCAAATTTCATATTCAATATATTATTATTTTTGATTATTTTCCTTTAATTTCGTTGCAAGATTGGATTTGAAGATTAACATTGATTTGGATATTATGTTTTTCATCTTCCTTATTGTTTGCTTACTAATTTTACTTTTTTTTTAAATTTTTATTGATTTGTTCTTGTTCTTGAAACCTATTTAAGGGTTTGATAATCCAAACTTCTATGGAGGATATACGACGGGGGAAAATGCAGGACTCTGTCGGTGTGCAAAATTCCACAAAAATTCATAACCACAAAGTTGAAGAAGACCAATTTGTTGGAGAAGAGGTAATTTTTTTTTTGCATGTTATGTGTCTTGCATGTTTAGTTGAATTTGTTTAGTAAATATTAAGATTCAAATAAATACATGTTACAATGGGTTTGGAAGTGTATTTTTGTATTTCATATATTTATTGTAGTTTAGTATTCTGCTTTTTCTTTTATGGTGTGTTAGTTATGTCAATGTAACACATATTATGAATTTGATTGTGTATTTCATAACAACAAAGTTGAAGAAGACCAATTTGTTGGAGAAGAGGTTTTTTTTTTTTTGCATGTTATGTATCTTGCATGTTTAGTTGAATTTGTTTAGTAAATTTTAAGATTCAAATAAATACATGTTACAATGCATTTGAAAGTGTATTTTTGTATTTCATATATTTATTGTATTTTGATATTCTGCTTTTTTTGTGTGTTAGTTATGTCAATGTAACACATATTATGAGTTTGATTGTGTATTTACTATTATCGAATAAATTTGTAATTGTACATGGAATTTAAATTCTGGTATAGTTAGTATTTATTTTTGTATTTCATAGTTTTAATGTTTTTTGTATTCATAGATTTGGAAGTGTATATTGAATTTTGATGTTGTTATAATCAGTATGTATTTTGGTATTTCATAGTTTTAATGTATTTTTGTATCCATAGATTTGAAATTGTATATTGTATTTCATATAATTAATGTATTTTGTATTCTGTTTATACAAAAGTTACAAAACAAATTCAAATCAGAATAGTCTTTATAATTTTACAATAAATCATTATATTTAAATTCGGGGAAAAAAAAGCAATGTCAACAAATCCAGAAAAAATAATGATAATTGCATTGATCAAAATACATAAAAATTCAAGAAGCAAATACATATGATTAATAATTAAACAAGCCAAATCGCATCAAATCACAATCAAATACAAAAAAATAAGGTTTAATTAACTAAAATATACCAGACTTTCGATTTTTCTATCCTGTTTATTTTTCGAAAAGCTTTTACCCAGATTATTATCCAAACATAAACCTCGAAAGAATTTTTTTGTAATTGATGAACATCATGAATAATACACTTTTATCGTTCAGTTTTTGTATAAGTTGTAACTGATGTTGAAAGTTTTAAGCATCTGTTACTTTTTATAAATTTTCTCTCTCTTAAATAGCTTCTGTTTGTTATAGAAATTCTGTATTCTTTTTAATTAAATAAAATAATTAAAATATAATTAACATACATAATTAGGTCAAATTTTGACAATATCACTAAATATTGAATGTGTTGACACTATACCCTATTAGATATTAAAATGTTGACATTTTTAAAAAAATTTCTAATTAAAAATAGTCATGTAGCATAATTACCTACTTTAATGTTAGCTTAGTTGTATAATTTTCCCTATGATAAAATACGAAGTTTTGTTAACTTTCATGGTATCAGAGCTAATAGTGTTCAAGATGTTGGTTCAGAAAATTCAAAGTTTTTCCTATCATCTTGGATAAAAATTTCGGATACATGAATTTGGCAAGATATATTTGGGCTTGTTATTTCAGTATCATCTCATTAGCTCCAACATATTCTAGATTGGTTTTTGGTGTTCCAACTTTTCTTATCTAGATAATATATTTTTTTGTATTTGTGATATAAAATTTGAAAATTGTTTTGTGAATTTGTGGTTGCTTGGTTTAGTTTTGGTGCTAATTTATTTCTCTTTTCAACTAGTTTGGCCTCAGATTTTTTATCATTTGTTTTTTCTAATCAATTTTTTGGTTAAATATTAGTTAAAATGTTTGAGGATGAATTTGTCATGACTGAAATTATTTTCAACACTAGCCAAAATTAAAAATGACTTGGAGTTTGTTTTTGCATTGTTGTTGAAAGGCCAAAAGCATTTATTTTGAGAAAAAAAAGTATTTTCTCTATCCCTATTTAGTTGTCTACTTTAGAAATGACACAAATATTAAGATAACAATAATTAGTATCGTGAAATTACAATTTTACCCTTATTTATTATGGTTTCAAAAAGGGTGAATTAAAACTTAGAAATTATCAAAAAGTTTAAGCGAGGGTATAATAGAAAAAAAATTGTCCTTTTTTGATTTGTCAAAATGTACAAGTAAATAGGGGCATCTAAAAGAGAAAATATTGACAAGTAAATAGGGCAAAGGGAGTGTACTTATTTTAAAAAATGAAGCGTTTGGAAAATAATGAAATTGCTTTTAAATGAAAGCAAATGTAGTTTTTCTACTGTTAGTTAGAAGCTAGAAATTTTCATTTTTTTAAAAAAATTAGAAGCAGAAACTAACATATCGCTTTCATATATACATATTTACCAATATATCTCTTATTAATATTGAGTTTCATTTAAATTATTTATTTATTTTTTATAACAAAATTTTATTTTATTTTATTACGTTTAACAATAATATTAATGCAAGAAGAAAAAATCGATTAAAGATTTCAATCCTTCCGAAATAAAGTATAATATTGATTGAAAATTTGAATATGTACATTTGATATAACAAAAATAAAAATTTAATTAATTTATTATAGAAAACTTAAAATAGTTTCTCTTTATAAAATAATTTTAATATTAAAAGTACATTAATGCGTTCCTTTTTTGGTAATTTGACTCTCAAAAAAATAATTTTTTAAAAAAAAGATTAGTCAAACACAAATTGCTTAAGCACTTTTCAAGTGAATTAATCAAACATAAATTTTTTTTTTTCAAAAACACTTATCTGAAAATCTATTTTTAAAAAATATTTCTAAAAATAAATAGTTTTGAGTATGGATATCAATCAGGCTCTTAGAGTATCTTGATTGTTGAAAACTAAACACTTTTTGAGAGCATTATGAGCTTGTTGAAGCTTTTGACTAAGAGCCCGTTTGGATGGGCTTAATAAAAGCAGCTTTAAAAAAGTACTTTTGAAAGTGCTGAAACTTATTTTTAAAATAAGCAGTTATGCGTTTGGATAAAAGGGCTGAAGTTGTTATGCCAAACGTGAAAAGGGGAAAATGGAAGAAAGAGATGTTAGGGTTATATGGGTAATTTTGAGATTATATAAAAATATTAAGGGCAAAAAAAAAAAAATATGGTCAACTTAAAACAGCTTATAAGCTAAAAAAAAAAAGCACCCCTACCCCAGCTTTTAACTTTTGGCTTAAAATAAGTTTTTTTTCAACTTAAAATAAGTTATTTTGAGTATTGCCAAACAGTTAAATAAATCAAAAACCAACTTTTAAGTCAGTTTGACCAGCTTTTAAGCTGAGCCAAACAGGCTCTAAGTTGAATTTGAAAAGAAAGTTTGATGGGAATCTAATTCCCTTGAGGTCTTTTTAATAGGTTAGATTCCCTTTGCATATTCTTATGAGGTCAATCCTCTTAATAGATTTGATTGCCTTTGATTTCATTTTGTTCTACCTTTCTATCCCTTTTTCTCTTACTTTAGCTATTAAAAAAAAATATTTTTCTTATTCTGCTCTTAGAATTGTATCAAACTCGTATCAATTGATAAAATATCAAGATACGAAAAATTAAAATCTTAACACTAAGAACAAAAAAGAAAAAGATAAGTGATAGAGGATGAGACAAAATGAAAAAGAATTGAACACAATGGTTAAAAATCAATCCCTACCTTCAATTGACTTAATTCAACAAAGCACCCATCATATAAAAGCAAGACACAAAAATAGAATTAATATGCAATTATGACTATATGAAAATCAAAACCTCATATTAATAACATCAAAACAAACATCTATAACTCTAAAGAGGAAAGATTAATTTCCTCTTGCAAGCAATCATATCAATTATGATTTTAGTGTTAAACTTCCTCAAGACCATCTTAAAATATGATAAATACATGTTTATTTTCAAAATAGTCAAGTTAAGTAATCATATATATAAAAATCAATTTAGTATATTTTTTATTTAATAATTAATAATTTAAAATAAAAATGTTCGAGCTAAAATATCTTGAATTCAAATTCTTAAAATATCCTCTTAAATCAAATATATTTACCACTTTCTCAATCATATATAAGATGTCTTATGTTTTACAAATATCATTAATTATTTAAACAACAAATAAATGAAAAGCAAAGACGAAACTCTTTGTGATTTTTTTATTTCTTATGAATAGTTTAAATATAATATAATTTATAATATTAAATATCTATTGGTACCTATCTTGAGGTATGCTAGTTTTTCTTTATAATTTCTTTTAAGAGTGTTGAAAATGATAGATTTTATTAGAAAATAGTTCTAATAATTATCTCCACTTCACCAAATATGGAAAATGAAAAATTGTACCACTTGTTAAATATTATATAGAGGTTCAATGTGCTTAAGTGCCAAATTATGTGGGTCCATACCATTGAATTAAACTACATTTACTTATTTTGGATACTTAAAATTAAATCAAGCAATTTAATATTAGGAGTTATAAATTAAAGTGATACTAACATATACCACCTAACACCAGAGATAGAGTCAAATTTTTTGAGAAGTTTAAAAGTGTTTCCTTTAGAAAAAAAAATTAAAAAAAAAAAAATATATATATATATATATATATATTTTTAAAACTTTGGTCAAGCACAAAGTACTACTACAATATTAACGAAGGTATTTTTCAAAATTAATAGGTGAAACACAAATTGATATTCTTAGTCCTCTAAGAATATATTTCTGAGTAGCACTTCAGACAATTAAAAAAAAAAAAAACATTTTTCAGATTTTAAAATTTGACCAAACAGGATATCTATTAGGATATAAAATTCTAAAAGTTTATTTGAACTCAATATCTTTTGCACAAATATATATTAATAGTTCATTAAGTATGTATAAATAGTACTCCTTCGAGTCCACATTAAGTGAATCGTTAAGACCTTTTTCATAGTTCAAAATAAGTGAATTATTCAAACTCTAAAAAAATATTGGACTTTTTTTCACATGTATATTTCATTTAAGGAGATTATTAATTAATTTACATTTTCTAGAATACTACGACTTGAAAATAATCAAAAGAATAATAGTGAAAACCAAAAAGTAGCCTATAGTTTATTTTTATTTTTTTTTAAATATCATACTCAATTCACTTGATATAAACGGAAGAAAGTAACATATTTCTAACCAATAATAAATTTAAAGAGAATGAAATTAGAAAATAGTTCTACTTCACCAAATTTGGCAAAGGAAACTCGTGATAATTTCTTCAAAAATTATGGAGATTTTATGTGCATGATTGCCCAATTATGTGGAGCCCATAACATTGAATTAAATTATAAAATTACTTATTTTGGGTATTTAAATTTGATCAGACTATTTTAGCAGTTGTAACTTTGTTTGATCAAGTTATTGAAAACTTCATTTTTAATAAAAATACTTGCTTTAATAATATTTTTAAAATTGTATAGCCAAACATAAAATATTGCTCAGAAAAAGTTATCTTTTTAAATAAATAAAATACTACTGATAAGAAAATATTTTGTAAAATTAATAGATTTTATAATTTGGCTAAACATGATACTAGTATACAAGTTATATATTCAGGGATGTATTAAAAATCTATTCAATAGGTACAAATATATGATATGTCTGTTGAGATAAAAGATTCTTAAATCGGTAAAATATATAAAAGATAATTGGGTACATAAATAAGTATGTATTACGCCTTAGTGACGTGTTTTAAAGTCGTACTATTTTAAATCCAAAACCAACATATTGTATCATAGTCACTCGTATGTCAACCTTGTCGATGGTAAATCAAAGTTCAATTGAGTTTAGATAAATTTCGAAAAAGCAAAATAAACCCTAGTGTTGAATCTAGACAAATTTCATGCGATGGGGGCAAACATCAATAAGGATGTCGAGTCATAAGAAAGGTATATATGACACTCTATCTCTTAGGACACATTGACAAAACACGACGTTAGGTAGATATATAAGTAAACAAATGTTATACCTTAGTGATTCGTTTTATAATCGTCTGAATATAATCCTAAAGCGAATAATATCACTAGCGAGCTAAATTGTTATAAAATAATAACTTTCAAATTCAATAAATCAAATAACCTATGTACATAAATTCAAAATTTGTATCCACAAGAATCAGATTTCAAGTGAGCGTTCAGTCATTTCAATTAATTTTTACTTCATTTTGAATTTATGAAGCTCTCTTGGATTGTACATTTTACAAAGAACAAATGAAATAATGTTTGTTTGAAGGCACTTAAATACAACTTCAAAGTGAAAAACAAGTTAAAATACAACTTCAAATTGAATTTAAAATTCAAACGCTAGACAAACACTGGAAAAAATATTTCAAAGGAAAAATCATTTTCGCCATTATGGCCCAAATATATATGTACAATATAAACTAATTTTCTTTTTGACCATTATACCCTTCTTTGTTAAATTTACATTTTGTTTAATTAATTAATTTATTAATTATGTTTTAGTAAATGAGAAAGATTTCCGATACATGAGAAATTGACTAATTTTATATTTCTTTCCATACATATATAACTTTTATTTTGACCAATATGTATGTAGTTTTTTTCTTTTTTTTTTCTTTTATAATTAAAAATCTGTAAAGAAAATAGTTCAAGGAGTTTGGGAAATTAAAAAAAAAATTACTTTTGTTTTGTTTTGGAGGGATAAGTTTGAGGGAACAAACGCAAAATTTGAAATAAAAATACTATAGACTTTTTACATTTTCGATTAAATTTTCGTCATCTATTATTGCTTTATTTCAAAAATAAATAAACATTTTTTATGAAAAAATGGATCCTAGCTAGAATTTAAACCTAGTCTGTTGATAGTGAAACTTGATAAATATCTCATAAAATTAATCGAATCACGTAAAAATTAACCCAAAAATATATACTTATGTGTAACATATGATTTAAGTGTTCATTAATTTGGTATAAACTTACCTAGCCAGCAATAATATGGTACTACCATAGAAGCATGCTATAATCAAAATCTGTGAATAGACCCCCTCCCCCCCCCCCCCCCATGTTTCCCCAATCTCTACTTATTTGATTTTAATTCCAAGAAATGAAAAACATTAATGTTTGGAGGGGGTTAGGTGGTGTCTTTGGACAAGACAATAAAACAATTTCCAAATTTCAACAATATTTATCTTCACCCAATGAATTCTTCAAATTTGCACTTTTATCCACTCCTCATGCATTAATTATGCCTCTCATATCAATGGCATAATGACATGGAAGGTGAAGTAGTTTGGAAAAAAACCCTTTGACCTAAACACAAAAACTTTGCTAGGGACAAATACAATAAAGATAACATTTACAAAATACTAAACTTTGTACTCAATTTTACTAAATAATTTTAAATTTTACTTACTTTTATTCTATGTAGTTTTTCAATATCGAAGAGGATAGGGAGATTTTTAATAGTTCTATTGACTGACTGCTTGAACTCTCATTTTGTTAGTGAGTTTCGATTTTTCTACTTCATTATTTTCTTCCTAATTATTTTTTATCCAATATCTACTTATTTTTTTATATGTCAAAAGTGATAACTAAAAATGAGAACATATAATAGAAATATGTGATAAATAAAAATAACGATAAGCAAATTATAAAACTATGCCTTTTTTATTTGTCATGTTCAAGAGGCGTGTAGAAAAAATGAACAGGTAATAATAATGAACGGACCAAATAGTTTACAATTTTAAAATCATTGCCTGACTTCATGGCATAGAAGCATTTATTCACACATTTCGAATGTATCATTTTTTTTTTTTACTAGAAAGTGGATTACAAAATAGGATTTTAATTTTGTTATTTAGCAGTCGGAAAAAAAACTTTTAAATTTTTATTAATTAAGATTGTGATAGAGTAATAAGTACTCATTTATTCTTAATCAGAAATTTTGAGTCCAATCTCGTAAATACAAACTCACTTTTATTAAAAGATATTTTGAAGATATCCATGAAAAATACTTTTAGCCAGAATAATATTTTATCTGTATTTTTTACCTATTAAAACTTTTTAACTTAAATATATTTTAATTAAAAATAAAAAATAAATCAACTTAAATAAATCATAAACTTTATTAATTTTTTTAATTAAATTTTTTGATCATTTAACAAACTCGTTAGAGCATATTTTGGAGAGAGAGATACTTTAGTGATCATTTTGAAATCAAAGGAATGATGTGGGAAAGGTGTAATGACTCTTGAAAAGCACCAAAAAGTTACTCCATTTTATTGAATTTAGAAAGAGAATCTAAGTTTAAATTTTGAGTTCCCTCCTTTCATATAAAGAATTTAGATTTTTTTAAAAATATATGAATGAAATTGATTTAATAATATATATCTCTAATTTTAAAAAATTAAGACTTAAAAAAGAGAAGGAAAGTATGTAAAAATTGAAAAATGTAGAAAGGACAAAGAAGTTTGTCATCGTATAATTTGTTTTTTTAAAAAAAAAATTAATAAAAATTATAACGAAAAAATGAATACTTCTTCATTCTTAATAAAAATTCTCAAATTTGAATTTACATAAGATACGAAATTATCTTTGTTAGAGAACATATCGAATAAAAAAATAATTGGTTTTTAAAAAAAAAAAGTAAACGTGCACTATTTGAGGGGTAAGAGTATTGACACTCTCGGTCTTAGCGCGTTACTAACACGCAACACAAAATCTTGACTAGATTTTTGGGGATGTGTAATGGATAACGACACTTGTATTCTTTCATATTTTTTCTTTTTCCATCTAATAATAATTGTCTAAAATATTATTTTAAAATATTTATAGGGATGTTAATTGGGCAGTGTAGACAGAGAAAGTAGTATTTCATTGTCGATTTTATATGAGGTAATTGATTCGATATGAAATTTAAAAAAAAAAGGTTATTATTTTTGAATCTATTTATCTAAATTAAGCAATAAATATTTGTATGGATATAAATTATTTCAGAATAATTAAGACATTTTAAAATTAAATTGCTATTTGTTATAAAAATATGCAAAAAAAAAATTAAAATTATACTATCAAAAAGAAAAACAAGTCAGTCATGTTAAGTTGGGAATGTAAGGAGTAGTAATTGATTAATTTTTTGTTTGTTTTTTTAAAAACATTAAAATTTTTTTATAAGTTTGTAAAACTATTAAAATGTCTGATTTTTTTGAACAATTTTACCAAATAAGCAATATAAAACCTCATAATATACTAGCGCAAAGCTATTCTAAATAATACAATATTTATTAATAAATTTTTATTTAATGAAAAGTAAACTTGAACATAAGTTATAGTATACCAGTCTTTAATGTAATCCTCCCACATAGTACAAATAATTTTTTTACATTGAATTTTCATTTCTTGATTATATGACTGAAAAGACAAACCTATATTGTTGCTTTGAATCATTTGATATGTAAATAAAATTGATTTAAAAATAATGAATTTAATGAATATAAATGATAAGTGGGGATTGATTTAAAGTAATAATAAATTTTTTTATTTGTGAGATTAACCGTTATATCCTAATCATTTTGAAATTTTCAAATCATGTTTTTTTTTGGGGAAAGTTACAAATTTATATAAATCAGCTTGAAATTATATATCTAAACTTGATTTCGTCTCGTAATCTGATATTGAAACATAAAATCGCATGTTCAAATGCCTACCAACATAATACAAGGGAGTTGTCGGTGAAGTTTTAGAGACACAATATTTTATTCATTAGTTGAAGTATTTTAGAGTTTGAGCTATATGAAGATTAGTTAGATAATGCTAAAACAATTATTTTGATCTCGTTTTCTATATATGGTCATGCCTATTTTTACTTGCTTGAACTCTTTCATGTGTTTCATCAATCAAAACTATTCACTCGTAAATAATATATATTATGTTATATCATATCATCTATTATTAAGATAAATAATAATAAATAGTTACATCATGTCATATTTTTATTTACAGAATGTATTAACTAAAAAAAACAGATTTAATTAACTAAAGTAAATAAGTTGACTATATTCATTTTTTCTTTGATCTCAGTTTAATATATATTGTTTCATATCGTATTAATCTATCTCATCATTTATTAAGTAAGATTAAAAATTAAAAATAAACAATCAATTAGATAATATTATACTTTTTTTAATCTCAATTTCTAGAATACAATTTCCTTTTTAGTGACATATTTTTTTTTATTTAACAAATATTTAAAAACGTTATCAATATTTTATTTATGTTTAATAAAAATCTCACAAATGTATACTCTTCTATTTTAAGCTTTAAAACACTCTACACTCTTTTTATATTTTTTAAAGTTCATATTCAAATGAACTATATAATATAAAAAAATATTTCAATATGCCAATCTAATCACACTCTCATTTATCATTTTTTATATTTTTAAAAATTTCATATTCAATTAGACTATATAATATAAAAGTTTTCAATACGTCAATCTAATCACACTCTATATATTTTAATTTTTTTAAATTTCATACTCAATTAAACTATATAATATAAAAAAATATTTCAATACGCTAATCTAATCACAACACATTTATCATTTGTTACAAGTAAAGCTACTATTAAGAATAAATTTTTTTAAAATAATTATTTTTAATAAATACGATAACTAAAATAGATAGAAAAAATAATTGAGCGAAAAGAAAATGTTTGGTGGGGGGTAGAGGGAACATTTCCCTGTGAAGCTGATGTGAATAGTGAGAATTGTTTTGTCCATTTGCTATAAAAGAGACCCACAAAATATAAGGGGAAGATAAAGACTAGACTTGACAAATAAAGTTAATTTAACCCCCCACCCCCATGTTAAAAGTTGTGGTTCTTATTACTTGTCATCAAGGTAATATTTTATTTTATTTTTCGTCGGATATTTAAAATTTATATTAAAATTTTAATTAAATTTAAATTTTACATTATAGACTCCATTCAAAAATTGGGGTTCAAAACATAATTCTCTATTAGTTCAAAAATTATGGACCTATAATTAATGATGAATCAGTCTCATCATTCTGTATCACAACCCATCTTGGTTGGCTGAGAAATTGTTTTTGCTACTCCAACCCCCTTCAAACACAATCATTTAATCTTTTATCTATTTATTGTATCTTTTTTCCTTTTTATTTTAATGGGCTAGTATATAAAAAAAAAAAAATTTTTTATTCAATTTAATACTACTAAGAATTTTATTTATTAAATAACTATATAAAGATCAAAATATAATTAATAACGTTGATTTAATAAAATACATTTTTAATTAAAAAATAAATTAAAGAGTGTGTCAAATAAATATGACTCAAGTAATGTAAAACGGGGAATATAGAATTGAAGAATTCAAAGTAATCTTTTCTTTAAAAAATAATTTAATCATTAAATATTTAGTACATGCTGATTTGACTATCTAGATTTATATCCTATGAAATTTATTAAAGAAAAAAAATAAATTTTACTATAATTTACCGTTCATAGGGATTGAGCTTGAGAAGATAAACCGACAAAACTTATTTATTCTATCACAATTCACATCATTGGATAATTAATTTTAAAAAAATAGATTTCAAATCTCTTTAGGTATATATGGAAACAATTATAGACCTAAATGGTGATATATTTACATTTTAAAGTTGTATGTTATCACAAAATGGTGATGGTACCCAATCATCCTTAATCGGACAAATTAAGAGGTTTGATAAACATATTTATGATATAATAACCATTTAAAACTTTTAAGATAAAATGATATAATTACAATAAATGATAACAAAAAATATGATATATAGTGGAAGCCAAATCATTGTTGTGCCCCCAAGGGTTTGTGATGTTGGTCATGATCAACTAAAATTGAAACTATAACTATATTTGAGTAAATATAATGTTTGAAATAGAAAATTACAAATAAAATGATATAAAAGAGAATATCCGTACATGTATATAAAGTATACAAAAGTATGGCACGAATACATCAATACATACTTAACAAGTATCATATATCATTCCTAACGAAATAGTAATGATTATTACATAATAAATTAGAGAAAAGTAGAAAACTCATTACCCCCCTCCCAAATAAGGTCATCTTAATCTCTAGGTCATTAAAGTCATTGCTTGAGCCCCATATTTTTTGGAGGTTTCATTTAAATTTTTCTTTTATTTATATATGTTATTTTTTTTTTTTATGAAAAAAACAACAAAATATTTGTACTATGATTTCTACTAAGAAAAATGCATATGTGATGAATATAAACCTGATTTTTTGTAAGAAACAATTTGATGAAAATATGGATAAGAAAATCACTAAATCCCCGGAAAAATCATTAGAGTTGATTACTTAATATATGTTGAGTAGATCAAAGTATTTTTTTTCACTTCAAAATAGATTTGAACCAATTGAAACATATAAGAATATTTTTCGATTTCTTATTTAGTGTTAAAATATGGAGATTACTAGATGATGAAAATTTTAAAACAATATTGCCTTAACCTTGAACTTTCTTTTAACCCATAATAGTTATTCTAATATTGATGGTTTAGATGTGTTTTTTGAATTAAAATTGTTAAGAGAAATAATAAAAGTAGAAGATAATGATCTAATGAAAATACTCAATTAAATAAAAAAAGGGAAAATACTCAAGTACCCCCTCAACCTATACCCGAAATCCTAGAGACACACTTATACTATACTAAGGTCCTATTACCCCCCTGAACTTATTTTATATGTAATTTTTACCCCTTTTTAGCCTACGTGGCACTAGTTCGGAAAAAAAAGTCAACAATCATTGGGCCCACAAGATAGTGCCACGTAAGCTAAAAAGGGGTAAAAAATTATTAATAAAATAAGTTCTGGGGGTAATAGGACCTTAGTATAGTATAAGTGTATCTCTGAGATTTCGGGCATAGGTTGAGGGGGTACTTGGGCATTATCCCATAAAAAACTATCTTTCCCAAATACACATTTTGCTTATAGGATAATGTTAACAATTCTTGTAACTGTTGCCTCAGCCGATTTTTTTTTTCGAAATTAAAATTGATTTAATCTTCTTTAAGATCAACAATGTCTCAAGAGAGATTGAAGTAATTAGCATTATTATCATTTGAATAAAGGATTATTAAAAAGATTGTTAATGACTTTGCATCTAAAATAGCTAGAAAAGTATATCTAAAATAAAAGTATATATGATGAAAAAAATAAAATATTACGGCCCCTCTCTTAAGTTTCGCTTTAGGCCATCAATGTTGTTGAGTCGGCCCTGCTCTCGAACTTGGCACGAGAACTTACTTTAGTCGTTAAACTCTATAAAATAGAGATACTTTAGTACTTAAACTATACGGATGTTTAAATACCCCCGAACACCAACCAAGTTGAATGTTGGGCATTGTTGTGTACGCACGTTTTCATTCTTCCACATCGCTAAGTGTTTAATAAGTATCTTACTCATTTTATATAACCTACCCATTCTTAAAAAGAACCCGACCCGATTCTAAACAAATATCCTTAAATCTCAAATCCCTATTCTCATTCTCTGAAGGATTTTCTTTTCGAATTTGTGGTGTTTCTCGGCGAAAACAAAGTTATCCGGTTAGTAATCTTCATTTGGATGGTTGTAGCATTTGATTGAGTTTAGGGTTTTCGTCAAGCCTATTTTTTTTTTATCTTTTCAAAATAATAGATGAAGAAGAATAAGTTTGAATCTTACCTTTGAAGAACAACTATTTCTTCAAAGATTCAACTTTTAGGTTTGAAGAACTAAGATTTGAATTTATATATGCAGGTATAGACAAACACCAATATTCACATTTCAACAAATGTCATATCCTTGAAGTGACGACAAAGCAGATATCGACAAAAATACAGAGTTTATATGAAAGTGTAGACAAATATCAATGTTCAATCATATTTTGAGATGATGTCAGAGCGGATGTCAAAGAGAGGTGTAGACAAACACCATCAATCACTTTAAATAATTTTCATATCTTTGAAGTGACGACAGAGCAAATATCGACAAGAACAATTAGTTTATATGATAGTGTAGACAAACATCAATATTCTATTATATTTAGATAAATATTATATTTTCGAGATCATGACAAAGCAAATGTCAATGAGCATGTTAAATTTGTATGCAGGTATAAACAAACATCAATATTCAATCTTATTTAGACAAATATCATATTTTCGAGATGATGATAGAGCGAATGTCAACGAGAAGTGCAGACAAACACCAATATTCAATAACATTTAGACAAATGTTATATCTTTGAGGTGCCGACATAACAAATACCCACAAGAACAATTAGTTTATATGAAAATATAGACAAACATCAATGTTCAACGACATTTAGACAAATATCATATTTTTGACATGACGACAGAGCAAATGTTAACGAAAACGTTAAATTTATATACATATATAAACAAACATCAGTGTTCGACCACTTTTAGACAAATATCATATTTACGAGATGATGATAGAGCAAATGTCAATGAGAATGCTAAATTTATATATAGGTATAAAAAATAATTAGTGTTCAACCAATCACATTTAGATAAATATCACATTTACGTGATGATGACAAAGAAAATGTTAACAAAAATCTCAAATTTATATACAAGTATGGACAAACATTAATGTTCAACCACATTTAAATTTTAAGCAAATACTATATTTTCAAAGCAAATATCAACCATAACATTAAATTTATATGAAGTTGAATGCAATATTCTAAAAAGCAAAAAGAATAACTATTTATTTTAACAAGTATTTTTATTGCATGTTATGAGATGTTGCTCTTGTGCTCACCTCACAAAACACAACTATTTGTTTTGATATGTATAATTGTTACAAATTCAATTCTAAATAAGTATCACAAACATTTTAATGTTGATATTGATAATATTTTTAACATAATACTTCAGTTACAATAATAATTCTTTATTTGAATTACCACTAAAAATCTACTAGTACAAGTACTATCTTAAAAAGTGAAAATTAATTCAATTTATTAAAATTTAAAAATGAAAATCTAAAAAAAAAACATATATAGAAAATAAAATATATATAATTAAAAAAAATAACATATCTTAAATAGTTAACCTATTAACGTAATGGACATTGAGAACACACATAAATATATTTTCAAAATTTGAACTAACTATTTAGTAAGAACACTTTATTATTTGATCAAGAGAAAATACATCAAATCTTCCCTAAACTTGGCACGAAAACTCGTTTTAGTACTTAAACTACACGGGTGTTTATGGTTTGATGTGAATTATTTTTAACCTTCCGAGCTCCAGCCCAGTTGAAGGCTGGCATTGTTACACACGCGCCTTTTTAGTGGTCCACGTTGCCTAAGGATTTAAAAAGTATCTTACCCGTTCCCAAAATACAACCCGGCCCACTTATAAACAAATATTCCTAAATCTTTAAGATCCGTTTCCAAATACATCCCGACACACTTATAAACAAATATCCCTAAATACCCTAAGCTCGCGATTCTCATTCTTTCTCTTCTCTCAAACCTAGAAGATCGAATATGAAGATTTCTCTTCCATTAGCGTGAATGAGTTGTTGATTTTAAGGTTTTCATGAAAGAAGCAAAGGATCGCGTGAAGAACAAAGTTACCAGGTTATAATCTTCCTTTAGATGATTGTAGCATTTGACCAATTTTAGGGTTTTCGAGAAGCTTAGTTTTTTTAATCTTTTCAATTTGACGATGGATATGTACGTTACTTTAAGGTTTCACCATGGTGGAAAACTTCAACAAAAACCTCATTTTAAGTATGAAGGAGGTTTGGTCACTAATTGTTTTGACATAAATGTTGACAAATTGTCCTACTTCGAATTTGTTGATATTGTTAAATAAATTGGGTATAACTGTGCTGCTAGTGTTGTTTATATTAAACAACCTAAATGTCAACATGTTGTTGAAGTTAAATGTGATCGGGATATTATGGGATTGTACCTAAATTAAAAAATGGAGATATTGTTGAACTTTATGTGATTCATTTAGTTGAAGAAGCTGTTGTAGCCCCACCAACAATTGAATATCTAAATGATGTGGGTGGGGTGGATGGGGTAGGTGGGACTCTAATGCTACTTTTAATAAGGAATCTAGTCAGACTTTTCAGGATAGTGAAGGTTTCAGGTTTGAAGAACCTGCACAACCTATTGTGGGTGAAGAGTTGAGTGAAGTGTTTGGTAGGACTTTCACTAGTGCTGGAGAGAAATTGGGTAGGACTTCTACTAGTGCTGGAGAGGAATTGGGTAGGGCTTCTACTAGTGTTGGAGAAGACTTGGGTGGTACTTCTTTTGTGCTACTGCATCTGATATTCCAAAACTTGGGTCTAATTGGGAAAGTTAAACAGAAGAAAGTGATGATTCAGACAATGTAGATTTGTCTGATGAAGGAGAAGATGAGTATGGTAGTGATGTTCATGAGGAAGTTATAAATCTTAGGAAAGAAAAAAGGCCGCTAAAATAAAAAAGATAAAAGAAAAAGGCCCTAGAAGATATGAAAGAGTTGATTTAGGAAAAAAGTGAGTTGATTTGGGATATGATGAATATCTATCCAAGAAACAAACTACTTTAGAGGGTAAGATAGCTGGAGATGAGCCCTACTTTGATTCAGATTAAGCTGTTATTTTTGAAATAGATACTGATGATGATGTTAATGAGGCAGATCAGGTTGAAATGCCTATAAGAAGACAAAGAAAAGAAAGAAGAGCAAAAAGAAATAAAAAGAAAAATGTATTTGATCCTACTTGTCAGTTAATAGTTTGGGAGATTGGTCTTACTTTTGAAAGTGTTTAGCAGTTTAGAGAAGCTATTACTAGATATGCAGTTCAAGAACATGTTGAATTAAATAAATATTATGTTAATGATGCAACTAGGGTGAGGGTAAAGTGTACGACCGGTTGTCCATGGTTGTTGTTTGAAAGTATTGATTCAAGAACAGGAGATTTTATGGTGAAGAATTACAATTCAGTACATAAATGCAATGGCATAACCAGAAATAAATTGGTGAATTCAAAGTACTTAGTAGAAAGGTACAAGGACAGAATTATTTCTGAGCCTGGTATTAGAGTTTTTCAGTTTCAAATTTTAGTGAAGAAAGAGTTAAATGTGTATGTGGGAGAACTGTAGCAAGGAAAACAAGAAACATTATGTTGCAACAAATTATGGGTGATCATGTAGAGGAGTTTAAAAGAATTTTAGATTATAGAGATGAGCTATTAGGACTAATCCAGGCAGCACATGTGTGGTGAGACTTAGTGAAGAAACTTTTGAAGGTGGCAGAAAAATGTTTCAATCATTTTACATATGTTTTGATGCTTTAAGGAAAGCATTCAAAGCTGGAGTTAGGAGATGTATAGGATTTGATGGTTGCTTCTTTAAAGGTGTTTCTAGAGGTCAATTACTTGTGGATGTTTGTAAGGATGGGAACAACCAAATGCTACCACTAGCATAGGCAGTTGTTGAGATGGAAAACACATTCACTTGGAAATGGCTTATCAAGATTGTAAGACATGATCTTGAGCTAGCAGTTGGGACAGAATTGACAACCATTACTGATATGCAGAATGTATTTTTATTTTCCTTCTTATTTTTTCATTTATTTTTCCCCATTTATTTATCTATTTTCTTTTTCATTTATTGTTTCATGATATTCCAAATGTTATTAAAGGTCTTAATAAAGCTATTCAAGAACTTCTGTCAAATGTAGAACAAAGAATGTGTGCAAGACATGTTCTAGCCAACTGGTCTATCTATTGAAAAAGTATTGAAAGAAGAAACTGTTTTTAGGGATGTTCCAAATCTACATATGAACAAGAATTGAAAAGAAATTTGAATCATATGGAGAAGTTAGGTACTGGAATAATTGATAACTTATTGTACTACAATATAGAAAGGTGGTCTAAATTATACTTTAAGTTTTTTAGATGTTGTGATAGTTTTGACAACAAAATGGCTGAAAGCTTTAATTCATTGATTTTGGGGGCAAGACACAAAACTATCATCACAATGCTTGAAGAAATAAGGGCCAAAGTGATTAGAAGAATAGGACAATTGAGGTAGTTCAGTGATACTTGGATAACCGACATATCTCCAATGGCCTTAAAGGTATTAACAGAGAACACAACAAAGTCGATGCAATATAACCTTGAATGGAATGGTGAATATGGTTTTGAGGTTAAAGACAGCTGGGCTAACACATTTATTGTAAATCTAGGCACACAAACATGTACTTTTAGATCTTGGATGCTAAGAGGATTCACCTTGTTGTCATGTTATAGCTGCACTTCATTTTAGAAAATTGGAGCCCATTAACTATGTTGCACATTGGTATATCAAGGAGACTTATCTCGAGGTCTATAGTCATTACATTCAACCAGTTACTAACATGGAAATGTGGCCACAATCGATCAACCCTTCTGTATTACCACCTGTTATCAAAACACTACCAGGGAAGCCTAAAAAGTGTAGGAGAAAGGAGCAGAATGAAAATAAAACAGAAAAATTGTCCAAGAGAGGTGTTGATATGACCTGCAGTTTCTTTCATACAAGGGTCATAATAAGAGGGGTTGTCATTTAAATAATCAAGCTAATGCAGGCAGAGGAAGAAGAAATGGGAGAAGAATAAATACTAGTTCAACTAGGTCAAGTGTTGGCTTTTTTACAACATCAACTGAATCACAATCAAGCACAAAGAGAGGAAGAGGTCGACCAAGAGGTTCTACAAAACAGGTATTGTTTATAGTAATTCATATAGTTGTTATTTTACAGCTTTATCAGTCTAATATTTTTGTTAGTTAACTTATATTATAGGCTAGTGCTACTAGAAGGGGAAGGAACTGAAACTGGTTTAGCTGGAACTGGAAGGGGAAGAGGAACTACAACTGGATCTGTTAATGAAACAAGGATTAGTGGTGCTGTCAATGGTTTTGGTCCTACTGGAACGGGTAGAGGAACTGGAACTGATATTGTTGGAAGGGGAAGAGGAACTGCAACTAGTGTAGCTCGAATGGGAAGAAGAAGAGGAACTGGTGTAGCTGCTACTGCTACAGATATTCCTGGTGCTACTAGAGGAGTGAAGAGGCCAAGAATTGTCGGAATGAGGATTCTACATACACAGAGTGGTTTTAAAATCCACAATGTAAGTTGTCTTAAATATTTACACCTTTCAATTGTAACTTATGAATCATCTAAGACAATGTTTATGTTGTGAATGTAGCCTGGATGCCTATGAACTCTTCAATAGTGACCGGAAATCTTGGGCATCATAAACCATGATCAGGATTAAAATGGAGTGGAAAGGATGTTGTAACTCAATAAGGTCTTCAAGAGATGAGAGAAAACAAAAAAAGGAGAACAAGGTCTAATGCATATGATGTTTGATATGGAGACTGCTTTAGTTTGATATTTTAGCTGTTTTTGAAATAATTATGTTGTTGTCACTGCTTTAGATTGATATTTTATCTGTTTTGTGAACAATTATGCAGTTGTGACTGCATTAATTTGATCTATGTTTGTTTTTGAAATAATTATGTTGCAGCTGTGACTGCGTTAGTTTGATCTATGTTTGAAACAATTATGCAGTTGTAACTGCTGCATTAGTTTGTTATTTTAGTTGTCTCTTTTTGAAACAATTGTGCAACCAGTTTTGCATTAATTTTACACATACAATTATGCAGTTGTGACTGCAATAATGTCAATGCAGTTATAAATAAAATACAAACGAAGTACATAAATCAACAAATTGCATTAACATAATAAGAAGAATACACAGTTCATTACAAAAGAGTTTTGCACCTAATTGATTACAACATTTACAGTGTTACACTACTCCAACATTGATCTCACTACATCAAGAGCTTAAGGTAACTTCATTGAACCTTTCTTCTTATACATCACCCAAAAACAATAGCTTATATGCTATTACCATAACACAACAACAAGCGACAAACAAAAAGAGCACTTTCTGACATGTTCTTCGCAATCTATTCTGCATTACTTTCATCTTCTCAACCTCTTCTTCCAACATTTTTAATTTCATTCCTAGACAATCATCATCTTGTTTGAAATCTCCCGGCTTGTCAACTTCTTCATTATCCTCAACCAATTCAAATGCAGTGGCTGAGGTTTGAGATGATTCTACTATATTCTCAAGCTCACCCAATTTCTGTATTAGTTTAAGAATCACAAATTTTGACCTCGAATCAATATTCTCTTTATCCTTTCAACACCAAAAGTTGCAAGATCTAGGACCCTTCAATAATGAAAAAGGATGATGGAATTAGTAATCAAACTCTTAATCGACTAAAATTAAACAAAAATTATGTTTACCCATAATAAGGACATGACCAATATCTTCTTTCGCGGTTTTTGGAAGTCCAAGATGTTTTCAAACGCACAACTAGTCCATGATTACAATAAATATTTTTTTTCGTAGTATAATTATCTTCTTCCATACAAAGATTTGTCAAATTAATTGATCGCATTGTGTTCTACAATTTTGTGCAAGAAGTAACAAGAATCTGGAAAAAACCCAGATAATAAGAAAAAGGGACGAAATAAAAATAAAAATAAAAATAATAGATAAATAAGAATAGGTTTGAAGCTTACATTTTGAAGAACAATTATTTCTTCAAAGATTCAACTTTTAGGTTTGAAGAGCTAAGATTTGAGAAAATAAAGAAAAAAAAGCATGAATTAGGTCAACATTTTTGGATGATTGGGTTAGTGAGGTGAAGAGGAAATTAGAGTTCTACAAAAGAGAAGATTTACATTCAAATATGTAATGGGTCGAATATTACCGTTAGAGGGTCAAATTTTACTTTTAAAAAATGCTAAAAGATGAATTACACCATACAAAGCTGTATCAACACGCGCAGGAGGTTGGAGCTCGAAAGATTAAAAATAATTCACATTAAACATGTTAAGGAGGGTATATAAACACCCGTGTAGTTACTAAAGCGAGTTTTCATGCCATGTTCAGAGGGAATTTGATCAATTATAATAAGAGTCAAATACATAGTTAGCCTCTCTAACTTGTCTTTATTTTTTATTTTGGCACTTTATTTTAGTCGTATTTCATTTTAACCATTCAACTCCTTTTTTTATGTACCTTTTAAATATAAATGTTACTCTTATGATTTCTTTATTTTTATATACGCTCTTCAACTGCAATTTTACATCTTAAAATCGACGTTTGTTCGTTAGTTTTTCGTAATTCGTTTTAAAAAAATTGATGGACGAACATTGACTTATTTAAAAATAATAATTTCTTTTCAAGTTTTTTATATTTGTGTGAAAAATATTCAACAAAAGTGTATCGATTTTCTTTCTTAAAAAAACTAATGACAATCCAACAAAGTTGAGTTTTCGCATTTTTAGTAATATTATTAGCAATGATTTTTGAGATAATGCACAAGTACCCCTTCAACCTATGCCCGAAATCTCAGAGACACACTTATACTATACTAAGGTCCTATTACCCTCTGAACTTATTTTATTAATAATTTTCTACCCCTTTTCGGGCTACGTAGCACTATCTTGTGGGCCCAATGCTTGTTGACTTTTTTTTTCAAGCTAGTGCCACGTAGGCCGAAAAAGGGTTGAAAATTACTTATAAAATAAGTTCAGGAGGTGATAGGACCTTAGTATAGTATAAGTGTGTCTCTGAGATTTCGGACATAAGTTGAGGAGGTACTTATGCATTTTCCCATGATTTTTTGAAGATTAATTCATTTTATCTGCATTGAGTTGAATTAAAAGTTAAAAGATAGCATTTAAGTTAAATCTAGATAACATATATGTGAAAGAAATAAAATACATAATGCTATCTAATTTAACCGATTATTTAAGAAAGAAAATCGACACACTCCCATCAATTACTTTTACGCAAAAATACAGAATTTTTTTTTAAAAAATTTGATATTCCTCCGTCAATGTTTTTAATGAAAACTAACGGATGTATGTCAATTTGTAAATGCATAATTGCTATTCAAGAGCATACATAAAATGAAAAAGAAATCATAAAATTAATTTCATGTTTAAATGGAATTGAAAATTAAAATAAATTATCTAAGTGAATTTACTTATACGTTCAAAAGAAAGTCCATGTATTAAATTATTACTTATAAAATACATAAGACAGACACAAATATCAATAGTGACCTTTATAGTTCAAAAAATCAAATAGTTGAATATCAAGTAGGAAAAAAAAGGTCAAACATGCTCCTAAATTATTCAACTTTTAGTCCAAATATGTCTTTATGGACGTTAGTTGTCATGTTGAACATATCCAACTTATTTTTCATTTCTTTAAATGCCACATAGAATTTCCATGTCATTTTGGCCTTACCACATAACATTTATATGAAAATGGAAAGATATTCAGATTCATAAACACCTAATCCGATCCATAAATCAACCCCCTTTTAAAAAAATTATCCGGCCAATTTTCAACAATTTTGTTTAATTTTTATTTTTCAATAAATTTCAAAAATGAGTAATTAATTAATTAAAAAAATAAGGAAAATATGAAAAAAAATATATAAAATTAGCGCAAAAAATTCATAAATAAGTTTAGGGGCATATTTGACCTTTTTTCCTATTATATATAATGAAATCTTAAAACGATATTCTACTTATTTTGAAATATGTCTTTTATCTACAAATTCCTCTAAAATATTTATTTATATTATGAGACAAAAATATCAAGACACTTCACGTTTATCAAGCATTATGACTCATTGTCTCATTATCTATTCCGTTTGAAAATAAGCGTAACGTTTTTTTATTTGAATTAATAATTAATTTTGTAACTTGTATATGACTAATTGATTATCCTATGATTCATCGAATTAATAATTTAACTTTGTAAATGTTATGATTGATAAGAGTTCCTTTATGTTTTTTTTTTTAAAAATACATATTTTATTTATTTATCTATGTTTACAAAATTTTGAGTAACTTAAAAATTATCGTTATAATAATTTTTTTTAGCAATTTTATAATTTCTCCATTTTAATTTATTTAATTTGTTTTATTTTTTAAATAGTTTTAAAAAAATATTTTAATATCAATTTTCTACGCTATAGATTTAAGAGCACAAAAATTAAAAAATATTTGTTTTTACATATTTTTAGCTCAAAAACACATTCTTTTTAAAAAATTGAACAAATAAATTAATCTATTTAAATAAAAATGTTATATTTCTATATTTTAATACTCATTTATTCTTATAAAAATTGCATAATATTATAAATATTAAAAATTTATTTTAAGTTATAATTTTTTAAATTTTATATTCTCAAGTGTCACGTTTGAATAAGGTATATAATGATTGAACAAATATAACTATCATTACCTTTTGTATAAACATTTTTTAAATCTTTAGTAATAATTCCCAAAAATACAATAAATCCCCAAATCATACAAATCTTTTTATTTTTTATTTTATAACTTTATTTTAAAAGTCCACTATCCTCTATCATTGTCCTTTCTCTTTCTCTCTCTATTTCTTGAAAAAAGGTTCCAACTTTGTAGTGTAGTAGTGAGAGTAGTAGTAGTGAATGTTGAAGAAATTTGTATACCATGGATGGCTATGAAGCTACAAAGATAGTTTTATCAAGAATTCAAAGTTTGGATCCAGAAAATGCTTCAAAAATTATGGGGTATATACTGATACAAGATCAAGGGGAGAAGGAGATGATAAGATTAGCTTTTGGTCCAGAAACCCTTTTGGTTTCTTTGATAAATCAAGCTAAAACTTGTTTAGGAATTTCATCAAACAATTCATCTGCAATGTCAAAATTGAATCTTTTTCATCAATCTTCACCAAGAATCATCATTCCTAACAATGGGTTTCCTTCTTCTTCTTCACCTTCTTCACCTTCTCCTTGGTCTACTAATGGGTCACCAGTTTTTACAAGAAGTCCTAGACCATTGGCTTCACCAGTAGGAGGAGGAGGAGGGGGGTCTAGTTCACTTTCTTATGCTGCTGTGGTGAATGGTTCTACTAATTCTGTTTCTGGGGGTTCAACTACTTCACTGTCACTCCCTTTTTATGACCCAAATAATGATGAGTATGGTGGTAGTGTTCAACAAGCTCAAGTTCAAGAACACTTGTCTTTTCTTGATGAATCATTGGATCCAATTATGAGTCCTAGTGGAAGAAGTGATTCTTTGGTTTTCCCTTATGGGAATTGTGAGGAAACCCCTCATCTTCATCGTAGGAGTTGTTCAGTCAATGATGTTTTTCTTGGTGGTTCAGATGATGGTGGTGGTGGGTTTGGTTGGAGGCCTTGCATGTATTTTGCTAGAGGGTTTTGCAAAAATGGGAATAGTTGCAAGTTTATGCACAGTGGATTTCCTGATTCTTCTTCTTCACCAGATGCTATTGTTGGTTCTCCTAGTAAAGTTGACTCTGTTGAGGATTTCTTGAGGATGAAGGCTTTACAACAGCAGCAGCAACAGAGGTTTGCTGCTGCCTCTCTTATGGCTTCTGGTGCTCATCACCATCCAATTGCTTACAACAAATGCATCAACATCTTGAATGATAACCAAAGGTATATCCTTTTGGACCTTTACATGATATTTCCTCATTGTTAGTTATTGACTTTATAACTTGTAAATGTTTGTCTTGCTAGTAATTTCCTTCAACTTATACATTTTTTTTTTGGGTAATCAGTTTCTGGTGTTTTGATTGTAGTTATTGTATTATGCTGCTGTTTATTGTCTAATCTTAATCTTGATTTGATGTTTATTTTGTGTTTAAAAAACGTTTCAATAGCAACTCATTGTTTAAGGTTAGGTAGTTATGCTTAGACTTTTGGTTGGGACATCATGTGGAGGTTGAGATTTGGAATATTGGTAGGATATTTAAAAGGTATCTTCATGTATGGTCTGAAATGCAGATCAGCTGCTGCGACATTTATGATGGGTGAAGAATTCCACAAATTCGGTAGGTGCCGTCCTGATAGAAATGATTTTTCAGCAATGGCGTTGGGTGGCATCTCAAGTTCAAGTTCACGACAAATTTACCTAACATTTCCTGCGGATAGCACATTTAAGGAGGAGGATGTGTCTAACTACTTTAGGTACGTGGTGCTTATTGTGGAATGGATTCTTGAAATCGTTAAATGGAATGAAAATTTGACAGTAACTTGTCTTGTGTAATTTGTTTTTGAAGTATGTATGGGCCTGTCCAAGATGTTAGAATTCCATATCAGCAGAAGCGAATGTTTGGATTCGTTACATTTATCTACTCTGAAACTGTTAAGATGATCTTGGCTAAAGGAAACCCACATTTTGTGTGTGATTCTCGGGTACTTGTAAAGCCCTACAAAGAAAAGGGAAAAATCGCGGATAAGTATGTAAAGATGATCACCCTGTAATGTTATTTTGAGTTATTGCATCTCCCTTTACTCATAACTAATGTTTCATTGTTGATTAAACTATAAAGGAAGCAGCTTCAGCAACAACAACATCCAATTGATAGAGGAGATCTGTCGACCTGTTTAAGCCCATCAGCTCTTGAATCTAGGGAGCCGTTTGACCTTCCCTTTGGTAAGATAAATGATCTGGATTTCTTATTTTCTTGTCAATAGTCTGATGGGTTGTTTGAGCTTGAGAAATATCTCTTCATATCCAGGAGCAAGAATGTTATATAATTCACATGAGATGATGTTGAGAAGAAAAATAGAGCAGGAGGCTGAATTACAGCAAGCCATCGAACTTCAAGGCAGAAGGTTAATGAATTTGCAACTGCTGGACCTGAAGAATCAACATCGCAATGATCACTTCCCACCCAGCCTCTCTCCTGGTCTTCCAACGGCCTCCCAGATGCAGTTTCACTCTCCAAACAATCACAATCTTGTTCCTGTGTTGAATGACATTGATCAAGAAGTCCCTGCAGGTTAACTTTTAAGACATTTTTAAGTTTTCTTCTTTAGCTTAATAGATCTAGTGCTAACTGATTTTACTTCTTTTTATAGAAAGTAACAATACTCATGAAGCTACCAACGCCCCCCATAATGCAGCTGATGAAAAGGTGCCTCAAGAAATGCTGCCTACTGATTTTGGGCATGGAAGTAGCAGCAAGGAGCAGCGCTCCAATATTGACAACTCTAATCTTCAAGAAAGGTACTGAACTACGATTTCTTTAATGTAATGTCAAGATTAATAGCATAAATTTCAAGTTCAAGATGGCAGTTGAAAAGTCTTTTGTTTCTTTTCCCGATTGATGATGTCAAATTTTGCTGGGATTGATTTAAACCTATTGCTAATAATGTTTTGGATTCTGTCTAATGGTATTGACGTTTGTTTGGTGGTATTGAAACAGCTTCGAGCATATCCTTCCCGATAACCTTTTTGCTTCTCCTACAAAGTCAGCTGCAGAAAACCAGGCCGCGTTCTCCACTGATTCAGCTGAAGCTGGCGTTAGTTCTCCAATAACTACTGCTACTTCTAACAATAATATCCCTATGCTTCCTACGACAACTACCCTCAACATGGCTTCTCTTAAATCATGTTACTTCCACAGGCCAAGGTACTTGATCTCCACATCTTTTCTTCTTCCATTATCTTTGCATTTTTTAAAAAAAGAGTGAAAGAAGTTAATTTGAGGTGGTCGTTGACCAGGTTTACTTCTGGGCAAGAAGCCATTGAAATGTAGGTGTTAAGAGTTGTGCATGGCTAGCTAGGAGGGATTAACTTAGGTTGGTTATTGTTATTCCCGGTTTCCAATTTCTTGCCATTTTTGTTCTAAATGAGATTCTCTAAATGTTGTTTATGCAGAAAAACGCATGAGTAGTAGCATATACAAGAAGTAAAAGTCCTCTAGCTGTATAGCCAAACAATACCCTCAACAGAAGAAAAGATCGATCTACCGGTAAGGAAGATATTCTCAAGATTGTTGTCATCATCAATACCATACTACTTACAACAAATACATAAATGTATACATAAAGGACAGATGAACTGATTAATGGGAGTGGGGTCTCTCTCTCTCTCTATATTTTGTACCCTCTTTGTAGTTGTGTGCTGGACCACACTGAACAATAGCAAAAATTAAAGGCAGGCTAGTAGTAACCCCTTAGTTATGATGGTAATTTCCTCCCTTTTCTCTGCTTTTACTGTTGTAACTTGCTATGATGTAAAAAATTGAAGTCGAAAAAATGAAAATGTCTTTTAGATCACTTTCTGTCAAATTGGGTTCCAGCTTTATCTTATGCAGATCTTACTTTTATCTCGTGGAGATAGAGAGACTGTTTCCGAAAGGCTGTCTTGGTGATTAGAGTTACCTTGGTAATAAAGTGGTAGGTACATGATGTAATGGTTTGGACACTAGTATTACCAAAAGGAAGGTTGGGGGGGGGGGGTAAAGAAAAGTGTGTTCTTTTGTGCTATCAAAGGCTACTTTAAGGGGGACTCTTTTGTCTCATTTTGTGGTTTCTTTTAGGTGGACATGAGGGTTGAAGGGCCATACTATCACATGGTTACTGACACCATTTGAATGGTAGTATCAAGGGTACCTACCCCTCCACTCCACAACTTTCACTTTCACTCCCCATAGCCTTATTCATACTTAAATGTGTCTTTGGACTTTTGTTTTTATGGGTACTGCTGCCCCCCTTCTGTTTTAGCATGCTCTCCTATTCATCTATTATGTACACATGTGCACCCAAATTATCTTCTAACCAATATTATATAGAGTCTAAGTAGGATTTGTTTATAAATATAAAAAGTGATTGATGTTTGTATGATTGATGATTGTATTATCGACCACCCTCTACTTGACTAATTAAACGTAGATATAGTATCTCAAACCCTTGTAGGGGGCATGAGGTCTTAATAGAAAACCGAGAAAAGTGTTGAAAACACTCTTAAACTTGGCTAGAATAGGGGTGTATTTTACTCATTTTGCAAAAAGGGGGTGTATCTAAGTCTAGTTAGTTAAATAAAGAGTTAGGTGAAGATCTTCCTTGAGTAGATATTCATGTTTTTCTGTCTCTTGATTTTCTGTGGTGTTATAAGTCCAAGATAATAATAATAGATAAATAATATAATAAACTTAGAAATGTGAGCTTCCACGAAACAACATGTCCCATACAATTATGTGATATGGTTTGTACATAAAGGTACGTTGGCCTAGTTGAAAGTTCATATTTGGGACTTTTACTTCAGTACTTTTTTGCTCTTTTTAATGACTTTTACTTATCGATTCCAAACTATGAAAGTGACTTGAATTTTTTTTATATATATATGAAAGAAAAAAAGTTTATGAGCGCGAAGCCTTGAAAACTTATACTTGATATGTTGAGTGATTTGATTTGTTTGTTCAACAAACATGCGGTACAAACTTATTTTGAACCTATTAGTTGTAATAACGGCCTTGAGTTAATTGATAGATATTATTCTTGAACAATAGGAATATTCGATTAATTAAGTGGTTTGTTAATTTAGTAAAACTATTGGACAATCATTGAGAAAATTTCTTTCTATTTGTGGGGTATCTGAAATTGAATGTATAGATATCACTTTTTGTATGTGATCAAGTGAGTTGCACATCAAACAATGTTTGCCCTAAAAAGAATAATAGTTAAGTGTTATAATTAATTGGATTAACAAATATAATAGTTTTGTAATAGTGTCTTTTTTGGATTTAGATGACACATCTTTAAAGCTTCATAGTTAAATTTTCAAGGTTAAAATTAAAAAAAATATGTTTGAATTTGAAGTTTAGTTTTGCCAACCTCAAAAAGGTCATTCTTATTTTTTTATCTCCATTAGGTTAAAAATATTTTTATCGTTACGTCCTAGTTATAAAATACTTTCCAAAAAATATCCTTTTTTATAACAATTGCTCCAAAATAATAAAAAATAGTTTTTTTTTTTTTTTTTTTTGTGTGCGCACGCGCATATAATAGCATAAAAGAAAATAAGTAGCGCACACATGTAATGAATTATGAGTGTGTTTGGTATGTTTTTTCAATTTATAATGCATTTATTTTACTAACTTTAAGAATGATACGATAAAATAAAGGTGTAACTTACTAAAATGACTATAATTTTAAGATTATTATATTGAAATAGCTATAAGTATCATGATAATTTATACTACTTTTCGTAGTTTTAAATTATCTTAAGCTTAAGTTGAAGCTATAATATTTTTGAGCTAAAAATATACCATGGGTTAAATTAATCTATTTTAAATTGTTCAAAAGATATATTGGCCACCTACAGACATGCTATGGTGATATTTTTTGTGCGACTGTTTAGGACTTTGATCTATTTCCCTATATACAAATTATTTACTTATTTGTCTTTTAATTCATAACTATAAATTCTAACTGTTAAACGAAATGATGATTTTTTTTTAGAAAATGGAGTATTCTTTTTATTTATTTGAAGTATACATACAGTGAAATCTTTATAAGTTAACACTCGTTAAATTGATAATTTCTGTAAAATAATATTTTTCTTCGGTCCCAATTTGGGTCAATGAAAAAAATCACTAATTTCGATAAGATAATATATTTTCAGAAGACCCTTATATAAATATCTGGTCCCATTAATATCATAAATTAATAATTCTTTAAAGTATAAATATATCTAAGACAATTTAATGAAATATGATTGTATTGTGTTTTGTTTTTTTAATTAAAATTGACATCTAGTCGAAGCTCATCTCTAACTTTCCTTATTGCATCTAAGAGCTCCTGTGTTTTCTTTTCGAACTGTACCATAAAATTATGAAGAGTTTTAGATGCGATTAGTGTTTCTTTACGCTTAACTGGTTCCAAAGGTATAGTATCATCTTTAACTTCATCATCAACATTATTTTTTTCGATGGTATCCACAATATCTTCTATTTGGACCTCTGAATATATATCACTTTCACTTGGATAATCCAACAAGTTATTGGAATCTATTTTATTATGGTAAACGAGATCATTAATCATTTCAAATTCATGAATGAAGTTTTCATAAGTAGGTTCATTCAAATTCTCTAAGATTAAACCTCCCAATAAGTTTTACAGTGTCAAAAATAATTTGCTATTATCTCTTGTAGAACATTTATTGCCAAACAAGAATTGCAAATTGATAGCATCCAAAACATTGATCTTTGCTGGATCAATTTTCTCACTTCATAACCTTCTAATATCCTACGATAAAATTTGTTCGACAATACATTTTGAAAGCTCTTATTATCACAAACATCACAAGTTTGAAATTAGTAAGATACAATAATTTTGAAGTGTTTATTGTATTTTATGTGTGATAATATTTTATGTGAAATCAATAAATATGATACATAAATTAGTAGGATACAACAATTTTGATATAATCAAAATTAACCTTCATCAAATCTCAAATCATTCTTTAAATAAAAAAAATATTAATTTAACGATTAAATAATATCTCTATAAAATAATAAAATTTCATGATCCTATCTATATTAATTTATAGAGATTTTAGAGTAAATTTAAGTTTAAGTTTTACTTATACAAAAAGTTGTTTTCACTATTTATTTTGTTCTTTTTTTGTATCCAGCCAAGAGATATATTATGGAGTTAATGCATTACATTTTTTTTAATTAATTTTAATTTAAGGTGGACATCCACCAAAATCAATTGTAGAATTTAATTAATTGGTCACTACTTACTAACCTTCGAAAAGATCGATTGAGAGTGACTTCAATTATTTTAATTTGACATCTCATTTGACTCCTCATATTTTAATTTATTTCTGGAATTTTTGTTAAATTTTCTAATTTTAAATTTAAATATGTTAAATATATCAAATTAATTTAATCGTGTGATTTGAAATATACCAAATAAAAAGTTAAAATTAAAATTAAACAGTTACTTAAAAAGAAAAATATTTATGAAATTAACTAAAAAGAAATGAAAGGACTGACAACCGCTTCTTTTCTGGAAAGAACAAAATTTAAAAATATTTAAAATACATAAATATCACAAATGAATAGAATTATTCGTATGTTACATTTAGCGTAGTCGTGAAAAAAATTTGAGGAGGATAGAATTTATCCCTATATATTCAAGAGGCAGAAAGTCTGTTTTCAATAACTAGACACATCAAATCGCTCAAATTCTTGCTTTCTTTTTTCATTTATTTAACACACTATCTTGAAATACTTAAATTTATATTCTCTGTGCTTTATTTAACTATATCTACTTTTCGTGTCAACTAAATCTATCTTTAAATCCTTAATAAACGAATATAAAACAAAGAGTTAAATTAAGACGCATACCTTATACAAATTCAACCATACCGTTTTTAGGATAAATAATTATATTTGAAAATTAATTTTTCAAACTATATTGAATATATTTATGAGTATTGATTTGAAATAGGTTAAAGTCATATGCGGTCCCTTAAAGTTGTCTGCAAAATTCATTTAGACACTTCAACTAGGACTGATACCTATTGAACACTTCTATTGTTCAGAATAAGTACCTATTTGACACTTTTCACTTGACATGGCAAGAAAAGTGTAATACACATTCATTCAACGCGTCAGAACGTGCTTTTTTTTTTTTTTAAATCTCTTTCTTCTTCCTTCTTCCTTAGTCATTTCTTCCAAAACAATACCATCTCTACCGATGATGTTGCCACCAACACCTTCCACCATTTTCTTTTCTCATGCCTCCTCTTCCTCCCTCCCCCTCACCTCTATCATATTCAACTATCGAAACACCATTACGATTTTATTCTCCATTTTCTTTAAATTTGTTCGATATTGTGATCTTATTTACGGGAAAAAATATAGACTCATACAATGACTATTCTATTTCTTCTTCCATTTTTTTCTTATCGAAAATATATCTACAAATTAGATTTAAAATAAAAAAATGAATCTGCTTAGATGATTATGTAGTCAATGATTTTATTGATATCTAAAATTATAAATGGTTCATATTTTGTAGGTTCATGTATTGAGTAATTTTTATGTATATGCAATTTGCTATTTTCAACTTAAAAAAGAAGAAGAAGAAACAGATTTGAAAACAGAATTGTGGGTTAAGAGGATTTCAAGGTGATGACAACTATGGTGGAGGAGGTGGCTATGGTGAAGAATGAGATTTCAAAGTGATGACAACACTTTAAATTTTTCTTTTTTCTTTTTTTTCCCCATCAAAATGTCACATGTACATAATTGATTTGTCCATTTTCCACATCATCGCGAGTGTATTACACACATTTCATAGTTTTAGCTGATTATCACAAAAGTATTCAAAAGGTTCAAATCCGAATTAGTAGAGGTGTCCAATAGGTACAAGTCTTAGTTGAGATGTCTAAGTAAATTATGCGGACAATTTTCAGGATTCGCATATCACTTTATCCTTTAAAATATGTACAATTTGTCCATAGCAATGACGTGTAATATTCTGATTCCTTACATCATTATTTTATTTGTCTGAGTCACATGACTTTAACACTTACATGTCTATAGCATAGCAAATCTTTGTACTCAATTCTATAACATGGATATTATTTCCATCAAAGGGAAATTTCTTCTTTAGCATTTGTATTTGTACCTAAAATAAAACAAAACAAAAAAATCAATGTTGTCTTTAATAT
The DNA here is from genome assembly GCF_036512215.1 of Solanum lycopersicum. Lineage (NCBI taxonomy): Eukaryota > Viridiplantae > Streptophyta > Magnoliopsida > Solanales > Solanaceae > Solanum > Solanum lycopersicum. The sequence continues at coordinate 56,111,471 of NC_090810.1, read as the reverse complement.
CATCAATATTTTTTTGTTTGTAAAGAGAATAATATTAATGAAAAATAAAGGAAAAATTACAAGGATAAATAAATATAATTAGATAAACATAGCTGTAATTTATTTAATTAAAAATTATCATTCATCATTAACTTATAAGCATTGTTACTGTAGACATTGAAATTTTGTAGGACTCTACAAGATGCGTTCAATTCGAGTTGGGACTCTACAAATTGTGTTCAACTCAGATAAGTATTCTTGGAGGCTACTCAACCCTAAACCCTAGTTTATGCCTATATAAAGGGTACTAAATTCCCTTAAAAGCATCTCGAAATATCCACAAAGAGATCAAGATCTCGAAATATCCACAAAGAGATCAAGATCTCGAATTCTCCACAAATTGATGGATTATTCATATAGAGAGGTCAAATGTAAATCATCCCTGTTCGAGAAATACGCTACTAACGACCCTCGAATCATGGATAAATCATCTTAGAGAGTAGAATCAAGGGAGGAACAGATTTGTACTCACAATCTTGATGAATAAAATCATGTTTCTTCATATTTTATTTGTATGGTTTGTTTATTTTCCATATGTTTAAAATTTGTTGCAAACAATTACATAGTCTATATTTAGAATTTGTGTAATTCGGCTCCTAATTGTATAAATTCAGAACTTGTGTCTTTAATATCTAGTTGTATAAGTCTAATTGTTTGAATCCAGAATTTGTATATTCTTACCTTAACTTGTACATAATTATTATCCTGTTAATATATTTGATTTGTATGAGTTCTGAAAATTTTCTAAATGTATAAACATAAAATTTGTATAGACTTAGCATTTTGCATATTGACAAACAAATTATACGAACAGAAATACCCATAGCAAATAAAATTATAATTATAGAGCGTGATTAGCCAAACTGTAGCTAACGAAGCTTATAAGTTTAATCTCTTTGCTATTTATAATTTTTTTCTCAAAAATATATCTGATCATGAAGATTTATATAACCATCCCTATTTATTTAAAGTTGAGGCATTGTAATTGACTATAAAAAGAAAGCGTTATTTATTTTTATTATTCTGCACATGAGCATGTTTGTCAATAACAATAATAATATATTCTATGTAATTTTATAAGTAATTGCTAAAAACATAGGATTTACACAAAACTTATTCTTATTAAATAAATATTAAAAATTTATTTTCGATAGATCGTTAATTTTCGTTGCTTATAAAAGGTTTCTCATAGTTGACAGTAGTGCAGAACACAAGGTAGCTGTAAAGGTTTGACACCAAATTAAGGTAACTTATTACTTACTATATATAATGTTTGCATAATATGAATATTTAAGGGTGCGTTTCGTACGAGAAAATATTTTTTGGTCAACCAAACATGGAAAAATATTTTTTCATAATTTTTGTAACACAATTTTTTTTATGAAGAACTTTCTGGAATTTTTCTTCTTTAATTTGTGCAAAACACGCCCTTAATTTGATTAACTTTATTATATTTTGATCTTTCAGTTCGTAACTTGAGAAACTAATTGTAACATGAGGAATATAAGATGATAAATCGAATCTTCACTTATGAAATAATAGTTTACGTAATCAATCATGAACCAAGTTGAGCTACTAAGATCTCCCACGATATGTCCTATTTTTTTCTTTCAAGGTAAGAAAAGAAAAATCGAAAGTTTTTTTTTTTTTTAAAAAAAGACATTAAAATAAAGATAAAATTACACAAAAGATTATACTATAAACCAATATTAAAAAATAAAATAAATTGGAACTTTGTTTAGGAAAATAGTTAAACATGTTTAATAATTGGCAAGTGAATTGAATGCAAACTTATTAGCAGCAACTAAAAGACATATTTTTGCTCTCTTTTATTTTTCCTTATAAAGATTATTGATTTAAGAAAAATAAAAACAAAATTTCTAAATATTGACATGATTTTAATTTTTACAGAAATTATGGAGGAAGGCAACAACTCATTCAAATATTCAGGTATGTGTTTTCACTATCCAATCAATTCTAATTCTAACTAGACAAAGATTTTTTTAATAGAAAGATTATCTATTTCGAAGGTTTATATCTGAGATATTTGATTTAAAATAAGAAAATACTTACTATTTTATTAATAGTCTCAGTGGTTACTTATTACATCAAAAGTGATCTTTATGACAACAGCTTAATTGTCACTAAGTCTATTTTTTTGTTTAGAAACAATTAATATTTTTTGTAAATGTCCGTGAAGCTTATAACAATATTGGATCTAATATCATTTAACTAATGCTGGTAAAGACTTTAATACTCTTTGTTAATATGCACATTTATTGCTGTTAAAAACTATTTTTGTCGCAGTGAATTTACCTATTAAAATGTATATGCATGTATACACATCTCTAAAACATAGTTATATATATATATATATATATATATATATATATATATATATTATACATATAGTTATACACTATTTATACAACATATCAATATATTACATAACTATTTATACAATATCGATATATTACATATATGTATACGTCCATTTTTGTGATTAAATCAGATAAGAAAAAGAAGTCAGATCTTGCAAAACTTCAAAAGGAACATGATGAGAAAATGGCAGCAATAAAAGAGCTCAAGAAAAAGAGAGAAGAAATGAAGCTTCAATTGTCAAAGAATAACATTTCTGAGGAAAAGAAAGAGACTTTCAGAAAATTGACTGAAAAATATCAAAAAATGAATGATGAATATAATTCCCTTTTAGGTTAGATATTAAAGGGAAAAGAGTAGTATCTTACTAATAAAAATTATTTTCTATCGTTCCATAATGTATCGTTTTATATTATACTAGTTATTATGTTATATATTGTATCATGCATGTTCATGAATCAACAACAATATACCTTGTGGTGTTGTAAGAATAACAATAATATATCAATGAAATTCTACCGTTAGGATTTGAAGAGGCTATGATATACACAAATTTTAACCTTGTGTCGTCTCTAGTGGGGGTGGAGCCAACCTTCTATTAAGAGATTCATGAGAACCCCTTCGGCGGAATATATTCATACATGATTAAAATTATTTTTTACGTATACATAGTAGATATCAAATCTCCTTTAATTAGTTCATGTGTTTAGTTCTTTAGATTTTGATCTTCCTTATTAAAAATCCTAACTCCATCACTGATCGCTAATGAAATTGTTAATTTGTTGTTCCAAGGTTACTTTTGTAAATTGCTGATCCTCATGACATGAAGTGATTCTCTCTTATCACTAATAAAAAAAGGCGACTTTCATATATTCGAGATTAAATTAGTTTTTGTTATGGCTAATAAGTAGATAATCTACTAACGACAACAAATTCAGCATAATTTCGTAAGTGATGTACGAAAAAAGTAATGTGTTATCAGTTTTATCCTATCTTGTGAACGTAGAGAGAATAATATGATTCATATCACTATTTAAAATGCTGAAATTAGCTATGAACTTCATCATTGATCCGTCACTATTTCGCTCCAAGATAGGTAAATTATGTGGTTCCATATTGAATTTGGCCATCCTTCGCTTTTTTCTATGTACTAGATACTATGTTAAAGATCTCTATAATTTCAAGTATGGGTGTACAAAGAAAATCGATAAACTGCACTAAATCGATAAATCAAATCAAATTGAGAAAAAGTCCGATTAGTAATTTAGTTTGCTTTTGGTTTGGTGATGGAAATTTTTTTGTCATAATTAGTTTGGTTGGATTTTAACTAAAAAACAAAAGTCAAATAGAATCAACTCAACTCAATATTACATGTATATAATTTTTAAAAGTATTTACATAAGAATATTTATTGTAATGCAACTTATGCTCTCTCTCCAATTTTATGTGAGTTAGTTTGACTTGACACGAAGTTTAATAAATTATGAAAACTTTTAAATTTTTTAGTCTAAAATAAGTGATAAATATTTATTTAATTATAAAAATTATTTCATTAAAAATAAAATAAATATTTAAAAATTAAATTATTATTTAATATAAAAATATATCATCCTTTTTGGGACTAACTAAAAAGTTAAAATCATATAAACGCAGACAAAGGGAGTAAATACTAATACTAACACTGGGTTACTTTTCTCCCTCGATATATCCAATAGAAGCCTCCAAAACAAGTCCTTAACAATTAGACTATGATCTCATCAAATTGAGTAATAGATATACGTATTTAGATAATTATATCTTAGTATTTGTCTTCTTTTAAATATATGTAATTAACAGAATTATATCAGATACATGTATTTATGCACAAATACATATATCTGAATAGCTATATTTTCATCTCCGTCTTGTTTTAAGTATATATTTATGCACACATATATATTAGATACATCACAAAATTGATACTAAGTAGACGTACTTATGCAAAAATTCATTGGATATATTAATGCATTTTTTATATTGAAGAAATGAAATTGATATTGAATACATTAGATATTTGATATTGGATACACTGTGTGAAATTGATATACACACATGAAATGAATACATCTATGCATATTTGATACTGAATACACAAATACATGAAAGTGTGAAACATAGATACACAAATGTAGAGGGATAAGAGAGGACAAAAGGAGAGCGACAGAAGAGAGAGGTGAGATACATTTTTCAAATATAGTGTATCTAGAGGCAACTCAATCAAGATAAGTAATTATAGAAACTATGGATTAAATTGAGTAATAGATATATGTATTTGGATATTTATGTCTTAGTCTTTGTCTTCTTTTAAGTATGTAATGAACTCATAGTTACACCATATACATGTATCTATGCACAAATACATATATCTGAAATAATTATATCTTCATCTTCATCTTGTTTTAAGTATGCATTTATGCACAAATATATTAGATACATCACAAAAATTGATACTAAGTAGATGTACTTATGCACAATACTGGGTACATTAATGCATTTTTTACACTGAATTAATGAAATTGATATTGGATACACCAGATATTTGATATTGCATACACTAGATGAAATATATATATATATATATATATACACACACGTACAATAAATACATCAATGCATATTTAATACTAAATACACAGATACATGAAAGTGTGAAACATAGATACACAAAAGTAGAGGGATAAGAAAAGACAAAAGGAGAGCGAGAGAGGAGAGAGACGAAATACATTTAGTAGATATAGTGTATCTAGGGGCAACTCAATTAAGATAACTTACTATAGAAACTATTGATGCTTTGAGTAATTGCTACCTATAATAAACGGGTTTTATGTTGTTTGCTCTCTATTCATTAGTTTTGCATTGGTTGAGAAAGTTAAATACTTAATCATTTCATATTTCTTTTTAGTATTTAGTCATGTAACTAATATTTATTAGAGTTATTTTAGCATGATTTTATACTTTATACGGTTTTTTTATTAAATATTCTATCGTCAACACTTATTAAATATTGTTATGTTTTTTAAGAAATATTCTAATTATTTATATCTTGCTATGACTTAAAAAAAATATTTGAAACATAAGTTAATTATATGATTGTAGGAAAACTTTATAGAAAAACCTAAGAAGACCAAAGAATCCAAGAATATTCAATATTGAAAAATCCAAAATTTATTAATTTGATTTATAAATTTATAAAATTCAACACAAATAATCTAATTTAATATATAAAAACTTACATCAACCCAATCCATATAGAAGAGGATACTGAATTTTTGTTCCTATTGCGCCCTCTTGAAAACTTTCTTTTAAAAATGTAGTTTATTTATTTCAGAAGGAAATAAAAAAATTAGTGTAAACTATTTTAAAAAATTCGCTTATAGCTACTCAAAAATAACTTAACTATACTTCATAGTTATAATTTGATAATTACGATTCATAGCTACATGATAGAGGGAGGAGAGAGGTGAGCGAGATTGGGAGAGAGAAGAGAGGAAAGAAGCGAGCGAGGGCAGAGAAATATATATATATATATATATATATATATATATATATATATATATAAAACTGATATAAAAATATATATTTGTATATCCGGCGAACGTGTCACGCCCCGAGTCTTTATCCTGGACATGACACAAACATATTTTATACCAACACAAACACATTTTATACATTTGCATTTTTGTATAAAGTGAGAGAGGCGAGTGAGCGATATCTAGGAAAGTGGCGAGCGAGATTTGTGAGAGTAGAGAGAGAGGGAAACGAAAATATATGTATATATATAATTTTCTCTCACTTTATACAAACACATTTTATAAATTTGCATTTGTATAAAAGTGAGAGAGGTGTGGGAGAACGACTGTGGCGAGCGAAATTCACCAGGAGAGACGCAAAATAGCAATAATTTGCTATGGGGTACAATTAAATCAAACTATGTTTATAATATTTAATTTGAATTAATACTTTGCTATTATATACAATTTTCCCTATATATTTGGATGAATTGCAATCCAAACAATTTTTGCTCAATTCATATTCAATCTATCCAAATCCAATCCAATCCAACCATTTGTCACATCTAAAAATGCCAAAAGGCTCAGGTGCAGAACTACAATTACTTTTGTATTTTCACTATTATAATTTATTTTAAAACAAATTTTGAATGAAAAATGAGGCCCGAAATTTAGTAGTTTCAGTGTATGATTTTATTGAAAAAATATTAAAATTTGACAAAAAAATAGAATGCTTTAAAAAAAAGAAAAGAATGGTTTTCTATTTCTTCTAGAATATATATATATATATATATATATATATATATATATATATTATATAACTTTGAAATAAACTATTGATAACTTCATATTAGTAAATAATATTTTTTGTAGTAAAATCTAATGTAATATAATCGGAACATATGATTAATATCACAATAATTTGAATTATGTTATATAATATAAATAATAATAGTAATAGTACTAAATAATATAGTTGTTAAGTATGATATCCTTGTTTTCGTACATATAGTATCTTTGCTTTTACTAGTTGTCTTTTTGGTGGTTTGTTTTGGTTATCCTTTCTTCTTTTTAGTATATGACCACAAAACAATATTCATCCACTTAATGTTTAGGGGGTAGTCAACCTAACTATAATTGACTTTTTGATATTTGTTTGTATGTATTATATATTCTACTATACACATAATTCATATCAAACAAATCACATGAAGTACATTATAAAGTGACATATCAAAGAAATTTACATTCAATATGGTAGCTCATTTATTAAAAAGCATACTACCAATAAATAGTGTAGTTTAATATAATATTTGCGCATCGCACATACTTGATATAATATTATAGTATAATTTTATATATATGGTATAATATTTTATGTTTAGCTTCCTTTTGAAAAAATGCTTGTGAGATTATTTAGATCTCAAGTTATGTATCACGAAGTTTATTTAATTTTTAATCTATCTTCATTATTTGATGATTAATAAAATGAAAGCAGCAAATTGATGAACGTAGCTCAAAATCTTGTTAGATTATGCAAATATTGAGTATGATTAATTCAAAATATCACTAGTTACTTACCTTAGTTTTCAACTACTACGACTATTACTCCATTGCTATAGCTACAGTTATTACAAGATCTGGGTGATGCGAACAATTATATTAGGCTATTTGACACCGTCATTATTAGGCTATGGCGATTGTTATTATTATGACATTGTTGTAATGATTTGCTAAATGTAACGACCTGTTTAGTCGTTTTGAACAGCAGATTTTATTTCTGGAAAAACAGGCTGAGGCGACGGACCCCACGACGGACCGTCATGGGCACGACGGACCGTTATGGGCACGACGGACCGTCGCAGGGTCTCGTTTCAAAACACTTAGAAAATCTGAAATTGGGTACTGAAAATCGACTCTCTGAACTTCGTAACGGAATGGCAGGACGGACCGTCACAGACTCTTCGTAACGGAATGGCGCGACGGGCCGTCACAGACTGCGAAATACCAGTCTGGGTCAGATTTCTTTATACGTTTTAAGAGACGTTTTGGACTATTCCTACTTTAATTATAAAGTTAGAGGGTTAATGTTAATAAGTCTAATTACTTGGGGGTTAAAAGAGGTAACCTTAAGTTAATTAGTGGGTTATTATTGCCATCTTTTCTTCTTAATTATATACTAATTAGGGTAAAAGAAAGAGGGTTTTGAATAAAGAAAATAGAAAGAACAAGAGAGAGAGGGAGAATCGAACGAGGATGAAAGAAGAACAAAGCTTTGAGAATTTGCTTGCTTGATCACTAGTCTTCGGTGGAGGTAGGTTATGGTTTTCATGCTTTCATAGTAAAGTCTTAATAGAGAATGATATGTATTGATAGTATTGTGAACCCTGCTATGTGCTTAATTGTATGCATGCATGAACGTGATTATATAATTGTGATTATATTAAGCATGATGAAGTTATTGAATCCCAAATCTTGATAATAACCTAATCTCTTTTTAATGATGATGCCTTGGTAAGGGAGAAGACTTGATGAACTAAAGTAATGAGATTGATGATGCCTTGGTAAGGGAGAAGGCTTGATGAGTTGTTAGAATGAGATTAGGGGATCGGGTGTCACGAACCGACACGTAGAATTAGGGGATCGGGTGTCACGAACCGACACGTAGATTTAGTAGATCGGGTGTCACGAACCGATACGTAGATTTAGGGGATCGGGTGTCACGAACCGACACGTAGATTTAGGGGATCGGGTGTCACGAACCGACACGTAGATTTAGGGGATCGGGTGTTACGAACCGATACATAAAATTAGGGGATCGGGTGTCACGAACTGACACGTAGATTTAGGGGATCGGAGTGTCACGTACCGACACAAGAGGATTAATAAATAGGAGGGAGCGGACACGTACCGACACAAGAGAAATAAAGATAATGAATCTTGAAAGATGTTAATATACTCAATCTAATGAACATGATTCCCAAATGAGTATGGTATTGAGGCTTGAGTCCTCATGTGTGAACTTGACGGTAATTGTTAATGATATAGTGCTTGTTGTTGCTACATGTTGAGTATCATAGTTGATTTTATGATATTACTTGGTATATATTGATTTCTATTTTGAGTTGGCCGATGATATCTACTCAGTACCCGTGTTTTGTACTGACCCCTACTTTTATTGTTTTCTTCTTTGTTATTTGTGCAGTGCAGCAAACGTGCCATCGTCTTCAACTCAACAGTAATTCTAGCCAGTCTTCGTCACACCGGATCTTCAGGGTGAGCTAACGCTTCTAGCTTGGACTGGATCTTCTTCTTCAAGTCTTGATGCCTTGAACTTCCGGCATGGACTAGCTTTTATTTGTTTTAGCTTCTTAGAATACTCTTAGTTTAGTAATTTGATCATAGATGTTCTTGTGATGATGACTTCCAAATTTTGGGGATAATAATAGTTATTGATTTTATTAATGAGTTTAAGTCTTCTGCATTATTTTCTGTTGATATTACATTGAAATGTTAAGGTTTAGATTGGTTGGTTCGCTCACATAGGAGGGTAAGTGTGGGTGCCAGTCGCGGCCCGGATTAGGGTCGTGACACTAAAGTAGAAATTTTGCATTGCCAAAATTAGGTGATGTCATAAAAGCAAAATATACAAATACTTTTTGATCATTCAAAAAGTGCTAACACATAAGTTTTCAATATTAAAAAAAAATTAAAAGATCTTTGAAACTTTTTGTTGTTGTTGTTGTTATTGTTCTTTCTTGTATACTTAACACCGTATTTTTTAGTAACTGCTATGTTTTCTTCATTGTTTTCCCTTTCATTTACTTGGATTTGATGCACTTGAGTCAATAATCTTTCGAAGAAAAGCCTCTTTACCTCGATTAAGGTCTACGTATACTCTATTATCCTCGGACCCACTTAATGGGAATTCACAGAATATATTGTCGTGCGTGCTTAATACATTACTAGTAAACTGTTGGGTATGTAGCAAGAATTGATGGGAAATAGAGGGAATGAGAGGAATTTGAAAAGTTTAGAACTTGAAAGGTTGGAACTTGAAAAGTCCTCTAATGCTTTAATGAAAAAGACAATTGTCCATCATTGGTAATGGAAATGAAAATAGGAGAGTTTAAATAAATAAACACTCCTATTAATTGTTAAAAGGGTTGGAAAGAGGGACCCCCTCGCGTCGTCACTCGCTTCGGCTACGGCTACGACTACGACTATGGATTTGGATTTGGATTTGACAAATGATCAAATGGCCAAAAATTATTTTCAATTTATTAGTTGATAACATAAGTTAACCGAAATGTTTTCAACCGACCCGACTCGGATCCGCGCGCGTGACCCCGTAATTTCTGTTATATTTACAAAATTCCCGCCATGACTGTTCTGAATGGTTGCAACTTTCAGGAACAATCAATACCATTTGAAAGTTTGCAACCTTTCATTAATGGTCGTGTCAATTGTGAAAGGGTTGCAACCTTTCAGAATATATTCTTCTTGTCTATAAATACCATTCAGTCTTCAGAATATTTCCCTACAAATTTTTCTGATCTTCCTTCTTCTTAAAAAACACATATTTCTTCGTGTACTTTCCTGCTGTGGATTGATTCGCTGACAGTAGAGTTTTTGGTATTTATAATCTACTGATTAAGATCATTTTACCATGGGAGGTTATACTCCAAATCAAACCTCGGATACTAGAGGGGAATAATTTCCTTAAGGGGACACTGTGAATTCAGTGGACTTGATTTTCTTCCTAAATTATTAAAAAGAGTATTCCAGATTCTGGTAAGTTTTTACAGATTCAATTATTTTTTTACAAATAAATTTCTGTTCATCTCACTTACTGGTTCTAAAAATCTCAGTTACTTCGTGTTTCTGAATGATTTATTACAACCAGTAATTTCTGTTTCATAACACAGATTGGAAACAATCTTAAGGAAATTATTAATTTGTGTTTCTGGTGGTGACAAAAATCTTTGTGATTTTAAACTCCTTTAAGTCTGTAATTATAGTTTATTGCTTACTTATATTTTATCAATTTTGTTTATCAGAAATGGAAAATACTGGTGTTACAGTGGCTGTTGCTGCACCACCCCGAACTCTTGTATCACAAGCAGAGAAACCGGGTAAATTCAAAGGTGTGAATTTCAAAGGATGACAGCAACAAGTATTTTTCTGGCTTACCACTCTTGGTCTGCAGTAATTTACAAGTGAAGATACTCCAGTTCCTGCTGATTATATGTCAGACAGGGAAAAATTTATGATTGTTAAAGCATGGAAACAGTCAGACTTCCTATGTAAAGGTTATATTTTGAGTGCTTTAGAGGATGACTTATATAATGTCTATAGTGCAATAACAAGTTCAAAAGAGTTGTGGAATGCACTTGAGAAGAAATATAAGACAGAAGATGCATGCTTGAAAAAGTTTGTGGTCGCAAAGTTTTTAGACTATAAAATAGTAGATAGTAAAACTGTTGGATCACAAGTGCAGGAACTTCAACTCATTCTCCATGATCTGATTGCTGAAGATATGGTAGTAAATGAAGTTTTTCAAGTGGCTGCAATGATCGAGAAGTTTCCTCCTTCGTGGAACGATTTCAAGAATTATCTAAAGCACAAGCGTAAAGAAATGAAGCTTGAAGATCTTGTGATTAGGCTCAAGATTGAGGAAGATAACAGAAATACCGAAAAGAAGTTGCGTAAGAGTTCAACAATCATTGGAGTTAATATTGTTGAAGAAGCTCTTACCAAAGACAAAAAGAGAAAGAAGTCCAACGGGCAGAAGTCAGAACAGGCCAAGAAGAAATTCAAAGGCAACTGTTATAATTGTGGCAAGGCTGGTCATAGATCTTCTAATTTTCATGCTCCAAGAAAAGACAAAAACAAAGGCAAAGGCAAAAGTCAAGCAAACATCGTGGAAAAGATGGAAGATGCAGATGACTTGTGTGCAATGATATCGGAGAGTAACTTAGTTAGAAATCCCAAGGAGTGGTTTCTCGACTCAGGTGCCACTAGACATATGTGCTCTGCGAAAGAAGCCTTTGCAACGTACACTCCTGCTGAGTACAATGAAGATTTATTCTTGGAAAACACAGCAACCGCAAGGATTGCAGGAACTGGGAAAGTAATGTTAAAAATGACATCCGGCAAGGTGTTTACTTTGAACAATGTTCTGCATGTCCCTACTATTAGGAAGAATCTAGTTTATGTTGCACTACTCGTTAAGAACGGGTTTAAGTGTGTCCTAGTTAGTGATAAAGTTGTAATAAGTAAGAATGAAATGTTCATAGGAAAGGGCTACCTCAATGATGGTCTTTTCAAATTAAATGTAATGGTTGTTGACAGTATTAATAAAAATTCTGCTTCTGTTTACTCATTGGAGTTAAGTGATTTCTGGCATGCCCGTTTGGGACATGTAAATTACAAAGCCTTGAGAAAATTGGTTAATCTAGAAGTATTGCCTGATTTTAAATGCGATAAGTCGAAATGCGAAATTTGTGTGGAAAGTAAGTTTGTTAAACATCCTTACAAGTCTGTTGAAAGAAATTCTAAAACTTTAGACTTAATTCACACAGATATATGCGATATGAAGTCAACATCATCTCATGGTGGAAAAAAGTATTTTATAACTTTTATTGATGACTGCACTCCATTTTGTTATGTATATTTGCTTAATAGTAAGGATGAAGTAGTTGATGCATTTAAGCAATACAAAAATGAAGTGGAAAACCAATTGAATCTAAAGATAAAAATGATTCAGAGTGATAGGGGTGGAGAATATGAATCTCCTTTTGCAGAGATATGTTTGGGATATGGTATTATTCATCAAACTACTGCACCTTATACACCACAGTAAAATGGTTTGGCAGAACGGAAAAACAGAACATTAAAGGAAATGATGAATGCCTTAATGATCAATTCTAGTTCACCGCGAAATCTTTGGGGGGAAGCCATCCTTACAGCTAATAAAATACTCAATAGAGTACCCCATCGAAAAACACAATCAATTTCATATGAGTTGTGGAAAGGAAGAAAACCCAACTTGAAATATTTCAAAGTGTGGGGGTGTTTAGCCAAGATAGAGTATCGAAGAGGGTTAAAATTGGACCCAAAACAATAGATTATGTCTTTATTGGGTATGCTGTGAGTAGTAAAGCCTGTTGATTTTTGGTTCACAAATCTGATAATCCTGAGATTCATGTTAATACGATAATTGAATCAGATAATGCAGAGTTTTTTGAAAATATTTATCCGTATAAAACTGAAAGTGAGTCAACAAGTGAAAGACCTAAACGACCGCGAGAAGAATCAATGGAAAATATTCTAACTAGTGAGGAACCTAGGCGGAGTACTCGACAACGAAAATCTGTTTCTTTCGGACCAGATTTTGTAGCACTATTGCTTGAAAATGAGCCTCAAACATTTAAAGCAGCTATGTCTTTGTCAGAGTCAACTTATTGGAAAGAAGCAGTCAATAGTGAGATTGAATCAATTTTAAGCAATCACACTTGGGAATTGACTGATCTTCCTCCAAGAAATAAACCTTTAGGATCAAAGTGGATCTTTAAAAGGAAAATGAAACCTGATGGGACTATTGACAAATATAAGGCTAGACTGGTAGTCAAACGGTACATACAAAAGGAAGGTCTGGACTACTTTGACACAAACTCTCGAGTAACAAGGATAACATCAATTAGGATGTTAATAGCACTAGCAGTTGTGCATGATCTTAAAATCCACCAAATGGATGTAAAGACGGTCTTCTTAAATGGAGAGCTAGAGGAAGAAATTTACATGAAACAACCTGAAGGGTTTATAGTTCCTGGTAAAGAAAAGAAAGTGCGCAGACTTGTGAAGTCACTTTATGGACTCAAGCAAGCACCCAAACAATGGCATGCTAAATTTGATCAAATAATGTTGACAAATGGATTCAAGATTAACGAATGTGATAAATGTGTTTACATTAAAAACGTTATGAATCATGAAGTCATTGTTTATTTGTATGTTGATGACATGTTAATAATGAGTAAAGAAATTGAGGATATAAATGCTACTAAGCGCATGTTGTCCAGCAAGTTCGATATGAAAGACTTAGGAGTTGCTGATTTGATCTTAGGGGTCAGGATTACCAAAACTCCCCAGGGACTAGCATTATCTCAATCTCATTATATTGAAAAAATATTGGATAAGTTCAATTACTTGAATTACAATGTAGTCAAAACTCCAATTGATTTAAGTTGAACATTTAAAAAGAATGAAAGTCAAAGTGACTCTCAATTAGAATATGCCAGAGTGTTGGGAAGTTTGATGTATATTATGAATTGCACGCGACCAGATATAGCATGTGCTATTAGTAAACTAAGTCGGTACACTAGTAATCCGAATCAAACTCACTGGATGGCTATGAAACGTGTGTTGGGTTATCTAAAATGGACACAACATTATGCTTTGCATTATAATAAATATCCTGCTGTGATTGAAGGATATAGTGATGCAAATTGGATCACCGGGTCAAATGATGTAAAATCCACGAGTGGTTATGTATTCATACTTGGTGGAGGAGTTGTCTCTTGGAAATCGTCCAAACAGACATGTATTTCTCGCTCCACAATGGAATCTGAATTCATTGCTTTGGATAAGGTTGGTGAGAAGCGGAATGGCTCTGGAATTTTCTAGAGGATATTCCATTCTGGCCCAAACCTGTTGAACCAATTTGCATACATTGCGATATTCAAGCAGCAATAGGTAGGCAGGGAGCGTTATGTACAACGGGAAGTCTCGTCATATACGACGTAGACATAACACCGTAAGACAACTGCTCTCTAGTGGAATTATCACAATTGACTATGTAAAGTCAAGCAATAATGTGTCAGATCCACTAACGAAAGGCCTAGTGAGAGAGGCAGTTGAAAGATCATCTGGAGATTCCAAGAGCTAGATTTAAGGAGAAAAACAAAGTTGTGGCTGACGGTTCGACATTGTCAATTAACTCAATCTATTCTCATGATGAAGACAATGTTCAGGAAAAGGTTAAGACTTTAAGGCTTGTTAATGAGGTAATAAAGCTTAAAGTTTTTTAATGATTTGCTAAGTTTGGTAGATTTGACCAAATAGTGTATCTACGAGATGACACGGCTAGAAATCACCTATGTGAGTGTGAAGTGGAAGCCGCTTCAAAGAGAATTCTATGTCAAAAGCCTATTCTCTATACACTCATGAAACCAAGAGGTGTTCATGGCTGAAACAAACACAACCGTAAGAATCATAAACAGTAAATGGTTAATTGTGTGACAAATGGTTGTCTAGGTATACACCAAAGCTCGACGGTTCAAAGATATCACATCTACCGATTGACCAAGTATATCCGACATATGTTCACTACGGAAAGTCCAAGGGGAAACCTACTTATCCAGATGCAATTAATCATTGCTTGTAAAGTACACAATTGTCCGTGCATTCCTATGTTATAACTATTCCCCATCAATGTGGGGGATTGTTGGGTATGTAGCAAGAATTGATGGGAAATAGAGGGAAGGAGAGGAATTCGAAAAGTTTAGAACTTGAAAGATTGGGAACTTGAAAAGTCCTCTAATGCTTCAATGAAAAAGGCAATTATCTCTCATTGGTAATGGAAATGAAAATAGGAGAGTTTAAATAAATAAACACTCCTATTAATTGTTAAAAGGGTTGGAAAGAGGGACCCCCCTTGCGCCGTCGTCGTCGCTTGCTTCGGGTTTGGCTTTGACTTTGGCAAATGATCGAAAGAGAGATAAAATAAATTATTTATTTAATGAATTAAATGGCCAAAAATTATTTTCAATTAATTAGTTGATAACAGAAGTTAACCGAAATGTTTTCAACCGACCCGACTCGGATCCGTGCGTGTGACCCCTTAATTTCCGTTATATTTAAAAAATTCCCGCCATGACTGCTCTGAAAGGTTGTAACTTTCAGGAACAGTCAATACCATTTGAAAGTTTGCAACCTTTCATTAATGGTCGTGTAAATTCTGAAAGGGTTGCAACCTTTCAGAATATATTCTTCTTGCCTATAAATACCATTCAGTCTTCAGAATATTTCCCTACGAATTTTTCTAATCTTCCTTCTTCTTAAAAAACACATATTTCTTCGTGTACTTTCCTGCTGTGGATTGATTTGCTGACAGTAGAGTTTTTGGTATTTATAATCTACTGATTAAGATCATTTTACCATGGGAGGTTATACTCCAAATCAAACCTCGGATACTAGAGGGGAATAATTTCCTTAAGGGGACACTGTGAATTCAGTGGACTTGATTTTCTTTCTAAATTATTAAAAAGAGTATTCCAGATTCTGGTAAGTTTTTACAGATTCAATTATTTTTTTACAAATAAATTTCTGTTCATCTTACTTACTGGTTCTAAAAATCTCAGTTACTTCGTGTTTCTGAATGATTTATTACAACCAGTAATTTCTGATTTTCATAACACAGATCGGAAACATAAACAAGTTAAACCAACGAATGGAAGGATAGCAAACATATTTTGCTTCATGCTCATGGATCCCCAATTCACTTCGTTAGGAGCTTTACGATTGTTGAAGTGTTTGCAATTAAGTAAAGATGTGGAAAAAGCAATACAAAATGGATGGGGACACTCTATGTCTTCTCTGATGCGAAAGTGTAATGAATATATATATTGAAGACAAATGTTAAGAACATGTCGACATACCTAGATAACAATTTTAACCAACAAGAAGTAGTGTTGAACCATAAAAGTAGTACTCCATCATGTTTTATTTATACACAAAAAGCAAATTGAACAGCTCTACTACAACTTAAAAATAAGATTATACTTTTGAGTTTTATTAAGATAAAACACTCCAAAATGCTTCTCAGTCTCTGCTCCTATCTTCAAATTTTCATCAAACATCGCAAATAAATAAGTTCCTATAGGTTTTCCTGGCTTGAATACTGTTCCTACTTTCGACATCAATGACCAACCAAATTCCCATAGTAACTACCAGCAATATCCATACTTCCTCCAAAACCACCCTCAGATGGCCATCCACTTTCGGAAACAACAATCTCAATATTATTTTTCACCAATCGCTTTCTCAATTGCATAGTAAATTGAATCCAACATAGCCTCAAATAAATGAGTATACCCCGATGAATCTGGTTCTACTTGCGTAAACATTGCATAAGAGAATGAAACATGATCAGGATCAGCAACATAAGCAAAATACGGATAAATATTTGCTGGCAAAGGCGCATTGTTCTGTTTCAACAACTCAATAATTGGTTTAATGAAACTAGTCACATCTCCGCGAAATGTTGATTGAGATGGTGGAGATGTAGCATTCGCCAATAGCCCTGTCTCTATAGTTGTTGACACTTTTACACGATTTTTTAGTCTGAACGACGTTATTGTTAGGACCGGAAATAAGTTGGTGTAAACGCGGAAGCTAGCAAAGCAAACCTCGAAAGATCACGAGTAGAAAGACAAACAAGAAATATATCAAAAGACACAATTTAACATGGTTGGGTCAATCGACCTACGTCCACAAAGGAGATGAGCAATTCACTATAAATATGAGGGTACAAAATATAGAGAGAAACAACCTCAATCGATTCACTCGGAATACATGGGAGGTTCGCACAAGTGATAATGTATCAAGCTTGTGACCCACAAATTCTCCCTCTAACCAAAACTCTCAAAGCCCTACTACGTTGTGAATGTTGATTAAGTTAGAAGGAACATGTCTCTATTTATAGAGTTCTAAACTTTTTCCTACAAGAAAAGGATTAGTCAATACAAAACCTTTTTCTAAAAGGAAAACCTATTTAAGGTAAGAAATCAGGGCAAATAAAACTCAACAGTTATGACTTGTTGCACATTTTCCATGGCAGGGAGAAGGAAGGGAACAAATTGAGATGTTCCATTATTAACAGGGCTGATATTATTTCCAACACTTTGATATCTTATTTTGACTTGTTTGATATAATTTATAACATTGGCAACAACCCAATTGTAAGCTTCTTTTGGATCTGTTAAGGCTTGAAGTTTCTCATTTGGAATGCAAAGCATGACTCTAATGTTACTATCCTTGAGAGCATTGAGTGTTTCAGGATTTGGATCATACAATCTCATACTTGTTATGCCATTAGCTTTATAAAGATTTACAACATCTTTAGCTAATGGTAAGTTGTTGCCATTTCTCCCACAACACATGCCAACACATTCTACCTCTGCATTGTCAATTAAAAAAACAAAAAAAAAAAGAGTTATTGATATAGAATATTTTGTGAAGCAAAATTTGTCTGACTCTCGAAATTTCAACTTATTACGATAGAGGGAGTAGTTGAAATCCTTTGAAAGATAAGTTACTCTAAGTAATAGACATTCTTATACATGACTTCAACTACTAATATATATATATTTCATAAAAGATAATTGAACAATAGTATGTTCTCTCAAAACTTTTAAATCAAAAAAGTTGAAAGTTGAATTACGCTTTTACCCTCACTATAAATTAAATTGTTATTAAAGATTTAAATATTTGATTGTATAAATTTAATCAATTAATATTTTTCATCTATAATCTATATGTATATAATAATTATAATTTTTTTTAAAAAAAACTTTACCTAAATTTCTTTTCTTTTTCTCTTCTTATAACTTTTTCCTTAACCCCTCTCATTAATAATATAAATGATGTGGATAAAGTATTATCCTTTATGATAAATAACTAAATTTAATAATTTAAAGGGTGCAAATCTATAAAATGGAGCCGCACATTGATAATGTCCTCTTGATTATTTTAAAGAATGACTCTAGATTCACAAATTTAAATTCATTAATGCTTAATTACATGATAAGAACTTTAGTTGTTCTTTTTACATGGTTTGCTAACTTTAATTTCTTTTATATTCTTCATTTATTTATTATTATTTTATAATTACTTATTTAACTTTTATACTCTTAATATTCATAACTCTCATCTTTTCATATTCATAACCTCCAAATATTTAAACTAAAACTTTAAGATATCTTTTGATATTCCTTCTATTCTATTTATATAAATTCAACTTCTTTATCTCATGAAACCCCTACCAAGATTATTAGGCTATTATTTTTATTCTATAGTAAAAACAGATGATGAAGATTCTTGAATTTTGATAGGATATGAAAGGAGTCAATAAAAACTCAGAGAGTTATGTACTAGTTTTGCACTTATTTTGTCATCTATATATACATCAATCTTATAAGAATAATGTCTATATTGTATTTTTTCTTAAATATTTTGTTTCTTTTTGTCTTTTTTTCACTCTGTTAGACTTCTTAATTTAGTTTTCTATGAATGTTTTATTGTCGTAAGTCTTTGAATTTTGTAATTGTTACATTTTATTATTCATTACAATTTACATATATATATATTTCCATGAGATTTTAGTCATTCTAACTTATCTATAAAAATTCACATGAAACACACGTGCGAAGCACGTCCTGAGAAACTAGTAGTAATTAGAAGAAGAAAATACCTTTTATTCCAAGGTATGTAATCAACACACAAGCAAATAAAAACAAGGAAAAGATAGCCATCATGAAGCAACAAGAAACAAATGAAATTAGACTGTTGGAAAATGACCACATGATGGCTTCTTATATAAGAAAAAAAACTAGAGTGCTCCTATTCCATATACACTGGATTTGTGAGGAATTGAACACATTAAGAAAAACACTTTAAGAATGACATAATTTAAACCGTGATTTTCATTATTGTTTGTCGTTTGTGAAGTCATATATATAATTTTATGAGTAAAATATTTTATCTCCTAAAAATATAAAACTTCTATAAGTGTGAAGGCAAATACGGAAAAATTTCAAATAGTCATTTTAAACTTTGAACAATTCAATTATTTTGTACAATGAAAAAAATAATCAAAAATTGACTTAATATAAAATAGAGGAGTATAGTTTTGGAAATAAATTGATGGATTAATTCTATTTTATTTACTTTAGATTTAAAAGGTAAATGTTTAATGAGTATACAGTAAGTATTTTGGAATAGATAAGAGTTTCCTTAGACCGTTTGAATTGACTTATTTTAAATATTTTTATAGTATCTGGATAAGATTAAACGTTTTTAAATGCTTTTTTAATAGTTAAAATAACAAAATTAGACCGAAGGAAAATGACCAGATGATGACTTCTTATATAAGAAGAAAAAAGGCTAGAGTACTCCCACTCTTCCATATTAACTGAATTTGTGAGGCTATGCACATATTTAAAAAAAGAAAAATAATCAAGGACATAATTCACTATTGTGCTTTATGAAATTAAAAATATAACTTTGTAGGTAGCGTCATGTCACTTTCTTCTTTGTCCTTGTTCTGCACTTGTTCCTTTGAGTCAAGCTTTCATTTCCATCTTAATCCTAACTATTTGAATTCACATTTCAAATTCAAGAAAAGATTTAGAGTCAAGTTTGATAGAGCCTATTGAGTCATTTTGAGAAGTCTTTGACAAACTTCTAAAACTTGTTTTAAGACTTGAGTACTTGATCATGAGGATGAGGAGAGTTGAGTTGACTTCATGTTTTCGAAGTGAATATAAGGGAACTTAGTATTCCAAAGAGTAAATGTTTTACATTTAAAATTAGAGGAAACTTTGATTTCCAAATGAGTTTATGAGGAGTTTTTAGCACATCACAAGAAAGAGACAACAACTCAAGCAATTCAAGTCCACAATAATGTCATCAAAGCATTTCATCAAATAACAAATTACGATCAAGAACAAGGCAATTCACAAAGCACAACTATCAACACGTAGCCCTTTTCATTCATTAAGATCAATCAATTGAGTAATTGAACCCATCACCTCATTCTCATTACTCCCTAACACATACAACGAAGGAAAATAGAAGATTCTACAAGTTTTACAAGATTAGAAGTTCTTTTGGCTCAATGCAATGAAATGTTCATTCCAGATTTGAGTTTTTCCTTTCTGAACAATGTCCAAAGTCACACAAGCTAATCAAACAATTAATCACAATAAGATTCTAGAACAACATTCATATCATACAGTTTGAAAAAGGGTCAAATCAACTCAAAAATCTAATTCTGAAAATTAGGTTTTAACCCAAAAATCATTACTTGATGAGAAGTGGTCATAACCCGATTTTTTGTAAATGTTATGCTTAAGTATAAAAAGGTGTTAAGATAAAAATAAAACAATAAAAAGGTGTTAGGGATTTGTCCTGATTTTCTCACCTTATTTGAAGTTTTTTTTTTCTAAAAGAAAAGACGAAACATTACTATCAATGTTTTTACTTTTCATGAAAGAAAAATATATTTTTCTTCCATATTTGGTTTATTATTTCCTTAGAGGAAAAGTCTGTAATCCTATAACCTGAAGATTCCTATTTTCATAAAAAAAAAAAACCACAAGAGCATTCACAATGTAGTCGTTTAAGAGCCGTGTTTATGGAGAAATTTTCTCCTAAACAAATTTGTGATTTTTTGTAATACTAGTTTTCAATACAATATGTAGATCGCTTGATCAAACCATATCAATAATATGTCTTTAGTATGTTCTTATTTGTCGGCTGATTCGTCAATCATATGATTTGCAAATATTAAGCTTCCGCATGCATGACGTTTAATCACTTTAGAACCCAACAGAAGGTTTATAGTGATTGCAATGACCAAAAAGCTCGCGACCACGTCGAGTTAAAAAGTTCAATTCAACTTATGTTGACGATAGCGATCGCGACTTGACTTTATGTGATTGAGATGCACACAAAAAATACTTTCACACAATTAAGAGAGAAGACCATGCAAGTGTTCTTACTTGAATAGGGTTCTTACTATAGGTTTTGAATTTCTGTATAATGTGGAGTATGGAACTCAATCTCAAAGTCATTATAAAGTGTGAATTGAAGGCTAAACAGCAAACAAAGTGTGTATGGCTATGTGTCCTTGATGGTTATGGTGTCTACTCTTTTATTGTTTGTCCTTGAATATTCTAGCCATTGTTCTTCATAGATGCAACTGTCTTCTTATCTTGAAATATATTTGTTATTATTCCTTAAGTTCCTAAATGCTTCACTTGGTTCCAAAAAAAAAAATACATTTTGTTTAATCAAGTGTTGTGAAATAACTCTATACTTTTCTTCAAAATTATGTTGATCTGTAATCTTCAAAATTAATAGGTGAAACCTTAGATTTAACATTTGTATCCAACATAGAGAGTGATTTAAACCAACATATCCTTGAAAATAAGTAAAATTTTATTGATAGAAAAGCAAATATTAGTACAACTCTACTAGGTAGAACTAGAAAGTGATATTATACTTTTGTGTTTTATTAGGATGAAACACTCCAAAATGTTTCTCAGTCTCTGCACCTATCTTCAAATTTTCATCAAACATGGCGAATAAATAAGTTTGTATAGGTTTTCCTGGCCTGTGTAAAGTTCCATTATTTGACTTCGCATGTTCAATCAATTTCGTATAAAAAGTTGCAGCATTTTCCACAGTTGCTCCAAGACCCCCCTCGGATGGCCATCCACTTTCCGATACAACAATCTCAATGTTATTTTCACCGATAGCTTTGTCAATTGCATAGTAAACTGAATCCAACATAGCGTCAAATAGATTAGTATATCCGGATGGATCGGGTTGTTCTTGTGTAAATAGTGCATAAGGGAGTGTAACATGTGCAGGATCACCAATGTAACCAAAGTAAGGATAAATATTTGCTTGCAAAGGCGCGTTGTTCTGTTTCAACAACTCAATAATCGGTTTGATGAAGCCTATTGTGTCCTCGCGAAATGCTGATTCAGATGGTGGATATGTAGTAGCCAATAGACCGGTTTCTATAGCCGTTGTGACCTTTACTTGATCTTGTAGACCGGATTTGGTTATCGATTGTTGCACGTTTGTCAAGGCAGGGAGAAGGAAGGGAACAAATTGAGATGTTCCATTATTTACAGGGCTGACTTCATTACCAACATTTATATATTTGATTTTGACTTGTTGGACATAGTTCACAACATTGCTAGTTACCCAACTGTCAGCCTGTTGTGGATCTCCTAAGGATTGAAGTTGGCTATTGGGAATATCAAGAATCACTTCAATTTCACTTCCCTTAAGAGCAGGTAGTGTTTCATTTATTGGATCATAGGTTTTCATCTTGGTTATATTATTAGCTAAGTAAAGAGATACAACATCTATAGTTGATGGTAAGTCGTTTCCGTTCTTCCCATAGCAGACTCCAATACCTTGTGCATCTGCATTGAAATAACAGTAAAGTTGTCTATAAGTAATCTGATAGGTTGTTGGTATCAACATCGTTGAGGGTGTTGTCCTTTCTTAGATCCTGATTTACCTCGATAATTACAAAAAGATGGTGTAGAGTATATACTAATAACAATAAAGTTTTCTTGTCCAAAAGGAAATGACCATTTTGTCCTACTTATCGATAAATTTTAATTGAATCATTCATAAAAACATGTTGATGAGAAGTGGACTTACACTAGATCAAAAACAAATAACAATAACAAATATAATAATTTTATAAAATATTTATGAAAAAAAGCTAATGAGATGATGAGAAAATACCTATTATTTGAAGATATGTCAATACTAACATACCAACAAATACAAAGAAGGGGAAATTAGCCATCATGAAGCAATAAGAAGAAAATGAAATTAGACTGAATGATGAAAATGAGCAGATGATGGCTTCTTATATAGGGATAAAAATGGCTAATATTAATTGAGGGATTAATTGTATTTTTCATTTTGACTTATTAGTCAACTATTGACTAGATTATTTTCTACATATAATAATGATTTCATTAACTGAAAATGTGTTTGATTATGGGAATTCAAAAATGAGTCGTGATTACATTAATTCATTAAGGAAAAGTTAGTTGGACATAAATTTATCAATTAAAGTTAGATATTAAAAAAAAAGTAACAAGTTAATCTCACCAGTAGAGTCTAGAAAGGATGGTGTGTGAACAATTTTATGTTTTCCTACCTTATGATTGTAGAAAGATTGTTTTCAATAAACTATTGATTAACAAAGAAAAAGTAAGAACGAAATAAAATATTATGATTGTAGAAAGATTGTTTTTAATAAACTATTGATTATAAAAGAAAAAAGTAAGAACGAAATAAAATATAGGAGTAAAAGATTTAAAATATGGAAAATTAGATATAATGTCCATTGAATCAAAATTTCATATCCAAAATAATTCATTATCACTTATAACACAAAAGAGTTTGTTAGAGAGCGTGATGAATTAAAATAGAAACAATACAACATTTTTCTTAGCTTCGTGATGGATGTCAAACGATTTACCCTGAAAAATACGGTTGAATTTGTACGTGAAATTTAGAAGACACGTAGAATGGCTAGATTAATAATAGGTAATTATATTGTAAATAAGAAAAAAATTAATTACAAATAAACATATCTGTAGGATTGAATGATTAGAGTTCGATCAGCTTGGTTCCTCTGCTATCTTCGATGAAGATGACCCCGGAACAACTTGGATTACACAAGAAATGGCAAGGAGTACGAGCTTTCTTGTTATAATTAATATAAAAAGTTGAAAGAGTAAATGAGAAGCGGCCACTTCTTATAGGGGCGATTTATTTTGACTGGAGAAGTCGAGAATATTTCCTCTTAACTCTCATTGAATGAGGATTTAATTGGCGTTTAATGATAAAAGAAAAACATTTGCCGTTACATTACGACCAACTCTCTTTGATGATATTTCACGCCCCGAGACTACCCCTATAGGCGACACGGTACTTAGAGCCAAAATTGACTTCAAGTCAACCTCATGGCATGACACTAAGATTCACATGTAACGCCTCAAAAATTTCTAAGCTAAGACCTGAATAATTCTATAACACATCCAACTCTACTTCTAAAATTTGAATCATTCGTGTAACATCTCGAATTTTGAAAAAGGATAAAGAGGGGTAATGGGCAAGTCCACGAACCCAAAATGGACCATGGACCCTTCACGGCAACCTAAATGGTCTGTTTAGGGGTCCACGCGTTTATTTAGGGCATGGTGGCCAACCATCTAAGGCTACCAAGGTGGGGGTGTCCTAGATGGGACCCTAGACGGCTCGTGGGGGATTTTACGGTACGTATAGGGGGTCGTACAAGTAACCTATCAGTTTTTAAGTTTTGAGTCAACTTAAAAAACGATCATATCTCTCAGCATATACTGAATTAGGTAGTTCATGACCTATCAAATTGAAGATCTTTGTTTCCAATGCCACAAAGTTCGTGTCATTTCGAGTTTGAAGTAAAAAGTTATGTCCATTTTAGTGATGCCCTATCGGGTAGGTGAAACTTCATGGGCAGTTATACGGCCCTTGAAATGTTTCACCATCTTTGAAGCCTAAAACGTCCCGTAAACCTCCCTTTTAAGGCACTCCATCAGTTTGTAAGTTTGGTCTAATAACAGATAGTATTAAATAAATAGTATTACATAATATTAGTATTTACTGTGTACTAATACAAGTCCTATTAGGATTAGTACTCCTTAATCCTAGTCCTATTAGGATTAGTACTCCTTCCTATATCTCCTATATATATCTCCCATGTATTCCCTTATTAGGTTAACACTTCAATACAATCAATATTCCTTCAGGATCGTTTTGGTATTTCCCAACTGTTGTTCTTAACCCAATTCTAAGTCATTTTTATAGTGTATTAACCGAATATAATTCAAATAACTAGTTTTCAGCAATCTAAACATTTGAGAATTTAGAAATTCTCTTAAGACTCACCTAGGGTTCATCTTCTCCAACAAGAACCCTGAAACCTTTAAGTCAAAATCCAAGATCAAAGAAAATCCTTCAATCTAAGGTTTTTTTCATGTTCTTCCACTCTAAGAACTTCATAAAAGAGTTTCTTTGAAATAGTAAAATAAGAAGAGGTCACTTCTTATAGGGGTGATTTACTTTTGACTAGATAATTCGATAATATTCCCTCTTAATTCTCATTAAATGAGGATTTAATTGACGTTTAATGATAAAAGAGTAACATCTGGAGTTACATAACGACTAATTCTCTTTGATGATACTTCACGCCTCGAAACTACCCCTATAGGCGACACGGTACTTAGAGCCAAAAGTGACTCCAAGTTAGACTCATGGTATGACACTAAGATTAACATAGCAAGATTGAGAACACTGAATGTTGAAGCTAAAACTGAAATATCTGGATACAACCTATAATACTGATATAGACAATGCAACATAGTGAAATCTAAATTGATTGTCTGAAAGTCTCACTAACATAAGTTGCTAGGGAAACCCCCTAGTTAACTCCAACATGTCCATGTCTAAAATTGAAAGTAATGTACTGTAAGAAATATAAGTGTTGTCCTCGAAGAGATGAGGACTCGCCACTCTAACACTTCTGATCGGAGATAGTACTAACCATCACCACTGTAGCACTTCTAATTGGAGATATTACTAACCACATGTTTGATGATGAGTATTAGAACCTATATAATCAAATAATATAGGCAGAAAGTATGCTGCCACTACGTGGAAAATACCGAGTATGAGGAAATGCATAATAAACATGAAATTTAAACATGATAAATTGTAAAATATGTTGACGCAATGACAAAGTAAAATAACATGAAATTGAGATATTATCACGCCTAGAGCCTACACCCTGAATGAGACCAACATTCTAGAATCATTGTTGGTCCCCAAGTGAACCCTTGGCCTGCTAACTATGACACATATTATAACACCCCAAATATTTCTAAGTTAAGACCCAAACCATTCTTGAATTGCATATAAGGTCATACCATGTGATTCTTAACTATTCTTAGATTTTTAGATGTGGAATGATTCTAGATATCAATTAAGGTCACCTATTGACCCTAGCACAAATTTGAGTTGAAAGTTTCCTTACTAATTAAGTTTTGACCTAAGATTTTACTTAGGTAGACTTTCAAATAATAATATCTCTCAGCACATAAAAGAATTAGGTGGTACATGACCTATCAAAGTAAAGGTCTTTGAGTTCTCTTTCCATCGCCACCAAGTTTGCTTCATTTCGAGTTTGGAGTGAAAAGATATGCTCGTTTTAGTGAAGCCTATTTTTGTAAGGCACCTCAACCATTTTTAAAGGGGTAGTTTGGTATTTTTTTTCTAAGCCACATTTTTTCCACCTAATTTAATTATGGGTCTATAGGACGTGAAACTTTTTTCTTTAACACTTAAGAGTTTCCATCAATTTTGCCAAGAACCTATGTTCTTTCCAGGTATGTAAGGTTATCACAATACTGGACTAGTTCATCCTCACACCCTACATCTCATTCATTCAGAAATTGTCACATCTAAAGGATTCATTCGTAATTCTTGAAATCAGTTCTTCAATAGTTGGGAATCTGATTCTCTTCTTTTGTGAATCTTATAGTGTCATTCATGTTTAGTATCACATGAACCCTATTAATGTAGTAAAGTTATGTTTAAAACGAATTTTATTAAGTTTTCATGTATTGGTTTTGGGTTGAGAAACAGGAAGAGTTTAGGAACAATTTTCCAATCCTAAACTAATTTGAGGTCCTAATTTAAACTTGAAAATTCATCAAGGGTATTGAGGAGGGGCTTGGGGAGGTGCGCTAGCAGTGCGGCCAAACCTGGCCTAGTAGTTAAGTCCATGAGGCAGCACACCAGCAGTGCTCCAAAGTCTGCTTTTGATGTTTGGGGCCTGGCGCCACGCGTCAATAGTGAGACAGGGGTCGCCTGAGTCAATTTCTTATTTGTTTCATCTAAACGTGTTCCTTTAAGTTGTGTCTACGCTTCCCTTTCCTTTTATTAGATCATATAGGCTCCATTACCTATGAAAAAATTACATATTCTAATCACGTATCTTAGTGTACATTCAAAACTAAAGTGATTTTACAAAAAAAGTTTGAAAAAAGTTATTTTGAAAAGGAACACAAATGGTTCCAAAAGCACTATTTTCACATTGAGAAAAGAACTAAGATTCATGATTAGTATGACAGTCGAGCTAGTCATCAACGTTTAAGTAGTATGAAATCTAAATATGTCATCAATATTTATGCAGTATAATTACTCAATCATCAATGGTCATATCACAATATGATTTCAGATATAGTTTTCATGATTACAACCTAAATACGAGTTATTTCAAGAGTTCAAAAAAACTTTAACGGTCCTAAATGTGTCATATACGCTTTAAATGCATGTTTTGTGAAGAGTTTTCTTAAAGAAAGAATCAAGTGGTTTCATATGTATTATTTGACAGTTGAAGGAGTATGACTGATCTTTCTGAAAATAATAGTTCCTTTCTTTGTAAAGGGTAATTAAGAAAAGTGAAAAGTAAAGTAATAGTCCATTTCTTTGTAAAAGATGATTGAGGATAAATGATATTGATTATTTTGAGAGTAGTACCAAACACTGAATCGGGTAAGAGTCTATTCTAACTCAAAAGTCTCAACAAACTATGTAGCCAGCGTAAGATAGGATTGCACGGGTTCTTCTTGTGTCTCATCACCCTTTAAGAAGCCTATTAGATTGATTTATAGTTATAATATCATCTTATACCCTGGCAAAGTATAGGATGACTCTTGCAATGTGGACGAAATGTTGTATCATTGTTAAGCTCACAACAATGGTTGTCGGTTAGAAAACTCCTCACAAAGTAAAGTATATTATTTTCATATTACTTTTATCGCATATATCATGATAAAGCTTAAATGGCTTTCATTTCATGTTCATGTATTGATTCAATTGAATTGCTTTCGGCCATTTAGTTCAGTTATTTGTTCATTCAAACATATTACATACTCGTACACTGAATGTGTTATTACCCAATTTTGGCCCTCGACAATGTAAATTAATCATTGAGCTTCTTAAATTTCAAAAGATTTGAAATAATTGACTTTATAAAAATTTAAATATTTTTCAAGTTATTTTGTCATTTTTATAATTTTTATTTTTTATAATTTTAAAACTAATTTATATTCTATATAATTTTGTATATATCTATTATATTAATATTTGAAAATCGTCTCAAAAAGATTTTAGTTTTTCTTAAATATTTTTGCTAATTTTATAGTTTACATTTTGAGTAATTAGTTCATAATTAAGTTAATTATTTTATTTATTTAAAATTAAAAAGCTTTTTAATTAATTAATATCAATTCATTTAAATTAAATTCAATTTGACTAAATGCTTAAATAATCAGGTCATCCCTCTTATTGCAATCCTAGACCATTTTGTTGCCTTCAATCTTGGACTCTATTCATTCAGCCCATTCCCTTTGCTTCCAATTCACAATTCTTTCAGCCCACTTTTAAGTCAAAGCTCCAGCCCATCCAACAAATAAATACCCAGCCCAACTCCCTTTTTAGCTTTCTAATAAGCCCAACCAGATACCCATATACGTATCATTATTGGGAAAACTTTCACATATAGCCACTTAAAAGTAATTAATTAATCTCATAGCTATAGTTTGATAATTACAATTCATAACTACATGTTATATAGAGGAGAGAGGCGAGCGAGATTGTGAGAGGAGAGAGGCGAGAGAGAGGGGGAAAGAGTGGGAAAAGGTGATTTGTATATGTATATTGGTTAGATAATTGTATATTATATATATGTATTTGTATATATGGAAAGAGAGATCGGAAGAGGGAAGAGAGAGACGAGTGAATTGAAAGATGGAGGAGAGAGGCGAGTGAGAGAGGGCAGAGAGTGGGAGAGAGGGAATTGTATATGTATATAATTGTATATTATACATATACATTTGTATATAGTGCATGCAAGATTGGGAGAGGGAGGAGAGAGGTGAGCGAGAGAGGGCAGATAGTGGGAGAGAGGTGAATTGTATATGCATATAGGTCAAAATAATTGTATATTATATATATGTATTTGTATATTCTGGCGAATTATACATATACAAACATGACTAATTATACAGATCCGAAGTCAGCCCGCGTAATTAATGTATAATGTCAGCTACGAGTGATAATTATAGCAAACTATAGCTGTGGTGAATAATTAAATAGTATAAATTTTCTTTATTGCGTAATTTTCCCATCATTATTGCTGTTATTTCTGCATATGATTTCCAGTGAGCTTATGACTATATGTATATGTTGTTCATAGTTTGTTATCTTTTCTCTTTATTGTACACTAGTTAAGTCCTTATATTGCTACTACTTCGAACTTAAGATAGATTATGTAGCTATCCTTTTGTATACGTGTTCCTCTTATAATACATTTACCTTCCATAAGAGCTTGATGTTGCCTACAATATTATTAAAAAGAGTACTAATAAAAATTATTATGTCTATTTGCTCCATCTTATCTCATGAGTTCATTGGGACTCCATCTCTTATTGCATTTCTCCTAAGTTGGGCCAAGCCCAATATCCTCTTGAGTCTGCCTCGCTATGAAAGCTGAAGTGTGGGGCTGGAGACTGATGTATAGCTGATCGGAAGTCCAAAAAGCAGGTTGTATACACGTTTTATACAGAGGAATATACAAAATATATACAGGTCAAATGCGGAAATACTAGGCATAAATTCGAAATACAGGTGCTGTAACTTGAAGTGGGCTGGATAAAGTCCCTATACAACACAAGAGGGGCTGATATACGATCTGTATACACCGATATACAACTTGTGTTAGGAACGTACACGGTCGGGTTGGTTCGGATTTTTTAAAATATCAAACCAAATTATTTGTGTCGGATTTTTAAATCTATGAACCAAATCAAACCAATAAAACTCATGTTTTTCGACCTCAGGGTTTTTTGAATTTTTTCGGGTGTTTCTGCTAAAGTATTAGTTCAAACATATAATTTACTTGTATATCAAATATTTCTTCAGTTCAACCAAGATACAACTATCATGTTTCTTAATGATAAATATAACACAATAATGATATGATTAATGACACTAAAATATCACAACAATGAAATCACTTAAAAAGAAATTGCAAATTAACAAGTCATATTGTAAATTATCATAATATAAAAGTACTATATCATGCTAACATAAGTTTAATAAGTATTAGTTACATGACTAAACATTAAAAGAAATAAAATTAGATTATGTATTTTAATTGTCTAAACTAATGTAAAATCAAAGAACAAATATTCAATATTATTATCATTTTAGGATTAAATTGTTTTTCTTTTGTATTAGTATAATTTAATTTTGATTTATATTTTGTTATGATTACCAATATTTGTGGACTATAAGCTTTATGGAACCATTCAAAATTCTAAGTTTCAAATTTGAAATAAATATTAAAAAGATTAAAAACTATGAAAAACTATAAGAAATATTTAAAATTTATCAAAGTAAATACTTTTATATATAAAGTAAAATTTTAAAATTATGTATAATATCGGTTGGTTTGGTCTCGGATTGGTTTTTTTAGTTAAAATCAAATCAATCCAAATATAGTCGGGATTTTTTTTTTAACACCAAACCAAGTTAAACCAACCACTAGTCGGATTTTTTTCTCGATTTGATTTTGTACACCCCTAACTTGTGTATACAAAAACGAGAATCGGTTTAAAGTCCAAAAATCAACATCTTTGGCCCAATGTTTCTGAAGGCCCAAATTCTTCTCTCCTCTCTTTATTATTATTTAATTGTCTTTATTTATTGTTTGTTATTCTAATCATTAAGTCTAACTTAATTGAATTTCGCATAGATGAACCATATTCTTTATGTTAGTTTATTTTAATAAAATTTTATTTTTATCAATTCTTGTATTTTAATTAAAAAAATATTTATTCTTGAATTAATTTAAGACAGATTTCATGTTTTAAGTGATCAAATTAGTTTAAATCATTATTTTTAAAAAGTTCAAATATATTTTAATTAATTTAGTTGTTTTGTTAAATTTCAATCACTTGTAAACAAATTCAAATATTTTAATCAAGGGGCTTTCTTAAAAAATTAAAATAGTTGTTTGTTTAACTTTTGTTTCAAGTTAATATGGTAAGATATCTTTATAATCATTTTTCCAAAAAATAGCAAATAATATTTTCATCAAGTAATAGAATTACTGCGTGTTAGCAGGCAGTCGGGCACTATAAATGCTTTAAAAACTTTCTTGAAGTGTAAATAAAAACTTCTTATTCATTTCCTCTAAATTTATAAAAACTTAATTTGTTAGAGTCTTTTTTAAATCAAGTTTTATTCATTTCTTTCAAAAATTAAGTGTTGTCTCTTCTCTAAGTATTTTTCTTAAATTGTTTTATACTTAGAACATTTTAAAAAGTAATTTTTCTAAAATAGTAAAATTACGATATAACGAAAACGACGACTCTTCTCAAGTATTTTTCTTAAATTGTTTTATACTTGGAATATTTCAAAAAGTATTTTTTCTAAAGATATTAAAATTTTAGCATAACAGAAATGGTGACTCTTTTCTAAGTATTTTTTCTCAAATTGTTTTATTATTAAAACATTTCAAAAAGTGATTTTTCTAAAGATAGTAAAATCACGGTATAACAAAATGTACTCATGTCGTTCGACATGCATCTTATTGTGATGCAAATATAGGTATTCAGGATCATCAACGTGTTTTTCGTTTCTATATAGGACGTGAGGACGAACTAGTTCAACATTGTGAATAGTCTTACATACCTAGAAGAACAAAGAGCTTGATTGGAAGCCTTGAAACCTTTGTCTTCTTTGCGGTTTTCTTTGAGTTGGGGGAATTGAGAGCATAATATAAAAGAAAATTGAGTACTTGGTGGAATATATTCCCTCGTCATGATTTGGGCTTAGGAAAAGTGGAAAAAGAGAAGAGAAACCCAACTAAAAAGTAGTCAAAAACCTTTCACGGGGCCATCTACGATTTGTGGTTTGATCTACGAACTGTATATTCCATTGTGGAACTTATATTGAAATTTTAATGCTGAAAAGTTTCCTATGGGTCCAAATTATGACCCGTGGAGGTTTCCATGAGCCATAGATGAGTTCGTAGAAATTGAACTCAGGCCCAAATTTGATCCTCGGTACTTTTTTCATGAGTTGACAGAACGAGTTATAGGTTAATCTACAACCTATAGAAAGAAACTGTAGTTCATTAACTCAGAAAACTCTACTTCAGTAGTCTCTAAACATTTTCATCTAAACTTGAAATGAGACAAATTTTGTGAATTTGGAAAGAGGACTCATAAATATTTAATTTCACAGTTTATGAGCCACTAATTCATTATGTGCTGAGAGATGTGATCATATGAAGTTGACCTAAGTAGAATCGTATATGAAAACTTAATCGGTAAGGAATCTTCCAACTCAACATTGTGCTGGGGAATTCTAGCGACTTTAATTTATCTCCAAATTCATTCTCGTACTAAATAATTAACCTTAACATCTAAGAATAATTCAAGAAGCACATGACACTGCTTTTTTATAAATGAAGAATGATTTGAGTCTCAATTTTAAATTTTTTGGGGTGTTATAACATTACTCCCTTGAGATCATTCTTCCTCGAATGATGGTTAAGTTGAGCATGGATGAGAAAGGAGTTACTCTTACCATCTTTTTGACGTATGAACTTTTCTACTAATATAGGCGGACGGATTCATACTAGAGAGTTTTGAAATTGAACAAAGATATGAGTTTGAACATACTCGCTCTCTATTTGAAATTATTTGACATGAAACAAGGATATGTGGGCATGAAGTAAGAATGAGAATATTATTCCTTAAGAAATACGATTTGGTAGATACCAAACTTGGCAAACACCCACACTTCATTAGCTACAACCCATAGCTTTCACAAAGGTATAGGACTACTTTTCGAAGTTACAAGTCTAATTGCATGTTCTTACTGAGTTCAAGCCTGACTCTAAATCACAAGGTACTATGCATAAGATGATTATATTTATATAAATCACAACATTTAGGATATATGCCTCTACAGGAAATCTCATCCCAAGAATACTACTCTTTATCATTGTGTTCAACAAAACATCATAACCTCTATGCATTTAATACATCATGTATTCATCCCCATGTAACAACACCATATTCATGCCTAGAAATATAACCTCTCCATGAACTTTAACTCAGCAATTCTTCCAAAAAATTCTCATTCTCTCATCATTTCTATCGGTAGAAATATCACGCATTACTATCAGGAAATCTAACTAGTCTCATCTAACTATTACTCATAGTAAAACTTCATCTCATTTTTCCTCCACATTTATAACCTTAGATAGAATAAACACACAACCCGTATGACAATAAGAAACATCAACATTCTTCTTCTATCATCACTCAACTACTATTATCAACAACATTATCAAAACTAAAAAGGATTATTGAAAGAGTTTAGGGCGAAAGATCATAAGCAAGATTCATTTGAGAATTATGATATAAGAATATGCATGCCATAGCATATGTTTCTAGCTATTGAGAATAAGTCGTGAATTCACAAGATCGATGAGACACGATTTCTTATATGAATAGGTGCATATCATGATACTGATATCCATAACTTATGGAGTAAGATTAAGATCAATGGGTTAAAATTTATTTCCCTCATTCTTGGAACTGAGCATAGATATGATCTGTATGAAGTGTATGAGCATTGGTCATGAACACAATAATGATATTAGAAACACCAAGATGATGTTGTAACGACTGAACTTTGAGGAATATGCTAGAGTATGAATATATCGATATATCACTTTAACTCTTTTTTAATACATCACTGTTTGATTCTCAACACTTGACTTGGTTTCTTATTTTATCATCTTCCCCTTAGGCCTTCAAGTCTAAAATTGTTACTTTAAAACTATGAATCTATTCTGTCTTTTCTAAACAAGTTTATGTTCGATTTACTCTAATACTCAGGAAAGACTAATCTTATGACTATTGAACTCTCAATATATAGGTACTAAGATTCCTTCCAAGACATTTTTCTAAAATGTTTCTCTTAGCCTCTTCTCATTGGTTTATAAAGCTGCTTAGTCTACTTCTAAAAGTCGGACTTCTCCTTCTCAATCTACTAATACAACCTTTTTAAGTTCATATCTACCTAATTGAGGGAACTTGAACTATCGTTAAAAGCTTCATCGTTCACAGAGCTTTATATCTCTTCTGTCTAATGCTTACATTAGCATACTCAGATTAATAACTTCACTATACTATCTAGGCACACATGAAAAAGATCATAAATTTAATTAGAACCTTGTCTTATTACATACTATCTCGGGTACACTCCTTAATGCGCTTGTTAATCTAGTGACTTATCCATTGATGAAGAGAAACTCATTGATGAAGTTCCCACATACCTTGAATGGAACCCTATCTTGGGTGGAAGGTTTGAAGCTTAAATCTTTTATTCTTGCCTTCGAGAAAACTTTGAAGACAAGAATCGATTTGGGGTAAAATAGAAGAGAATGAGAGGTTAGGGTCCTTAGGTAACACTTAACCTACTTAGAATGGGACAAAACCACGCAGTGTAGGAATTAAGAGAGTTAGATAAGACCAAATACTCCTGACTAATAAATTGGTGGAGCAGTCTCGAATGCCTTCATGGACTGTATACCACTTCACGGTCCGTGAAGGTGTCCCTAGAAGGCCTGAAAGGATCGAGGTCTAGTTCCCGAAGGTCATCTCCCACAGAAACTTCTATAATTTGTTGATCAATTTATGAGTCATACAACCCGTGAAAGACAGATTCTGAGTTCTGGGATCCTTAGATTTACGGACACTTCTACAATTTCACATTTCACGTTCCAGTAAAAGCTTACGTGAACACTCTTCCAAATTTCCAACTTTCTGAGTTCTAGCTTACCGATCTCATTCAAGGCCCTTTGGTGTCTTTCACGGTCTGTGGAAGGGTCCGTACAAACGTATTTCTACAACATTTCAATACTTTCTGATTCTCAAGGTTTGATCTAGGCTTAGAAACTTTTGGAGTGTTACATAATCCGTCCCCCAATTATCAAAACCTTGGTCTGTTTCTAAACTTTACTCAAACTCTAAACTTTAGTTCGCTTTCTCTTCTTCAAGATACATGTTCAGTTTCCCTTTTATGTAAAGTCATTGTCTTTCACGCGTCTGCTATCTTGTTCACATCTCACATCTATTTGTACCCTATAACATTGCGAGTATTTGAAAACAGTAATTTTATTTTAAAATGAAAATGACATTTGACATGTGGAGTGTGTTCGATCATGAAATGCAAATTGGAATTGTTTTTGGAATTTTTGTAAATATTTTAGAGTGAAAACAACTTTTTGATATTATCTTTTTCAAATTTCTGAAAATTCGGAATTCAACTCCAAAAAGTTCTCCAATCAAACGCCCTTTATATAACCAAAGATCACTTATTTGCTTACCAAGCAATGAAAGAAAACAAACATTTTATTTGCAGAACTCTTGGGCCTGTGTAGAAGCAATATAACTCCTGTTAGGAAATTTTCAATTAGGCAAATGCCACAAAATCATTTGCATCCACAACTTAAAGGACAAAAGATACAACCACCATAAGCTTCTTCAAGTCTACATGGTTAAAACAATACAGTTTTTTATTTCCACCAAGTGAAATGGCAACCACTTTGTAAACATCTTTTCTCCACAAGCTAAATCTACTTACCGGCCAGGTTGACTTGTTGCTTAACTCTCCGAGCACATTCTGCAAAATTTTGAACCACATTAGCACAACTTAGGGGATCCTTTTCATGTTCCTTGTAGCATTTAAAACAAGCATCTCTCTCATCCAAGCATGGGATAGGCTTTTGATTTGGAAGTTTGAATTCCTTGTCGTGTAGATCCTTTGCCTTCTTTGTCACTTCTTGCAACATTTTTTCCTCATGTTTCTGCAACTTCTCCACAGCCTCTTCGCTCTCTTTAAGCACAGATCGAATAGCATCTAATTCTGCAATTGCAGGATGAGGTGGTGGAGGGACTGGGATCAACAAAGGAGGCTGAACAGGCCATCCTGTAGCAGCACGCCCCCTCGTTTCATCAGGATCACTAGAGATTAGCTTCTGATGTGCTGTTTTGTTTTCTCTTTGTACCTTTGGTTTTGGTTTCCTCGTTTTCTTCTTCAATTTTTCACCCTCATCAGCAAGCTGTTTAACTAAATTGCTGTGGATCTGTATAGTGAATGATTCACCCATGAAGACAGCAGATCTTCACAAGTATCTGAAAGATCAATTCATCCTAGTCATATAATTTGACAACTTGAGACAAAATGAGAAAACTTGCATCTCAATAATGGAAGACAACATAATACCAAAAGAAGCAGTTAAGCCCAGACAACCAGTACTGATGTACTTCTGGAACAGTTCCTCTTCTTTTCTTTTAACTAAACTTCCCTATATAAAGTCATTTTTCCTTAAGTTAATCATCTTTTGTTAAGAGTACAGGAATGTTCAAAACCAGTGCCAACAGATCGATATATTGATCAGATTATGTGTATGGTTGTTCATGTAAGTATAAGCAATCTTTAGAAAATGCTAGTCAGCAAAATCCGTCAAATAATTTATACCCAACAACATTTACTAAAAGAAAGACCAAGGACATGCAAAAGTAATTAAGATAGGCAACTGAAAAAAAGGAACAGTTAAATC
Organism: Solanum lycopersicum; assembly: GCF_036512215.1. NCBI lineage: Eukaryota > Viridiplantae > Streptophyta > Magnoliopsida > Solanales > Solanaceae > Solanum > Solanum lycopersicum. The sequence goes on along the minus strand of NC_090810.1, from coordinate 56,073,869 downwards.
AAATTATATCATTTCAGAAATAATTAGAAATCTCAATGATTACCGAGGTATCCACAATCATTTGTTTTATTAATTAATAAGACGACAAATAACTAGTTATCAGAGAATCTTAAGTTCCACTTTGCATTATTTTAAAAATTGTTTTCCTCAAGCAACTTCTTTGGGTGTTCATCTCTAAAATTCAATTTCGATGTAGTAAAACTCCATATGTTCTAGCAGAATTGGTCACTCAAAATTATGGTCATTGCGTGCATTGGAGTACTAAACCAGTAAGTTCTTCCTTTGGGGTTAGTATATATAAAGCAATCAGGAAATATTGGAAGGAGTTTGTTGTGAATACTGGGTTCAGACTTGGCAATGGCAGGAAACTGTCATTTCTGGAGTGATAATTGGTTAGGACATGGTCCTCTTAAAAGATTCATTTTGATCTCTACACCAGAAACTACCATATGGAAGATGCTTGGAGCTAGCAGGGATAGGATCTCTCTTTTAGAAGATTGCTAAATCATTGGAAGATCAAGAAGGTGGCTGAAATCCTGAAGACACTAGAAGTCTTCCTGATATAAGAAATACAGATCATTCAATAGAATGGACAGTGTTGTGAAAAGCGCGCGACCCTTGTGCGCTTTTTTATCTTGCGGCGAGGCGATCTGAAAAAAGCTCTCGCTTCAGATGAAGAAGCGAGAAGCGACCCTAAGGCAAAAGCGCAATAAAGCGCGCTTTTTATAAAAAAAAGCGACAATTAGGGTTTTTTTTAAAAAAATTAGGTTTTAAAAAAAAATCTGAAATATAACCTTCTCTCTCCTCACGACTCTTCTTTCACGACTCTTTCCCTTCTTTCTCTCCTCGCGACTCTTTTTTCATAATACTTCTTTCACAATACTTCTTTCCCTTCTTTCTCTCTTGACGATCTCGACTGAGGCTGCCTCTCTCTTCAACCTCTACCGCGACTGCAACTAACTTTTTGTTCATCTATTTTCCCTGGGTGAAAGTCCCTGGGTTTGTAGGCCTTGTCGTACGAATTCCACCCATTCAGGGTCCTTATCAGGTTGATTTTTTAGCTAATGTTTATTAGTTCATCTCTATGAGTTTCTTTTCTCTTGAAATATACAATCTTTGCCTGTGCTTCATCTCTTCATCTCTCTGAGTTTCGACTACTCTAGTTTTTTCTTCTTCTTCTCTTCTTTTCTTCATCTCCGCTGCCTGCTCTGTTTCTAATTACTGACTGTTGCCTCCTTTTTTTTTTCAATTCTTTTTCTTTTTTTTTTAATTATTTTGTGATCAGTCTAGCAACCTTGTTGAATAATAGGAGTTTGAATCTTTGTGATTTAATTATGTTTTTGATTTTTTGCTTTATATGTTATATGTTATGACTTATGAGTATTTTTGCCTATGTAATTTCTTTCAATCTAAGACTATATTACCTCTATTTAGTTATTTAATATTTTTTTATTTTTATACTAAATGTCGCTTTTTTTAAAAAAAGTGTGCGCTTCGCTTCACGCTTCTCGCTTCTGTGAAGCAAGCCCTCGTCGCTTTTTTCCGCTTCTCGCTTCCCAAAACACTGGGAATGGAACCAGCAAGAAATTGTTTACAGGCAGCTCAGCTTATCATCTTCTATCTGATACTAACTACAATAGTTTTGATTAGCCTTGGAAATTTATCTGGAAAACAATCTCCTTACAAAGTGGTCTGTTTCACTTGGTTGGTGGCTAGAAAAGCATTTTTGACACATGAAAACTTACAGAAAAGGGGGACCAAATTGACTTCCAGGTGGTTTTTTGTGCCAAGAAGGGGAAGGAAACAAGCCATTTGTTTCTTCACTGCAAGGTTACTGGTATATTATGACAAGTATTTCTGTCTTTTGCTGGGACAAATGGCTAATGTAGCTAGGTAGTAACAGGCAGAAGAAGTGGTGGAAGGTTATCCCAGCAAGCATATGGTATTATGGTGGACTGTGGGGAAAGAAAGAGTGCTAGGTTCTTTGAAGACGGTATGCTCTATACAGAAAACCAAGACTAAGTGACATTTGTCTCTTCTTTTCTGGTGTAAAAATAATTCATGTAAATTAGATGATGCACAATAATTTTTTGAATCTTTGTACGATGAACAAAGCCTATGCAATTGTAAATATTGATACCAACACCTCCTTGGTCCTGATGAGTACATATGTTACCTTTATCAAAAGAATTTGTTACTTCTTGTTTTTTCCCCAGCGATATGGTATACTTTTCCAGACAGATTATATTAAAAATCTGATAAACATGGGAGGTCACAGTTGCAGGTGTAATAAAGACAAACTAACAACAATAATGAATGTACATTGCAACTATTGTGTTATCTCAGTTAAATGGAAGACAGAACACAAATTTAAGGCTCTTTTTTCTTTTCGGGGGGATGTTTTTTGGTGGTGGTAGATACTGTGGAAAAGCTAAGGAGCTCAACTTTTTGGATGGCCGCATGGGGAACCAAAGATGAAATACTGATGCAAAGGAGACATACAATCCTTGGTGCTACTTATGTACAGAGACATCTTATGATCACTCAAAGTTAAACTCAAATAGTAAGAAGAGTGAAGAGATCCATAAAATTGTGGTATCTTATGTAGAATCTATGTGAACTATGACGGGCAATTCCTAAAGCTGTGCAAAGATACGAAGAGTGGAAGAACAAGGGCTAGGAGATATAGAAGCAACAGAGCTTGCAACAAACAGTGACCATGTGGAAAAAGAAATTTCTGGACACATAGAATCCCACATGAAATTGCAAATGGTTATACATGACACCCCCACTTGAACAGATCAAGAAGATGAAACTCTTCTTAGGCTTTGGTGTATACGCCTTAGAGGTTCAGCAAGCAATTACTTCTTACATATTTTCCACTTATTCCATACCTGCATCTCTAACATATTTGACGGATGATACAGGGGTTCTATCGAAATCACATGGAGGAAGGGATCAAATTTTTCGAGACTCATCATCGGGTACATCAGTAAAGTCAATCGCTTTTTGTTCCCAGTAACTCTATTGAAGTGCATCTTATACTTTTTACAAGAATAGTGCTTCTTGATATACCATAGCTATAGTTTTTCAGGGCAGTGAATGTTCCAACATTGCTATAAAAATGACTTCTCATCATGATATTGTTTTGGATCTTCAGTTGTCAACTTGTTAGAACAATTTCTGGTAGTTTTCTAGGGATGTTAAGATTCAGAATTTTGCATTCTTAAGTTGTCTTTGCTTTTTATATAGTAGTAATGTAGTATATTTTTGACACTAGCAGTAACGTAGTAATATAAAGGAAGCTTTCTAATAAGAGAACTGCAGTAGCATTTGAGTGTTGCTATCAATGTGTCTCAAAGACAAACAGCTCTGTGTTTTCTCGTGGCTGAAAAATAATATGTAGGTATACTTTTTCTACAGGAAAGTGTCAGATGGAAAGAGACATGCTCTTTTCTCGTCCTATAGGTTTAAGAAAGACGGGGAGGGGGGGTGGGGGTGCTTTCTGATTCATATGTATGGAAAATACAAAGTTTTCATGAAAGCCTCATCTCAGAAGAAGCACGAATGCATATCAGCAATTAGTCATCTAGATTCGTAAAATGCAAGTGAAAGGACTAGGTGTGGTATACACGCACTTTTCCCAACTTATCTACTAGCAAATGAGCACCTCGTTTACACTTGGGTATTGTACTGTTGTATAAGCCCATCGAGGTATTTCTTTCTTTCTTTATGACCAAGAAATCCGTCAAAAGCCCACTGCCTTTAAAACTCGGGACAACCGACAACAGGTCTTCCCTCTACCCTTCTCCACTTGGCATAACAGACTTAAATAGGAACAGTGCAGAGCTAAAACCTATAACCTAAGTAAAAAGTCCCTCATCACATACCACTCGAATTTAGCCCATCTAGGTTTCCCCATAGCTGATTCTTTACTTCTTAAAGCTAACCTAGTATACCCATGACAAAGTATTTCATAATAAGAAAATAGGAACAAGTAAAAAAATCATAAAAACAATAATATCACAGCTGAGTGAACAGAGCATTATAATCATATATACTTATTATTTTTTCACAACCGTGGTCTCAGAGTCAGCTTCGGCATGGACTAATTCCACGAGATACTCGCCACCTCCGACAAGCAACAACTACCAGATAACTCTATTCACCATACTAAGATTCCAGTTTAACATACTTGATATCATTACCAAAATTATGAACAAACAGACCATTATAAACCCAAATTCACCCATACTTGAGGTTAAAATACATCGCAAAAGTGAGATATATGTAAAAAAAAAAAATGATACATACATTCGATTCCGACAGAGAGAATTGTGAGGAGATCGCCGCAGAAAGAGATGGAGAAGACAATAGACCCGCAGAGAAGAATTTGGCAAAAAATTTCACGCAGAATTTGGGCTCTATTTGTTTGTTTTACAATAGAATTTGGGCTTGATAGCCCATATTCGGATATATATATATATATATATATAGGAAAAATTGTATATAATAGCAAACTAATAATCTAAATTAAATGGAATAGCTAGGGTTTGATTTAATTGTAATCCATAGCAAATATTAGCTAAAATTTGTCAGCGTCTCTCTCCCAAAAATCTCGCTCGACTCTCTTGCTTTATACACAGAAGTGTATAATTCTGTTTCTGTTTTGTATAAAGCGAGAGCAAATTATATATACACATGCAAAAATGTATATCTTCGTGTTATACACTTAATTATACAATTTAAAAACATTTTACTTCAAATATTGCAGAGAAAAAGGCCAACGAATAATACAATTGTGAATTATACAATTGCAGTGAAATACAATTTTCTCTAGCTTTATACAACAGAAGTGTATATATTGTGTTTCTGTTTTTGTATAAAGTGAGAAAAACATATATCTTCTTGTTATACACTTATAATTATGCAATATACATACATTTTAATTCGATTCAATTGTATGCAAAACAAATTATACAATTGCAGCTAAATAGGCCAGCGAATTATACAATTTAGGCCAGCGAATTATACAATTGTATATGTGTAGCAAATTATACAGTTTTATATTTGCTATGGAGCGCAATTATGCAAAGTTTGTTATAGCATACAAATATGAATTTTTTGTTTGCTATATGTGAAAGTTGCCTATATATATATATATATATATATATATATATATATATATATATATATATATATATATATATATATATATATATATATATATATATATATACTGAAATAGAAATGTTCATGATTTGGATAAAGTTGATCTAAATTGAAAAATTTAATTAAATTGATTAAATAAATTAATTTTTTGTCTGAATTTGATTTGGTCTTGATTTTGTTCAAAAAATTGAAGAAATAATCAAATCAAACCAACAAATTGTCATATATTTTTATTTACATAAACATAGTCAAAAGTTATAGAAAGATGCAATAAATATACAAAATAGATTATCTATATGTGAGTTATACATTATGTTACACTCAAAAAATCATATATAGTTTAACTATACATGGAGTATACTTTGACTATTCAATTTCAACTAACAAAAATCACTTCCAAAAAGTCTCAAATTTGGATATGAAATCCTCTCGATGTTTTGAGACTTCTAGTATATAATTTGTTTGAAACAAATTATTTTTTTTGGTGATACATCAAATTTCGAAGAAAAATGAGAAGTAATGAAGAAGGAGATGCATAAAAAGACAGAAAAAAAGGATGACATGGAAAAAGAAAGTATGGTCGAATGACATTTTACGTATCTTTATAAATTGGGCTTAAGAAATAATGAGTAAAGCTAATGGACTGATATTTTGCATAATGTTTTCTTTTAATTCTTAGTAAGTTTAGTTGATTAAATGAATTTCAAATTCGTATAATTATAAGTCTAAATTTTACACATACACGTAGAGAATAACATGATATGAACGTCAATAATTTTAATTGTCTAGCTTTGAATTATTGGATCTGAAAGACTTTGGGAGCCAAATAATTATATTTATAATCAAATTTTAAAATTTCATCTTCACTCCCAAGGTTCGTCTCACCCTTTATCTCTCTCTCTCATTTTTCTCCTTCTTATTCGTCTTCTCACTTCTTCCACCCACCGACAGCTATTATTGTCGACTCACTTCATTTTTTCTTATTTTTAATCTACTAACGATCATTACCATGTTATTTTTTTCTAACCTTTTTTTTTTGTGATCCCACTCTTTCATTCACTTAGAAGCAATTACCTATATTTTTTTTTAAAAAAAATGAAATAATTAAAGAAAAAGACGAAGGTAAAAGAAAACATTCATATATGAACTATCAAATGATTGATAGCACATTTACATCCTAGCTAGTAAGCGGATGATAATACACCTTTATCCTAGCTATTGAGTGAAGAATGGTCATACATGCATACTTAGTTATCGAATCACATGTTATATGAGGCCTCTCATGGCTCTTGAGTTATGAATAATCCGTCCGATATGACATTTAAATGCATACATTTATTTTTATTTAACCTAAGTTATGTTTCATTATGCATAGTATACTAATATATTTTCTTTGTATATATCGATACTCCGTTGTCATAAGTGTTACATTTCGTGATGTAGGTGTAGGTAAAGCTTCAAATAGGTCCTTCCAATAAGAATTTGTCGAATTCAACCTTTGGTTTATAAGAACCATTCCTTCTGAAGCTGTTGAATTGGCAACTTAAAGTCGTAGTTACATATATGTAGTTGATGTCCAAATGGTAGGGCGGGGTCCTACCTTAGATGTACGATAAATATGAAGCCCATAAAGATTTGTAGATCCATGTTATGCGTTAATATGTTTTGATTGGAATATGTGCGATCATAACCAGTCAACGGATCAGGTCCCTTGACACAGCAAGAACAGTGCGGAAGATTAAACAATATAAAGAACACAACACAAGCAGTTTACGTGGAAACCTCCTTGCTCAAAGGAGTAAAACCACGACCTGTTGCACAGGATTTACAACCGTCTTCACTAATCTTCTCAAGCAAAAGCGAAACCCGGTTACAATCAATGTGAGAAAAAGTTATTAATCTCACGATCAAGTAATCTAGCTATTACTTGAAGAGCCTAAGCGGATACAACACCGCCTACTAAACCACCTAACTCTAGATGACTTAGAATTTGACTAAGCAACAAACCAATGTTGCCCACTAAATCAGTTAGCCTTAGCTGATTTAGAGTTTTACAAACCCAAAATAAATATCTGAATCCTTTATAGATTAGGAACAGATTTACAATGTAAGTACATAGACACAAAGCTCTAAATACAATAAAGATTCTTCTTCACTCTATCAGGTCCTTCTGTTGAGTTGAGCAATGTTCTTCCTTGAAGATGACCTTCTGTTCAAGCTTGTGAATTTTCAGAGAAAATCAAAGTTTAATTTGCCAAGTCTTAAATTTGTGTTTGTTGGAAAGAGATAATATAATTTTCCACAAATTCGTTGAAGTCATCCCATTGGCTGAAGTCCTGCTGTTGGAATAGTTGTGCACCTACCGCATCAGAGATGACAACTTTTCTGACAGCTGTCTTTTCGTCCTTTTCACGTCGCAGTCTTGCAGGTACCAGGTCCCTTGCTTGCGGGAACCAGGTCCATTGCAAACTTCTATATGAGTTCTTGAAAAGGCGTGCTGGCTGACTTCCATCTTTGGATGAATGAATATAATATGATGTTTGTCATGCTAAAAGTATCAAACATGAAGAGTTATTATCTGTTGGACAAACACCCTCCTCCATTCTAATTGGTGTAGTACACTGACGCCTTACCAACCTCTAACGTGACAGCTTTACAGCTGCAACCAATTATGTATTTGATAGAGGAAACTCTGCCTGGTACCAGGTCCCTACATTTGTAAGATACTGAAACATACAATCTTGTCCGCTCTTCTTATTGGTGTAGGATACCGCACTTTTCACCTACCACCTGACATGACAACTTTTATGACTATACCCCATTTGTATCTGGACGAGAGCACTCTGCCAGGAACCAGGTTCGCGCATTTGTGAGGATCATCAAAACACCTAAAATATAACACATGTTATGTGTTAATATGTTTTGATTGGCCTTATCAGTCTTGCTATTAGTTGATAGTCTATTTTTTTGGCCTCAGCGCCTTGTGTGTGTACATATATATGTGTTTGTTTATTGGTCTAATTTTTGTGTAGATTAATCTCTATAAAGATCTTATTGATTTATTTGTTTTTTTTAGTTAGTTGGACATATGTGTTTATAAGTCGATATTGTCGGCCCAAGAGGTTTATTGTATAATTAGAGTTGTGTTTGATTCGTTTGGTCAAGTGAGATATAGAATACCTATTGTGACTCACCAAATTAGGAGCGTGACACTGCTTTGGAAGAATATTATATTTAAGTCTCACAATAATATTTTATTCTCTAAAAAAAAGTTTTGGGCCAATTTTGACATGAACAATCTATACTTGTAATCATACTTCAATTTCTATTTTATTTATAAATAAATAAGTAAATATTTTTTTTTCAATTACAAAAAATGTTTCAAACTAAGGGGTTGTTTGGTTAAAAAGTACATAAGTTATTATGGAATAATTTATTTATTTTGTATATGAGATAACTTATTCGCCATTAAGGTATGAAGTGGTGGGATAAATAATACATATTCTAATACCTCCAAGTAAACATATGATTACATTTTATTTATAAAATTATTATACCTCATATCAAATGACTCCTAAATGACAATGACATTACGGAGTGAAACCAATTATTATTAATCCTATATGATCCTGAAAATTGCGAAAGGTCGTTTAAAAGACGTTAAGAAATAAGCATTACAAAAAGGAATAACAGAAAATCAACAGCAAAAAAAGAATAATGTCTAATTCAATAACCAAAATTTCCCTAGCGAGGAGAATTTTCACATATAACATTTTATAAATAGTTTAATTATTTTTCATAATTATAGTTTACTAAATTAAAATTTGTAACTACATAAATAGGGAAGAAAGTGACGAGCGAGATTGAGAGAGCAAGGAGAGAGGGCAAAGAGTTAAGAGAGACAAATTGTGTGTGTGTGTGAAATAATTTCATATATGTAACTTATATACATATGTATTTGTATATCTGACGAGTGAGAAATTGGAGAGGGAGGAGAGAGGTGAGCGAGAGAGACGAACTGTATATATATATATATATATTGATTATTATATTTGCATATATGCATACAATTTGAATTCGTATACAATTAAATCGAGTTAAAACATTTGTATGTGTATATCCAATCCCTCTTTTATTTTATAGTTTTTATTTGTATAAAGCGAGAGATAAAGACAAAAGAGAACTTAATAGGGAAAAATTGGATTTGTATAATTATTAGTGTATACGATGTGTATATCCTGTTTCTATCGCTTTACACAAATACAAACACAAATTATATATTTCTGTTTGTATAAAATAGGAGAGATTGACAGAAGAGAAGCGAGAGATATTGGACAGGGAGAGAAGAGAGGTGAGGGAGAAAAAGAGGAAGCGAGATCTCAGAAAGAGGCGAAAGAGAATATAATTATAATTAGAATTAAATTCTAAATTGTAATTAATGCAAACTATAACTATACTACCTAATTAACTATTCTATGTTTAATTAACAACCTAATTTTCATTTATAATAAAAAGATGTACATACTCACCAAGATAAAAATTTTGTAACCCAACAACAATAATTAAATTAAACAACAAATTTGAAAAAAGTAAGTTAAAAAAAAAAAAAAAGAAAAAAAAAAAAGAGAGGAGACCCTCCTCAACAAGTTTCATTTGATTTATCCCACAAAGGAAGCAATTTCATGATAATCCAAGATTCTTGAAAAATTGATCACAAGTAAACGCCGGCCGTCAGATTAGATGACATATGTCGCCGGCGTTGACCGACACCGGAGATTTGCATCTACGTAAAGGTCAGTTTTTTAACGCTCAATCTTCATATAATAATCATTCAGAGCACAAAATTGCTTCAATGGATCACAATCTTGGGTTCTCTCCATCGGATTCGAATCCATCTCCATTTGGTTCTTCTGCTCCTTCAAGGCTGCAAAAACCCAGATTGTGTAAAAAGAAATACACGGGTGCTCATAGAAAGGACCAAATGTTCAACCCTTTTAAAGGTGTTGGGGAAATTCAAGAAATGAACATGGGTCATGTGGAGTCGGTTCCTGGGAAATTTGGGAATGTGGGTTTTGCTTCTGGGGTTGATAGGGGTAGTGGGGATGTTGGTAATGAAGGGTTTGTTTTTGGAGCTAGTAGAAATAGTGGTGTGTTTGGAGCTAATTTGAGCAATTATCAGGGAAATATAGGGGAAGGAACACTTCCTATTGATGAAATGAGGAAACTGAATATTCAAAGTGAGAGGAAAATGAATGTGGCTGGTGGTGTAAACAATGTGGCTGCTGGTGCTGATATGGGATTTGTGTTTACGGGTGGCGATGCAAAACTTGATGAAATGGTAAGCAAGGAGGTGGAGAACAAGTTAAATATCAAAAGTGAGGGAATTGTTGACTCTTCACATAATATGGACAGTGTAAAATCCAAGTATAATGTGTTTGGCAGCTTTTCGAGTAGTGAAAATGTTAATAATAAAATTGGTGGGGGTGTAGGGGCTGAACTCTTGAATGAGATGGACAAATTGAATATCAAAGGGAGAACTGAGAATGACATGAACAACTATGCCTATAAGGAAAGAGGCTCTCTAGGTGGAAAATCGGAGACCTTGCTCCATGATAAGATGAAAAACATGCATATAAATAAGCCTATGGGTTATGTTGCTAATGAGAATGTGAAAATTGATTCAAGTTCAAGTGACCCTAGTAGAAATGCTGTTAATAAGAGTTCCATTGGAATTTCAGATTCAATTCCTTCAGGATTCTCATTTCAGGCTGGGACACAGAATAGTCACTTCACTAATCAAGTTCATCCAGGCTCTCATAGTGGTACAATTTCAACCTCCTCGTTTTCCTCCTTTAATATCCCTGGTGAATCTATGATGGGTACTTTTGAATCACCATCAACTGATAGAACTGGAAAGAAGGTTGAATTTAATTTCAGTACTAAGTCTGATGGTAAGCTAATGCAAAATCTTATACCAACTGTTAAAGGAAGCTTAAATAAGAAAGTTGAAACTAGAAGGGAAGCAACTAGAGATCCCAGATACAAGAAAAAGAAAATGAAACCTAAGCAAACACTCTCGACGCCAGTGAACTTTGCTCATGACTTTGTCCTAAGAGGAAGTTCAGAAGAGAATGCGGAACCTTCCGAACCTTACTCACCGATGGATACTTCTCCATATCGTGAAACACCAGCAGATAATACACTTTCACGAGGAACTTCTGTGGCTTCTGATGAGTCGTTCGTTCTAAATGAGAATTATGGATCTAGTGATACCCGTCCAGCAGTTTCAAATGATGGAACAGATGAAGATTTGATAGATGCAACAGTACGCATGAATCTTAATGAAAATGATGTGACATGTAGTGAGACACAAGAAGTAGAATCTAGACACTCTAGTCATCATGGTGTAGATATGGACGGTCCTTCTGAAGAGTCTATATCTACATCTGGGGCTGAGACTGAAAGCTTCAAATCTGCTACAGACCATTTAGATTATAGTACTGATTCTTTCGTAACTGCAGCAGATACTGAAGTGACTTCTAAATCAACGATTGAGAGACAAGATAGTGATGGGGGAAGTCAGTTTAATGTTGCTTCAAATTTTGAAGAGGCTTGCCAGGGTAGCTTCATATTTGCTGCATCCTCTGTTGCTCAAAATCAGGTTGCAACAGCAACACGCCAACAGAAAAAGAAAAATCGAACGAAGCTCATTATTGATTCATGTAGTTCAACTACAAAATTGTCTTACTCATCGCCTGGGCAATTTTTTCAAGTTTCTGGATCATCTCCTCTTCCATCTCCAACTCAGAGTAAGAAAGGAGATATACCTACTATGACAAGCCATAGCCAGGGCAACAATGAACAATCTAGGGTTAAGGAGGTCAACCATGAAACAGTTGCTGCAAGCATGGCAGCTCAGGAAGCTTGTGAAAAATGGCGATTAAGGTACAAGTTACTGGTTTTTTAAATCATGGAGGGTCTATCTTGATCAAAGTCGGCCTATACTGTTACTGGATTGACTCTGAATTAGTAACGTGTTGTATTTCCTTACATGCCAATTTCTTCTTCTTCTTCTTCTGTTCATATTAGGGTGTGATTGTTCAGTCACTTATTCCTTTTTTGGTGCATCTTTATCCGAAGTTCATACTTGTGATATGAATTTATATCAGGGGGAATCAAGCCTATGCAAATGGGAACTTATCTAAAGCAGAGGAATGCTACACACAAGGACTGAACTGTGTGTCCGAAAGTGACGCATCTAAGAGCAGTCTTCGGGCTTTAATGTTATGCCATAGCAACCGTGCAGCAACACGTATGTCTCTCGGAAGAATGAGAGAAGCACTAGAGGATTGTTTGAAGGCTGCTGCATTAGATCCAAACTTTTTCAGGGTCCAAGTTCGAGCCGCTAAGTAAGCTCTATGTGTCACTAATTTTACCTTCTCTTTGTCATACGTTCCTTTAGTCTCTATATTGTATAGGTCTAGCTTCCTCTTACCTTTTTGAAGATCTGGTTTGCTGACAGAAGTTTGATCACTGGCCTTTAGTATGCATAAACATGTCTGTTTGAAACAATCACAGTGCATGAAACACATACAACGTTGTCTTGAAGAGTAGCTCACCATTCTGTCATTCTTGTTGGGTAAACTTTCTATGAGATGCCCTTTTAACAAAACCCTTCCTTAATGTGATAAATTAGTTTTTTTTGATAACCGAGAAATCACAAGGGCCAGCAGCTACGCTTCAATACTTGGTGGATAATGCTGCCTTTCTACCCTTGTTCTTAAGTACCAGGCTTCTGTTTGCAGCATAGTTCGAATCTGTGACATGCACCTAACCTACACATCACGCTCTGCGCTCGTACCACTAGACCAAAGCCCTAGGGCTAATGTGATCACTAGTTATTGGTTGTTATCACTGAAGCATCAGCATTCTTGTATAACTTTGTTGAAAAGACTCATTTGAGAAACTGAACGTCAGTATACATCTTTAGGTTCTTCTGAATACCTCTGGATCTGTGTCTTCAGAAATGTTGTGCATTTATTCTACTCGATGGTACAGCTTTACTCTAGTGTTTTCTGTCTGCTGGATTCAAGGCTTACAAAAAGCTCCCAACTTTCTTGCTGAACTAAATATATAATTTGAAGCTTCTCAAGTTTTAGTTAGTCTAAGAAATTTCCACGGTTCTATTTACAGCTTTAAGTCTCACAAGCTTTCTTCAGCAGTCTTAATGCCATTTGAATGTTGTGGGAAGTTGCATTCCACCAGCATCCAGTTATAGTAGTGTTAATACATCTCATCTATAAAAATAGTAATGTTAATACAATAATATAAAAAAGTAGAAACTTTCTTTTTGTAACTGTGTTTTGTTTTGCATTTTCTTAGCTGTTACCTTGCCCTTGGGGAAGTCGAAAATGCATCAAAGTTTTTCATGACATGCTTGCAACATGGGCCAGAGGCATGTGCGGATAGAAAGATATTGGTGGAGGCCTCAGAGGGCTTGGAAAAAGCACAGGTACAATTATTAACTTCAGTAATTTGCTTTACATTCTTCTTGTCAGGACTCATCTTTTGCAGATTCTCTCCCCAGACAGATACCACCTTTACTGCTCCTTATCTAAATAGTCTTAGCATTCTCTTGCAATTATTACCTCAACATTACACATGTAATGTCATTTATGCCCCAGCTTGTTTTAAATTCACCAGTTGTTTGGTGAAAGAAAAAGAGAAGAAAAACTTGCAAATTATGGATTTTATAATATCAGGGTTTGAAAGATATCATCTGGAATTTTTAGCCGTAGAAATTTTGAGCATCTCAAGCATGTCCCGTGAACAACTTGCTTATGTAATCCCCTATAAAATGCAAGGTAATTTAGAGGCCCCAAAATTGAATAAAAGAAGAGAGAATAGGGACAAGATGAACACAAGTAGAGAGGGAAAATGCAAAATAATCTAGAGGCCCCAAAATTGAATAAAAGAAGAGAGAATAGGGACAAGATGAACAAGTAGAGAGGGTGCATTTAGGTATCTGTTGCAGTGTTGCTAGATTCACTTCTTATATATGACACTCCTGTTCGTATACCATAGCTATTATTTCGCTAAGAAAAGAAAAATAGAAATATGAGGAAATATAGGTTATTTTACTTAGTTTTTGGTCTTGCCATTCTAGTTGAAGCTTTAATTTTGATTTTCTTTTTTCAGCTTTATGAATAATAATGCTTAAGAAACTTGTGAATGCTCAACAAACAAAATGAGATTATCTTAATAAAATAAAAAGTTGAACGCTAATTGGTCTTTTCCGTTGCCCTCAGAGGGTATCAGAATGCATGAAGCAGTGTGTGGAACTATTGCAAAGACGAAAGCAAAGTGATGCAGAGTTGGCCTTGGGTGTGGTCTGTGAGGCTTTGACAATAAGCACCTATTCGGAGAAACTACTCGAATTGAAAGCAGATGCTCTTCTTATGGTTTGTGTCATTGAACTATGAGACTGTAAAATTGAATTTTGGCTGCTTAAAATTTGTTACATTGCACCATGTCTTCCTGAGATCTTTTGAATTTATTAAAATGAATTGATTTTGTTGAGTTTAATGAACAGCTGCGGAGGTACGAAGAGATGATTCAGCTATGTGAGAAGACACTTGAATTGGCCAAGTCAAATGCTCCGCCATATAATTTTGGTTACCAGTCATCAGAGTTAGATAGTGCGATCACAGAGAGAAGTGCTTCCTCTGGGCTCTGGTGTATTTCTAAAATAGTGAAGTCATACTTTTATCTCGGGAAGCTTGAAGAGGCTGATAATTTTCTGAAGAACCAAGAGAAATCGATGCGTCTGATGGAAAGGTGGCTTCTTTATCGTGGAATATATTATTATACTCCCTTTACATTAGGTATTAGCTTACAGTCATATTATTTGAATTTGCAGTAGTGAACTCGAGAATTTAGAAGCAGTTGTTCCTCTTGCTGGAACAATACGTGAGCTCTTACGCTTTAAGGTGAGTGCACCTTGTGCTTTATGATCTTTCTCCTTTTAAACAAGCACCTACCACTTGTTATATTTATCTTATTCCTAGGTTTCGCACTTGTATTTATATACACCATCATAGAAAAAAATATATACATTTATTTTTTATTAACTAAATGTTGCACCTATATTTGAACTATAGGTCATTATTTTTAATGGAACTTGCAAAATTATTTACCTGTTAATACTTTTCAAAATCTTCTGGGATGAAATCTCCAAAGTCGTACTAAATATTGTCCTTGTTATCATTCTCTTTCTTCAGCTTCTTGAAGTGTTTTTGGTTGGTCATCCTTTGGTCAATCCTGAATTTCTTTGCAAAGTTTTCGTGTTTGCTGTTATTTTTTTTCTGTTTGGAGAAAGGTGTTACTAGCTATTCTTGTGCAATATGAGATTTAAGCAGCATGGTATTTTTTTATTTTGAAGTTAAGTCCTTTAACCCAACTTGGAAAATAAATTTATTTTGCCTTGCTTTTTTTTGGTAAGCTCCTAGTACGAGAAAGCTACTGCAGTTAGTAACCATTGTACCCTTTCAGAAAAGAAGAAAAAATAGATGCAACAAAACTGTATACTGAGTAAGCCTATAATGTTATCCTCATTCTTGTCAATTCTCAAAATATGTCCCCGTTGTGATTATATGAGGTACAATTATCTGCATCATGTGTTAGTGTTTGTAGTGAAAAACAAAAACCAGAGTCTATATCTTCTTTGGATTACTTATTCCTTATGGTCTGTGCTATTATGAAATTGTAAAGTTGCTCCATTATGATTGTTATAGTGTCATTTGGGGTCCTGCAAGCAGTGATATCCTCTAGATTCAAGTAGGGTGTTATGACTAGATTTTTCTAGGTTCTACCCTAAGGAAACACAGTCATCTGAGTTTCTTCGGTCAAGTGTGATAATGTAATGTAGCACGCGGAACTAGTCAATGGCTGCAATATGTGCTATTACCTATACTGAAGTATAGCGAGGCCTCATCTTGGCATCCTACTAATTTTGTTGATTAAAGACGTACAAGTTGAGCCGACTGTGTATAGTTGCTTCAGACT
Organism: Solanum lycopersicum; assembly: GCF_036512215.1. NCBI lineage: Eukaryota > Viridiplantae > Streptophyta > Magnoliopsida > Solanales > Solanaceae > Solanum > Solanum lycopersicum. The sequence goes on along the minus strand of NC_090810.1, from coordinate 56,057,633 downwards.
CCTGTTTGCTTCCGTATAGCCTCTGACTTGTTTGTTCATCCATTAAGGTTGAATTTTTTCCTACCTTTGACTGTTCATCTTCATTGTATTTTTCTGATTCCTGGCATATCTCAGAGCAAGTAATGCAAAATTTTGTGGTGCCACACAAGGGAAAAATTAATGTTAAATAATGAGAAGAACATTTTGTTTCCGTTTCAAGGATATTTGCCATTTTCTGTGCAGGCAGCTGGAAATGCAGCATTTCAATCAGGAAAACATGCAGAAGCTGTTGAGCACTATACAGCTGCAGTATCATGTAATTTTGAGTCACGACCTTTCACAGCAATCTGTTTCTGCAATCGTGCTGCTGCATACCGAGCTATGGGTCAAATTTCAGATGCCATCGCAGATTGCAGCCTGGCAATTGCCCTTGATGGGAATTATGCGAAGGTATGGTTCTAAAACGCTCCTTTTGGTGCATCTATTGAATGCAATTTCTCTCTTGGGCATACTGCATTTTCTAGGGATATTGCCTTGAAGGGAAAACCTTTCAGTTACCCTTCTTTTGTTTCAGATAGAAACTCCTCAACTGCTCAAAAAAAAAAAGAGAAATGGTTTCCTCTTTTTCAATGGGGTCGTTCCATCAATTCGAAGTATCCTATATAGTTTCTATTTTCTAGTTGGGTCGTGACATCATTCCGACCCTACCCATATAATTTTATTTCTTGGATTGTGACCACTTTTAGCCATCAAATCTAATCCTCCGCTATATGAGCTTGTTCCGGCCAATTTTTCGGTGACTTTCTTATTTAATATCAACTCATCTATTGATTCCAAGACGATCCATATACTTTATACTAGATTTGAGCACTTTGTTGGTCGGGGGGATTTAGTAGCCTTGTATGTCGATTGTGCAAATCACTCTATGGTCTAGAACAATTTTTCTCAAGCTTGGTTTGGGAAGTTCAATGCCAACATATGCATCAAATTCAGTATTTCATGCGAAGATTAAGAACATTGAGATTGGTTGACATTATGCATCAAATAGAACATTAGCACATTGAAATTGAATGTCAATTTTGTGAAGTCGATTGATCAACTTGCAGATATCTCACCAAGCCCCTCATCGGTCCCTGTGTTAATTACATTTGAAACAAGCTAGATACATGAATTGTATGCACTAGCTTGAGGGGGAGTGTTAAAATATGAATAGGTTTATACAATCCTATTAGAATAGGAATAGGTTTGTACAATCCTATTTAGAATAGAATAGGAACAGAAATATGAATAGTAAATAGTATCCTACTTGGTAAAGGATTGTGTTGTAGTGTCTATAAATAGGGTCTCAATTAATAATGTAGACACAATAACAATTCGATAATATTCTTTTCCTATATTTCTTACACTCTCCATGACACCAAGTTTTATAGGCATCTTTGAATCTAAATGGCATAACCCAATTGAGTCCAAAAAGAGAGAACTATTCCACAAGTAATTAGCAACTGAACAGTGAGGAAGAGGCGACTAATACTTTCTAAATTGCTTGAGAACAAGTAACAGCCGTTCACAAACTGAATACTTCCTTGCTAAGGTCATCTTGAGTTAATCATGACTCATTTAGAACTGTCCAGGTGAAACAAATGATCTTTGTTGGAAGATTTGTCTTCCAGATAAGTTTCCAGGCCAAAACTCAATGATCTGATCATTGACTGTAACCTGCTTTTACATCACATAAACCTTCTCTTGAATCATCCCCAAAGTAGTCTGTCAACTGCTTCTTTTTCAGGGATGGAATTACCAAGCCTGCACAGTAAATCTTGGAGATCTGGTAATTCCCAATCATGAACAGGTTAGATGTCCAGGTTCTGCCAGTCTATTGTCAGCAATGGAGGAATAGGTTAGGATAGTCTTCCTCCAATGTAGAATTGTCAAACCATTGATCTTCCAAGAAGGATGAGCTCCATATACCAAATTTGAATCAGATTCTTTGAGAGAAACTCATCCCAAAGTTTGCTAATTTGCTTGCAGGGTCCCACCCCAATTAAAGAGCTAGGAGTTTTAGTGCACAAGTGTTTCCAATTCCTCTGGGCTATACCTCTAGAGCCATGTCATCAACATACTTTTGTTATGTTTTGCAAGATTCTTGATCCCTGGACCACCTTTAAGCTTAGTTTGAATCACTTTGGCCCATTTGGCTAAGTGGAAATCATGATTCTGACTGTTTCCCTTCCACGGAAAGGATCTTCTGATTTTATCAAGTTGGCTTAGCACCTTCCTGGGCGTTGGAAATATATACATGATGTAGGTTGGAATGTTGTCCAACATACTGGTAATCAATGCCAACCAGTCCCTATTGAAAGATAGTGCAGTTGCCAAGGAGCCAGCCTCTTTTTCGGGGTTCTCAATGGTCCCAGTCCATACGTCTGCTGACTTGAATTTAGTCTACAAATAAGTAGTAGGGGATGTGTCAATGTTACAACCCATAATACCTGGCAGTTGTTAGGTATAGTATTCCCTGGACAAGTGACATTATTTAGGATACTAATATGCAGCCTTGAGATGGCTGTGAAGATAAGCAAGGTAAGGTTGAGGTATAGCACTTGTGACCTATCTGCTTCATAAAAAAATTAATGAGACACTGAGACAGGACGCCCTAATAATCCGTAGCTGCTACAAGTCTACAACCCCTGCCAGTCTGTCACATCCTCTGTCCTTCGGGTGAACACTTTGTGGTGAGCACTGTTAAAGAATGACAAAAGTCCCATATCGGTGGTTAATGAGATGGGTGGACTCCTTATAAGGTTTGGGTAATCCTCCTCCCTTTGAGCTAACTTTTGGGCTGTGAGTTAGGTTTAAGACATAATTTAACTTGGTATCATAGCAGGACCCGTCTCACTCAATGTTGGGGCCCCCAAAATCAAAATTGTCCACGCACCAGATGTTAAGCACTGGGCGTGAGGTGGGGTGTTAAAGAATGACAAAAGTCCCACATCGGTGGTTAATGAGAAGGGTGAACTCCTTTCTAAGGTTTGGACAATCCTCCTCCCTTAAAGCTAACTTTTGGGGTGTGAGTTAGGCCTAAGACCTAATTCAATAAGCACCTTTTGTGCACTGTGTAATAGCATGCAAACCACACATGGGATGTAAACCGCACTAGGAAGCCCTACGCGACAGGCTAGACTGAGAAGACTCTTAAATATTTTTTTACAAAACCTCATCAATAAAAGTTATAAATTAATATAATGAATATATTACATTTGAAAATAATTACGAATATTAGAGACTTATTAATGGTTTGATATGATTTATAATATGATATTACAAATGTCATATAATATAAATAACATTAAAATATAGAGAGGTGAATAATAATTCTTACCTATAGAAAGGAGAGTAGTGATTCTCTAAATTTAGAGAACTACTATTCATTCTCTACTTCTACTCATAGAGAGGTGAATAATATAAACAATATTAAAATAGTCAAAAAAGTGAAATAGAGAGGATGAATAATAGTTCTCTAAATTTAGAGAATTACTATTCACCTCTCTATAAGTAGAGAATAGAGGGTTTTTTGGAGTTGCGGTTGGAGATTCTATTCTCTATTTCTCCCAAATATAGAGTATAGACAGTAAAATAGAGATGGGTTGGAGATGATCTAATAAGCTATTTATTTAAGTTAGAGAAAGTTATGTTACTTTTTGTTTCAAATTATTTGTTTGTTATTATTGCGTACTATGTGTCTTAAATTTTTACATTTGATGATTTATCAATTACAAGATCAAATTATAAATTTCATAATCGAAGGCTTTAAATATAAATTATTTGTGAAGTACTTCTCTAGGACTTGTATCAGACAATCTCTTTTCTCCCTCTGATTTCCAGTTTGTACATTACTACAAAGAATATAGCCGTAAGATGACTTAAATAGGAATTATTTCCCCATATGCTTCATGAAGTTCTTTGCTGAGTAAGTTACTGGTTAAAGGATGATAGTTTTATTGTTTCTCTCATATGAACTGGCTGGTAATCACAATAGTGCTTCATGTAGTTCGAAATATTACCCAGGAACGTTGCGTTCACACTCAATTATTAATGTGATCTAGTACATTGAATTTTTTTAGTTTGACAGCTTTTTTCTAGTTAAGAAGTGGCAATAGCAGTTTTGCGGAGTTAGTTACCTGATTTTAGGGTACAGTATATCTTCAGTTAAATGTCAACACAAATTACTGCAGGCACTCTCAAGACGAGCTTCTCTTTTTGAGATGATCAGAGATTATGGACAAGCAGCTTCAGATCTTCAGCGACTTGTATCCCTTCTGACAAGGCATATGGAAAATAAAGTCGGTGGATCTGGATCACATAACAAAGTGATTTCCGTAAATGAGATTCGACAAACACAACAAAAGCTTTCAGCCATGGAGGAAGAAGACAGAAAGGAAATCCCCTTGAATTTTTACCTCATATTGTAAGTTTCTTAATTCAGTCAAGTTATTGATTTCCAGAAATAATATACCCTCCATCTCAATTTATGTGGTAGCGTTCGACTAGGTACAAAGTTTAAAGAAAAGCACTTTTGAAACTTATGTTCCAAAGCAAACCATAGATATTTGTGCGGTTATAAATTATTCATTAAGGATAAAATGAGAAGTTTAAAGTTGGTTTTTTTCTAAATAAGGAAGTATGACAGTTTTTTTTGGGGATAGAATTAAAAGGGAAGTATGACACACTAATTGGGACAAAGGGAGTATTATTTTTGAATATTCGTTCATTGGAACATTTAGTGGACTGCTTGACAACATAATTCAGTATCAATGTTAAGTTTGTTGTTTCCTCTCTAGTCTCTACCTTCACAAGGTAGGGATAAGGTTGCATATCCACCACCCTCTTCAGATGCCACTTGTGGGATTACACTGGGTATGGCAGTATGCTGTGTTGCATATATGTAGTTGTCTGTCTTATCTTCCTATTTTTTCTACAAATTTCTTATAGTTCTCTTCCTATAATTCAATCCTTTACCAAGTAGGATGCTATGTACTATCCCTATTTTAAGTGGAATTGTATATGCTATTCTAACAGAGTGATTGTCCAGATAGGGTAACATCTACTTTGAGCAATCATCAACATGTTGTCAATCCCGTATGATTTATGACACAATCGATAAGTTGTCTGTTTGGGTCCTTCAGTAATAAAGTATGAGGCAGTGCTTGAGTTGATCATATGTATTTGCTCCATTCCATTTTATATGAAACTCATTTTTTGGTCCATTCCAAAAAGTTTAAAACACTTTTTTATTTTTGGCAACTCTTTAATTTAAACATTCCCATTTTACCTTTTATGACATGCTATGATATTAAAAAATACATGTATTAAAGGTAGTTTTGGACTTTTGGTATGTTATACAGTAAAACCTCTATAAATTAATACTCGACAAATTAGTAATCTCTCTAAAATAATATTTTTCTCCGGTCCCGACTTGGGTCAATGGAAAAAATCACCAATTTCGATAAGATAATAGGATAATATATTTTTAGAAAACTCCTATATAAATATATGGTCCCATTAATATCATAAATCAATAAAACTGTAAAATACAAATATATTAAAGACAACTTAATGAAATATGATTCTACTGTGTTCAGTTTTTTCTTAAATGTTAAATCTAGTTGAAGCTCATCCCTACCTTTTCTTATTGCATCCAAGAGCTTCGATCTTGTCTTTTTGAATTGCACCATAAAATATTGAAGAATTCTAGATGCGATAAGTGTTTCCTTACGCGTAACTAGTTCCAAAAGTATAGTATCATCTTCAATTTCATCATCAACATTGTTTTTTCCGATAGTATCCAAAATTTCTTTTGAACTTTGGACCTCTGAACATGTATCGATTTCACTTGGATAATCCAACTGATTATTGAGATTCATTTTAGGGCAACTTTCACATATAGCAAACAAAAAATTTATATTTGTATGCTATAGCAAACTTTGCATAATTACGCTCCATAGCAAATATAAAACTGTATAATTTGCTATACATATACAATTGTATAATTCGCTGGCCTAAATTGTATAATTCGCTGCAATTGTATAATTTGTTTTGCATACAGTTGAATCGAATTAAAATGTATGTATATTGCATAAATATAAGTGTATAGCAAGAAGATATATGTTTTTCTCGCTTTATACAAAAACAGAAACACAATATATACACTTCTATTGTATAAAGCTAGAGAAAATTGTACTTCACTGCAATTGTATAATTCGCAATTGTATAATTTGTTGGCCTTTTTCTCTGCAATATTTGAAGTAAAATGTTTGTAAATTGTATAATTAAGTGTATAACACGAAGATATATATTTTTGCATGTGTATATACAATTTTCTCTCGCTTTATACAAAACAGAAACAGAATTATACACTTCTGTGTATAAAGCGAGAGAGGCGAGCGAGAATGGAGAGTGGCGAGCGAGATTTTTGGTAGAGAGACGCTGGCAAATTTGAGCTAATGTTTGCTATGGAGCACAATTAAATCAAACCCTAGCTATTCCATTTAATTTAGGTTATTAGTTTGCTATTATATACAATTTTCCCTTCATTTTATTGTGTGGTAACTAAGATCATTAATCATGACCTCAAGTTCATGAATGACGTTTTCAAAAGTGGGTTTATTCAAATTCTCTGAGGTTCCATCCCCCTAACAAATTTTACAGTGTCGACAATAATTTGATATTTTCTCTTGCTGAATATTTATTGTCCAAGTTAGGACTGCAAAATTGACAACATCCAAAACATTAATCATTGCTAGATTAGTTTGTCATAGTCTTCTAATATCCTATGATAAACTTTGTTACAATAATACATCTTAAACCTCTTATTACCCCAGCATCACAATGTTGAAATTAGTAAAGATACAATGATTTTGATATAATCAAAATTAACCTTCAATAAATCTCAAACCATTCTTTAAATTAATAAATATTAATTTATCGATTAAATAATATCTCTATAAAATAATAAAATTCCATGGTCCCATCTGTATTAATTTATAACATTTTTTGATGAGGTAGATTCTTTTAGTAATATTGAAGAAAGCTCCTGTATACTAGAGGTATACCAAAAGCTGGAGAATCTACATCACTTTTGCAATATATATATATATATATATATATATTTATTTATTTATTTATTTATTTATTTAGTTAGTTAGTTAGTTAGTTAGTTGGTCTGTCAAAAGTCTTCTCTTTCTTTTTTAAACTGTGTAGGGGATATCCCTTCGTGACTAAGAACTCATAGAGGTGTATGATCATATACTATGCAACTGCTTTTCTAACAATTGATGCAACAACGACAGGGGAGTTGATCCATCTGTTGGTGCATCAGAAATTAGGAAGGCCTACAGAAAAGCTGCACTCAAGCATCACCCTGATAAGGTTCTTTGAAGTCCTTTGCTGTTTTATTACAGTACTTTATGGTATTTTATATGAACATTGTTTTGTTGATCTAGGCTGGGCAATCACTGGCTAGAAATGACAATGTGGATGATGGACTGTGGAAAGAGATAGCAGAAGAAGTTCACAAAGATGCTGACAGGCTCTTTAAAATGATAGGAGAGGCCTATGCGGTGCTTTCGGACTCTACAAAGGTATGTTTTGATTCATGGTTGTTTGCCTGAGAGTAATTTGCTGGGTATGTTGTTGATCAGAAAATGTGTGATTGCACGAGGGTGTAAAATCACCAATTTGTTTCTAGCCCTTCTTCCGGTCTTGCGTATTCGTGGATCTTCCCTCGGGTGTAAGTTGGCATGGAATAAGGGGCTTGTAGCAAGTTTATGTAAAAACCCTGCTTGATGTATTAATTTCAGAGTACAAAAATATATTTGAAGATAGATAGATATCTTTTGTATGCCTTATCCCATGTATCTGGTTTCTAGTATCCGGGAGACCACCAGTGTGGAGCCTATGGAAGTTAGATGTCCTTTTACCCTTCAATGAGTTTTTCCTTATTGCTGAAGTCCATCTTATCTGACTGTTACTTCGAGGAGCTTTTAAGGAAAAACATCTGCTGTAGGAGATCAGCGTATAACTTCCACCATATTAAACCGGCTTTACTTTTATTATAAAAACTAGGAGCAAATTTCCTTATATCATATTCTAACATCCAGGTTATGCAGTAGTCTCTCGTTTGTTGCTTCTCTAATGGTTCCAACCCACTGTCTTATAATCTTTCTACTTCACTGAAACCGAATTATTGAACTCAATATTTCCGAGTAAGAATCCAAAGTCTTAGAGTAAAATATCAAATTAGAAGTAAAGAAATGATAGGAGAACACAGATTAGGAGACTTAAAATCTGGGTTTGCAGAACTTGTTTGTTTGGCAAAGAAACAAAAATCCCCAAGAAGAGAGCCATCATTAAAGTAGGTTTTAGGGAAGAGGGGAAGATGTGATATGTACTCTAGAAACAAAAATGGAGTTCATGTCGGGTAGCATATCAGAAGTATGTGGGGAGGTGGGTGAAGTACGATTATATTCCGGTTCAGGGTAGTGTGGGAGGAATTCTAACCCTTGGGATGATGGAAAAGTAGAGAGTATGGAGGTTACAAGCGGGAGTTCATGTTAGGGGTGTGATTAAGAAACATTAGCAATGGAATGGAGTGGCGAGGGGGCAAAGGAGACCTTCTGGGCAGAGTTAGGAGATGGAATGTAGAGGTGGGACATACCTTGGGTGCTAGGAGGAATTTTAATACTATTCCCAAAGGAAGGGATTGGGTTTAGGGTGGTGGCCATGCTCATGGAGGAGTCGTTAAAGAGTTAATTGATAGCCACTTGTTTATTGATTTGACTTTGATAAGTGCTTCTTTCATTTGGTCAAGATCGGAGGACTCTTCATCTTGATCGAGACTAGACAGATTCTTGGTGTCTGTTTCTTGGGAGGAGTTTGTACCTAACGTGATCCAAGCTTCTCTTCCTCGACTACTGATGGATCATTCCCCTGTAATGTTGGATGGTAGTAGAGGAAGACATACGAGAACTCAACTCCTTTCAGATTCGAGAATATATGGTCACGTGTGGATGGCTTTGGTGATAAAGTGGTTGATTGGTGGAGTAGTTATGACGTGGAAGGAGGGCATTCTTTCAGGCTTGCAAAGAAGCTGAAATTGCTCAAAAAAGACATAGGGTGTGGAGTAAAGAGGTATCTAGGAGGGTAAAGGTGAAAATGAGGGAAATATTGAGGTGGGGGAGTTAGAAAGAAGAGAGGTAGGAAGGGAGGGAGAAGGAGAAGAAAGAAGTTTTATTAGGGGAGCTAGCTTCTTTATATTTGGCTCAAGAGACTAGTTGGAGACAAAAATCGAAGGCTTTGTGGTTGGAAGAGGGGGGATCTAGCACTATTTTTTACAGGGTAGCAATTGCAAATAAGTGGAGGAATCTGATTAGAGTCCCTGGAGGTTGAGAACATATGAGGTGGAGAAGGAAGTAGAGGGAGCAACTGCTCGGTTCTATGAATGATTTTTAAAGAGGAAGTGGAGTGGAGGCCATTTTTTTTTTGTGTGTGTGTGGGTTGTTGGATTTCAATCAGATCGGAGGGAGAAAAGTGAGTGGTTATTGAAGGCTATTGAGGAGTAAGTACGTGTAGCGGTAGAGTGTTGTGTGGGTGACCAAGCTCTCGGGTTGAATGGCTTCACTTGGACTTTCTTTCAACCCTGTTGGAGCCTGGTCAAGCATGATGTTTTGAGTACCACTGATGAGTTCTAGGAGACAGGTGAGTTTGAAGGGAGTCTAAATGCTTCATTCATTGTCATTATTCTTAAGAAGGAATGGCTATTAGCATTGAGGACATATGCCTAATAGTCTAGTGAGAAATATCTACTAGATTCTTTCTAAGGTGCTTTTCGATAGACCTAAGATTGTTCCATACGAGATTGTTTCTTCTTCATAAAATGCCTTTGTCAAAGGAAGGAAAATTCCGGATGCAGCTTTGGTGGCTAATGAAGTGGTAAATTCGAGGAAGAAACAAGGTGTAAGAGTGTCTTCTGCAAGTTAGATCTTGAGAAGGCTTATGACCATGTAATTTGTAAGCTCCTAGATTTCATTATTTTGAAGAAGGGCTTTAGGGAGAAAAGGAGGAAGTGGGTCAGTTTTTGCGTCTCTTCGGTGAGATTCGGTTTTAGTAAAAGGCGATCTGTGTGGGTTCTTTAGTGGTTCGAGGGTTTTGAGACAAGAAGATCCTTTTTCAACAATGCCTTTTATCTTGGTGATGGAAGCTTTGAGAAGAATGATGGATAAAGCAATTTTAGGCAGACATATGAATGGATTCAAGGCTGCGGTTAGTGGTGTAAGTGACATGGTGGTTCTCATCTACTTTTTGTAGATGATAATTTGGTGTTTTGTGATGTAGATGGCACCTAGTTGGACTTCCTCGGGCAAGTCTAACTTAGTTCCAAGTGGTGTTGGGGCTTAAAATTAATCTCAGAAAATGCGAGATCATACCTGTTGGCGTAATAAATAACATTCACATGCTTGCACAAGTTCTGCAATGCAGGGTAGGTCTTCTCCCTACTACCTACCTTGGATTGCCTTAAGGTGCATCGAACAAGATCTCAATGTTTGGGATCCGATTATTCGAACGGTAGAGAAAATGTTAGTAGATTGCAAAAAAAGATACTTGTCCAAAAGAGGCTAGGAAGTGCTTATTAAGAGCACTTTATCGAGTATTCCTACATGTTGCAGTCCCTGTTCAACACTCCTACAAATGTGATAGGGAAGATGGAAGGTTGCAAAGAAATTTTCATTGGGATGCGGCGGACGGGGCAAAGAAGTTTCACTTAGCTTGTTGGGAAACCATGACATCTCCTAAATAGTGGGAGGACTTGGGGTTACAGACTTGAAAGTCTTTAACCAAGCACTCTTGGGTAAATCACTGTGCAGATTTGGGATGAAGGAAGAAGCTTTATGGAGAGGGCTGATAGCGGATAGATATGGAGAGCTGGAAGGGGGATGGAGAACAAATGAGATCACGATGCCTTTCGAGTGTGATGTGTGGAGGAATATCATGAAGGGGTAAGTTGTGTGAAGGTTTGGTGCTTAAGGATGAATTCTCGGCATTGTATAGAGTCTCCTGTCAAAGAGAATTGTCTGCTCAGCAAGTTAGGCGAACTCATGGGGATGTGACCTTATGACATTTGAGGTTTAAGAGGACTTCATGAGATTGGGAGGTGACCAAGATTTAGAGATTGCTAGGTTTTACTTCAAAAGCAATACAAGCCAGTTGACAAACCCGTTGTTTTGTGTTAGGATTTGGGGAATAACTAAGTGTTCTCCGTTAAGTCATTCTATGAGAAGCTTCTGGTTAGGGAAGATGATAGTTTTCCATTTGTATTGGTCTGGATACTGAAGGTGCCATGGAAGGTGTGCTTGTTCACATGGTTGGCTACTAGAGGATTCGATTTTGACGGCGGAGAATCTTAGGAAAGTAAGGTTGTTTGCATGAGCTGGTGTTTCTTTTGTAAGTAGATGGGTGAGGACGTAAACCGAATCATTTTATATTGCAAGTTAGCTACGAGATTATAGGAGGATACCTTCAGATGGTTTGAAGTTTCTTGGGTTATACCAGGAACAGTAAGGAGCTGATGCTCTGCTGGAAGAGTGGAGCTAGGCAAAGAAAACACAAGATTTGGAATGTTACTCCTCTTGATGTGGGTCATTTGGAAGGAGCAAAATAGTAGAGTTTTTGAAGGGGCGGAGATGAGCTTTGCTCAATTGAGTAGCCTTTGATCCCTTATTTTCTTTTGTAGCACCCAGTGTTCAGGAAATTTAAGCGAGGAAGTGAAGCGATGCGAGCCTTCTACGCTTCAAAGACTAGAATGAGTATGTGAGCGCTTCATCCTTAAAGCGTGAAGCAGGGCCTTATCGCTTTTTTGCGCTTCACATTTCCCTGAACAATGGCTGAGCACCCATATAGTTCCTGTTTGTGTAGAGTGGGTGTCTTTCTGAGCGAACCATGTTTTGTAGGTTTCTCCTCTTTTTGGTATATCACTTGTATATAGCCAAGTTGGCCTTGTTACTATCAATGAAACCTTTTACTTGATCAAAAAAGTAAATAAAATCATAACAATGAACTGCCTGAGAGATTTTCTTTTCTTTTTTCAAAATGACCAGTTTGTCTTCTATAAATAACTATTCAAACATCGTTTTTTCAGAACATGTTGGGAAAGAACTTTTCCCGACTTACTGTCCAAGCACCATTGGATGTACATTATAATTCTTTTTCTTCTCTGGCCATCCCAACCCATCCTCAGTAGAGCAACCCTTGTCGGATGCACATCAGACTTAATCATGTTTAATCTTGGTTCTCAATTTATGTGGTATCCTGGATGTGCTCGGTTTTCTATCTTCTTTTCTTCTTTGATTAGATGGCCCTGATTGCTTAACATTTTCTTGTATAAATTTTCCATCTCTTGTTTGCTGAAATTTGAATCTTTACTGAGTTACTGCTTCTTTCTTGAAGCGTTCTCGTTATGACCTTGAAGAAGAGATGAGGAATAATCAAAGCAGGGGCAATGAGAGCAGCACATTTAGAACGCACACGGATTTTAACAATTATCCGTTTGAGAGAAGTGGAAGTAGAGGTCAATGGGAAGATGTTTGGAGAGCATATAAGAGTACCCAGTCCAGAGAATCAGATAGAAATAGAGCAAACTGGTAGTTTTCATGAAGTAACAATACTTGAGATTCATACAATTCGATGCACCTCGTGTTCAGCATTCTGGTTACGTGTGTGTTTGCTGTCACCTCAGTACATGGGATACATGATTTCAGAACTTAAAAAGAACAGGCATGAAATTTGTGGATGAAGTATTCAACATACTGACACCTCGGCCTTCGATATTTGGGCACTTCTTGACTAGTCATTCGAGCAGGGTGAACAAAAAAGAAATTGTTGCATAAAATTCCCAACAGCGCGTTTGGTAGCTTGAAGAGGGATTAGCATCAAGATGAACTCATGCATGCAGATATTTTAGGCAAAAAACAAGGCCAGTCTGCATGATGTATAGTTATCAAACAATACAGAAGCTGTTCATGGCTCCGGAAACCCTGCTAATTTTCGTGCTAGCAGAGTGACCAACACGACAGTTTGAGAAGGCTGCTGTGGATGACTAATTTTGCTGAGTCGTTTATCTATCATTTTCTGTGCTTGTGTAATTTCTGCATTTAAGTTTTAAGCTATATTTGTAATTTTGTTTGTGTATAGAGTGTCTGCTTGTATTTGAAACATCTTGAGAGTGAAGAGTGAGGTTTCTTTTCTTCTTAATTTTTTTTTTCTTTTCATTTTCTTGATTGTGGGTGGGGTTTTCTGTTGTAATACACCAAAGTCGATTATTTGATCTGTTGTGTGGGTTTACCAGACAATTGAAATCGATTTCATTCTTCTCTTTGCACTTGTAATGGAAAATATACTGTTAAAGTTTTCATTTTCAAGGCAAGGGTGTATATATTGCCTCCACGCTACGCCTGAAAAGGGAAAAGAAAATGAGTTTAAATTCTATGCACCGAAGATGTAAAAGATGTTCATAAAAATATTGATTGACTAGCTTGTGCCAGCAAAGGTCCAGCAACAACAGTGTAAGACTTATAATTGATGCATCCATTTTGTTGGTAGTCTAAATTCTAAACTTCTTCATGTAGACATGAGAGTGTAGCTAGTTGTTTCAGTTAGTACCAATACAGACAACGTGACATGGATCAAAGTATCCATTCATGGTTGGCAAGTGTTACATTGTGTACATCTATGGTCCCATTATATACATTAGCGTGTGTGCATACACCTCAGCCTCCCCACACCTCACTTTTGTGGAATTACGTTGGATATGTTGTTCTATTATGAGAGTTGAATCGAACATGGAACCAGCTAAAGCTTGTGAAGTCACATAGGTGGAGTTCTATTATACAGAGAGGATTGCGCACCAAATGGGATTTAAGCATCCATAAACGAGTTGAGAGACCATCTTGAGGAAGTAAATTTCTCAGAGCAATGATCCCCCAGTCCATAAGAATGGATGAGTCTCACAAGGGGAGTATATTGATAAGTCAAAAGGTGATCGAGAGGGGGACTTGAGCCTAACCTATGCATACGAACAAGTTCAAAAACAATTCGACCTAAGCAATATACAAGATGGAGATAAAACTCCTGAGAAAGAGCTCACAAATATACCAAGTATAAGACAATGTATCCAAAAGAGAAAATCAACCAGGATCAAAGATGAAGGTGTTTTACCTCACTATTATTCGAAAATTTGGACCTGTTTTTTGTTTTCATTCTTCAAAGTGGATATAATCTACATAGGCAAGTTGATAGCTGTTGTGAAGAAAGAATTGTACTTTTTAAACTCTGCAAGATTGGCCAGGAGATTGGCAGTTGAATTCCTTCTCTGAAGATTAAATTGAATCAGACCCTCTGCATTCATGGCTTGAATCTTCTTGATCTCATCTTTGAAAAGCCAGGAGGTGGATATGTTGCTGTTGATCATATGAATAGTAAGCAGATAATCAGATTTCTGAAACCGTTATCCAAGCACCATTTTATGGCTTGAATCCCTGCATAGTTGTTAGAGCATTCCCCAAGGTAAGATGTGAAAGCCATGACCATATGTCCATTGTGATCTCTCAAAATTCCTCCTGCTCCAGCACTAACCATCAATATTAAGTTTATATTTCCCGATATCAGGACATTTCCAACTCACTGGAATGATAGATAGTTGAGGCCTGATTCTTTCCACAACATGGAATATATTTGAAAAAGGAGGGGAGAAGTTTATGGTGGTAAATTGAGCTGCAAGAGTCCTCTGTATCAGCATGGTGATTTCATCAATCACTCTGTTAGTAGTCGACCTGATGCCATCATATTGATAAGAGCATCTGAATTTCCAGATTTCCCAAGAAATAAAACTAGGAAGATATTGAAGAATGATTTCACGTACTTGGTTTTGAGGCTTGATGAGCCACCATGCCATGAATTTAGCTCTAATATTTAGGGAATTTTTACGAGGAATTCCACACATCATAGAAGTATTTCCACACTCTCTTGGCCAGTTCTCCCTCATTAATAAGATGATTATTTGTTTCAATAGAACCATTGTTACAACAACATCTGGAAGGTCCGTGGATCTTAAACCTGGAGAGATTAACATCAGTGGCCAGCTTATCCTTGAGAAGTCTCGAGACATCAAATGAGATCTTAAAGGGCATCTTGTTATGCCAGATCTTGGATCTGTTCCAAATCGAGCACCGACAGTTGGTACTCACCTCTGGCAGATTTCTGGACATTATGAGATATTCAAAAGATTAGAACTTGAGGGATTAAAGGATCACACACATTGAAGAATTAGATACTAACGGACAAAAAACTGAAGTAGATACTCCACCAGGTTTTGAACCATGGCTCATTGGCCCTTGAGGATTTCTCAATTGTGGAAAAAATGGGTCAGTATTTTGGAAGCTAGAAACAAACTTATTATATGATGAATGACTATTTCAGAAAACTTACATGATTGATGGTCAAGAAAGCTTTATTTTAAAGCTCACTACTTCTGGTTGGCTGAGATATGATTGTGTGAGTTTGTTTACCAATCTTAGGTAGCAGCAGGGAAAAATATCCTTCGACACCTTGGAAGAAACTATTTGTCAATCATGTGATGTATCACCAATAATCTGCACACGAACAGGACCCATTTTGAAAACTGTGGAATCGATTGACATCTCTTACAACTATCATTCTCATTGTGACCTTTGAGATAAGCTTCAAAGCAGAATGGCAATCATCGCATATCCTGAGATTCTTAATAATATGAATTGGTGCTTGGGATGGTGTTTTCATGAGAGCATATGCGACAGCCAGCTTTTCGCTGTGGTAACTAAGATAACCCTCTTGTTGTTCTTGTTCAACATCATGCAAGACAGAATTCGTGTCTGGAACATAACCTAATGGTTTTATTTCAGCCAACAACTTTCTCACCTTCTCATGGATTTGAGCTGTCTCCGGGTGTTGTGTGTCATCAGAAACAAACATATGAGTTTCATTTCGTATTTCAGTCCAGCTCAATCCCGGTTCTTTCTTTATGTTCCTTTCTCTTAATAACTTCCGCATCTTTGCTACACCATCCCACCTTTTCACCTTGGCATGCATATTGGACAACAATATATAGGTTCCCACGTCGTTGGGGTTCAATCGTAACAAATGGTCTGCCACTTTCTGTCCTAAACCATAATTGCGGTGGACGTTACAAGCATTTAGCAAAGTACGCCAAGCAATAACATCCCATGTGATTGGTGTCGACCTCATGAACTTCTCAGCCTCATCAAGTTTACCAGCTTTGCCAAGGAGCCCTACAACACAGGTATAGTGCTCCAACCCAGGTTCAAGGCCAAAGTCCCTCATTAGATGCTGTAAGTAGTACAAACCTTCTTCTATCCTACCCAAATGCCCACAAGCCAATAAAACCCCGATAAAGGTTACATAGTTTGGTTGCTCTTTGGCAGCTAACATGTCCTGAAACATATACAATGCGTCCTCACCAAGCCCATGATGAGAGAAACCTGATATTATCAAATTCCAAGTAACAGTATCTCGACATATCATGTTTGAAAATAAGGCCCTAGCGGCTTCAATATGGCCACTCCTAACATACATATTGATTAGAGCATTCCCCACAACGACAAAAGTTCCATTTCCCGTCTTCTCAACACGTGCATGTAATGTTTTCCCACACCCAAGTGCTGATAGACCCGCACAGGAATGCAACAATACTGCAAATGTGTATTCATTTGGCACAACATCCTGAAGTTCCATTTGTAAGAATATTTTCAGGGCTTCCTCGAAGCACTCATTTTGGAAATTTGCAGCCAAGATTGTTGTCCAGGACACCACATTATGGTCAGGATAAGAATAAAAGATACATCTTGCACCTAAAATTTCACCACACTTTCCATACATGTCCATGACTGCACTGCTTAAAAACACATCAAGCTGAAGACCTGACTTCAACATTCTGCAATGAACTTGCTTACCCAATTTCAAATCCTTGAGACGAGCACAAAGACCAAATATATTCACATAGCTGATTTTGTCCCTCACCGAGCCCTCAGACAACATCCTTGAGAAGACATCCAATGCTTCATTTGTATACCCGTGATCCAAGAAGCCCTTTAGTACAACATTATCAGTAATGTTGTTTGATCCAGGAACAGACTTCAAGATTTCCAGAACCCCTTCCACATCTGAAAACATTGTATACAAGGATAGAAGAGCATTCTTCACATACTGATGAAACACTAATCCTGATTTCAATACTAATGCATGACACTGCCGCCCTTCGTGTAGCAAACCACCATTAGAACAAGAAGAAAGTACAGTAGACAAGACATACTCATTTGGAAATAAATTATCCACTGAAACCATGTCTTTCAACAATTTGGGTACTTCCCAAGTAAACCCATTGTGCAAATATCCTGTCATTAAAGTGCTCCAAGAAACTATATTTCGTTGCCGCAATCTGTTGAATATGTGCCGAGCAATAGAAAGTTGTCCACACCTTGAGTAGAGATTAATGAGACAATTATTCTGAATTACGTGGTTTTCTGAGGCATGATTAGATACAATAAGAAGCGCATGGACAACTTTTCCCAATTTGAAGTTCCCGTCATCAGCTAACTTTTTCAACAACTTTACAGCGTACTTCACAGAAAAGACACTTTGGGAGTTCAATTGGGATAGAGAAGACACATGCAGAGGAGCACAGTGGACATTGCTTGTCAAAAACATAGTCAAGTCCCAGTGTAGTTAGTTTGTAGAGTAATACAACTCCAAGCACTTGAAAGGGTATGTTGACTGGACAAAAGAAATGCCAGATCTGAAAATATAAGAACAGGCATGCTTAAAAAATGTACTGTTTAAACTTATAATACAAAGACATGTGCAAGAAAGATGTATTCAAGTTACTTTAGTGATGCATTTGAAACCAAGACTCTTCTCTTATATTATTTACATATATGTTATATGAGTTTCTTCTCCCCCCCAACCACCGGACACAGGAGACTCATAGTTTTTCATTCAACAACTACTATACCTCAATATCAGGCATGTTACGGTTAAATTAATAAATTTATGGACTATTAAAGGAAACGTTTGGTTGGCTAACTTATGGAAATTCTGGAAGAAAACTTCAGTGCACAATAAGTTACCACCAAAGTCCAATCAGGTACTCAGCATATAAACTATTGACATGTTTTAGAATTCAGACCAATGAAAAAGCGAACACAATACATTAAAGAGGCCATGACCACCAAAAAGGCTTTGAAAAAACAGAACAACTTCCCCCTGTTTGGCAGTACAGCAACGATAGAGCCAATGATGAAGTGAACACAACACAGTAATTATGCATAACCACTTAATTAAGTATTAGATTTTTTTTAAAAAAGGGAAGTGAATAAGGATTCAGTGTTTAGGAGAGTGAGAAGCATAAAGCATGCGTAGATGAGGAGCTCGACAAACTGGTGGCTGCGGAAGCTAGCAAGAGTGCATGGGAAGCAAAACTAAATATGCATATGCTTCTTTGTAATTGATTTAGTAGCTGACACATTTGCATTATAGCGTTTTGGAGGAGAAATTGTAGTTGTTACCAACAACACTAGTGTGGAAAACATTACCACAGCCATCAACCAATTTTTATTATATATATTACAAATACAAGGTAAGGAAAAGCTACTGGATTCGTTTGAACCCACAAAGATCCGCTTAGCTCCGCCCCTATCTGTCTTCACTTTTTTCTCAATTCTTCATTATACCACTTATATCCTTCATTTGGAACTCTTTCAATAGAGATTTTTTCTCTTATATTTTTTAAATTACTAGTTTCCGAAAACGTGCGTTGCACGTTTATCCTAAAATATTTCATACAATGTTTGTAGTGCAAATAATAAACTTAAACAATATATATATCAAGAATTAGCTATTATGCATGAAAAAATACTACTTTCAATCACATTTATTACCGACTCAAAGGTATATATGTACATTTCACAAATTTCTTCAATAATTCATTTCCTCGTAAATTCAAAAAATAATGAAGTTACAGCGGTTCATCAACTTATAAGACACCATTGATTCTCTTTATCTTCATTTTTATTCTCTTCATGTTCATTTTTTTCTTTCTTTAATTTTTTTGTTAGTGAGTTGGATTCACTTGTACAGAATCACATCAACTTTTTGTCTTGTAGGATATTCCATTGATTGTCATGAATGCAGTGATAAAGCTAGAAGTCTTTCTTCTTGTCCTTGTGTAAAAGATTCCTTTTTTGGATAATCCAATTAAGTGTACCGTCTCAACTTCTATAAAATAATTTTTATTTAAAAATCAAACCAAAATTTTATTAAGAACATATCAACTTACACAAAAATAATTAATTGCATATAAGGAACAATGATTTATTACCTGAAAATTGATACCACTTGAAACAGTTCAATCTGTGTTGCTTCACTTACTGCATCATCACTATGAAATATTAGCGTCATTTCTTAATTGTATCTTCATAAAAAAAAGTCAAATTTAAAAAATTTATTAGTAGTTGAAATATTCAACAATTTAGATGAGTTCAAATAAAGATAAATAAAACATTGAGCATAACAAACTCATATAAAAAAAAAATAAAGATAACATGATTACATGAGAAAGTATAATATATAATATAGGAAAATGGAGAATCTGCTAATAGAAGATAAAAACATTACAAATTAAGTAATCCAAGAAGTGCCATCAACTTCTTGAGAGTGTGGAAAGATTATGAAGGTGTGAATATTAATGATGAGATAGTGGAGGTGTGGTATTAATACACATTATGACAAAATTACACCTAAAACTGATCAGATAGAGAAATGAAAAGTTTCTCTAATACGTTTTCGTAATAACTTTATAATTAATTATTTTTACAACTATTCATTCTCCTACATTATTTTAACAATAAGTGAATCAACTTAATTAACAATTTAAGCATATTTAATATTTAATTAATTAATTATTTTATAATATTTTAATTTAGTATAAGGCTAAAATGGTAATTCAACTTTTAAGTTTTGACCTTCATGCTTATAATAATATATGATTAGTGTTTTAACCACAATGATTGATTTTAGTGCATAATTTTCATTTTGTTAGGAAATTGGATAGGATGGCATATGACCTTATTTTGTGATGTATTTATCAAATCAAACTTGACGAATACGCTATCATTAGAAAAATATTATTACTTTTTTCGTTTATTGCAAGCTTGTACGTAGTTAAAGTGAATTCAAATGTAATAATTTTACTCTTTTAGGGATAAATATGCCCTATTTGTGTTTCTATTAAATTTCATACTAGATATTGGTTATTTCCTCCATGTTTACAAATGAATGAAAACCGATGAGTATGATTATCTACATGCTCCCAAGACAAATGACAATATCTTATCTCAGAATGGTTGATATGATTTGTTGCCTTTTCTTTGTCAAATTCTTAAATTTTGAAAACATAAATTTTTAGAGATATTTACTGCAGAAATCTCAAGAAAATAATTGAGAAGAATCAAAATTATATATTTGCAATAGTCTCTTCTTAACTAAAGAATGTGTAGAATTTTAATGAATAGAACTAGATTAAAAATATTTTTCATTATATCATTTATCATATAAAAATAATATTTGAGAAAAATGTGTGCGCCTCACCATTACAACATGTATTGAAGCGACTACAATCACATATATACCAGTTTAGCACAATTAATCACAAGGTGGGTTGAGGCGACTGCGACATTTTCATTAGATGGGTTGTTACCATACTTGAGAAAATGAGGTCTCAGGTTCAAAACTTAGCGGAGACAAAAATACTAGGTGATTCTTTCCATCTATCCTAACCTTAGTGGATAGAGTTACCTGATGCAACCTGATGCAGGTGAAAGGTATTAATCTTGGGCGTCTATTGGTTGTGGTTTGATGAGTATTGTGGTAATTGTGCACTAAAATATGTGATTAGATATTGCAGGAAATTGATGCAAGAATCAAGTAAATAGGAGTTCACACAAGCAAGGGACAAAAGCTTGGAAACAGATAAGAGTACACGAAAGAGAACAATCAACAGAAATCTGGGTTGTGGCACACTGGTGGCGTGTCGCCTCAGGCCCTAAACTACTGGTGCCCCAAGCCTGGCGCACTGGTGGTGCGCCGCGCTAGACCCCAAACTATTGAAGCCCCAGGTTTGGCGCTATGGTGATGTGCCGCCCCACGAAAGCCTCAACGAAAAATTCCAATTTTAGGATTCCAAATCCAAGAAGGAAAATGGATTATTTTCCCTAACCCTATAAATAGAACATTGTGCCTCTTTTGGAGGAACCATCATACTTTTCAAGTGAAAGAGGCACGAGATAGAATTCACCCTTAGGGATCATTTCTTCTTTTTTCTTCTTTTCTTAGACATTACTTTGCATAAAAAATAATTATTTGGGGTTGCGACTATGAATGATTATTGAACATTAATTTATGGATGAAGTTGGTTATCGTATAAATTGTTCTTGTGTTCTTGAATTAGTATTTTGATGCTTGATTTTCACTAAAATAAATATGTTGTCTACTTTTGAACTCGAGAGAGGAATAGAGAGATAAAACATGAAATACTCACTTGAATTGATTTGTGTTTAGTATAGATATATACCTAAGTGTCGTGTTTGGTTACGAAACAAGAAGATAGCTTTAATGCTCACGAGTTGATTGAATCAATCTCCTCTCAACGATGTAGTAGGTGATTAGTGATCGGAAGATCATACTCATAAAATTAGCCTCGTAAATCAGTAATTTGATAACCATCTGAAATCCATGCAAGATATATGAGGCATGAATTCTTAGTTATGCTGCAACCCTGGAATTTTCCCAATTATTATGAGCATTATCTTGAAGTTGAATCATTTTTAGTTAGTATACTTCTTTCATTCTTGCATTCTTAGTATTCCAATATTAATCAAACTCTTGTGCCGAATGATAGATAGTTAATAGACAAGTCGTTTAGGTTCGATAATTCGGCCTTTTCAAAGCCACTATCTTACTTGCACGACCGTGTACACCTGCGTGTGCATTTGGAAGCAACAAGTATCACGTGAATAGTGGAGATGCGCGAAAGTTAACCCGAACACCTCTCGGTCGTTAAAAAAATAATCGTTCGGGCAATTAATCGAACATATAGAGTGCATAGTTTTTCTTTGCAAGTTTTAGCACTCAACCTCTACGAATTAGCTTCCCAAAATCTGTGAAGTAGCGGGAATTATAGTTTGCTGCTCACTTTGAAAATCACAGTACACACCCCACCATTGATCCGAACTTAAATTATCACATTCATAACTTAAAGCTCACGATGAACACCAAACAAAAAGAAGAGAAAGCGAAAAACAATCGTCACTATTTTGGGGTGTGGGAAGAAAGAGGAGATAAGAGAAGAAAAATATTTACCTGAGTGACGCTATCCAATGGAGCAGTGATGGATTGAGAGGGAGAAAGTGATGTTCCAATGTTTAAATATGACACAAAAGAGTCGAATATAATCATAAATCATGTAAAATTTAATATATGTTATAAATCAATGAGTGGATTTATAACATAAAATTGGTACATGAAGATCCTTAGTTTCATGAACCTTTTTGGATAAAAATTTATTTATTATGATAATTATGATTTTTGGAGTGATTTCAATCTATAAATAGAATTGTTTATTCACTGTTGTATGAGATACAGATGACACTTACATACACTTCAGTCGTTGTAATATGAAGATATTAAATCTCTTCAAATATAATTCATTTTTGACTATTGTTATTGAAGATTAATAATTTTTTTGTGACTTGTTATAAACCTCAATATAATGAAACAATTTCATTAATCGGTGTAATAACACATTAGCTCCTTAGGAGCTTTCAATTGAAATTGTGTACTATTACGTATTTCATAACAATGTTTGAACGGTGACATGCATTTCTTTCTAGGAGAAAATTATTATGATTTTCAGAGTCAAAATCATTATATGCAACAATTGCTTCTTGTTGTACCATAAATACACAATTAATGACATGTTTTCACGATTGCACAATAATATTCATTGTAGTTGTGACTACAATTTTTGTAGATGAGAATTATTTCTTTCTTTTGCCCTATCATTTGTTACTAATAAAATATACCACAATATTTTTACATATTAAAAATTACCCGATCAATTGTCATTTATGTCAAAATAATTTTTTAATCTCAAATCACGCATAAAGGTGAATTGTAACATTTATCTAAACATAAATAAATACGCTCTTTATTAAGTACTTTTATGGCAAATTAACATATTCATTTTCAAGAATGAATGAGCATTTACTATGCCTCATGAATCTCATTCTATTTAAGGAATAGACTGTGATCGCATATATATGCGTCATAAATTTTAGTAGAATCATATTGTCATTTTTCGATATTTATCATATTTGTATAACACATTTCAATATCACTTTGAAAGGTCAAGTTCACTATCACTTTTTATTTCTTTATTTTATTGGAAGATTTATTTCTCTATTATTCAATATTAATAGAGCGATATGATTTCGTCAAAAGTATTATTATTTTACCTTAATTATTATTTTTATATCATCATTGTGACGTATTACGACTTAAATTAATTTTTATAGGCACAATATGAGTCAATAATGTAATTAAATACCTCATCAATATAAAATTTCCTTAAGAATAAATTAGGGTCATGAAGTGGCAATATTAATAGGACAAAATGCATTTGTACCTCACCTTTTCACTTTGTTACACCACTTTAACTAATAATATATGAAACTCAACTTTGAAAAATACTTACAAAAATAAAAATTTAGTACCACAGCGTATTGTAAAATAAAAATAAAAATATGACACAAATAGTAAAAATGAAAGCAATAAAAGTAGTGAGATGAGAGAAAAATTTTCAAATTCTTCCAAATAAGTATGTTCAAATATTTCTAAGTGTATTGATCTGAATTTTCATGCCTCTATTTATCGTGTCACACATTTCAGATATTGTCATAAACATGATCGTTGATTTTGTAAAATCATTCACATCATGAAGTTCCTAGAAACACCAAAATAGAATGAGTCATAAATAAATAAATTAAACATTTTAGATTTTTTTTCACATAAATTAATGTTTGATTATTTCATTAAAGATCACCAATTGAGAAGTCAATATATCAAAGAAGAAAGATTACTATTTGAAATGTAGTAAATAAAATTAATCAAAATGAAGGACATTTGATATTTGTGATATTGCTAAATCTTTTAATTTTTGTTGGAATGTTCTTAATATTTGTAATTTCTACAAGAATTTTTCTTTTTATTATTTGAATCTTAGGGAAAATATATATTTGTTAGTTTAATGTTTATCATTCATCAACTTATTTTCTCATTCTTGTAATCGAAGCATGCAATTGTGTTTTTTCATACCTAATTTCAGGCGAAAGAGTAATAGAAAAGCGTCCTTAAATGTTTTTTTCGAGGAATATATCATTTCTCACTTAATATAAACTAGAAAATTTCAAATAATTACAAGTTCGTACCGAAACTCAAAGTAATTTCTGAAATACCCATTCTCTCATAAAAAATTACAGCTCATACCTCTATTCATTAAAGACTGATAATTTTCGCTTAATTGATACTAAATCAGTATCGTATATTGTATTTGATATCATTAAGGCGGATAATTTCCGCTTAACATACTGTATTGGTATCATTAAAGTTTATTGTTCAGAAAAGTGTATATATATATATTGTTGTAAATATTTCAGACCAAATATCCTTAACTCACTCTGCTATTGACAAACTTGACAACATCTTTACTTGTAAGTCTATTCAAATGGAATGACAAAGTATCATAAAACTTAGACAACTAACAAGCTGTAGGCATTCAAATCTTGAAGACTGCACCAATATATAGAGAAGGTGAGGGTGCATTTTGGCTCCACGCTCGACGCCTGAAAAGGAAAAAGGAAACGAGCTTAAGTTCTATGAACGAACATTGTAAAATACGTTTACACAATCAAGTCACTTGAAAGATATCTAACTAATAAATACTGAGCGGTTTATACTTAAGAGATGCAAAAGGTGCATATTATGAATCATAAAACCTAGGCACACTCACTTGATCAGTCAAATCTCTATATTGAATTTATGAATATATCCCAAAACCGAGCTCTTTTGGATTTGTTTCTACCATCCATGGAGCCCTATGAAGAAGAAAGACGTATTTAGTTGAAGTTTATAAAGTTAAGTAACATATTGGAGGAGAAAATGATAACAAATACATACTTGTTTAGTATGAAGTTTATCGTTCCCTCGGAAGCTCTTTGGAGAAGAACTTCCCTTGCTTCAACAGCAATTCCTTCGGGCTGCAAGGGAAGCCCAAAAAAATGTTTAAATAAAAAAAGGGATTCTTACATAACTGAACAGACAACAAAAAATATTTCAATGAAACTGGTTGTATGTATATGTAATGAATCGATATTCTAAGATAGTGTATAGATGATGTATAACTATGTATCACAGATGTCATATACAATGTTTATACAATATTATATATTGCAGACTGATTTTTTTCAATCCTGACCAATCCCAATCTCCTCTAAAATAGTCCCAAATTTTAGATATGATATACCCTCAATGTTTCGAGTCTTTTGATATATTATTCACTCGAAATTATTTGTGTTTACGGCAGGTCAAATTAAATTATTTCTTTAGTCAAGTGCATATTTATTTGTGTCAATTTGTAGTAATAGGTGAGAAACATAGCTGTTCGAATAGCCTTCGGCAAAGAGGAAACACAAGGAAGAAAGAAAGAAAAATTGACAAAGTTCTAAAGAAGACAACATATGCACTTCACTAGAAAGAATAAAGGCTGAATGGCCATTTATAGTAATAAAATGATAATTAGGATATTTTAGGTCAGAAATTTTGATTCAACGGACATTTTGTATCATTTTCCCCAAAAAAACGTAAGAAGAAAAGTTGTTTTTTTGGGTTAGGTGTACCACATAAGGTTGAAGGTATGTGTTATTGTCTCCTTACTTGGTTTTGGACAGAGGCAAATCAACATTTAGATTCTATGGGATCGAGATTCTAGGACACCTCAGGACCCCACTACTCGTCGTATTTGGTTTGATATTGCTACCGAACATGACTTTAAGAGTCAAGCACTTCTCTTTTAAAAAACAAATAGGGGGTAGCGGAAGGGAAATGGGGAGGAGATTACAAGACGAGGAAGGTGAAAATTTAGGTAACCAACTATTTGAGCTACTAAGATTCCCTCTCAAGCGCTAATAACTAGAATTAAAATTTAATATTTATACATATTTTGAACTCATATTTTTTGTTTTGGATACATCCGTATTCTTGAGTAATCTTCACCTCGTGACTAAGTTGCGCGGACTCTTCACTTTTAATGTCATACCCGTGTCAGATTCTCCTGAAGTACACTACTTTTGGCGAATCCGACACACACCCCTCGACATTTTTGAAGAGTCTGGACAACATAGCCTCTTGAACATATTCGAGATTAGGTTAGCCCCAAGTCCATTTTTCTCAATGTATATATTGGGTCCCCATGTTATATTGTCCACACAACCGATGACCAGTCCTGGGGCGTAAGGGATGTTATGTGTCTCACATTGTTTGAAGGTACAGGGGGTTGTCTTATTATATGGCCTAGCTTTTTAGGTTAAGTTAGGCCACATGTCATTTATCTTCATTGTGAAGTTGACAGTAATAATAATCCACAGGTATGTTGGCCGTTGG
Source organism: Solanum lycopersicum (assembly GCF_036512215.1). NCBI lineage: Eukaryota > Viridiplantae > Streptophyta > Magnoliopsida > Solanales > Solanaceae > Solanum > Solanum lycopersicum. The sequence continues at coordinate 56,030,783 of NC_090810.1, read as the reverse complement.
TTCGTCACTACATACCTCTTCAGGAAACCAGACACCAGGTTTTGTGCTTCCCTCAAGCATAGCAAGGACAAATGCAGCTGTTGAAATTCCCACTGATCTGAAAAACAAACAAATAGCTTACGACCTTATGTGAAGAGACTTGCATTAACTTTTTGCTTAGATTTTCCCAAGAAAGTGATAAGGGAACTAACATTCACCAAATGTGTAACTTGACAAAAAACTTAGAATCAACAAATGAAGAGAAATTAAGAGATTTTACATTGACTGGAGCTGAAAAAGTTAACCAACTTACCTAGAAAGTCTTTTATGACTAAATATGCCAATTCTGTTGTGTCCATCTGAGCATTCTAAATCTACCTGTTTCACAAAAGACAAAACAATTTTTTGAGCTCACTGTTTGCAAGTAAGATTTCAGAATGTTAGGCTTTCTCAGCGGAGATAATCTCAAATCGTATCAAATATATAGTGAAATAAACACAAGTGTACATTCTCTTATAGCCTAAGCTTTTAGATGAGGTAGTCACAAAAATCAACAAATAAAACTAAATAAATTAAAGAAAATTAGAAGATAATCTCACTCGCATCGATACTGCCTCTCCAGCTGTTCCGTCAACGGCTCGAACAACTGGATCGAATAGTTGAACCAGCTGTTGTACTTTGCTTCTATCCCTCAGAAATTCCTGCAGAAGTTTTAGTATAAGATTATGATGCCTATTGAGTGTGTGACATTCTTTTGAAAGTTGGAATGTGGGATCCTCATGATTTCAACAAACTATAGCTGATTATTGATGCATCAAGATCAAAATACAAAATGGAAATGAAAATGAATTTTCCAAGCCTATTTTGTTCTCTCACAATATCTATGCACACACTGGACAAAAGAAAACGAAAATCGTTTAAGAGCTACATAGATTTTTTGTATCCATTCTGCTCTTACAAGTTGGTATTAAGAGGACTAATTATCATGGAGACTATTTTACACTATCCGTAAGTAGACCGACTTTATTTGGATTTGGGACCAGATATAGTTTGTTGAAGTGACATAGGTGAAGTATTATTATGAATATTTTTAAAAATATACAAAGAGGATTCCACACCATATGGGATTTAAGCATCTAAGTATCAAGTTGAGAAACCAACTTGAGGAAGTAAATTTCTCATAGCAATCATTCCCCAGTTCCAGAAGAATGGATCTGTTCCAAACCGAGCACTAACGGTTGGTACACCAAGGACCTCATGCACACTTTTCACCTCTGGAAGATTTCTGAAAATTATGAGATTTTCAAAAGATTAGAACTCAAGGGATGAAAGGATCACACATATTATAAAGGAAAATAGGGCTCAAGGCTAGATCCTTCAAAACAAATTTACAGTTCCAAGTACTCACAGGAGGTAAACATCCTTCTTGCCGATCCCCATTCCAAAGTCAATACTAAGCATCCCACTATAAGGAGTCAATTTAATTTTCTCTCCTGGTACATAGTTTCAATTCAGTAATGAGATCACAATAAGAGGGTCAGGATGGGTGAAAATCCAGTCCAGCTAAAAGCTGACCTTTATTATATGCAATTACATCCTCTCCAAGAAGCAAAAAACTAGTAGCTAAAATAGTAGGTCCAGCACCACCAGTGCCAGCAGTATAGTAGTAGAATCTGAAATAAATATCTAAACATGTTAGAATTGTAAAAGATATATCAGGAAAAAGACGATAAGGAAAATGTATTGACATTACTATTTTTATGTGTTCGGTAGGAAGGAAAATGTTTTTTTCTGGAAAATAAGTGGCTTCTTACTAGTTTCATGTGATCGGTACATAAACAAAAAATATTATCCTAAAAGCATTTGTATATAATCTTAGACATATACTACAGAAGGTGGGGTTGGGACGTGGTGGGAATGGGGACTAAAGGGCTGGATGAAGATGAAGCGAGTTGGAGGGTGGGGAGAACATAATCAATGTGGAATGCCATTGTGGAACTTATTTTCTTACTACCATTAGGCAAGTCATTTTCTTCATTTTTAATGAACTTGTTTTCCAAAAATTTTGAGCAACAGTAAAATTGGAGTACCGAACACTCTCTACAATGCAAAGCAAAGTCCAGGCTACATGATCATCTTTCAAGACAATAGGTGACTTTGCTTCAACCATAGGTATCAGGAACAAAAAGATTGAGTATTTTCGTAGCACTTAAACTATTAGAACTTCACGCGATTAAGTGTATCAAATTTAGTCTCCTTATATGATCTTACGTAATCCTCACCACTTGAGCTAGCATATAAGGTTGATTTAGATCTAATATCCATTTTCTTAATAGTTCGATTACCCTAGAAGGGAAAACTCAGCACATGAAGAAGTGTTCCAGTAATGAATGATCTCCTGACAAACTCTTACAGAGAGCGTGTCATCTAAAGTAACTCTTTATAGAAAAAAGGTCTTTTAGTTATATAAACTGACATTATAAACAAATTTTATTACTATACGTGCAAATTGATCAGTTACAGGAGCATATTAGTTTATTTTCAGGTTACCATGAAAGGGCTTGATATTGAGAATTACTTTTTGTAGGCAACTTAACCTAATAGTGTTAAAGTTCTTAACACAGTCAATGCACAAAACATAAACTCTTGAAAGAATTATTAAGGTAGTCTTTTTGAATGATTTAATGTTCATTCAAATATCTGACCAAACCCTGACAATGTCGCAAAATGAATTAACAAGGCCACAAACAAAGAAGGAAACTGTCACCTAAGCCTCTCTAGTTCACCCTCGCTTTCAAGTTTTGCAGTGCGAACAAGCTCTGCTGCCATCACTGTCATATTAGTAGAAAAACAATGTTTGAGTTCACTTGATAGAGTAGTAAAATTTACAATCTTAACGAAGGGGTGTAAATGCAATGCAGCAATCAATTGAAGCTACAATAGTGTCAGTTATTCAAATGAAAGCAATCAGGTAGAGTATCTGATTAATTAATAAACAAAATAATGACCATGAGATAGAAGTATTTCTTGCTCAAGTCAATGCTAATTAAGGAATAGACTATATGATAAATCTTCTTGTTTCGCAACTCCAAGAGGAAATTACCTCCTCTACGGCTGCAATGGATCTAACAGAGCCAAAACCCAAGGCTGTTGGCTCGACTCGATTCTGGTTACCAAGTATAAGAACTCAAGCTCGAGCTATTCAAACTCTAATTTTATGCTTGATCCTAGACCTCGAGTCACAACAACTCAAATGATTGAACGTTGCTCAAACATAAGAAAATTTTAAAATTCCACATATGTATCATTTCATGTTCTTAATCACATCGAAAAATCACCGAGTAGTCCACACAATTTAGATGTGTATACATCATAAAATCACTGAGTAGTCCACGCAATCTAGATATGTGTATACATCAGAACATATGCATCTAAAATAAAGCCAGGTTGTGGAGCTTTGAAGCCGACCAACTTCTTCATATTCTAGCTTAAAAGTTATTCGAACCACTTCTAGATATTTGAACTCCATTTGAGAGATCAATATCATTTGGGTTCAAATCCAATTTAATCGACTTTACACTAAAACTATATGAAGAAGCTACCATTTTTTCTACTTATAAATAGTAAAGTAGATAAAAAAGAAACAAAATCTAGCTCTTTAGATAAGAATAACTAAAGCTAGAATTTCTTCAACGAAAAAGTGAGTTAAAACCTTTGAGTGTCACCCACGCTCTAATTACAGTATACGTAACAGTAAAGCTTTGATGAAAAATATCAAAGATGAAAAAAGGCAGAACTTAAGCAGAAATTTCCTTTGTTAAATGAACAAATAATTATAACATAAGTATTATAGTACCGTTGCTCACTCCTGGGTAGATTCCAGCAGTAGTTATGGCAGGAATATTGGCTTCCAGTGCCATATTCATATAGGACTTTGCTCGTGTTGCATAGCTTGTGTCATCACAAATATCAAGATAGGCTGTCTGTTGGATGATAGACTTAAACGTTTCAATGAGAGAAAAGAGTTTCTTATTTCTGTAGTCATTCTTTTAAGAAAGTTAAACTTGGAAGTTATGCTGGCTGATTACCTTTCTCTCACCTTGGTCCCAATGGCAGCTTCTAGTACTTTACAGTTTTCTGACTGTTGGAATGGCCCAGCAGCATGAACCACAATGTCCGCATCTGCAAAATTGTTAGAGACAGTTGAATAAATATAGCTGGACTATTAGCAGAAGTGTAATGTCTGTACATCTAGATTCTAGTATGACTGAAGTTTCTTTTTTTAATAAATTATTAGATTCCCAGCATTTCAGCCAATTTTTGGACTATGAAGACATAATGTAATATTTCGTAAGTAGGAAGAGAAGTGGCATGCATCATAAACAATAACATGCAAAAAAACAATAGAAACACTTGTGCGTGAGAATGTCCTGTCCTACCTTCTCAAAGTATGAAAAACAGCTATAGTCATAATGGTGAAAATATTAACCGCATAACAGACAAAAGAAAAATGACTATAGTTTTGTTTTATTGTTCACTTGTCTTTGTGTAGCTTTTTATTTTCCCTCGGTTAAAGGGAGTTGGTGAGAATCAGATCTAGGTAAAGCAATAGCGAATTAGCGACGGATGTTACTGTTAGGCTGCAATTTCGCTTTATTATGTTAACAGCGTGAAAAGGAAATGATAAAACTTTTTTTTTAGCCCAGTGTCAATTATGCAACGCATTAACTGCTTTCCATGTCTATGCTGATCAGCCGGGAAGCTGTAGTATATCAACTTGTCTTAATTTACTAACAAGTATCCAAAAGTAAGTGCAGTACTCATGTATAACAATCATATTTTCTAACATGTTCATCACACAGGAAATTTGGCTTCCTACTAAAACAATACAGTAACTGCATTTATGCTAGTTTAACTTTTAAAAGAGTACAAAGTGAAATTATGCCACTTTGTCTAGAGTCGTACAGCAGAGAGTCCTTAATTAATAGTCCAAATAAACAGTTTAATGCAAAGGATATCAGTTTTACTGATTCCTGCTAAGTGGCAGCAGGAATAGGATTAAGTGCAGAGAGAAAGGATCAATGACTAAAATATAGTTTATTCCAATTTGGGAAAACTGATATAAAAAATAACACATATTTTACAGGATTATGTTGGTAATTGATAATTCATACTCATCAATACTATAACTTGAAATAAACAGCTGCATTTGATAAATTGCTTCGCAAGTTCAAAGTATGAAAAAAGGAAGGATCTGGTAGACCTGTCAAATTGGCTTCTAATGCTTCTCTGTCGTCTATATTTACTTCAGCGAATTCAGCATTCTTTCCTAGTTTTGACACCATGGCAGCCCCTTTCTCCCTGTAATAGATAATATGATACACAATAGTTTTTCTTTATTCAAGAAGTCCAAAGTTACACAATAAATTTAGAACGAAATGTCAAAAACCTAGAAAGTCATATAGAAAATGAGATGAACCAAGAGATCTATTTAACTGTGAGTTCGAATGAAACACAGACAAAATTGGCTAATATGCCTTGGGTGAGAAAGTTCTTGACTTTAGTGGGAACGTCATAGCACTCGAGACAATCAAATAATTATTCTACAACTTATCTCTCAATGGATTAATTAATTGTTTGGATGTGGCCATGTTCTAAGTTGCTTGGACTCTCCAAAAATGTTGCCGCACTAGTGTGGAATCCTTCAAAAATACACTATTTTTGGAGGATCCGACGCGAGATTAACCTTTGATAGTCCTTCAAAGATTCCCCACAGTTTTACATGGTAAGAAAAGGAACTTCTGAAATTGATTAACAGTCTAACATCAAATTTCTTTAACATAATGAACCCTTCTGGCTTTGAGCCTTTGCAGTGGTTGGTCAAGAAAGCTTCAATAATCTAGTTAAAAACTATTTTGACATCCTTTTTACTTGCTCCTCTTCTCCATTTGCATTACTTTCATTATTATTTATCTTTTGTTGGAAGTGTTTATCTAACTTCATGACAACAAAACAACAACAACAAGATACCCAGTAATATCCCACAAGTGAGGTACGGGGTGGGTAGAGTGTATGCAGACCTTACCACTACCCCGTGGAGGTAGAGAGGCTGTTTCCGAAAGACCCTCGGCTCAAGTGCAACAAATCCAAGTAAAAGACATGACAACAAGCATCAATATCAGATAATAGTCAGCAAGGATAAGAAGACAACGAACATCAAATCCGTCATCATATTTTAATGAGGTCTGCTAACTTTATAAGAATGGCTATATTATGTATGGAGTTCAACTCATGCTTTTTAGAAGTTGTGGAAGAGAAACTTATGTTAGTCTGGGTTAATTAAAACTAGACACTTTTAGATGTTGAAACTAAGCAATTTTAAGTTTTATCATGCTTGTCTCTACCAAGTAGCCAACTCTTTACAAATAAATAATTCTGGTGTTAACAAGCAGTCTGTGAAACTCAACCAATTGATAACATATCTTCTTTTAATAAGCTTTCATTTCACATCTTTCATATTTTCAAATGCCAAAATATGAAAATCTAGCTTGTGAACAAAAACTCATTTTCAGCTGATTTACGCTCATTAGGTGAAAAAGGCCCTTATATCCTTGTGTCATATTACACGTTTCACCTACCACTTGGACGTCATTATTAATCTTTAGTACTCAAAATTTTCATTATAACAATATCCAATTTGCTAATAAACATGTATCTGTTTCAAAAGATATCTTACACTCCCAACATTTTCTATTGAAAATGACCAATAAGAACAACATACCAACAACATATCCAGTGTAGTCCCACACAAAGTGGAGTCTGAAAAGGGTAGAGTGGTGGAAAAAGGTTTTAACTATATTCGAACCCCACAGACAGTGGAGTCTGAGAAGGGTAGAGTGGTGGAAAAAGGTTTTAACTATATTCGAACCCCACAGACAGTGGAGTCTGAGAAGGGTAGAGTCGTGAAAAAAGGCTTTAGCTATATTCGAACCCTGGTATTAGGGATGGTTCCTCTAGCTTGTACCAAGCTCACAAGGCACTCATATGCTTTTTTGGGTGCACCGTTAGTCGTATAATAGTTTCTGAAGATAGATATTAATATATGTACATGATCTTTTTTGAAGTTAACGGGTGCACGTGAACCCCATTTACAAGTATGGGCCCTCCTTTGACGCAAACCTTACCTCTACCTCAGTGGGCAAGGTAGAGACACTATTTCCAATAGACCCTCCGCTCAAGGCAAAAACAGTTTAGAAAAGAGTCGTAAAACTACAACGAGACAACAGATAGTAACCAAAAACACTACATAGTAGCAAACCAGCACTAAAACAAAATAATACTACAATCAAACTACACGAAAATGACAAAACAGAAATTACCCAAAATTGCAGGACATAAAAAGATGAAAAACTCTTATCTTCATCCAAATTTGAGAGAGAACAAACAAAATCCCAATAATGAAATTCTGAGTTACCCAAAAACTGAACAAGGGTTTATTACCTATTTCGACCAGCAATAACAATGTTAAGGTCAGGACAAAGCTTAGAAAGAGCAATAGCAGTAGAACCACCAACTCTTCCAGTTCCACCAAGTATTACTGCTTTTGAGTTTCTCACTTTCTCTGCTACCTCTACTCTCTTTTCATTCTCTTTTGCTAAATTAGCAGCTCTTACAAATACCCTTTTCTTGATTCCTGTAGTCCAGGAGTACATGCCCAGACTAGCCATCTTTTCAAAATTTCTCTACTCTTTTTTCCCCTTTTTGTCTTCAGTTTAACAGTTTATCATCTTCTTGATTACAAATGTGTGGGGAAACAACTGCCAGAAATGCAATACTCCCCCAACAAAAAGACAAATATGTGCCTTTGAACTATGGTAAATGATAGTAAATGCTTCGTGTCATACTTTTGACATATTCATATTTCTTTCGTTAAAAAATTAGAGCATATACTCTAATGAAAGATTAAATAGGAAGAGATGACACAATTTTATCCGTCGATTTAATATTTAATAAAAATATTAATTGATAGATAAAATTATGATATGTGTATCTCTGTTAGTATAAATGATACATATGATCTACTTTTTGAACGACAGGGGCACCAAATGTTCTAAAAGTATGATGGAGGGTATTTGCATACAATTTATAATAGTTTAGGGATATTTGTCCTTTTTATTGTCTTAAAAATACTCATCTACTTAACTATGCAATTTGACATCGCAAGTGGTATCAAACTCTAGTAACAGCATGCGATTTTTAATAAAAAGTTGAGAAGAGTGTGAAAATATTTCTAAACTTGACAAGAATTTAGGGTGTATTTCACTCATATTATAAGATCGGAGGTGTATTTAAGTTTACTTAGTCAATAATTCATGGTTGAGAAACTAATAATTTGTACAGAGTTTAAGAGTGTTTTGTTGAAGAAGAAGGAAGTTGACGATTGAAACATGTCAAAGGAACATGTCCAACGCAGCAAACTGACGTGTCTGCAACAAGTAGGTAGTCTAATCCTAGTGCGATCTAATTCTACATCAGTGCTGTAAACGCATCCGTCAGCTTCGTTGGACTCGTTCCTTCGACATGTTGCAATCCTCAAGTTCCTTCTTCATTAACATTTGTGCAGACACATCAGTCAGTTGTGTTGGACATGTTCCTTTGACATATTCCAATCGTCAACTTCCTTCTTCTTCAACATTTTTCAATATAAAAAAGAAAGAGGAATTATTAATTGCACACAATATTATTACTCCCTGTATTTCAATTTATGTGACTCACTTTCTTTCTAATCAATTCAACAAAAATAATATTTTTTTTATTTCACAAATAGTTAATGACATTATGAACATTTCACTCATATTGAGTTCCTTTTATTTGACAAAAAAAAAACTATAGAAATATATTCATTTAAAGATAACTGGTTTAAATACTCATGGTTGCAGTTAGATAATAAATGTAATCACAAATACTGAATATTGATAATTTCAAAATTTAACTTATTATAAGATAATATTATAAAGTTTATATATTAAAATGTTAACATTTAACACCTTGATATGCTATAATAGAATCTTTATGTATAAGCTTAGTTGATTGTCTAAATTTGACAATACTAATTTTTTAGCATGATTTAATTAATAAATTTTTTAAAATTCATACAAAATCATAAATATTCTCACCTTATCAATATTATCATCTTGTTAAAATGATAAAGATGTAAGAAAATCTAATTGTTAGATCAAAATAAACTGTAACAAAGAAAAGTCCTATGGTATTTGTAAAACTAAGATAAAAATAAATATTCATTTAATATGAGGTATAAGGTATAATAATTTCAAGATAAAATGTAAAATTATTTTATCTCATGTTTAGTTAAAAATATCAGGTAGTCATTCGATTAGCCATCCCACCATTTTTTATATAGTGATGGGAAAAGTTGAAATCTATACAATTTGAATTCAAATTAAAAAGTTTAAATGTAAAATTAAAATAATTGTTTAAACTTAATTATTCACTAAAATCTCACTTGAAACAATTAAGAAGAAAGCAATTCAATGCAAAAATGATTAAAGAAGTTCATTACAGAATAATAGTACTCATTTAGGTATAAAGTAAAAAATAATCACTACTAAAAGTTTTTTTATAAACCAATCGCTTCTTATCACTACGAAGGGTAATTAAATATATGTATACTTTAGAAAATTAATTATCTTATCAACGTGTATAGAATTAACTAACAAACAACTTTAAAAAAATTACACAAATTGGCAAACTATAATACATATTTCTAGCATGCATGGAATATTTGTGTAATACACTACCAATAATACTCGTATAGATTATCAAAAAATGAAAAATAAATTATAGGAAAACATCACATTATATATCAAACTATTACCAACTTAAAAATATTAAGAAGTATATGAATTTTATCATATTACGAAGAGAAAATTGTATATAATAGCAAATTAATAACTTAAAATAAATGGAGTAGCTAAGATTTGATTTAATTGTGATCCATAGCAAACATTTGCAAAAAATTGTCAGGTGCCTCTCTCTCAAATATCTCGCTCGCCACTCTCTTTCAATCTCTCGCTCGCTTCCTCACTTTTTATACATATACAAGTGTATAAAAATTGTTTCTAATTGTATAAAACAGAGAAAATTGTATAAATACATATATTTTTGTTCCCCTCTTTCCCCTCTTCTAGATCTCGCTCGCCACTCTCCCGAATCTCGCTCGCCACCCTCGCCTTTCTCACTTGTACAAGCAGAAGCGAAATGTATAAATTGTGTTCCTGTTTGTATAAAGCGTGAGAAAATTATATATACACATGCAAGTACATATATTTTCGTCCTATACACTTATAATTATACAATAAAAATACTCCCCTGCCCAGTTTCTTTTGCCTTTCTCTCTTCCTCGTTTTATACAATTTTCAAATTGTATCTAATTTCCCTCTTTTTCGTTTTATACAATTCGATTCAATTGTATATTCCTTGTCAAGTCTCTTTTGTCTTTCTCTCTTTCTCATTTTGTATATAATCGTTCTATACACTTATAATAATACAATTCGTTTTATACACTTCGTTTTTATACAGTTCTCTGCCCAAGTGTCTTTCTCTTTCTTGTTTTTATACACTTCGTTTTATACAATTTGCTTCAACTGTATATATATAGCGAATTATACAATTTCTATGTTTGTTATGGAGCGCAATTATGCAAACTTTGCAATAGCATACAAATATAATTTTTTTATTTGTTATACGTGTAAGTTGCCCTAATATGAAATACATCATATGAATGAAATAGAATAAAACTTTTGGTGGATAAATCTTTTTAGTATTAACCATTTCCTAATAGTATCAACAGCATCAACAAATCAAATAACATTATTATCCGATAAATGATACACTTTAAATATGTATAAATATTACTTTTTTAAAACAGCTGAAAAATAAAAATAAAGATTCAAATCTTGTAAATCTATACACCAATCATCGTGCAAAAAATGAAAAGCAAACTTAAAAATTCACATACAAAGGAGATGGAGAAAAATTAAATCATTAAAAGAATTTATGTATGGATAGAAATTGAAAAAGAATAATATATCTTGTACTTGTTAAAATAATTGTTCCCTAACTATTTGGCTTTCTCTATATACTATGGTTAGATTAGATTTTGAATATTATTATCCTTATCCAAATATTTTTGAAAAATTAAATATTAAAATAGAAAAGTGGAGGGAATAGGACAGTTAAAATATTCTTCATTATTATATTTTTGTTGTATTTTTACAAAAATAAATATATTAAATTTGTTACATTTTAATCTTTTGAAATTTGATATCTGAGACTTAAAATATTCGAGTATAATAGAAAAAAATGCAGTTGAAGTAAAATATATTTTCTCGAAACTCTTCTAAATAATTTATTACAAATTAAAGATAATAATACTTTCTTGAAAATAATGCCTTAAAACTAAATATACTTCCTCATTTTATAATCTTACATACCTTAAACGCTCTTTATATCTTAAAGATGAACGATCGAGAAATCTTTTCTTGAGATTCTTGAAATAGTTTTTTGAAAATCCTATGATCAAGGTTAAAATTTCTATTAACGATTCATGAATATAAGAAGGAATTTAAATTGGAAAGATTGAAATCTTGTAGAAGGACTTACCCTGAAGAATAATCTTGAAAGATATTTGAAGGAACATTGCTTGAAGAAGAATCTTAAAAAATAATCGAAAGAGCCTTGTTTAGAAGTTTTATGTCTTGATTTTTCTTTAGAGTTTCGCCTTAGGATTTGAGAGAGGAGAAGGAGGAGTTAAAAGATGGAAATATCATTCTTTTTTTAGGACTATGTAGAAGTTGAGAAAACCGTTTTAAGATTTTCCTACTTGTATAAGGACAAGAAAATATATATATATATATATATATATATATATTGTTATGCGGAATTCGAGATAATACAAGAAAATATAAATGCGAAAAACAAGATAACAGATTTACGTGGTTCATCAATAAATTGGATACGTCCACGGGAAGAGGGGGAGCAGTTTTATTATGGAGAGGCAAGAACAGAATACAGAATATGGTTTGCCATAGCGTCTATATATAGTGCTAAGCTACGCCTTAAGAGGCTTGAGCCCAAAATACAGAATTGACAGATAATTAAGGGCCCAATACAACAACATTGTATACCGTCGGGCCGGGGGCGACTCCGTCCCCCCAGACCCCCAGGCCAGGGGGCGCGTCGCCCCCCTGGACACCCCGACTCGCTGACCGGGCAACGAGACCCCCGTTCTTTCTGTTGTAACGGGTTCGATTCAAGGCATTCAACATATATATATATATATATGTATGTATATATATATATATATATAAAATTTCCATGTCAGTCAAAACGGAATTGCACCGTGTCTTTTAGTAAAATGATCATAACTTTTGTTGGAATATGTGCGTCCACTACCAATCAACGGATCAGGTCCCTTGACACAGTAAAACCAGTGCAGAAGATTAAACAATATGAAGAACACAACACAAACAGTTTACGTGGAAACCTCCTTGCTCAAGGGAGTAAAACCACGACCTGTCACACAAGATTTTCAACTGTTTTCATTAATCTTCACAAGCAAAAGTGAAACCCGATTACAACAACGTGAGAAAAAGCTATTAATCTCACAACCAAACAATAATTCTACTACTTGAAGAGCCTAAGCAGATTTTACTCTGCCCACTAAGTTATCACCATTATACAAATTAGGATTCAACTAAGCAACGCACAGGTTACTCACTAAATCACCACGGTCCGGATGACCTTGGATATTTTTTACTAAGCAACACACAAGGTTGCCCACTAAATTAGGTTGACTCAATTAACTTAGACTTTTCAACAAACCAAAGAATCTGAATCCTTTATAGATTAGGAACAAATTTACAATGTAGGCATGAAAGAAATAATCCTAAGACAACTAAGTAGCTTGCAGCTCTATCATGTCGCTGTTGCTCTTAGGATGATCCTTTTTGAAGATGACCTTTGCTTTTTGAACTTTTGGATTTTTAAAATCCAAAACTTTTGTTTGCCAAAGCTTGTGTTTGTGTTGTTGGAGAAGAGACTATATTCAAATGGACACAAACCCTTGGGACGAGGCTATTGACTGGGAGTCTTCTGTCATAAAAAGTTGTGCACCAACCCCTCAGACTTGACAGTTGTCTTTTCGTCCTTTTCACGTCGCAGTCTTGCGGGGACCAGGTCCCTTGGAAACTTCTGTGAGTTCTTGAAAAGGTCAACCTCTTCCATTCTAATTGGTTCAGTACGCTGGCGCCTCACCTGCCACTGACAGGACAACTTTACAGTTGTACACCATTTTGTATCATATGGAGAGAACTCAGCTTGGGACCAGGTCCCTGCATTTGTGAGATACTGAAACATACAATCCCGTCCGCTCTTTTTATTGGTGTAGGACACTGAACTTTTCACCTACCACCTAACATGACAACTTTTACAGTTGTACCCCATTTGTATCTGATGAGAGAACTCTGCCAGGGACCAGGTCCCTGCATTTGTGAGGATCATCAAAACACCTAGAATAGAACATTTCCCCCCCTTTTTTGATGATAGCACACAAATATACCTTACACTAAATTTATCATTCATCTCATTGTCAGCAGTTCCAATAACAAGGATTTGGTTCTTTGTTAGATCGATAAGTTTGTTAAATCATCAAAACTTCATATCAAGTTTGAGCTATCATCTTAACTCAGCTTCCAACTAACGTTTTCCCCCTTTTTGATGATAACATACTTATTCACCAGTTCCCTCTATCAAAAAGAATTCTTAGGGTAACTGGAGTTTCATCATCTCGAAGTTTGTCAACTCATCAAAATATCAACATAGCATTTTCCTCCTTTTTGATGATGACTTACTTATTCATCAGTTCCCCCTATAAAAAATTATTCTTGGGTAACTGGAGTTTAATCATCCCTGAAGTTTGTCAAATTATCAACACATCAATATATCATCTTTCCCCTTTTTGATGATGACAAACATCTTTTTCTCCCTATCAACAGGACCAAGTCCTCGTCAGTAGCAAGCAACAAACATTTATTCCCATATCAGTATGACCTATCGCTTCAAGTAGATACCATTGATTCCTCCTGTCGATTTGACCATGTCTTCTTCAAGCAGTTATAACACTATTGATCTCATACCTTACCTTAACAACTTTTCCTCTTTTGACATCATAAAAAAGGGTTAAGCAGTAAACTTGGGCAACACTGAGCATGAGTAAAAAGGCATAAAGTAATGAGACAAGTCAGTTAAAATAAGACATTTAGCATCCATAAACAAAAGATCAGTCATCAAAGCATTGCAAGTATGGTTACAAATGAAAACCAGAAAAATGCCCAAAGAGAGAAATGAGGACTGACATAGAGAGGTAGGAAGAGAAGGGATGATTTAGAGGCAAGGGATTGAAAGAATAGAATTAGTAGAGCAAATCCCCTTGCATGACATTTTCAGAATCTTCTCTTAACGTTCAACATGTTGTGCAGCCCAACTTGTATGTTGAACCTTCAGGGCCAACTTTTTAAAAAATTTTTTTGTGTTTTGGAACCTGGTCCCTCTGATAGTGTTATTTCAGAAGCTGGACTTTTAGACAACTCATTTCAATATTCCAGTTAACACGAGCAACTGTCATAGCTTCCAGCAACTGCATGATTTTCTCATAATAGAAGGATTTGTAACACAAACAACTTAAGGCCTCCGAGATGCATAAAACAACAATTGAGGAACCAAAAAGATTTTTTTTACAATCAGACACCTTCCTATACAGAATACTTTGAGTTCTCAGAGTATCAACTTCTCTCTTTTCAGACATCATCTTTTCCACTTCTTCATATTTCATGGGTACCTGGTCCCTCTTCACACTTAAAACATCTTTATAAGAGAAATCTCCAGTAAGAGCAAAGAGTTTAACAACTTCAAGTGTGTTTTGAGAGAGGAAAAAAGATAATTTAAAAATAAACTCTGATATTTGAAGGTAAATTGATTTTTCTGGGAAAATAGAAAGAAATATGAAATATAAAGAAAGAGAGAGGAAGTATACCTATAAAAGGTATGAAACTGAACTTGATAAAACAAACATAACTGAAAATCAAGGATACCTACTTCCTTTTCATAATCATGAAAGAGTTGATTGCTTTAGGCAGGATCCATTCAAGAATGTTTCAGCATTCCCAACATCAGATTGATTATCTCAGTCAGGTCTTTTTAACAGCTTCAAGATATTGCTTGATCCACAAGAGTTAAACCCATCAAGATGCACTTGCTAAATTCTCTGCCTCAATTGATGAAAGAGCAACTGATATTGCATTTTAATTCCCCATGAGTAAAAGATCAGCCCGCAACATAATCCACTCTTGACGTACTCTTTCCATCAGCTTGATACCCAGCACAATCATCATCACCATGTGCTTCAAATAAAAAAGTCTCAGGTGGACAGAATAGGACCAGGTCCCCTGTCTTCTTAAAATATCTTCAGATTCTACGAGCAATCTTAAAGTGATTTCTTTGTACATGAGTCTTTGAAACCGGTTCATCAGCATCCATATTGAAGTTAGTGCCTACGATAGTATGAATAGTCTAGGCACCCATAACATGAAACACTTTTAGCAGTTTCTTTGAACTAGTACCAGGTCCCTTTCTTTGTTCATACATCAATTGCCCTGATCATGCTGTGCTCTTTTCTTCCCTTCAGCTAAGTCACTATGAGTACACACTAATCCTAGCTTAAGACCTGAGTGAAGATGTCAGACACTCGATCTTCCACTTTGCAAAACATCATGATGACATTGCCCCTCTATAACATTGTCTTGATTTCAAGTATGTTAAGTCATTTGAGCAACTCACAAATGTATTTTTATTGACAACCAAAGGTATCTTTTGAGGTTTGCTTGATCTACAACTCCAAAAAGAGATTTAATTCTTCCATTATGCATAAACTCTTCACACAAAACCTCAAAGATTGACTCAAAAATGACATCATCAATATGTACCTGAATAATCAGCAATTCCTTTCATAGTGAATTCAAAGAGAGGGTTTTGTGACAATTTTACCTCTCTTGAAGCCATTATTGAGGAGCAACTTAGACAACCCGATCAGCTTGTTTGGGAACTGACTGTCATAGTTTGCTTCTTTCAAACTGATCTTGATCATTTTCTTCATTCTCAGCTTCAAAATTCACATTATCAGTTTGAACTGCATTATCTCTGTTCAACACTTTCTAGAGGACCGGGTCCCTCATTAGTTTATCATATGCATCAGCTTCCATGAGATTGCTGGATTCATGAAGAGAATGTTCTTCAACAAGTTCACTATTTAAACTATCTCTCTGATTCCGAAGCAGCTCTTCTATCTCAGAAACATCTGTCTTTGCAACTTCTAAACTCTTCTAGACTGATAAATAAATACATAACCATTTTTAGTATATACCTGATAAGCCTTGCTGGAGGAAGAGTGTACCACAACTATTCTTTCATCAATATTGAGATCAAACTTCTCAATATCATCATTTGGGTCACAGAACATGTAGTATTTAACACTTTTGTTGAAAGTTCTTTGGAAGACTAAGTGCCTGCTTATTCTACCTGAAGGATGGTCTGATCTGCTTCTCTTTAACACCAACAGCACAAACTTTGTCATCTGAAAATTTCATTTTGTGCAGACTAGGTACCAGGTCCATTGACACAAGTTTTTTTTGTAGACAAACGTTCACCAGAGCATGTCTGTCTTTTCATACCTCAGCAGCACCAAGGCAAGTGAGAGTGTCACAATGAATAGTAATCAGATCAATAATGCACATGTTCTTGCATCTCTTTTCTATCAAGATCATCTGAGAGAGCAAAATTGTGACAACCCATTTATAACAACTTCACTTTATTTTTATTCATCACACATCTATGAAATATTTGAAAGATTATACTTTAACCATTGACATAGTACAAAACTTCAATAGTGTATTCCATAAATTTTCAAACCATGTCTTCAAAAAAGAACATACCTTTTCTTGCCATCATCAAATGAGACACCTCAACTTTGAAGTGCCTTGAGAGAGAGGAAGTACAGTGCTTTGAGCATCCACCATTCATGAATCGACACTGGTTGTTTTCACTTCCTCTCACAAGAGTGTCATATCACGTGTTAGCCTTGGGAACCCACTTCAGTTGAAGTTCCTAGTAAGCGGATAAAGGAGTGATAAGAGAACTCTTTGTCTAGTGAGGCAGATTGATATTTTTCAACTTAGGAACAGAAGCAAGACCAGGTCCTTTCTTATGTTGATTCTTTTGTTGAACAGCAGGACTAGGTCCCTTCTTCTGCAAGTTCTTCTATTGGCCATACACAGGACCATGTCCCTTCTTCAGTCTATTCCGTGGTTTGGAATAGTTTGATGAACTTTCTCCACAATCTTTAAATGCAAGACCGACTCTTTTGTAGCCCTGATCTCCTTTTATGTTGTTTCCTTGCCCACTAAATTAGTTTGACTCAACTAACTTAGACTTTTCAACAAACCAAAGAATCTGAATCCTTTATAGATTAGGAACAGATTTACAATGTAAGCATGGAAGAAATAATCCTAAAACAACTAAGTAGCTTGCAGCTCTATCATGTCCCTATTGCTCTTAGGATGATCCTTTTTGAAGATGACCTTTGCCTTTTGAACTTTTGGATTTTTGAAATCCAAAACTTTTGTTTGCCAAAACTTGTGTTGTGTTGTTGGATAAGAGACTATGTTCAAATGGACACAAACTCTTGGGACAAGGCTATCGGCTGAGAGCCTGCTGTCATAAAAAGTTGTGCACCCACCCCTCAGACTTGACCATTTTTTGATAGTTGTCTTTTCGTCCTTTTCACGTCGCAGTCTTGCGGGGAACAGGTCCCTTGCTTGCGGGGATAGGTCCCTTGGAAACTTCTATGAGTTCTTGAAAAGGACAACCTCTTCCATTCTGATTGGTTCAGTACGCTGGCGCCTCACCTACCACTGACAAGACAGCTTTACAGTTGTATACCTTTTTGTATCAGATGGAGAGAACTGTGCCTAGGTTGGTCCCTGCATTTGTGGGATACTGAAACATACAATCTCGTCCGCTCTTTTTATTGGTGTAGGACACTGCACTCTTCACCTACCACCTCACATGACATCTTTTACGACTGTACCCCATTTGTATCTGATTAGAGAACCCTGTTAGGTACCAGGTCCCTGCATTTGTGAGGATCATCAAAACACCTAGAATAGAACAACTCTCTACTCCAAACTCAGAATGATGAAAACTTGGTGGAGGTTGATAGAAGATTCATAGACTTTTAATTTGATAGGTTATGGGTCACCTAACTCTTAATATTCTATTAGATATGATCATTTGAAGTTGATCCAAGTAATATCTTATATGGAAACTCGATCAATAAGGAAACGTTCAACTCAACTTTGTGCTAGAGGATTCTTATATGCCTTATTCTATCTCCAAATATTTTCCAACACTAAAGAATTGAATTTAGAACCTATGCACAATTAAGAATCATTTAGTACAAACCCTTACACTTATGAATAATAGTTCGAGTTTGAGCTTAGAGTCTTTTCGGGTGTTAGAAAAAAGTTCTAACTATGAGGTGTTGATTTTAGGTGTATTTATGCAATTAAACATCATATTTACCCATATTTTTAGATTAATTTTTAGTATAACCTTGTGAATAATTTTGTATTTATTGGTGATATGTTGTTACGAGATAGACCCCATGTTAATGCATAGAGTAATTGGAATTAGAATTTCAACCCTATTATTATATGTATGTCTATTGATGATGTTTTAAAGTGGAACAAAATTTAGAATGAATATTAGGATTTGAATTATAGAATGAAATTTATTATTCTCAGTTTCTAGGGTTTAATTTATAGTCTTAGAATGATTATTGTGGAACAAACAAGATTCACTTGCAAGTGCTGCTTTAATCAAACATTTCTCTTATTTCTTTTATATTCATTTATTTCTAGTAGTTTAATTTATTATAATTAGTGTTATACACTAGTTATGAGTAGCTAAATTAATAACTAGGGTTAGGGGTGATGATCCCCCAATCCTCTATATACGATGACATATCTACTCTAATAATATATTATGTTGCTATGTTATCATCTTTTTAATTTATTTTTTACTAATGTGTCAAAAAAGGGTACGAAACCTCTCCATATGATAATTTTCGTTTGAATTTAAATAGATAGAAGTATGTTTACTACTTATATAGAATTAAATCAAAGTGTAATCCTAGTGATCTTGGGCCTGATGAGTTAATTTGGCTTGTTATACTTTGAGGTCGTTCATACCTTTATCAGTCATATATAAATAGTATCATGTTTACTTTCGACTCTATTACATATTAATTATGTATAACTAAGGATAATTTAAACCTTAGCGAAAGAGAAAATTTGAACTTTTTTCCCTAATTAAGAAGACAAATGGAATCCACTAGAGTTTTATTAGTCAAGTCAAATACAAAACATTGTGCTAAAATATGAAGTATAACCATATGAATAATCAAAAAATATAAAAGATATATATGACTCGTAACTTGTCGTCAATTTAACAGAGGGATAATGAAGTAGTTGGTGCTACGTGCACATAAGAAAATAGTACCACTTAATTGTCAATTGATTCTCCTAAGAAAGAACTCTATATATAATATTTTTAAAATTTAAATTGCATATCTCACTTTTTTTTTTGGCTTTTATATCTACAATTACTTATTTGTATTAAAAAGTATTATTTAGATTTATTACCTTTTTCGGTCAAATTTTGTAATCCACTGAATATTTTATCGTTTGTAGTTAGTTTCCTATATAGATTAGGTTCACATTAAGACAGTTCACATTGTGGTAATTATTTATAGACCTCTTCTTTAAGTTCTAATTTGTTACTTCCATCACAAAAATAAAATAAAATCATGGAGTTCAAATCAAAAAAATATCAATGTCGCGAGCAAAGGCAAAGCACAAGAACAACTCAACAATGTAAGATTTTTTTTTCTTTAATTCAAAGATCAAAATTTCTTGTGTTATATAATTCAAAAATGACTCGAGAGAAAATTCAATTGAATTTCTTTATTGAAATTTATGAACTCCTGTTCTATTATATACATTAAATAAATGTTATGAACCATGAAAGTTTTTAATCAGAAAAAATCACTTAATCAAAAAAAGTTCTTTCAATTCGCATCACAAACTTTATAACATAACTAATTTGATTGATATATCTTAGGGGTTTGGAGGCCAGTAATAATTCCTTCTTGGGAGAAGGAATTTTGCTTAAAGAATAGTTCATTTGAATCATGGGAAGATTTCTTGCGTTACAAGGAAAATACTCGTTTCTATTATGAAATACTAAATTGGGATGATTCAGCTAGTGCAAAAGCATTTTATGATGCTAAAAATAAATTTTATGTTGATTTTCGTAATTTGCGTTTTGACAATTTGGAGCTGCCAAATCTTGATCTACACATCGATGAAATTGATTGGCATTCGAAAATTGATTCAAATTTACTTGAAGAGCTTGAATTCGCGTAACAGATGAAAAAGAAAGGAACAAATTTGGTTCAAGTCAGGACACTAATTGAGGAAATCGCTCCTTCTGGTTGGGATGTTGATGTTGATGTTTATAAAAATGGTTTAACTGGTCTCATTGTTGGTGATCATAGCGATTCTGGAGAAGGTGTTAAAGTTTCACCCCCGTGACAGACAGAGACGGAGCTTAGTAGAGTTTATGAGGCTAGATGAATTCAGTAACTTTTTATAAATTCATATTAGGAAATTAAATAAATAAATAATTAAATATATATATATATATATATATATATTGATTTAATGATAAGGAAGAGGTCGTAGAAATGACTTTGAGCACTAGCATTGTCGGTTCGTTAGAATGTAATTTCTAGTTTTATTTAAACGTGAATTGTGAAATGATCAAGTTTATGTTCTTTTTTATTTCTACTTTATGCAAATATGATTATTATTTTTTTAAATTATATTAACAAGTAACATGATTTAATTTTATATAAATTATAGTAACATAGATCTAGTTCAAAAGTATGCTATTTTTTCTCTTAAAATCGCATAGGTCTCAATCTAATCCATCTCAACATTGTATTTTACTTTTTCTTATTTTATCAGCAAATGTCAAACCTTGGAATGATTTTAATTATTTCTTTTTTATACAAAGAAGTAAAATGAATCATACTAACAAAAGTTGTTTCACATGAAGTATGGAATCAATTTGGTGGTGATGCTTCTTTTTCTGTGTTCCATATTCATTTGTTTAATAATATAGAGAAGGGGGTGATTTACATAACATAAAAATCCGATGTTAATTGTTGCGTCATACTTTTTTTCTTGAATCTAAAATTAACAGGGATGACATGTTTATTATTAATGTAAATGGTACAGAGTTACATTTTGACTTAAAAGAGTTGATCGTTGCAATCGGTCTAAAATCTGAACCAATTTCTGATTTTGTTTTTTATCCATCTATTCCAAATAGATTAATTGCAGAAAACTTCTGAGACTTTGACAAAGTCCCCTAGTCAAATTTTTACCACAAGTTTAAATTGGAAAACTTTTGAAAAGAAGATGACCGTTTATAATCAGTTCATGTAATTCATACACATTTAATATATCATTCACTGTATACAAACTATTCCAATTAAACAAACACAATATAATTTCAATACAAAATTAATACAAAAACATATATTCTAATTTCAATAGAAACTAAAATATTATTTTTTTTTAAAAAGGACTTTCATAAACAATGGATACACGTTTCATACACTAATAATACAAACTTCAGACTTCAAATACGCTATATGTAACAAAACTATTTCATTCAAAAAAAATTATACAAACTGTTTTCAGATAATATAGTTATCAAAAATTGAACACTGTTCCACTTGTAAAAAACATTTAATTAAAATCAACATTTCATAATTAAAAGAAACAAATCATAATTAAAAATCAATCTGATGAATTCCACTTTTCACCATGTTTAATTAATATTGACATAATGTTCTCCATCAGGTCAAATCAAATTGTTTCAAACGCCAAAATTTATAAGGTTACTAAAAAAAACGAATTGAAATATGCAGATATGAAAATAATCGTGAAATTTTGGGGAAAATGACTTCTAAGTTGATGTCAATCTGAAAATTATCGTGAAAATTTGAAAAAAAAAAAGATGAACTTATAACGATGATGCAAATAGATTTCAAAATGCCAATCTGAAAATAATCCACAAATCTAAAAATAATCGTTAAAATCTGGTAGAGTTTTTTAAGGAATTAAATCAAAAAAAATATCATTTAAACTAACTAAAGATATTTAAGGCAGTGATGTTAATCTGAAAATTTTTTATATCCTTAAAAACGTGTTGATTTAATATTAATTTTTAATTAAAATCCCTTAAAACGAGCTAGTATACAGTTTCAAAACGTGCTAACTACATTTAATGTAATTAATTAAGTATCTCATTTTCCATTATTAGTTTGTATATTAATTATCCATTGTTAGTTTATCCCTTTTTTTAATTAATTGTTTATAACAACTCTTTTTAATAAACTATAATTAACATTATATTTATTAACAAAATGTTATAGATTAAAATATTAAATGTTATAAATTAAAATTCCTATATACCTAATTTACACAGAATTCAGTTAAGAACACAAAAAGGCATCAAAATTATGAGATGCACAATTACAATGCATTCTATTCTATATGATGTATTAATTAATTCAAAGAGACTCAATTTATTATGAAATACTTTATATGTTTAATTTGTAGTTAATATGGAAGGAACAATTTATTTTATAACGATTCAGTATTTAATATTTAATTAATTACATAAATTATAATATTTTAATTTAATGTAGAGATAAAATAATAATTTACAATTTATTATGTTAATAATCAAAATACATTAAATTCCAAAAAAGAGTGTGTACCAAAACTATCAACTTCACTCTCAGTGTACCTTTAATGTCATATAAGCTTCTTGTGGGTGGTTTTCAACTTTTTGAGTGATAATTTATTCAAAGAATGAAAAGTTTGAATCAACATTCCGCGAATAAAATTCAAAGTACTTAGTTATTGTTACCATTGGGTTGTTCAAATTGTCCTCCTTTTAAGTGAAAATTTAAAATACTTACTCGAAAATCAGATTCATAAAATTGTTTATCATAATACATTACATCAAAATATGCTTATTTGCGTGTCATTGTGATAAATCACTTGTTTGCATGTTTTCAATATGCTAATGAACAAGGATAATGTTGATTAATCATCAAAATATAATGGTTCAAACAATGATTGTACGTCGTAATTAAATGGGTCTTTTCAAACAAAATTTTAATAAGAGGTATTAAATACATATAAATACATTAAAAATAATAATCTAGAGTTGTATTTTTTATTTTTGCATATATTTTTTTAACATAGTGTTCTTAGCAGACATCAAAACATTTAGTTAACCCACGTAGTAATATAAAATTAATGATTTATTCTATTTAATTAATAGATGTTAGTCATGTCTTTGCAACATATTACCTCGGATATTATCGTATAATGTTTATTTATTAGTATGAAAATTTGAGTTATTTTGTTCAAAGTTTTAAAATAGTTTTGGTAAAAGTTAATAGTTTTCTTTCTTTTTCCAATATAAATTTTGAACTTTTCTTTTAGAATTTTCAATATTGTATTAAGTGAAAATAAAATCATCAAAAAAATTTAGCGAATGCTTTACCTTTGCTTTACTTTTGTAATGATTGGGTAGGTTAATTTTAGAAATTTTCGTAAAAACTATCATTTTACCCCTCTCAATTTTGATCCCAAGTCAATTTTAAATGAGTTTGAAAATTAATTTTGATTTTTGAGTTAAAAGTGTAAATTATGGGAAATTTGAAAGGCTTAAGTTGTTAGAAAGTGATTTTCGATATCTTATAGAGTTTTGAGGGTCGAAATGGTATTTCATCTATTTCATCAGCTCCAGAAGGTGAGATTTGGTCTAGGATTGTTGTATGTTTCAGATTTAGAGTCTTTTTTGAGAATTTGAGGTTCTTCATTGGAAATTTGAGGTTTTAGCATTTAGGTTGACTTTGGTCAATATTCAGAATTTCAATGTTCGGATCAAAATTCTGAGAGTTCCATCATATTTTAGGGGGATGATTTAGGCCTTGGTGAGGTCTTGGTTGCATTTTTAGAAATTCTTAGCTTGATTTGACCTTTTTAGACATTGTGTTCCACTATTATGACTTACAAGGGACTTGGGTCAAGGAGACCTCAGATTCATGTTCCAATGGTTTCATTGTGTCCAGAACGTCGAGCATAGACAATTTTCATATATGATTTATATTGTACGGGGTATCAAACAAAATCAGAGGGTCCATTCGATAATTTGAAAGTTGGCTGATATTTTCTCGTGTTTGTGTGCTTCGCTTTAGCGAGCATCGCTTGAGTGAAGTCATCATCGCATTCACGAGAGGTCTATTCACGAAAACAAAGAATGAAGTATATCCAATGGTGACTTTTAAGACATTAGAGACCTTTTTGCCCTGTCATTTCGGGATATACCCAACTTCTTCCCCATCTTGAGTATTGGGAAATCCTTGTGGAGGTGAGTTTTAAGAGATTTTTCATGGAGAATCAATTGGGTAAGTCTTTGTAACCCTTAAATTTCAATTTTCTTTGATTATTTTAACATCAAAATTTGAAATTTTTATTGACAAATAACAGGATTTTTTAGGATTTGAGTTCTAAAGTAAAATGATGATTGTAAACTAATTTTAATTCATTTTTTGAAATGGTTTTCACCATTGTGTTCCTAATTTCTTGTGTAACATTTTCAAGAAAGGGTTTTCGAATTCAAACCTCATATTTTAATTTCAATTTTTAAATTGATTTGACCCATTTTCAAAGTAAATAATTTGGGTGTTGTTATTTTCGAAATTTTATTGTGATTAGTTGATTGAATTAGATTATGTGGTTTTAGATATTATTCTAAAAGAGAAGGCTCAAGTCTTGAATTGACTTTTGATTAAACAAACGTCAAATGATCTCAAATTTTATATTATTACTATATATAAGTACCGTAATGATGAAATTGTTGACCAACGGAAAGCATGGGATCAAAAAAGGCAAAATTTACGAAATTTCTTTTCTAAGAAAGATATCATAGTGATTGATGGATCTTTCAATCCGGCGAAATGGAATTGGCGTGTACCAATTTGGGTTATATTAAAAAGCTTACGACAACTGAACAAACTTGGTTGATAAATATAGTTTATGCGTTGCTAATGTAGCGGCTTGTCGAGCATTTGACAAACTCACACCATCCATTTCAAATAGGATTTGTCCGCTGGACACACGAGCACGACAAATAAAGCACTGAATTGGCAAACTATTTTAGAATAGAAATGCCGAAAACGAAGAAGGTCAACTTGCTCTTGAACAGAGTTGATCTGCTGATAAGAAAATGAAGTTAGATTTGGCCAAGAGTAACCTTGAAAAACATCTGCTTTACGAAGAAAGATAGAGATAAACAACTTCGATCGGATGCGGATATCAAATCCCGCCGGTGAGATGTCCAGCGAAATCCTGGGCCATGACGAATGGCCAACCACCTTTTACGTTAGAAGAGCAAAAGGCCCAGGACATAGCAGGATAAATCAATGTAAATTAGTTTGATTAATATTCATTTGTTGTGATCATTTACACAATTAGCTAATGTATTATAATTAGTTGCTACTTCTAATTTTAGAAGTTCCACTAAATATGTATTGTATGTAGTTCTTCAGATCTATTGGATAATCAATGTCCTTAATGCAAGTCCATAGTAAGATAAATTATTTATATCATATTCTTTAAAATTTCAAAAAAAAAATTGAATCGTGCTGATATGAGATACTTTATGCGTACTTGCAAAAGAATTAGCTTGCACAAAGTCAGAGTCATATCCAAAGGGGTAATGTAGCGTCAACAAATTTGAGACATTGTATTAAAATTTAATGAATAGTTGAATTCAAGTATTTTAATTTAAACTTTGATATCTTAAAATATTTTTTAATAAATAAATTTTATGTGAAAATATTGAATTGGCCTATCCAAAAAAATAATAGACTCGATTGACAAAATTTAAAGTTATGCATTATAATTTGAATTATGACATCTTAATTCTTAGATATTCATTATCTTTTATTATATATACATTCTTCTTTAGAAATAAAACGAAATCACTTTTATTGTTTAAATTCATGTGATAGTGTTGAATTACTCAAGAAATAATTAAAGATACTTTCAGCCTGTGGTAGTATTAAAATGTCGTGACATTTTTAAAACTATAGAAGCACATTCATTACTAGAAAAACAAAAAAATTACAGAGAATTATTTATATATATGAAACAAAAAGCAAAAAGAAAAAAAAAAGATCTTTTTCATAAATGACAATAGTTATTATGAGGTATAATAGAAAGAAAAAATTGTGTTTTCTTAATTTGTCAAAAATGATAAGTAAAAGGAGAAATTAAATTAGAAAATATTTGATAAGTAAATAGAGATCGAAAGTATTAAACATTAATTAATAAGGATAATGTAATAAAAAGACATGTCAATTGTTGTTTTCTTAATGGATATGTCTAGTAGGGATGGGCATAAACACCGGAAAATTGAAATATCGAACCGAATCGAATTTTTTCACTATTTTGATTTTTGGTTTACTTTTTTGTATTTTTCGATATTTTGATTCGATTTTCAATACATATTATTTTGATTTTTGAATTTCGGTTTAAACCAAAATATTATATTATAATTTATATTATATTTATATTATATTAATTAACAATTATTACTGTTATATAATCTTTTAAAAAAAGAAAAAAGAATCTGAAAAGTGATTTTTTTTAACTTTTGTCTTTTATACTTAATAGAAAAGTAGAAAGTATTCCTCTTGCTCAATTCATCTTCCTCTTCCTTTCAAGTCGTTCATTATTCATCCTTCCTAGCAGGCAGCCGCAGCAGCACAGCAAGCGAGTTTAGAATCAGACCGGCATCTAGCCACTAAGTAGGCCCATTAAAAAATGAAATAGAAAATCGAATCGAATTAATAAAAACCAAATTAAATTAATAAAAATTGAATATTTCGGTTTAATATTCGGTACCATTTTACAAGAATCAAAAATCAAAAAAAAATTGGAAAAGAAAATCAAAATCGAATCGAAATACCGAATGCACATACCTAATGTCTAGTCCAAGTGTGATAAGTAAGAGTGGACGGAAGGAGTACATATTAATACAAAAAATTATAGACAAACATTTATTTCTCTCGAAAATTTAAACTGTGTCACGTAAATTAAATTGATACATGAGAGGTATATAAACCGTTAGAGTAGACCTTTTCTTAAAAAAACAACGTAATGACTAACTCTCTATACATTAAGGAGCAGTGTTAATAAAGAGAATGTGTAGATTTTCAACCACCACTCTCTATTAACTTCTCAAGCGTAGTGTTTTAGATTGCAACTCAGCAATGTAATGAGACTAATTTTAGTACCTCAACTAAACAATTCACTCAAAAATGTTCTTATTACTCTCTAAGAAATTAAACTCGTTTCTTATTGCAAATTTTATCCGTCCAATTACTCTATTGAGTCCAGAAATTATTACAACTCAAAAATAACCATATCGCAATCAACTACGATCTCATTATTGAATTGAAACTGTTACAACTCGGTATTTACTCTCATTATAAGAACTACTTTTGACGTAATAACTTGAGTTGCAATCTTCGATCTTCGCCTTCTTATGCTTAAATTTTTGCAACTTTAAATAAATAACTGTGTGAAGCGAATGTCATTCAAATAAAGTGAAACTTTCACATGATAAATACGGACATAAAAATACATTTATTAGGAAGTACTACCTTTCGTTTCCTATTGTTTGATCTCGATATGAAAAAATAATAATGTTTCATTTTATTTGTTCAATTTAAAAATAAAGAGAAAACAAACATTTACCTAAGCTTCTTCATTATTAGTACAAATTATGAGAAAACAAAGGACAATAGATATTACAATTTACAACACACATACCAATATGGTTCAACTAAATGTTAGATTTTCTTTTAATAAAAAAATGTACTTCACTTGTTCATTATCTTGTACTTAGAATTTTCTTTTTGAAAATTTTCGCACTTTGTTAAAATATAATATTATATTATCTCTTTAAACAAGAATTGTGAAATTGTTAAGTTTGCAATATTTTATCTTACTTTTTTCTATTTTTTGCAAATACTATCTCTCTTTTTTCAAATTATATTATCAAGTACCATAATTTAACTTGCTATAAAAAAAAATTTTGTTACAAATTATTTTCTATGAGTTAGTACAATGAATCATACTAACAAAATTATTTCACTTAATTACAAACGTTTATAAGTTTTATATGCCCCTATCAATAAAAAAAAAAGGAAATGTTTTGAGTAATTTGTTTCTTTAGATTGATGATACCTCAAATAACATTAGGAATTTACTCTAATTATATCCAGATATTGATTAGATGTCATATCGTATATCCCTAAAATGGTAAATTAAAGAAAATATAGTTCATGTCATTTTAAAATTAGATATTTATTAAATTCTTACCCACAATTCAATTAAATTAATAATAATTTCAGTCTCAAACCAAAAAACATTAATAATATACTCAAAACAATCGACATTTTAGTTGTACTTCTTTTTCCAATCTTTTTCTTCACATTATATACTTAAGTTTCATATTTTAATTCTTGTAATTTTATATCAACAAAATTAACGAGACTATCGAAATAAAATATATGAAGCACGAACATATCAATTAATATCATAAAGTAGAACAAAAAGACAAATGGTCAACTTCTAGTTAGAGAATCCCTTTACTTTATAAGCTTTATGGAAAAAAGCTTGCATGGCCAAAATGACTTCTTTTTTCCATTAACGTTCAATTGGTTCAACCTAATAAATAATTTTTTTCAAAAGCAAACATTTTTTTTCGATTCAAATCGTAAGTGAGTATAAAAGATCATCGAACAAATGAAAGCATAAAATAATACACAAATGGAAAAGAAATAGTTGTTGTGTTTTAAGACATAAAAACAAATGAATAAATAATTAAATGAGAGCATTTCAAAAGATCATGTATTTACATACACAAAATAAAGAAATGGGGCAAAGACTTGAAATCAATAATACCATTAATTTTCTTCAACTTGCAATGAGCCAATATCATTTCTAAGACAGCAATGGGGATATCCTAGACTACATAATATATCATATTTTGACATATATGACACATATACACAACCTCCCTTTTACATTTTTGATGGATTGAGATATTTTTCTACAATTTACAAAGCTGTGTATAGATATATATATGTATATATATATATATATATATATTAGTATTTGCTTCTATTCACTGCAGCTGTACTGTATCCGCCGCCTCAGGGAGTGAATTTGCAGCAGCAACAAGAGCTGCTCCAGTGCCTGATCCATCTTCCATGACCCTAAGAATGACATATGGGGAAACTTCTTCCCCTAAAATTTCCGCCATCGCTTCATTCAGGTATTCTCTGAATGTGGTGTAACTTGTGTATAAACCACCCTCGATAGCCACAACTGTTCTTCTCAACCGACTTGGCCTATTACTCCTGAATTTTCCACTAGCTATGCCCCCACTCCCATCTCGACCAATCTTCTTCAAGATTCCTACGATACCAGCAGCTGCTAGTCTAGCAGCCCTTCGAGTAATGACATCACATACCTTCACAACAAGCTTCCGGACTTTCACTGGCACATCGGGTAACTGAAAGTCGAGGGCCCAAGAATCAGACAGTAAGAAAGTAAGCAACACGCCAAGTAGTATTGAACAAGTGGACAAATATCATATGCCACAATCATTTTAAGTGTACGATAGGAAGATTAAAAGGGTATACCTCTAGAACTTCTTCTAGGATTTTGGCTACTTCACTCAAGTCAGGTGAATCATCCTCATGCATAGCAGCCATCAAAGGTGTTCTGTCATTATTTTCAGTTAAACTAATAAGTACTAAATTGCAGACATCACATAGAAATATTCATAGAAAAAGAGAGAAGAAAACATGTTGCACCTCAAGACGAAAGGAACTGCTAATTTTGAAGATGAAGGTCCGAAATCATCTGATTGCTTAGACATTCTAAGGAGCACTCTCCTGACAATGTCTCCCAAATACATTCCTGATATCATTTTCTCAAAGCCCTGCAGCACAATCCTCAAATATGATGCTTGAAGTGTGTCAAGTCATATAAAATACACCGGGGTTTGCAAGAAATAAAGACTTTACCTGATCATTTGGGTTAGGGCTGGCAACATCCAAGTCGATATCATATGAGGTTCTTGGTAAATGAGATGACCAAAAGTTTCCCCATTCCATATTGACTACCTAATATACAGAAAGTAGGAAAACATGCAAGCAAACTTTTATAAAAAGAACTAAGCCTAAAAAAATTTGAACATATGCAAGTAAATATTACCATGCTTCCAGATGTAGTTAGAAGACCTTGACACTTAATAATTGCATCTGCCCGCTCCAAATAGCATGCATTAGTGCCAGTCCCAATTATAACCGCAGCAACTGTGTCTTCATCATTATAATGTCCAAGAGCTAGAGTTCCCACAGTGTCATTTATCTGGGGCATAATGCAACAACAATAAGCTTTAATACCCATTGCACAAGAGCTAAAACTAATCAAGTCTCGATTAAAATTTGAAGGAAAACACTACGTAAGACGAAGGAGAAAATATTAACCACAGTAATTCTCCAACTTATTCACAAGGGAAGACATTCATAAACTAATGATTTCCTGGACTGAACATTCAAAGAAGGCAAGATACTCGATAGTAGAAAAAAATTAATTTCTATATATGCCCATTTTCTTTGTTTTAATGATCTACAGAGATCAAAAAGTAAGTGTTAGGACGTCTATTTTACAGCTTCACTGACATAAGCTCTACAAATAACTGTCCTATTATGTGGAGAAAATATATAGCTTAAAAGTTTAACATCTCATATCATACAGCTCTGAGTAACACCTAAAAGTAAAAACAAAGGGGCCTTCTACCATATAACATGAGCCTAGTGGAAGATAGCAAGAATCCAAAAGTAAGTCTCACAGACATGAGCAAGGATATATGTCTAAGCAAGAAACTGGAAGAGGGAATTGCTCACCAGTGCTGCAACCCGCACATCTAGACCTTTCCTGGAGAGTGCTAGTTGCAGACATTCAGAAACGTCTCTCCCAATCTACAAATAAAGTAACATGAGAACAGAAAAAAAGTTATACTGTAAATTGACAATCCAAAAATATATATGTAAATTGAAAATTCCGTAGCAATGACCATAAAAACAAGGGCATGCATATGAGGTTCATAGATCTTTACCACATATTCACGTCACTGATAACTATTTCTCACTTGTAATATAAAGGAAATACTGAGACGACTCGAAAGAAGAAGACAGCTTTTTCAAGCTGTTAGCTTTGCATGGTCGTACAGTACAGTTCAAGTAACACAAGCAGTACTAAATTTCCTACCGACATGCATGCACTGAAAGGAAAGAGTCACACCCCACAAGACCGATAATTACGACTTAATTCATATAAGGTAAGTCATAGGCATTTACAAACTTTGAACTATATAGAATATAAGAGCAAAGACTCTCGTTAACTAACCGTATCTTCAATCGCAAAGCCTTTTGTCCATTTCATCAAAATGCCAGATGAGACGGAAGATTGCTTCACAGGAAATGAAAATGTGAAACCAAGTCCTCTCCTCCTAGGTGAAGTCTGTTCTAAGTCATTACCCTCCTTTTCAATGAAGTCCTTTAGCGATGAAGCAATGAAATCAAAGAGATCCTACACATAATAAAAAAGGGTAACGAATGTTGATCTCTATCAAATCAAATAAAAAAGTTGTTGTTTGCAGGAAGATAATAAAATAATTAGAAGCACAAACTCAGCTACCTCACTTGTGCTTGTCATTAGGTGCTGCGGAATGGGTTGCCGTTCAATATCTTGTCCAAGAATAGCAGACCTCTGATCTCCTAAGTGGACTCTCAAAACTCTAAAGTTTGTACCACCAAGGTCCAGAGCATAATATGTTCCCTCCTCCCTCCTAAAATCATAAGCCCAAAATTAGTTATCAAATAACAAAAATATGATCATTAGAGATAACTAAGTAGCCAGCATTAAAACTGCAACACAGAGCGAGGAATTCCCCTGTGTTTCACCAACTCAAGAGACATTCAACCAGAAAAGCCTCATTCTATTTATGTGCATTTGATCTTGAAGAAAATCCATTATAAAGTTTCTCTTTTTAGGACAAGATAAGTAAATCTTTCTCTAGTACTGCATTATCAACTTTTAAAAGTACATCTCCTTACACCAAAGGAAATAAAATAAGAACAATATTATGTCCAAAGAAACCGGAAGATGATCCGGTAAGAATCCAATGCCTGATGTTCATATTAAGAGCCAACACATGCATGAAATAACCAAATGAGTGTACATGCAGTCAAAGCAACAAGATAAGAAGAAAAAAAAACAAGCAAGAGACACGTGTTAAGATCGAATTAGTCACTGTGACACTCAACGCTGTTATGTATTTGACTATTATGATTAATCAAAAAGAAGAGTCTGATCTAATACTACCTTTCATCTAATCAAAAATTCTTTGAACAAAAATCTAAAGAATAAGTCATGAAATCCCATTAGAGAGAGAGTAAAAAACATCCTCTAGTGACCCAAATTCTATCCATGATCAAACTAGTTGAACAAAGTAAGAGCACATTGCATTGTTCCTCGTACTTTACGACCCTAAACGCATATACATCCAAAAAAAAAAGTCAAACACAAACACCCCTAATCATCCATAAAGACAAAAGATCTACTACCATATAACACAAAAGCACAACCTTTCACACAAACCCTCCCTCCTTTCAAGGAAAAAAACTTGTAACCCCCCACTCCCACCCCCTCCCCCGGAAAAAAAAACGACCAATGCTTTGCTTACATTACCCCTAGCAATACACAACGAGCAAACGAATCAGCAAAAGAAAACAAAACAATCATAAAGAGAAAAAAGGAACATGGTATTATATATTCATCTAATAACAAGTGAAATAAGCATCCATATATGTACCTACATAAACATTCACATAAATTTTCAAAAAACGTAGCAGATAAGCAATCAAGCACAAATCAAATGAGGCAAGAGAAAAATAAAAACATAACAAGGAACTAAAAGTTGCTAGTATTAGTAAATAACTTTAATGCAAGAGTGTGATTGCATACATACCCATTTGGGAGTTTATCCACATATGTAAGCAACATCTTAAGTTTACTCCCTCCTTCAGAAGCAAGTCCAGCATGCATTTCAACAGCCATAGCATCAACTACTTGCTTTAATCTAAAAACAGTAGTATCACATGACTCCTCCAGTTCTTCCAAAACTTTCACCATTTTCAACCATTTACTCCTCTTGTTTACCCTCTTACCCACCATAGCTGCTGCTACAATACACGCCGCCATAGCACAACCCACCGCTAACCCAACTCCTAACCTCCCCATACGACACCGTTCCCTTCCTCTCCTTTTCTTCTTTCTCCCGTTTCGAGAATGAATCAGTCAAACCATTTTCCTTAAAAACGACACCGTCTTTTAAACAAAACCCCGTTTTAAAACTCCCTCCTTTTAATAAACCTTCACTAAAACAACGTCGTTTAATGTTCCCTGAGATATTAAACGTCGCCGTTTCCTTTTCCCGATAAGCTCACTGTTCTAAAAAAGAAAAGAAAAACTAAAAACACGGCGTACTTTCCGGTAATCAATCACCGTGAATGATGCCGCAGTAAATTAGTTGAAACTTAAACTAGAAATGGAACTGAAACTTACTTCCTTCTCCTCCGGCGTCGCTCCACTGCCGCCGGTCAGAGTATGACAACGTCAGTCTATTGAAATATCGAAGTTTGATGAAAATGAAATTGTAAGAGAGATTGTTTCCCCGGTGAGAGACTTATCACCGGCGACGTCGACGGATATTTACTCCGGCGACGACCGGTAATATTTTAGAGAGAGAAAGGGCGGTGGTGTTTGTACTGAGAGAGTGTGTTATTTGTGAAAGCGAAGGTCTGATATTTATAGTAGAAATGAAAAAGACTATTTTGACCTTGACGTATTTATTTCTTTTGATCATTTTTGAAAAATGGGAAAAAACATTTAACAGATTTTGGAATTTTGTGAGAAAATAGGACATTAAATTGATGAATATTTACGGTAATTGCCATTTAAGTTTGATAGTTTTTAATACTATAATTAATTGCGATTAACCTTAATATACAAAGTAATTTTGGTTCATTATTAAAATTTGACTAGTTTGATAGAGACTCTTGTTATTTTCTTTTCACTTAAATAGTGGACTACTATTTTAACTTGTTTGATTTAGACTTTAATATAATTAAATTTAAACTTGTGAAATAATTTATAGTTTGATTACATTTATGTTTTGGATTTTATAAAAGTAATTACTTTATACTACTTTTTTTTTAATTTTAAAGTTGTCTTTTTATATATGTTGTATAGAGTTTTAATTTTTTTAAAAAATATAATTTTGGGGAATTTACTTTTATTTTTAATAGTAGACAAGGAAGTGATTAGGAATTAGGAGTTTTCATATGTTTGATTTGAATATATAATAATGGAAATTTGATTGAAATGATCTAAAGTCATTATAAAGGATTAGAAATGTAAAAATTATTTTTTTTGTATTAATATATAAATAAAGATGATTTTTCGTATTATGTGTTCTTGAAAAATTATAACTTAATGTATTTAATTATTATTTAATTTTTTTTAAAAAAAAATATTTTTTAACTTGCATTATGTCACTTATACATCACTTATTTGAGATAATTTAGTTTGCATTAAATACATGTACATTTATAGTTCTGGTTTATTAATACGTGGAATAAGTCTTTGATTAGTTTTTTTCATTTAAACCTTATTTGACTATTTTATTTATGATTTTGTATTCATTTAAGTGTAAATAAAAATGATTTTTTTAATGGACTAATTAAACTTTAAAAGATACTGATATATTTAAGTATGATTTACGTATGACATTACGTCACTTATTTTAAATATGTGTTGAATTTGATAAGCACATATACGTTTATAATTTTATTTTATTAATATATGAAATTAGTCTTTGATTATTTTTCTCATTTAAATCTTACTTGGCCATTTTACTTTAGATTTTTATTCATTTATTTAAGTGTAAAATAGTTTATTTTGTAATAAAATTAATGGAATTCATTAAAAGAAATTATTACATGATATATTTAATCACAATTTACGCATAGCATTACATTATGTCATAATTTACGTATAGCATTACGTAAATTATATGAATTTAAGAAACCATATACATTTATAATCCTATTCCATTAATATGTGAAATAATTCTTT
Source organism: Solanum lycopersicum (assembly GCF_036512215.1). NCBI lineage: Eukaryota > Viridiplantae > Streptophyta > Magnoliopsida > Solanales > Solanaceae > Solanum > Solanum lycopersicum. The sequence continues at coordinate 55,995,174 of NC_090810.1, read as the reverse complement.
TGATAAATTTTCTCAATCAATTCTTATTTTGACCATTGTTCTTTAGATTTTTATTAATTTGAGAGTAAATGACTTTTTCATAATAAATTAATGAAATTCATTTTAAAAATTGGTACTTAATATATATTTTACGCATAGTATTTCATCACCTACTTAAAATATTTATGAAACACATATACATTTATAATTCTATGTTATTATTAATGTATATGAAGTAATAGGTCATGATTACTTTTTCTCATTTAAACCTTATTTGACCATTTTAATATTTTTATTCATTTAATTAATTAATACATACCTCATTATAATGAGTGTATTCCCTTCTAGGTGATCTAGCAAATCCAAATAAATAAGGTAGACCAAAATTAAAATAATTCAAATCAACATAAATGCATCGGCTAATAATTCCAAAATTTATGAAAAAGATTTTTATAATTTATGATCTTTTATTTTTGAGTAGGTTGCATTTATAGCAAAAAAAAAAGTTCAATAATTAATAAATAAAAGGGTATTTTAGTAATTTTACTTGAGATACCCTTCTAACCCCACAAGTTTTTATGTAGAGAACCAACAAAGTGAGATTCCACTTTGATGAAATTCATATTAAATATTTTAAAAAGAGGGACTAAAGTGTCATTTTTAAAAATATTTTGGACAAAATGGTCATTTTAAAGGGTTATAGGGGGTGGGGGAGAGGAGGGGGGTAGGTAGAGAAGACAGCAAATTCCAGAAGAAAATTTAAAAAAATAAAAAATAAAAAAAATAGAAAAAAAGAGAAATAATTATTATGTGGAAAAACGGCGACGTTGGAAGGTGCGGTTACGCTGCGGACCGTACCATAATGACAGCTGTGTATCGTTAATTCCAGCTAAGCATTAAAAAGGTTTTAACATTTTAAATATATTTTTCTTCGGTTTATTTTATTTTTACTTTATCGTATTTAGATTTGACATACTCGTTAAAATAAAATAAAAAAATAATATGACTATTTTATTGCGTTGTTTTATATTAATTATTTCTTGATATTACAAAAACAATAACAACAATAATAATAGACTCAGAGATATTTTACTAGCTATTTGAGTATAAAGTATTCGCAGATCTTATCATTATCTAATTGAGATAGAAAGACTATTTTTGAAATTTATGTGTAGTATTAGGACTATGTTTAGTGTATTACAACGATAATAATAAAATATACAGTGAAACTCCACTATATAGGATATGAAAATAATAAAGTGTTAAACAAATTTTACTATTACCTTATGAAGGTAGAAAAGTTATTTTCGAAATTGATAGATCTTAAAAATAATTTTTAAAAATAAGTAATTAATGATAAGTGTAAAATATGAACGAAAAACACAGCTCTCTAACCATTCTTTCTTATATATGAAAAGTAATAAGAATTTTTTTTTAAAAAAAAAATCGTTTTCTCGGAATACAATAGTAGATTAGTAAAAGTGAATAGATGAGTATAAGCATCTCAATTTATACGATTCACTTTTATTTTTAATATATTTTTTAAAATGACATGTTTATATATTTACAAATAAGTTAATTTCAAAATATTTATTTTATTTTTAATGAAATGATTTATAATCATGTAATAACTTATTTTCAACTATAAATTTTTATCGAGTAAAACTGTATCATATAAATTAAGGTCGAGGATAAAAAAGTTATTACATTTTTGTTAGTAGACAGTACAAAAGACAATAGAATGCAACCCCATAGCTGTACTATTTTCTCTCTTTCTTATGTCTTCCACACTCTCCTCCACCATATACATGAACCACCAAACAAAATTCCAAGAAAAGGAAATGAACAAACATGTGTAATTTATAATTTAAAAAAAATTAAAAATGGTAAAATCTAAGCATTTGGTTAATATGTAAAAACATGAAATTAATTATTTTTTATTGTACTTTTTTGGTAATGTATACATGATTGTAATTTGAGGGATGACTTTTGGATAATGTATTATCTAGTTTACTATTGAAATTGATAAATATTATATCAAAATTATGATGATTTTTATAGTTTTAAAATTCATGAATATAAATCATATTATTATATTAAGAAAAGGTAAAATGTGTTTCCAAAAATTATGGGAAAATACATATTGAAACTACAATCTATCTTTTATTCAAATCTAATTTCCAAAAATATTTGAAAATTCATAATCAAAGACTTATTTTTTTTTTCCAATCAACCTTTTATTATGATTATATATATATAATTTTCATTTTGCTCAAAGATTGAGTAAGAAGTTGGAGTTTGGAGTCTAAAGGGTACAAAATATTAACAAAAGTTTCAAAATGGTATATAAAAATTTATATTAATCAAAACGGTTAAATCGCTGCACCAACAGCGACTTACCCCACCGAAAAAAGCAAAATCGCTGCCTCTGCAGTGATTTTGTAAAATCTGATTTTTTTTTTTTAAAAAAAATGAAATCGCTGCCTAAGCAGCGATTTATAGAGGAATTTTTTTTTATTACAAAATCGCTGCCTAGGCAACGATTTAAAAAAAATTAAAAATAAGGAAATCGCTACCCCAGCAGCGATTTCAAAAAAAAATAAGGAAATCGCTGCCCCAACAGCGATTTATTTATTTTTAAATTTTTTTTTTGAAATCGCTGCTGGGGCAGCGATATTCTAATTTTTTTTTAAAAAAAAAATCAGATTTTGCAAAATCGCTACATCTGCAGCGATTTTGCTTTTTCCGGTGGGGTAAGTCGTTGTTGGTGCAGCGATTTTACTGTTTTGGTTGATATAAAATTTTATATACCGTTTTGGAATTTTTGTTAATATTTTATACCCTTTAGGTTCCGAACTCTAAGAAGTTGTATTCTCTCTTTCCAAGCATGTATTTGTAAACATCAATATATTTTTTATCTTTACGATTCTTAATTTATGCGACAATATTTGATTCAATGAAATTTTAGAAGATTTATTTTTCAAAACGTGTAGTCTAATATCAATTTTTTTTAAAAAAAAATATGTGGATATAAATCAATTTGATATTGAATTCTTGAAGATTATTTATCTTTCTATGAGAAATATATTTGTATGTACGATTTTAATTTTTGGAGGGTGGGGGTGAACATGATAGGCAATTGGATATAATTGAGCTGTTTTAATCATTTTAGGTAGGTGTAATCTTTTTGATTAAAAATTATTGGTACTCGAAATCTCAATGATAAAATATACTTTATATAGATAAAAATAAATTATTGAAAGTCTATTAATTTTGAGGAGCAAATTAGTTATATTTTCTTCAATTGAGGAGAAAACTTGAGTTATATTTCACTATCAATAATGATATTTTCGAAATCAGATTCAAATAATTAGCAAATTTGTTATATTTCCCATACTTACATTATTTGTTAGTTTTATTGTTCAAAAAAATTCTATAAATGTTATAACTACTCTTAGAAATAATAGGCATCTTGTAAGCATTATTCATAACTAAGCTTTAATCTAGTTAATTTAAAAGCTTATTTGGATGAGTTGATCTGTTTTAAGCAGTGAAATTAAGTTTATAAATAAGCAGTTACATATTTGAATAAAAATATTAAAATTGGTAATAAATAATTGGGTAAAAAGAAGTGTTGATAAGCTAATTGTTATTTTATATCAAGTTATGTGACACTTTTCGTTTTTCGAGAGTTAAATAATTTAAGTTTGATCGGGAATCTGTGCATGGAGTCTTCAAAATTTTTGCAATGAAATTATATATTTTTAAACTACGTAAAAAGTATTATAACTTTATCAGTCATGATAATTGATATAATTTCAAATGTTTAAAAGATCTATGAAAAATTACGATGAAAAAAATATACTTATTTAAATCGAAATTCATATAATATCACATAAAATAAAATAGAAAAAGTATCTAAAATAACTAAAATACATTTTGAAACTATAAATTTAATCAGTACCCTTTAAAAGAAAAATGAGAAACAACTTACATAGAAGGAAATGAAGCTAGAGGTTTGATGTCGAAAATAATTTTGAGAAATAAAAAATATTACGAAAAAATTCGTAAAAGTTTTGATTTTTGATCAAATTAAAAATGTCTATAAGTTAAAATAAACTGATTTTAAAAATTTATCAAATATGTAAATAAGTAAAAAGGTATATATGAGCAAATTTTGCTTATAAGCTATAACAAAAATCCTCTATACTTATCATATTTTATTTTGAAATTCAATAATGTGATAAGTACTTAGACAGTAATAAACATGTGATATAACACTAGTATATTCAATCAACAATATTAAAGCTGAGCACCTCTTTTAATATTATTCTCTTAAACAATTTAAAATAATCTTACCAAAAAGTAAATCCATCTTTTTTTTTAAAAATAAAATAAAATTACAATTAATCCATTTATAGGCATGGCGAATAACATACATTACCAAAAAGTATACATAAGATATCCTCACAACAATACTAACTAAATTAGTAATTTATATAATTTTTTGAAAATGATTAACGTTGTTTTATCTCCCTAGATCAACAAAGAAAGAAATTATGTCTGATAAAGTCTCCAAATATCTTATATTGATTTCTGACTTCTGCGGAAATGTCTAAATTATATTATATTTTTTATGATTCAACATTAAAAACGAGAAAGTAAAACAAAAAGACTTATTTCATTCAATCATGAATTATGTTCATAAACAAGAGTGAATCTAGCGAATTATTTTTATAAATATTTTCATAGTTACTCGTTTTAATTATCGAATGTAGTTTCACAAACATTATTACACAACTCAACTAATAAAAGATTATTGTTCGAGTAAGAGAATAGTTTTAAATATTTAGACACCATATGCCCACTAAAAGTTCATTTTAAAAAGTATTACATTCTATACCTATTTTAAATACCCAACATGTATGTATGTCATATTCACATGGTATATACTACAATATGATTCAATTATTCTTAAATGTGAATCATATACCCTTTGTATACTTGACAATATATAAATTTTGTTGTAGATACCACATGTGGGTAAATATTTCATACCATTTATGTTAAAACAAATAAATAAAAGATAATAGGAGAAAGTGACACCTATATATATAAAATAAAATAAATATATATATTTAAACATTAATTAGATTTGGAACAACTACACGACAAAAGTACCTAAGAGAGCTTAGTCATACTTTAAATTATTTAGTTAAAAATTAAGGCATAATACAAAAGGTTATAGTAAAATCTCCAATAATGAAATAGTAGAAGACTAGTATAGTATATGTTTTATTAGAGAATAAAATATTGTGGTGAAGGCCAAAGATAGAACTTGAATATAATTTTAATTAATTAATATAACGTTAGGTAAAGTTAAACCTAATAATTTACTAAGTTTGTTTGATTTTTTTAGTTATTAACAAAATGTTATTATTGAAAACATACACTATAACTTAATAAAAAAATTGATTAAATATCATTTTTTATTTTGAAAATAAAAATTACTTTTTCAAATTTTCACAATTTTGAATATTATTTTTATGTGTCAAAAATTTCTAATTAAGAGAAACAAAAGCAAGGGGAGAAAAGTAGAAGAAGAGACAATAATTAATCCACTTTGTTTTATATGTTGAAATTTGTGTATTAATTAATTTCTTGGCCCTCAATATATAGTTTGGCAATTCGAATATTCGTGTCCTCATTCATTTTTTTATATTTTTTTTTTTATTATATAGTATTTATTCATTAAATATAATAAGGGGCACAATTGTGTGTGGGCCATGAGGTGGTCCCTTTCATCTTCAAATATTTTAGTTATTTATATATATACACTTTTTGAGTTTTGACTTTATTTTGACCAATGAAAACTTCTTATCTTAATGTTCTTATTAATCATTTGTGTTTTGATAAGTACAACATTAAGTTAAATAAAAATATCTTTACATCTCCAAAATCTTTAGATTATGGACAAAGAAAATTCATTATCTTCATGAAAATTTTTAACGATGAATAAAATAATTTTAACTTTTGGATATACTAAATCTTTAAATTTTGAAAAATCTATATGATAAAAGAAAAATAATAAAAGAATTAACTTTCAATATTAACATTTTAATTTATGACTTATCAATAAAAATAAAAGCATCTAGCAATGAAGTGAAGATAAATATCAAAATGAGAGTTAAAGCATAGTAATGCAATTGTTTAGCACTTAATTTGAGATTTCGAGTTTGAGTCACGAAGATAAAAAAAATTGTACTGAAAGCATCACTCGAAAACAGACCCTTGCTGATTCGAAATTAATCGATATTCAACTACGAAAAATTCAATGATTAAAAAAAAGTTGTAATATAATATTAGAAAATTTTGGCTTGTTATTGTAGTTAGTTAAATAGTGGGAAATAAAGAAAAAAAAAACATGTCATACATCACAATCATAATCAAACATGTCAAGGTTTAGCATGCTAAAGTATAGTGGTGGGCTTGACCTTACCAATTAGGTATTACTATTTCTACAAAGTCTATTGGAAATATATTACTTAATTAATAGATTAATAATTATAATAATAATTATTATTATTTTATTCAGTTGTCATAATCAAAACAAGTCATTATCGTAGGATTCTAAGAATAGATTTTGAATTTTTTTTTGAAAGCTTTTCCAAAAGTTTATGATAGGGATATTAGTAGGGCGGTTAATGTCATGTCCCACTTCCCCTCCAAAATATTCTACATCATTTTTTAAGAATTAATTTCAAATTCACCTTATTTCCCAAGCTACCAACTCTAGGTGTAATACATAAATTAATTACGAAAGAAATGCATATATTTAGTTTACATAGAAATTAGTTATACAGAATTTAGTTATACATTGTCTATCTTATATGTTGCATAAATTATACATAAAATTTCTCGTAATTTATACATGTATTAGTTATACATGTTTTAAAATTACAAATAAGTTATTATATGGATTTTATACATAATTCTAACCAACTAGCAAACGTGATATTATTTATGCAATATTTAATACCATATGTGGTATTGCTCTATTATATATGTCCTTTGTGGCCCTAATATAAACCATCGGGGACACCTTTAGCCTCCAGACACCTCTAAAGGACATTCCATGGTACTTTGTTATGTGCCTTTTTGTCATGACCCAAATCGGGCCGCGACTGGCACCCACACTTACCCTCTTATGTGAGCGAACCAACCAATCTAACCCCAATAATTTAACATAATAACAGAAAATAATGCGGAAGACTTAAAACTCATTAACGAAATCAATTAACAACTTCTAAAATTTATCAATTAATATCCCCAAAATCTGGAAGTCATCATCACAAGATCATCTATCTCAAATTACTAACCTACGAGTATCTAAGAAGCTAGAATAAGTAAAAAGCTAGTCCATGCCGGAAGTTCAAGGCATCAAGACATGAAGAGGAAGATCCAGTCCAAGCTAGAAGCATTAGCTCACCCTAAAATCCTGTGTAATGAAGACTGGCTAGAGTTGCGGTTGAGTTGAAGACGACGGCACGTTTGCTGCACTCCACAAATAATCAAAAAGAAAACATACAAGTAGGGGTCAGTACAAAACACAGGTACTGAGTAGATATCATCGGCCAACTCAAAATAGAAAACAGTATATATCAGATAATATCATAAAATCAACTACAATACTCAACATGCGGCATTTACAATTACCATAACCCTTGGTCACAACACCAAGCTCATCAATGAGGGCTCACGCCTCCCCATCATACTCATTTGGGAATTAGGTTCATTAAATTGAGTATATTAACATATTTCAAGATTCATTCTCTTTGCTAATCTTGGTGCCGGAACGTGGCACTCCGATCCTCATACACTATCCTGGTACTGGAACGTGGCACCCGATCCATATACTATCCTGGTGTCGGAACGTGACACTCCGATCCTCATATACTATCCTGGTACCAGAACGTGGCACCCGATCCATATACTATCCTGGTGTCGGAACGTGACACTCCGATCCTCATATACTATCCTGGTACCAGAACGTGGCACCCGATCCATATACTATCCTGGTGTCGGAACGTGACACTCCGATCCTCATATACTATCCTGGTACCGGAACGTGGCACCCGATCCCCTAATCTCACTACTTTCGTTCATCAAGCCTTCTTTTATACCAAGGCATCATCATTAACAAAGTAGATTAGGGTTTCTTTTTCAAGATTTAGGATTCAATAGCTTCATCATGCTTATTTTATCACAATTATATAATCACAACATGCAAACACATAATTAAGCATATAGAAGGGTTTACAACACTACCCAATACATATCATTCGCTATTAAGAGTTTACTACGAATAGTATAAAAACCATAACCTACCTCCATCGAAGATTCGTGATCAAGCAAGCAATTTCCCCAAAGCTTTGTTATCCTCTTCGTTCCTCTCTCTCTTGATCGATTCTCCCTCTCTTTCTGTTCTTTTCTTTTTCTTATTCAAACCCTCTTTCTTTTACCCTAATTAGCATATAATTAAGTATGAAAGATGATGAATTTAACCCATTAATTAATTCAAGGTTATCTCCTTTAACCCTCAAGAAATTGAATTATTAATATTCACCCACTAAATTTATAATTATAGCAGGAATAGTCCAAAACGCCCCCTTAAAACATTTAAAGAAATCCGACTCAGCCTGGGATTACGCAGTCTGTGACGGGCCGTCGTGCCTGCGACGGTCCGTCCTGCTGGGTCGTCACAGAGTTTAGAGACTAAATTTCTGTGGAAGATGTGTGACGGTCCGTCGTGCCCATGACGGTCCGTCCTGCCATTCCGTTACGAAGTTTAGAGAGTCGATTTCAGTATCCAAATTTCAGAATTCTAAGTGTTTTGGAACGAGACCCCCTCGACGGTCCATCGTGCCCATGACGGTCCGTCGTGGGATCCGTCGTCTCAGCCAATTTTTCCAGAAATAAAATCTGCTGCTCAATACGACTAAACAGGTCGTTACACTTTTCAATCAAGATCAATAAACACCATATGTAAGTTGTTCTTCCTCTTCCTCATTCTATACCTCTCCACTAGTCTTCGCACGAGGTGGATGATATCAGTAGTCGATCGCTCCGACATGATTCATAGAAATGAAATGAACACATTACTTTGCATTCCACCACCTAGATACAACACGATGTTCACATCTCCGCTATTACACCGTACTAATCAATTTCTCCCCTATCGTCTTTCTTCTGTCCCTCTTAATCTTCAACTCTATCACCAAAAATTTATTAAGATTTTTACTCACAATAAGACACAATTAACACATTTTCATACCATCCTTTGTAATAGAGAAACTTTCTCTCATTTTTTTAAATCGAATTCTTTTCTTTTTTTGCATACATTTTTATCAATAAAATTGATCGATCGTGTATGTTGCTATCTTTTTGATTTTTTTGACATTAACGAAGTTTTTGAGGTACCACTACTTTTTAATGGTTTAACTCGTTTTATATTTGGAAAATTAATCTACAACCTCGGAGTACTTGAGAGGCACAAGGGGTTAGGTGGACTCAGATAATTTTTTGATTAAAAAAATTGATGATGTGACCGAATTATAATTGCACACGTGTTAAAAATAGTTTTGCAAAATTATTTTAAAAAAATAATGACATGAATGGAACTTTTCTTTAACAATAATAGCATACATGAGCCAAACTTTTAAGTGATGTCATAGATGGACATTTTCTAAAAGTTTAATGGTATATTTGTTTTTTGATATCATTTGGTCTCAAAGAGTTTGATGCCAATAAAAAATTGAATTCCACTTTCCTAATTCATAAGCTTATGTATTTTTACTATTTTAAATGTCGTAAATAACACTATAGCTAATATTTATAGGATTTTGTATTCCTATTTTCTTTGATTTTATTTTTTCATAATGCATCTAGCTTCATTTAGGGTCTTTAGGTAACACTATAAATCTAAATTATTTCGTAATGTTTTAATATTTTGAAGAGATGTATTGTTGACTTCAACCATATTTATACTGTTTTTAAACTTTTCATAATTCTGATAATTTCATATATATAATTATACATTATATATTGATGTAATTATATTAGAAGCGTCATTCTCAAGTAAGCCATAGCTAGGGGTGTGCATCGATCGGTTTGGTTCGATTTTACATATAATCGCTTCGGTTTATCGGTTTTCGATTTTAAAATATGCTAACCCAAAAACAAACCAATAAGAAACTTTTTATTGGTTTATCGGTTTATTGATTTTTTGATATTATCGGTTCGGTTTCGGTTAACCCAATAAAAAAATGTCGATCAAATAATATATAATAGTACGTATGTTATAATTACATGTTACCAACTTACCGCCAAAACATAATTGAAAACTTTGAATGCTGATCAAATTACTAATATTCACAAACTTGCAAAAGCTATCGCCTACAATTACGAACTAGAATTAAAACTAAAATAAAATATTTCAATGAGACAATCTTGAACAGTTGTTTGATCCACCAGATAATCAACAAAGTTCTCACCAATTTCCTAACCAAAAAATCACATAGCCTGAAAAGCTAATATTGAATCTGTTTATGTATTAAATTATGCATATTTAATATTGAGGAAGGGTAAGTAGTAAATAAATATCGTCTTATTGGGTTATCGGTTTACCCAATAACCCAATAGGATAAACCGAAACCGACCCAATAACCCAAAAAATATTTTTTCTAAACCCATCAATAACCCAATAACCCAATAATAAAAACCCAATAATATTTTATCGGTTCGGTTTTTGCACACCCCTAGTCATAGCATGCGCGATTTAAATTGGACAACTTTCACATATAACAAATAAAAAATTTATATTTGTATGCTATAACAAAGTTTGCATAATTGCGCTTCATAGCAAACATAGAAACTGTATAATTCGCTATACATATACAGTTGAAGCAAAATGTATAAAAGAAGTGTATAAAACAAGAAAGAGAAAGACATTAGGGTAGAGAATTGTATAAAAATGAAGTGATTAAAACGAATTGTATTATTATAAGTGCATCCAACGATTATATACAATTTGAATTTGTATAAAATGAGAAAGAGAGAAAGACAAAAGAGACTTGACAAAGAACATACAATTGAATCGAATTGTATAAAACGAGAAAGAGAGAAATTAGATACAATTTGAAAATTGTATAAACGAGAAAGAGAGAAAGGCAAAAGAAGCTGGGCAAGGGAGTATTTTTATTGTATAATTATAAGTGTACAGGACAAAAATATATGTACTTGCATGTGTATATACAATTTTCTCACGCTTTAGACAAACAAAAACGCACTTTATACATTTCGCTTCTGTTTGTATAAGTGAGAAATGCGAGGGTGACAAGTGAGATTTGGGAGAGTGGCGAGCGAGATCTGGAAGAGGGGAGAGAGAGAAACAAAAATATATGTATTGATACAATTTTCTCTGCTTTATACAATTAGAAACAATTTTTATACATTTGTGTTTGTATAAAAAGTGAGGAAGCGAGCGAAAGATTGGAGGAGAGTGGCGCGCGAGATATTTGGGAAAGAGGCGTCTGACAATTTTTTGCAAACGTTTGCTATAGAGCACAATTAAATCAAACCGTAGCTACTCCATTTATTTTAGGTTATTAATTTACTATTATATACAATTTTCCCATTTAAATTTAGTCGCTCCAAGTTCTAATACAAGCTTTGAACATCGAACGTAAAACAAACAAAAAGAACTAAAATAAGTAAAATAAAAATTATGCTTATAATCAAATTTTAATTGTTCATCTTAATATTTATAAACAACATTGTTTATAAATAGTATTTGGTGAAATATGTTGCATTAAAGAGTAACTAAATGAGATACACCATTACATATTTATACCAAATAAAATTATAGAAAGAAGTCAAATATATCAAATTAACTTTTAATTACTCATCCACGTAGTTATAAATGTTATTCGATAAAAATAATAGTAGTCGATAATTCACATACATATATATATCAACAAATAAACAACACATGGTCCAAAATTATTTTTAAAAAATATTCTAAAACTATGGATGTGACATTAAATCATAGAATCTGTTTGGCTGCTAATCTTCCTTAGTGTCGGCACATTGATGAAAATAATTTAAAAAGTATAAAATAATATATATGAGTCAACTTATTTGATAACTTACAATAATATCATATATATATTTTTTCTATTTTAATTTATTTCATCTATTTAATGTGATATAAAATTTTAAAAAGTGAATTACTATAGTAATAATTTAAGTATAAAAAATATTTTTTTTACTTTTGTATTGATATTTTGTGTCATACTTTACTTAGACCAAAGAAAATATAATTAGAGTAAAAGATTAATGTATTGTCTTATTTTTTTAATTTATATAATGTATTGTCTTATTAATTATTGTTACTATTTTTTTTCTTTCTTATTTACTCTTCGACTTTTTTATCACTATATTTTTTCGTTATATTATTTTTAATATATTTTATTTGATTCGAGAATTCATAAAAATAATCTTTTTATTTTCAACAGATAAAAATAATATTATGTACACATCATTTTCTTCAGATTCCACTTTCATTCTCTTTTACGAATACACAAGCGCAACAATTCCTATAAGCAAAGTACATTGAAGATCATAATAACTCATTTAGTTGAGAATAAGTTATTCTACGATTAATTATTTCAATTTCATCTTCTGTGTAAATAAAAATAACACTATAGTTTTAAGGTAAATTATTTCATGATTTTATTTTACTGCTACCTACGATTTTCCATCTGTTTTAGGTCCTTCGTTACTCAAACTCATAACCTTTGAACTTAAAGTAAATGATGTTTACTATCCGAGGAAGCGGACATTTCTCCAAACTTATGTACACCATACGACTGACACGTGTCGTGTTTCCTGCAATGACAGCTCATAGCCAATTCACTTTTTTATTATTTTCCTATTTTACCCCTCCACAAGCTGGGGCCCACAGCAGCATTTGTTTCACGTGGCAGAATTATCATCAACTTGCATCTGAATGGTCACGTGATGTTCCACGTCATCATTGCGTCAACGGTAAGTGGGACCCACGGGATCACTTTGCCGAAAGCGTTACATAATTTTATTATTTTTTTAAAGAAAAAAAAATATTTTTATTTTTATTTTTTTGGCTTTTTTTGGACCAATAAGAGAAAAGCATAAAGGTTTGGGTTTTTTTTTATTTTAACATGTCATCTTTGCTTATGATATATAGAATCTTAATAGGTCACTATAAAAAAGTTATATTCCCCCTACAATAATAATGTTATGGAAAATGAGCTAAATTAGGATGGGTAGAAATGGAATATACTTATTTATTTGAAATAACATAGTACAAAAATTAATAATGTAATAAGGTGCGAGAGGCTGGTTATAAAGGGTTTGACGAGAAATATATGAGATTAATTCAGCTTATCAACGGTATGATTCATGATACGATTATGTGGAGGTCGAAGATTAAAAATACAATCCTTCTGTCCTTAATTACTTGTCCATTTTTCCTTTTTAGTTGTCTCTAATTACTTATCTATTTTGACAAATCAAGAAAGTACAAAATATTATAGCCTCAATCAGCTACATCAAAAAAGGTAAAACTTTTTGAAAAAATTAAATTTTGAAACCATTTACTTCATAAATAATAAGGATAAAATAGTAAAATTACTATGTTTATTATTACTTTCTTGATATGTCTGTCAATTAAAAATGGACAAATAATTAAAAAGAGAGTAACCATAGTAGATAGTCATAATTAATTTTGTATTTTTGTACTCTCAAATTCCTATTTCTATTTTTATTTATTGCTTCTTTAGCCTTTAGTTATTATACATTGTTATTACTATTCCCTTCTCCTTTACTTCTAGCAAGATTGTTATACTTTCATATCTTCTTCTCATACTTGTTTTGATATATTTCATCTGAGCCGAGGGTATATCAAAAATATTTTTTCTACTTTCAAAAGATAGAGCAGAGTTGTGTACACGCCACCCGCTCCAAATTCCACTTATGTGATTATATTTAATACTATGTTGTTATTGTTGTTGTTGTGGGGATAGTTCAGACTGTTTAAAAAGATATGTGCGAATGCATATAGTTAGGCAAATATATTGAATACACACAAATACACTATATTTTTACTATTATTATATGTGTGCATACAATATATTCCGCTACAGATATTATATATAAATATAATATATTTCACTATTATTATGTTTGCGGATAATATGCTCGATAGATGTTAGAAACCAAAATGTTGCTATATTTCATAATAAAGAAAAATCTCGCTACTTTTGGTGAATTTGGGCACAAATAGATAATCTTCCCCAAATGTTATTTAGACTCACACACACACATATATATATATATCAAAGAAAAGTCCAAATTGTTACAAAACCTACAAAATTGTTACAAAACCTACAAAATGATTTTATTTAGACTCATATATATATATATATATATAGACTATTCCTAAATGTTGTCTTTTGAAAAAGACTATTCACAATCACTTTCATTGTTAAAACCTTATTTGTGAAATGTGGTCCTATATTGTAGTATTTGTCAAATGATTAAACATGACTCTTTACATTACAAGTTGAATAAGAAACATAGCTTACAACAATTTTTTCATTGTTTTGTTTTCATATCTCTAAAACGTTTAAAAATAAAGATCTCTCGAAAAACTGTGTAGATTGAGAAAACTAGCCTTTCTATTATCAAGCGAACCTGAGCAATTTGCACTCGGAGCTTACCATGATCCGTTGTCAAGTATTAGAGTCGATATACAGAAATATATCATGCATTTATTGGTTTGATGTAAACATCGTGCATAGATAAGTGTTTTCTCAAGAAATTTACTCCCACTGTACACTACAAATTAGCATAATTAATATGACATCAACTAACACAAGCCAATCTTCTTTACTTTTCAATCTCATTGTTTCCAATGACTAAAATAAAATCAATAAATTTTTCGGGGTTTTTCCAGCTTAATTCACCTCAAGAACATAGAATACAATCCGTAAAATCTGGGTGAAAAAAAATGGGGTGCTCGGGGGAGGGGGGAATCTCGAACTCTACTACCTCTACCTCTTTTCGAACATCTACTGGGAACACAAAATTACTCTTCTGAGTTGTGAGTGATTTAACAAGGTTCTCCTCTTACCTCTACATCTTTTGCTCCTATATTTGCATCTTTTATCTATCAACTTTCTTATACATGTACAAGAACATATTCCCTAATCTCTTTTTCGTTGTTGTCCAATCACTGCAACTTGAAATTACCATTACAAGTTACAACTGTTTGTAGAAGAGAACGTAAGCTTGATCATGCAGCACCTTGCTTGTGGGGATGGCTGTGACAGACACATCATCGTAACGCAGCCACTTGCCACTTGGATGGCGGGCATCAGCAGTATAATGACCCTTTGAAGGGTCCCTCCCATGATGAGTGATCGTTGCAACTAGTTCATACTTCCTACCCTGTAGCAAGTAAATGGAAGTATATGCATTAATATCATCTTCAGGGAAAAGGTTTAGATTGATACATCTCCGATACTAATATACAACAACAATGCCTTAATCCCAAGGAAGTTGGGGTCAGCTGATCATATCGCTCCATTTTATGCTAATCTCAGACAAAAAATCCCAAGGAAGTTGGGGTCAGCTGATCATATCGCTCCATTTTATGCTAATCTCAGACAAATATTATTAAGTTATCTACAGAACCAGATTTTCAATTGCAGGTAAATATACATGGTAAGGCTTATACAACCCTAAAACATGTTTGGACACTAAAGGTGTTCATAGAAGACTAAAGAGGAGGAGCCTCATCAATAGGCCATAGTAGCTGAATGCTTAACTTTCAACCTCATTGGGCCTCGTGACATTTCACCATACAGAATGTTCCAAGCTGACACAGATTCCAACACAAAGAAAGAACAAGCCCAAACTACTATTAGTGAAGGTGAACTTACTAGTGAATAAAACCAAGTAATTTACCAAAATCAATTTAACTGAAATGTAGCTAAATCAAAGCCAATGTGGTCAGAATGTAATATTAACGTAACAATCGCAGTGCATTACCGGATTTTCAGGACAGCATGCAACCATGGGAATTAACAACATTTGAGAAGAGAGAGATAAATCTTACCTCAGTAGGAGAGTCAAGCAATTCACGACCAAACACAAGCTCCAAAGGAAAGTGCACGGGTTTGTGCAACTTGGTACTCCCTTCACTTCCATAGCTAAAGCGCATCAAATGCAACACCATTATATCAGAAAGCTCCAGAATCTTAACAGACTTGCTGGCACTGACTATCTCAGCCTGAGATATGATTAATTGAGAGAATCGTGAGACATGCTCTAAAATATTCACAAGATTTCCCATCTAAAAACATAATTATTTTTTATCAGCTATGTTGCTCGGACTCCCCAAAAGTGTTGTTGTACCAGTGTCAGATCCTCCAAAAATGCACTATTTTGGAGGATCCGACATGTACCTCTCGACAATTTTGTAAAGTCCGAGTAGTGTAGCTTGTCAATAATGTGAAATTGGCCGAGAAGTCTCATAAGCATAATTATTTTCTAGTTGACTTCTTCCAGAGTACGCACTACTGCAATATTGTGTTTTCTTAGTTGAAAGAGAACATTAATTTTCTCCTTAATTACTCTTTTTGGGTGAAAAAAAGTAAAAAAAAAAAGAAAATCCCAGACCCAAAGTATGATAATCTTGTGTACAAAAACAGTTGTATCCCACAGAATGACTACATACTAGTATACTTAATGATCTACCGGTCCAAAAGTTCACATAACATAATAGAGTACCTTTCCAGCTGCAGACGTTCGATATCCTTCAAGCGCCTCTGGTGCAGAAAACATCCGAAGTGCATCTTCTATGGAGCAAATAGGCTCTGGATAAATGTTAAGGTGGAGCAGAAGAAATGGTTGTACTGTTGCTGAGGCTTTGTTGCCTAGTTAAACAAATGAATAAAAGCTATTAGACAAATGTATAAGAGAGTCTTAAAAGGAAACAACCTATACGAACAAAAGAGAATAAGGAACAGAAGCTCTCCACAACAGCCATTTCATTCCGACCAACTGATGAAGGCTAAGCCCTTTGCAAATTCAAAATCTTAGCAGGTTCAAGTTTTGCCTAGTCCTTTTAAGTTATCTATTAGCTAGCTTAGTGAGAAAAGAGAAATATAAGCCAAATAAGATCTCAGCTTCAGCTGACACAACTCTTCCAATTTATGTCAGATAGTCTCGGTGTAGTCTTCATAACACCTAAGTTAGTATAGATTTGGAAAGATAAAAATAAATTCTCTAACTAACACAGGCAAAAAATGCCCTCCTTTAGGCATGGAGTAATATAATAGGAGAAAATAAGAAGTCGAAATTCTACAAATCCGAAAGTACAGGTGAATCAATGTTATCTGGATTAACAGAATACCAAATTTACTTCAGTGGTTAAAGACGAAAATACATTTGAATAACCTACCAACTGCTACAGAATTACATTGGGTCCTTTTCCAACACTCACCTTTGATCAATCATCCTAAACAATTGGGCTGCCTTTTTATACTACTAAAATCTTTTATGCATAAACATACAGCAATATGGATCTAGTAAAGCACACATAAATGATTCTTTTATGTTCTCGTACATTCTTGAAAAGTAGCCAGCTAGGACCTAGTTAGTATAGGCATACAAGGTAGTGACAGATCAAGATAGATCCAACAAATATCCTTATATAACTAAGCAAATATAAATAGATTCAAACAATATCCTGATATAACTATGCAAATATAAAGGCATTCAGTTTACCTTTAGCCTTCACTACACTCTTCAATTGACCTCCAAAAATTTTACTTAAACTTGATGGAACAAAGCTCTGTGTTCTAGTAACTGCAGTCCTATTCCTTGGGCCAACAGTCTCCCAATCATCATCCTCTTCCTCATCATCTGTTGATGAAACCAGAGAGGAGTTTCTCCCAATACCATCTGGTACTTGACCCTCTAATTTTAGCAATTCATCATGCATCTGATGCATCAGAAAACTGAGGAACTCCTGAACATCTTCCTGCCTGTAAGTAGCAAATCCACCATAACACTAACAAAAATGAAAAAAAAGATCTACACACAAATAAAACCAAGATACTAGTGGAAAATATAATGCATATTGCTATTGCAAGAAAAGACTGTGAAAAATGAGAGGAAGTAAAAAGAAAGTAAAGCCAGCATGAAACAAGATTATAATAGATGCAGTAAATTTTGGATTCTCACATAGCTTAGTGTTGACGGCATGTATAGCTACAAAAGTTGGTGATTGACAATGACGGAAATCTATCAAATGATGCCTTCCAAAAATAATTGACTGTGACACCTAAGAACCTATGATACTAGTGCATTGCAAAATATATTGCATATTGCTATTGCAAGAGACAAGATCCAGTTGACAAAGAAGGGAAAGTCTTTGGCATTGCTCAGAGCACCAAGGAATAGTCAAGTGATAAACAAGATATAGCCTATATACTTTCAGTAACATACCTAGGTCTGCCTGTCAAGCTATTGGCGACATCCGGAGTAAAGTTCTTTAGGACAGATTCAAACATTAGAGGTCGAAATGGCAGCCCAATTTCTGAAACAATTGTTTCCTTTTTCTTCATGCTTGAATCAATGTATATGCCGAAGTCAGAGATGAACTGAACAAAGGCATGCAAAGTTGGATACCCAGCCTGTAATAAGCAAAATCAAAACTCGAAATTTAAGTTTGTTATAGGTAGGGAAAAAAAGTTTAATAAGTAGGTTATCACCATACCTCTGTTATATCACGTGTTTTTAGTTCTTGCAGGAGATGAACAAAAGGAGAGCAAGAGAGAAGAGCCTGAAGAGTCGCATTAAGAAAGCATAAGTTCCCCAAGTTGACCAACCCTCGAGGTAACAAACTCCTGAAAACCACAGCACACCCATTTGATGATGCATTTAAAGATGTGTGTCTACCATTCACCAAGTTATAGTTTTTAAGTTGATTAGTTAAATGAACATCTTGCACACTGCTAGACAATTCAGAAACATTATCAGCTGGACACTGCAACAAGCTCGACTTTTCGGATGAATCATAAGCACTTCCGGCATTCACTGTTGGATGTAACACACTCCTATTGTAAGCAGGATTTGTAAAACTAGAACTACCATGTTCTTTTACAGTATTGCCAACCGACTTTATGGTTTTTCTTGTATTGCTATGACCCTCAGTGACATTCTCTCTATGAGCAAGCTCTGATGGCTGAAGTTTCTTAGAATGATCAAACTCTGTCAATTTTGTGTCAAAAATGCCCACAGATTTTAAAGTTGCAGAATCCAAAGAACCAAATGTGATCCCTACATCAGTTGTTGGTTGACTTTGCAAAGTTCTAATCTCATCTTCTGTAAATGACCCAAAGATCAACACCTGATGACAAAAGGAGTAGAAAAAAAATTAGGTAAACCATATACGCAGAACAGATGCAAGAAGCAATGTAACCAGAACACAAATTCTGCTAGTTTACAGGAGATGTACTAATAGCATCTGAGAAATTCATATCAAGTCAGTATCTAATAAACAAACTAGTGGATCCCACAAAAAAAAGAAAAAAAGGCAGAAGCCAGTAAACTGCTAACACAATCTACTCACACAAGTATGGTTTCAAAAAATTTAAGTTGGAAATATTGTCGAAATTGGGAAGTTGCTGTTTCAAGAGAGATGATGCATTGGTAGTTGAGGAATTTTCAGAATAGAAACTAACTTTTACCTAATCTACGAACAAATCTGAAGAGATGAAAGGGGAAAGGAGAATAGAGGGATATAGAATGGACAAAACAATTTTGTAATCCAGGCTTAATAGAACATAAAAAACGAGAAATGCCTTTCTACCCTGTTCACATCCTAATTCCTCCAGAAAGCACAAAAACTAAATATCAATAAAAACATATGTTCATATCTAGAATGAAGATTGCCCTGCTACCCAATTCTAAACGTTTTTAAACAAGCCTAGTTGTCCAAATATATAATGAACTAATGAAGTATTCAGCAAATTGTAGAAGATTTTCTTAGAGTTATTTATCCAAAACAATAATAGCTTGTCACCTAAAATAATCATAAACCTAATTAACAATAAAAAAGAAAATCTCCATCTTACAGAAAAAGAGAACAACCATTAAGTTAATCTAATTTATAATACAATTGGTTGGTTATGTCCATAGTGTATATGCCAGCAGCAAACCAGCTCATTATCACCTATCTTACCAATGCAAGAGCCTGCGTTCATTTTGCATTGAGAACTTTGCTCTTTAATGGCACATTAGCTAATGAGTAATGAGTTCTTGCAATGTAATTTCACCAGAAGACATACACACATGTTCTCCTCTCCTCTAATTAACAGAAGCCTTGTTCTTTGATATTACACAGCTCTGGGCGGTTTTCTTTGTCCCAGCTTGGCTAATCATATTCCTGCATAGACTTCTTTATCTCTTTACCCTTACTGTTCTCAAGGATTTGATTGAATTGTCTGCCCACCACCAACAGCGCTTATGTCATGGGGAACTGATGGCCTTTTCTTTAATAAGGTAAAGTTAATTGATAAGGTACCAAGACAGTACAAAATGGTACAGAACTTATACAGAGACCAAAAAAGTAGTCTACTACACTTCACTTCCTAATGCATCCAAAAAATCCACGTACAGATTCAATTAGGAACTCACGACTAGAAAAATGGCCTTTTGGGGCTATTCTGAAGTACCAGTGCAAAGAAGCTAAGTTGGTTGGTGAGCCTAGTGACAAGATACAAAAACCAGGGACCATGAATAAAGAGAGAAAAGAAGCTTTCCAATGAGCTTATGTCATAGAGGAACTCAAGACCTTTTTCTTAAATAAAGTAAAAGTTAATTGATAAGGTACCAAGACAGTACAAAATGGTAAAAGCTCATACAGAGACTAAACAAGCAGCCTACTAAACTTCCCTTCCTACCGAATCCAACAGCTCCATCTACTGATTCCCTAGGGAACTCATGACTAGGAAAATGGCCTTTCTTGGGCTATTCGGAAGGGATAACAAAACGAAGCCCAAGTAGGTTGGTGAGCCTAGTGATAGAGATTAGAGACAGCAACTGAGGAGAACCATGAATAAAGGGAGAAAAGAAGCTTTCCAATGAACTTACGTCTTTTGCTTTCCTTTTCCCTTTTCCCTTTTCACTTTTGAATGGAGGTTGGCATCATTTCCTTGCCAGAATGTAGCACATATTAACACATCTCTGTGTCCCTGGTCCAAGTTGAATCTTTTTTTTCTCTTTTTGCTTTTATTTTTTGTTTTCCCCCTTCTTCTTCTTTTTTTATGACAGTGGTGTCCAAACCAACTTGGTGCACATTTAACTAATCCACTGGGCAGCCTGCTATAGCACACAAACAGATGAGTAGTCTAAACAAGTTCACCCTAGATTTTTAAAATTACCACCATTTCTCTATCACCATGAAGCTATCATAAAGGAACCCAGGTCACACAAACAAGTCTTCTCCATTAAATCCTCCCACCTCATTTTTGTGTTTAATTTTTTCTAAATTTTGAAGAGGGTTGTCCTAATCAGATTGCACATCCCTAATCAATCCATTCGACAGCCTGCTACAGCGGGAATTCAAAAAAGGGATAACCATCTCTTTTCTTTTCTTTCCTTTTAAGTGATGTGTTAACATCATTTTCTAGCTATTCAAGATCTCCTACTCAATAACACCAAGTACAACCCTATCAAACCCAAAAGAAAATCAGGAAAAAAATATCTTTTTCCATCTTTCTTCTATGAGTTAACATCATTCTCCTAGCTACTCAAACAACACCAAACTACAGCGCAGAACTCATCCAACAGAAGTTAAGGTTTATAATCATTGTACTAAAAAAAGCATAAATTTCCCAATTCCAGATAAAACCCTGCAAAAGGGTTGGAAAATCACACAGCAAAAATGTAGGGTTTTGAGTACCTTTTGATCATTCATCTTGGAAGATTGACAACTCCTTCAAAGTAAACCCATAGTTGATGCAATCAGAGACGCAAGTAATCCGTATTGAGGACTGAATCTGGTGAAGCAGAGACATGCAAAAATGAGTAGAACTGAGCAAAACAACAATTTCAGACATGAAAATACAGAGAAAACAGTAATGAAGCTCACACAGAGAGAGGGGATTTGGGGTTTAATGGGGTTGGCGAGAGCTTTTAGGGTTTGGCCCTCCCAGGAAGACAGTGGAGGGGGTAGAGTGAGGGGTGGGGGTGGGGGGTGAGGGGTTGTAAGAGATGCAAATTTTTTTGAGCAAAAAGGGGAAAATGACAGAAGGGAGAGAGGCATATAAAAAATGATTGGGGTTAAAGGAATGTAGTTTTGGTAAGTTGGTATAAGAATAAACTTTAGGTGAAAAAAATAGGGATAATGCACAAGTACCCCTCAATCTATGCCCGAAATCTCAGAGACACACTTATACTATACTAAGGTCCTATTATCCCTGAACTTATTTTATAAGTAATTTTCTACCCCTTTTTAGCTTACGTGGCACTGGTTTGGGAAAAAAAGTCAACCATCATTGGGCCCACAAGATAGTGCCACGTAGGCCGAAAAGGGGTAAAAAATTATTAATAAAATAAGTTTAGGGGTAATAGGACTTTAGTATAGTATAAGTGTGTCTCTGAGATTTCGGGCATAGGTTGAGGGGTACTTGGGCATTATCCCAAAAAAATAATTACCTTTTGTATTGGTAAGTTGAAATAAGAACATGTTATAAATAAAAAAATAAAAAATAATAATTATACCTATACCGATGTGTGTTTATTAGTGTAACTACTTGAAATAGGTCTTGATTCTACTTCAGCACGAGAAATGCACGAAAGTACAAAAAAATACAAAAGTTTGAAAGGTACTTGTGTCTTAAATTGATAACATTGATAGATAAAGAAAGTTGATTGTTAAAGTATTACAAGAGGAATGAAAGTTTAATGCAGTAGTTTCAAACAATCAAGATCTTGAATAAATAGAGTTGCGCAACAATAATGATTTGACATTGCATAACTGTCAGCATGTACAAAAAATGTGACTGTCACTGTAACATTCTGAAAATTCTATAACGTAGACAAGAGCCTCACCTATTAAATAATATCTAAAATGATGTTTCCAGACCTAGACTAAATTAATAAACTTAATATAGAAGTATTAGAGCCTAAATGTAAAAGGACGACCATGACTTCCGGAACTAGTGAAATTGAACTAGTAAATGTCCTTAGGTCTTGTGAAGGTTTGGGAGTGTCGTATGAAGTCTAAAACTTGTAAAAATACTTTAAATAGGTAAAATAATGTATATAGGGTCAAAACGTCCAGGTCCGACCCTCTCCCCCCCCCCCTCCCCTCCAAGGACCACCCTAGGGGTCCTTGAGGAGGACCCAAAGATTGGCCAACAAGTTGCCTAAGGCATCAGGCTGTTTCACTTACTAAACAGTCAAGTTTGAGGGGTCTTTTGGATATTTTAGGGGAGGGTTATATATTGATTTTAAATAAGTTTGACTCCACAATTTTCCACTCAAAATCAAATTCCCAAATCAAAATCCTAAAGTTCCTCCTTCTCTCTACATTCTCTCCTTACTCAACCTCCATTGAAGAAGCTTTGAAGCTTGAAGAAGAAGACCAAATTCCCAAGTTTTCTACTCAAATTGGTGGCTAAAGTCTTGGTTAAGGTATGTTTTCTTTCACTCTTGGGATTCCTTTCCCCAAGAGGTCCTTTCAAAGAGTTTTTCAAACTTCCCAAAACTAGCGGTTTTCTCTACACATTGTGTCTTCTTTGAAAAACGAAATTAAGAATCAATTGTGGTGAATTGTGGTCAATTAATGTTGTTTAAGTATATATTGATGGTTAATCTTGTTATTCACTCAAGATTTCCATGGACCCATGTTCTTTCCCAATTTCATGAAAACCTTGAATTAATATGGTGAATTGTGAAGGTGAATGAATATGTTGTTTGACTACATTGATGTTAATTATGTAATTGCTTCTCGAATTACCTTGTTTTGTGTATTGATTATGCATTCTTGGGTGATTAAAGTATGAAGTCCCATGAAGAGCAAGAAGGTATGAATGTTGGTTCTTTCTTGAACTTAATTATGTTAGATGAATTACTTGGTTAGTAATAATGTTGTAGTTAATGTGTTGTTTGATGACAAGGTTACCTCATCCTTAACCCTATAATCTTGAATTAGCTATGAAGTATGAATGTATGTTATGTTAGGTTTATTATATGATTGAACGGTAATTCTTATGATTATAATGAATTGTTAAAGTGAAAGGTTTACTCACTTGCTAGTGTTTCTAAAGTGAATGGATTGGTTTCACTTATGATCACCTATAAGCTATTATGATGAGATGGTTACATAAGGGTCTAGTAGAGGCTAATGTGAACCTAATTGATGACTAAAGATGATTACTAAATAGAGTAGATGCTTAGCACCGAAAGGGCATGTAAATGAGATGGGGGTCTCACGTTTAGTCAGTCCGACTTCCCACATGTGTTTTCCCACGTTTAGCAAGTCCGGATTCCCAGTGTATGTTGTCTCATAGATGGAAACCCCCATGTTTAGTAAGTAAGGGTTTCTAGTAACAATCTTATTGACCCTTAACTATGTACTCACATAGGACTCTAGCTTAGTGGACCCAACTAGATAGCTATATACGAAAGGTTACACCTTAGGCAAGTGTTAACCCTCTCTTTTCAGTGTGGGAGTAGAACACCAAATTCCATGTAGCTCACATGGTCTAATGTCAGTTATTGTAACTTCTTTCACTAATGTAAAAGTAAAGGAATAAAGGAAGTGTGTTAACTCTTACTAAAGCTATCTACATAGTGTGAGGGAGGGTATGAGACTTTTCTTACACATTGCACTTGTGGGATCCTAAGGAATGGTTCTAGTAGTGTTATTTTATGATTAAGTTGATTATGTGTTATGTGTGTCAAGTTATATATGATCTTTACGAGTATGACAAGTTGTGATGGAGTAGGAGATTATAAATGCATGTAAGAAATAGGTTGCTTAATGTGATACCTAGCTTAGACTAGGATTATTGGGTTCTATTCTTGGCATTGCACAAATATTTCTTGGGTTGTCAACATGTTGGGTTGATACCATGTTGGGTTGGCTTATAATACTTACTTTTTGTGTATATTACATTTACTTGGTAAAACACATATTTTGACTAAAATGTCATTTTATGCATGTATTGATGAACTTTATGCATAGGAGCCATACTTAGTACATGTGATTTGTACTAACCGATACTCTCTTTACTTTTCCTATAGGTTCGGGCCATTGAAGAGCATTCAAGGCCATTTGCGAGGAAGACTTGGATCTTTTCCCAAGTTGTTGGTGAGCCCTCAAGTCTAAGGATGATTCCACTTTTCTAACTTTCTTTGTATTGACTATGTCTAAGATAATTGTTCTTTCGTTATCTTTGAGACTTTGTTGCAAGCCTATATGAGGCATATCTTAATAGTGTAAGGGCTATTGCCCAAATCTTATACTTCTATTATAGATGGTTTATGTATGAGACAATATTAGACTACTTTAGTTAATTGATTATATTATTGAATGAGAAGTCTATGTATACTTCATTGTAACACTTCAAAAATTCAAGATGTGTTCTAGAGCCTAACATAAGTGTCCTAAGGTTTATACACTATTTTAGGGTCTGTTTTAATGAATATAAGTCATTTAGAAAGTCTAGAAACCAAAACGTCCAAGAACATCCATAACGTATGGAAACTAGTTCAATGAGGTGCTAGCGTACCTTAACCTATTTGACTAGCGTTTAAAGTCGAAAAATGATGAAAATTGGTGGAAGGGTGTCTAACATGTGTTTAAGTTGATTTATAGTCGAAACATCCGGGTACGACTCCCCAAGGACCAACCAAAGGCCCATGAGGAGGACCCTTGCATTTTGGGGTCAAAGACTGCCTGGTAGTGTGCACCCACGAAGGGAAACGACGGAGCGTGTGTGGATCAACGGGACGTCGATGCCATCCGTACACCAATACTTAGCCAAATCCTTGAAGGGACTCTTTGAACAGATGTGCATCATGAAGGGGGTAGGAGTCATCGACTCACAGACGGACCGTTGGTAGAGGTCTCGTCTGTGAGGGCCTCACTATTTTGCACATTTTTAATTAGTTAAAATTAATTAGTTAGAGGGTTAGTTAATTAGTTGGGGGATTGGGGAGGTCTAAGTAACACCCTATATAAAGTCCTAACCTAATTAAGACTAATTTAAACTCTCATGACTCACAAAAACCAAATTTTATTCCTTCTCTCTTCTTTCTCTCTCTAGTGAAGAACTCCATTAAAGACCAAGATAGGGGAGGGTTTAAGGGGCTGCAAAGAGTCAAGTTTCACCATCAATTAGTAAGGTATGTGATCTCTTTCACCTTTGAGACTTCTTTCCTCAAAGGGTTCCATCAAATTGATTTCAAAAGTTGAGTTTTCAAGTGGGTTTCATCCAATCTCAAATTGATGTTATGAATTGATTGGTTTATAATTTCTTTTGGATATTATGAATAGATAACGTGTATTCTAACTTAATTATGATATATCTTGATGGTTTAGTCTAGTTTGTAGAAGATGACCTTTACCCTTTAACCCTAGGTAATGATCTTGATATGAATTATGTTATATTGGTTCAATTGACTTGGTTATTGGTTCTATTACTACTAGATGATGTTGTTATACTAATTATGAATGAATTAGGGTTAGTCCTTTCATGCTAGTTCTTGAGAAGTGATCTAGGTTGTGAAGTATATTGTGAGTTTGACCTAAGTATCTTGTCTTAAGCTATATATGAACTAGTATTGAATTGTGATGTAGTGATTCTTTTAGCCGTGTTATCATGTTGATAATTGAATTATGATGATGTTATACCTTAATTGGGTTGAAGTAAGGGTTGATGGTAAGAGCTTGATGATGAATTATGAAGGAGACTTGGTAAGTTTTGACTATGATTTGTGAGGTGTTGGCTTAAGATGTAAATGTTATAAGGATGGTGAATGATTTACCAATGTGCCTTATCATGATGTGAAAATGTTAATGTGTTAACCTCACCTATATGAATTGTAATGAAAGGACAATACTCGTGCAATTATTATTGAGCTATGATGATGTTTATACAAGGGTTAGACCCTAGACCTACAATAAGCTATAATGATTAATAAAGACATTTCAAAAGGGACTCTAGCTTAGCACCGAGTGAACTAGAGTGAGGAGTGTCATTTCCCACATAGGGAAGGTAGGATCACTAATGTACTCTTGAGATTGGACACTACAATGCATGTAGTATAAAAAGGGTCCCAACTATATCTCCTAGTTTTTGAACTATGTTGAC
Organism: Solanum lycopersicum; assembly: GCF_036512215.1. Lineage (NCBI taxonomy): Eukaryota > Viridiplantae > Streptophyta > Magnoliopsida > Solanales > Solanaceae > Solanum > Solanum lycopersicum. The sequence goes on along the minus strand of NC_090810.1, from coordinate 55,967,698 downwards.
CCCATATGAATACTAGCTAGTGGATCCACGTAGTTGCTATGTTCATGATTTGTACTACCTTGGAAAGTAGTCCGCCTTCTTTCAGTGTAGGGTTCCATGACACCGGATTCCATATTAGCTCATGTGGTCTATGTCAGTTAGGGCAAGATGTTCCCAAAAGGTAAAATGAATTAAAGGAATGAACTTTAATTAAGATAACCTAAGGGGTTTAGCTTAGTCTAGGTAAGAGTATGAGACTCTACCTAAACATTGCATTAGTTAGCCTTGAGGGAAGTCTTAGGAGAATATTCTTATGTATGAATATACTTATGATGGTATATGATATGTGTATGAAGAACTTGCACATCGTTGATACTATATGTTGATTAGTTTCACTTATGAATATGTATTGGTCTACATTGTTAAAGTAAGACGACATGTACTCTTAAATGCTACTCTATGTGAAGCAGGATGCTAGTCAAGATTCTTGTTGGTTTACTTGATTGAGTAAGGTTATGGGGCTTTGCTTGGTCATTGCACTTGTTGACTTGATAGGTTCATGGACTTGTCTTGCTTTGGGTGTTGAAATGTACTCTTATTCATGATTATTGCTATTATGACTTGATGATAGAGTGACTTGACTATATATTCAATTATATGATATGCATGTTGACTTGACTAGACTTGACGTCGTTGTTCTTGTGATGTACATGCCTATGACTTAATGAACATGGTCTATTGGTTGGTATGGTCATGTTGAATGTGCATAAATGTTTTTAATGAAAAGTGCATACTTATTGAAATGTCTCTTTTCTTAGCATGATTTCAAAGTATGTGTGCATATGGTCTCATATTAGTACAAGTGATGTACTAACCCCATTTCTTCCTTTTCCCTAATATTTTAGGTTTGGGTGGTTGAAGGGCTTTTGGAGACGACTTTGAGAAAGACTTGGAATTCTTGATCATCCAAGTTGGGTAGGTCCTCACTTTCCGAGAACAATGCCAATATCAAGGTATGAAGTTGTTTTAGTATTATGACTCTTATGTTTCTTTCCTTTCATTTGAGTACTAAACATTGTTGAACTATATGTGGTCTTATTTTATTGATGTATGGGCTAGACCCAATTTAATATATTCTTGTTATATGGTCATGAGATGAGACGACTATATTGAGATTATGTTATATTTTATATATCTATATGCGATAAAAGTAGAAAACTAAGTAATCTTTCTATATGAGGGTCTATGTATACTCGATATATATATACACACTACACTTGCTTAAAATACCTAATAATAAATCCAAATTTTGTATTTTTCATCCACAAAATTCCCAAATACCAAAATTTTTGATCTCTCATTCTCCAATTCACAATTCTCATCTGAAGCGACAGCTTCGAGATTTACAAAATTGATCTGAAATCTTCTTAGTTATCGACTTTGTAATCTCCATCTCTGATTCCTTCGTCCTCCGTGGATTGCTAACCCTTTGTCACCACCTCAAGGTACATCGATGTGTTCTGATTCTTTTGTCTTGAATGTGATTGGATGATAATGATTGTTTTTCGTATGAGTAATGAAATTGTGATACATGAGGAATGTAGTGTGTTGTAGTTTGCTGAGCGAGTTGTATTCTGTGCATTGTGTGTTGTTCTAAGCCCTAATTGCATTAGATTATCAGCATATAGATGGTGGTCCTTTCTCCTATGTAGTCTCATATGGTTAGGGTACTGAAAAAAGTTCCCATCATTTTGCATTTTGAGGCAGAAAATCCCGAATAAATTATATGCTTCCGAGGCACTCAGGAACAACTCTTTTTCAGCTGATATATGCTGACCATGTAAAAGTGTGTTTGTTGGATGGTCAAAACTTCGCTAAATGAAATGACATTGCAATCTAAATCATAGAGCACAAAATTTTTCATGTCCATCATGGAAGCTGAAGCAATGGCTCGAGATCGATTTAATACATAGATTTTCTGGCCTCCTACTAGCATAATGAGCCTTCCATCACTAGTTAAGAGCAAGACAACGTTGCTCGGGACAACAAGACTTTTCTTGTTTGCAGTCCACACTGCTGTCTCTTAGGCATTACCTGAAGGAAGTTTGTTACTTTACTCATAAAAGTAGACATAAAATACACATTCAACAAATTTTCTCTATGAACTACTAAGCCCCATACAGATTACATGATCTTTGAAAACATTAGCTTGTTAACCTTTAGTCATAGGATCAGCTATCATCATAGTGTACTACTGATATGTTCAAAAACTCACATCTTTCTTCTTAACATAGTCTCTAACCATCAAATAGTATTTTATGTTAATGTGCTTCGTTAGGCCTCATAGCATGCTATAAATTAAACTTTCATTCTGAATGTTGTAACAATGATTTTCTTAACACTTCTCCATAACACAACACCTCTACAAGAAGAAAATTTACCACATCCTTGTATACACCCATTGTCATTTCCTCCACTTATAGCTAGTTTTTCAATCTATTAATGATTAGTTTGCTTTAGTAATTTTATTCAATAGCGTCGTGATTTGTCAACAAATTCGCACATCTAAGAAAAATGAGACAATGTTGAAATCAAAATTGTTGCGCTGGGTCTTGGCCTCTGCATCTCTAGTGCTAGTAGTATGTGGCTAGTAATTAATTATGACTAGTGTTATGTCATCCCTTTTCTCTCTATATATATGTAAAGAGATACCCTATAGCTAAATATATGTAATTAATTCAGGCTACTTTACTCTGAAACCTGCATGTTGTTTGTTCCTTAAGGTGAATCCCGTGTAGCTAAGCACTACTTCTCTTAATGCTCTCTTTTGTGAAAATTCAAGTTAAGTGTCAGTAAGGTCTACATTCATGTAGGTTAATTGTTAAATACCATATAACTTACTTTTTTTTATTTAGATTTTTCCAGCTCATATTGTTCATGTTGTTTGTTAGAATTCAACTTTTGGTTACTGTATTTTTAGTTCCGTTTCCTGCATTCTGTTTTGCTCAAGTTTAATTTCCTTTTCTTTTTTGTCTAAATCACATGTTTAAGCTTGTTCATATGTTTAGTTGTATAGATTAAAATATTGATATCATGGAATGAACTAGCTTAATTTGAAGTTGGCTTTATTTTCCACAGAATCGAGAGAATTTAAACGTTTGTTATCATTAGTTGCTTCTCATTTCAACTCGAATATGTTTGAAAAAGGTAAATCAGGCACTGTTCAGAGACTGTTTTCCTGTCCAAACAATAAGCATCTCTTTGTTTTCTAATGGGCCACTTTGATTTTAATTTTAAGAAGTAAAACTAGTAGGAGTCTTTAGACTTTTGCTTAAAATTTCTTCTCCTACTGTAATGGATTATCTTCTGTTTATATCTCCAAATCTGTTGATTTTGATAGTGAATTTCAAGTAATTTCCAGTAGTTTTCTTCCAGGATCTTATTCTATCTTGGTCTATATTTAGCCTATTCCTATAACATTTTTCCTAGAGATTCTCACTACTTTGCTTCACAATAAATAAACTGATGAAATCTCACTCCCTCTTTCTGACCACTATGAGTTAGTTCACCTATAGGTTAGAAGAAACTATATAAGCAGTTAGTTTTGAAGAACAAAAAATGCGAAATACGGTTCGTAGTCGATTAGTTACTGAACAATGTCATGATGAAGAAGTACGACCCTACATTCAACAATTAATGAAAACTCAGAGTTGCTCCCAAGTCCAAACATCTGAGGATACCAATTCTATTGACGTTGCTGAGCTGAATAATGAGCCATGTTATTTTTTTAAACTTGAATTTATAGATTATCTTCATAATAAGATCTAGATACATGAGAATGTATCTATTACTATTTTGCATTTTGCACTATTAACTTGATTGTTGCATTGTACTTATTCTTTCCCTAAAAACTGTCACAAGTGAGTTTTGAATTTATTTCAGGTCCTTCAAAGACAAGTAAAGTTCGTTGACCTACTTTATTAAAAGATGTATGGAATCTACCACCTAAAAAAGTTGTTGTGTCATTTAATAGTCGTAATCAGTCAATCGGAAAAGAGGGACGAAAACTGGTTAGCTTTCTAGGGATAGTTGCTAGAACTCCAGATTTGACACCGTCAAATACAAATGATTGGAGAGTGTTCATGACGAAGAAAAGACAATATTGGTGAAATTTGTGAAGGTATAAAATTATTGTTCTTAACAAGTATCATTGTTTTTTTATACATGATATTATCTTGTTAACTTTTGTCTATCTTTTCAGAAAAAGTTCTCTATTCCAATATGTGGAGAAGAGTTCGTGAAAAAGTCAATAGGGAAAAAATGGAGGGACTATAAATGTGACTTGAAGGCGATGTATGTGACCAAATATAAGACCAAAGATGCCTTGATGAAAAATAGACCAGCTCACATACCAAGGGATCAATGGAATAGTCTCGTTTCGTATTGGCTTTCTGAAAAAGCACATGTTAGCGCTTCTTATATCTGGTTTGTTTTATTATTTGGATGTTATTATCTATATTTTGGTGAACATTACTTTTCTCCTTTTGATTATGTATGATGAATGAAACAGGTTAAAAATAAAGAAGATCTCAATTCTTTTTCCCGAACTTCTTAGATGAATCTTTTATCGCTTAGTGAAAAAGTTAAATTATGCACTTATCATCATCAGGGATGAAATCTTTATTTGTTATGCAGATTCTTCATAGTTCTTTTACTTGTTCTTTCAAAGAACTTAAGTGTTGTTATACTAGCAGGAACTGATGTTTTATTTCTCATCCTAGAAGCGTAGTCAAACAAAAGAATCAGTAGAGCTAACCAAAAAATGGCTCACACGGGTGGATCCAAAATCATAGCAACCTTGATGAATGAACAGGTATAAATGCATACATTACTTACTGTAAGATATTACAATTCGTTTGGGTCATGCCCAATTTATTTGCATCAATTTAACTTTATAGGCTATAGATGGAATAGAGCCCACATGTGCAAAAATCTAAATATTAATTAATACAAAGCTTAGAGATGTAGACCATTGGATGAGGAATCTTCAAATGTTGTTGTAAGATTTGTTATACATTTTTACCTTTCAATTGCGAAAATATCAACTTGGAAATTGATTGGGAAAAAATGCTTCCAAAGTTAAAATATGAGGAATTGGTGAATTGTCACTAACCTGTTGAAGCTTTTAAGTTTCATTATACTGATTTTTTACTTTTTCACATGATTAAAAATCATAAACTTATTTATTATCAGGACTTGATGAAAGAGAAGTTGAGTAATGATGAGATACTTGAGGAACAATCTCATGACAGTGTTGCCTGGGAAGGAGATGTATATTCTCAAGTGTTGGGAAAAGAAAAAAGTGGTTTTTCAATAGCTGATGCTAGTGAACACAACGATTCCTTCCAAAAAATTGTAGGCCATATATCAGGGAATGAAATATATGTCATAGCTTGTGTGATTTTTTCAGTAATCTTGAATTTTTTTATCATAGATTAGAGGTGTCATAGGATAGGCAAAACCTTCCCTATCAGGGATGTAGTTCAAGGGTCTATTTACAAATATATTTCCTTGATATACTAAATTTTGAGGCTATTGCCTTTGATATGTCACATTGTAGTCCTTCTAGGTAACACTAGGCCTGTGGTTTTCTCTGCAAAATCATGTCTGTAAGTGTTCAAGATGCTATGTCCTGTGGGTTTCGTTTGATTTTCTAAGTTCTATTTATTGTATGTTGGAAGTTTGGATTTTGATAGTCATGTGTCTGTTGGAGGAGGAGGGGATGGCTCGTTCAAGTTGTTGTATGGATTGTTTTTCTCTGCATATCATGCTTAATATAATCTTGATGCTATGGCTTGTGGAAAACATAACAGTAAACACCTAGCTATGGTTGTCCAGAAGATTACACTAAATTGAGACTTTACTGATGGAACTCGTTATGCTTTATTATTCATTTTATTGGGATCACACAACTCAAACTTTGTACTTGTCATTCAGATTTGCGATATGAAAGAGATTACTTACGAAAGTGATTATTCTGAATAACACTTTAGATTAGTTTCTTGTCGTAGGGCAATCTCTTTTACCATACAAGAGCGCATATCAACTATTTTATCTTTTGGTAAGTCCTCCTTCATTGTTCTTTCTTTGATTGTATTTTTTATCCAGACTCTTTGTTGGCTGGAAATATAGATGAACAATTACTTTAAAATCTGAGGAAGAATTCAACTTCTTCATAGACTTCTCTCATTGCTCTTTAGAACTTCACCATTCATGCTCTCTGTGTTTTATTCATACTGTTTATTTTAGTAGATTTCTAATTTGATTGACTTATTTTTCTCCTTTGTTTCTGGAAGCACAACAACCTTCTCCTCAGATATCAATATGAGTTGGTTCTACTAAAGATCATCTGGATATTACATATGATCGTGACTCAATTTTCTTGTTTTTTCATTGCTAAACACATTTTTTAAATGTGTTTTGGCAACTTGACCACAATCTTATAGATGATTCATATTTGTTTTTACCACGAGAAGACAAGAAAGTGGATGAATTAAGTTTTGTTTAAATGAATTGACGTGGTTTGAATTTGGTAATTGTTCTATTACTATATCGGTATTGATTTCTCTGGTTATACATATGAATTAAGGTTAATCAATGGTCAATTATAATTCCCACTAAAATAGGTCTCGTTTATCGACAATTATAATTTATAAATATGAAATCTTTATTGGCAATAGTTATTGCTGCTAAATAAATGCCGCTAAAACCTTTAGCGACACTAGATGCAATGAGATTATATTAAATACCGCTAAAGGTTTTTGTGGCAATAAAAATTGCAGCTAAAAAGAAAATTAAATGCCACTAAAAGTCTCTTTTGTTGTAGTGATACTATGTGTATGTAGAGGTCTATGTAAACCTCCAAGTAGAAGTAATGAAAACATTTAAATTTTCTGCTAAATTTGACCTATGAATGTAATAATGTAAGCTAAGATGCTAGTCTTAGTCCTCAAAGAGGACTTGCCGGTTACGTCTAGCGGGTTTTCCCGAATGTGACATTCATAGGTAAAGTTTTAAATTTTCCGCATTTTTCTCTACTTATGATATGCAATAATGTATGCTAAGGGCTAGTCTAAAGCCTCACCAAGGACAAAGACTCCGGTTACGTATAGGGGATGCTCCCCGATCGTGGCAGTCACCATTTACAAAATTTGTGACCATCAACCAAGAAATGTGACTGTCAGCACTTACGAGGAGCGTGACTATGAGCGACTTATCAAGAACGTGACAGTTAACAACTTGTCGCTTCATTAGACCACTTTCATGTTAAAATAAAAAAAAGAATTATTTATATCTACGGCAATGTGTGTGTATCACCGCAATTACTTGAAATAGGTCTTGATTTTACTTCAGCACAAAAAATGCATAGAAGTACTAAAAAAATGAGCTCGAAAGGGTACTGGTGTCTTAAATAAATAAAATTGATAGATGGAAAAAGTTGATTGTTGAAGTATTGAAAGAGGAATGAAAATTAAATGGAGTAATTTAAAACAATCAAGATTTTGAATAAATAGAGTTGTGTGCATCGGTAATAACTTGGTCCTGCGTAACTCTCAGGATTTACTAAATTCGTGACTCTCAACAAATTATAAGGAATGTGTATGTGAGCGACTTAACCAGAATGTGACTCTGAGCAACTTGCCAAGAATGTGACTCTGAGCAATTTACCAAGAACGTGACTTTGGGCAACTTACCAAGAACGTGACTATCAACAACTTCTCTTTTTAGTAGGCCATTTTCACGTGAATTCAAATTCAAAAAGTGTAAACTTTTTTCCAATAAAATTTGTTAGTTCTTTCAGGTGATAATCAATATTAATTCTTTTTAAATGTTTGTTTCTAGTGACTTGGAGGTGCGTAACTGTCAACGACTTACAAAGAGTGTAGCTATCAATGACTTACAAAGAGTAAGACTTCTAACGACTTATCGCTTCACTAGGTAGCTTTCACGTGAATTCATATTCAGAAGTTGTGAGCTTGTCCCTAATAAGATTTGTCAGTTTTTCACGTGACAACCTAGATTCAATTAAAAAAATAATCTACTAGTAAAATATTTTCACGTGAAATAAAATTAAAAAATTGTGAGCTTGTTTTCAATAAATCTTTTTAGTTTTTCACATGAATTTGAATTCAGAAGTTGTGAGCTTATTTCCAATAAAGCTTATTAATTTTTGCACCTGAATTTCAATTCAAAAGTTGTGAGCTTGTTCGCATAAAACTTGTTAGTTTTTTCAGGTGAAGATCTAGATTTTTTTTTAAAAAAATGTATAAGAATAAACCTTAGGTGAAAAAAATAATTAATTTCACCGAATACAAGTTACATCCCGTCAGTATTATGTATTGGTAAGTTGAAATAAGAACATGTTAGAAATCAAAAAATAAATAAAATTATACCTATAACGACGTGTGTTTATCACCCGCTTACTAGAAATTGAATCTTGATTCTACTTCAGCATATGAAATGCACGAAAGTACAAAAAAAATGAGTTTGAAAAGGTACTTGTGTCTTAAATAAATAAAATTGATAGATGGAGAAAGTTGATTGTTGAAATATTGAAAGAGAAATGAAAGTTTAATGTAGTAGTTTCAAACAATTAAGATCTTGAATAAATAGAGTTATGCACCAGTAACGATTTGACATTGCATAACTATCAGCATGTACAAAAATTGTGACCGTCACCATTCACAAAAATTGTGACTGTCAGCATTTACAAGAAATGTAATTGTCACACTTATGAGGAGAGTGACTATGAGCGACTTACCAAGAACATGATAGTCAACAACTTGTCGCTTCATTAGGCCACTTTCATGTTAGAATTTAAAAAGAATTACAAAAATATTTATACTTGTAGATATATGTGTATCACCGCAATTACTTGAAATTGGATCTTGATTCTACTTCAACACAAGAAATGCACGGAAGTACAAAAAAATAAACTAAAACATATTTTATTGTGAACTTATTTCCAATAAAGCTTGATAGTCTTTGCACGTGAATTTGAATTCAGAAGTTGTGAGCTTATTCGCAGAAAACTTGTTAATTTTTCACGTGAAAATCTAGATTCATTTTAAAAAAATTGTCGAATAAACCTTAGGTGAAAAAAATGATTAATTTCACCGAATATAAGTAACCTCTCGTCAATATTATATGTTGGTAAGTTGAAATAAGAACATGTTAGAAATTAAAAACGAAATAAAAAAAATAATTATACCTATAGTGACGTGTGTTTTTCACCTCGACTGCTTGAAATTGAATCTTGATTCTACTTCAACACATAATGCACGAAAGTACAAAAAAATGAGTTTGAAAAGGTACTTGTGTCTTAAATGCATAAAATTGATAGATGGAGAAAATTGATTGTTGAAGTATTGAAAGAGAAATGAAAGTTCAATGGAGTAGTTTCAAACAATCAAGATCTTGAATAAATAAAATTACACACCATTAATGTTTTGACTTTGCGTACCTGTCAGCATGTACAAATAACATGACTGTCACCAGTAACAAAAATTGTGAATGTTATCATTCACAAGAAATGTGATTGTTAGCCACTTATGAGGAGCGTGACTATGAGCAACTTATCAATAACGGGACAACCAACAACTTGTCGCTTCATTAGGCCACTTTCATGTTAGACATTAAAAAGAATTAAAACAAAATATTTATACCTGCGGCGATGTGTGTATCACCACAATTACTTGAAATTGGGTCTTGATTCTACTTTAGCAAAAGAAATGCACAGAGGTATAGGGAAAAATGAGCTCGAAAGAGTACTGCTGTATTAAATAAATAATATTGATAGATGAAGACAGTTGAAATACTGAAAGAGGAATGAAAATTTAATAGAGTAAATTAAATCATCAAGATTTTGAATAAATAGAGTTGCGTGCACCAGTAATGACTTGGCCGTGCGTAACTCTCAGAATTTACAAGAGACTTTACTTTCAACAACTTATAAGGAATGTGTCTGTGAGCGACTTACCCAGAATGTGACTCTGATCAACTTGCCAAGAACGTGACTCTGAGCAACTTACCAAGAACGTGACTTTGAGCAAATTACCAAGAACGTGACTATCAATAATTGCTTGTTTTATTTGGCCACTTTCACGTGAATTCAAATTCAAAATTTACGAATTTTTCCCAATAAAATTTGTTAGTTGTTACAGGTGATAACCAAAATAAATTCCTTTTTTAAAAAATTGTCTCTAGTGACTTGGAGGTGTGTAACTATCAATGACTTACAAAGAGTGTAGCTATCAGTGACTTACAAATAGCGTGATTACTAACGACTTATGGCTTCACTAGACAACTTTCACGTGAATTCATATTCAAAAGTTGTGAGCTTGTTCCCAATAAAATATGTTAGTTTTCCACGTGACAACCTAGATTCAATAAATAAATTATGTACTAGTAAAATATTTTCACATGAAATAAAATTCAGAAGGTGTGAGTTTGTTTTTAATAAAGATAGTTAGTTTTACATGTGAATTTGAATTCAAAAGTTGTGAACTTATTTTCAATAAACTTGTTAGTCTTTGCACGTGAATTCGAATTCAGAAGTTGTGAGCTTGTTCGCAGAAAACTTGTTAGTTTTCACGTGAAAACTAGATTCTTTTTTTTTAAATGAATAAGAATAAACCTTAGGTGAAAAAATTAATTAATTTCATCGAACACAAGTTACCTTTCATCAGTATTATGTGTTGGTAAATCGAAATAAGAACATGTTAGAAATTAAAAAATAAAATAAAATAATATACATATTGTGACGTGTGTTTGTCACCTCGACTACTTGAAAATGAATCTTGATACTACTTTAGCCCATGAAATGCACGAAAGTACCCAAAAAAATGATTTTGAAAAAGTACTAGTGTCTTAAATGCATAAAATTATCAACAACTTACAAAGAGTGTAGATATCAGTGACTTACAAAGAGCGTGACTGCTAACGACTTATCGATTTACTAGACAACTTTCACGTGAATTCATATTCAAAAAGTTGTGAGCTAGTTCCCAATAAAATTTGTTAGTTTTTCACCTGACAACCTATTCAATAAAATTTTTTATCTACTAGTGAATAAAATTTAGAAGTTGTGAGCTTGTTTTCAATAAAGTTTGTTAGTTTTTCACATGAATTTGAATTCAAAAGTTGTGAGCTTATTTCCAATAAAGCTTGTTAGTCTTTGCACGTGAATTCGAATTCAGAAGTTGTGAGCTTGTTCGTAGAAAACTTGTTAGTTTTTTCACGTGAAAAAAAATATTTTTTGGGAAAATGTATAAGAATAAACCTTAGGTGAAAAATAATAATTAATTTCACCGAAAACAAGTTACCTCTAGTCAGAATTATGTGTTGGTAAGTTGAAATAAGAACATGTTTGAAGTTAAAAAATAAATAAAAATAATAATTATACCTATAGTGACGTGTGTTGTCAACTCTAGTACTTGAAATTGAATCTTGATTCTATTTCAGCACATGAAATGCACGAAGTTAAAAAAAATGAGTTTGAAAATGTACTTGTGTCTTAAATACATAGAATTGATAGATGGAGAAAAATGATTGTTGAAGTATTGAAAGAGAAATGAAAGTTTAATGGAGTAGTTTCAAATAATCAAGATCTTGAATAAACTGAATTGCGCACCAATAATGATTTGACATTGCGTAACTATCAGCCATGTACAAAAAATGTGATTGTCCCCATTTACAAATATTGTGAATGTTATCATTTACAAGAAATGTGACTATTAGCCACTTATGAGGAGCGTGACTGTCACGACCCAAATCGGGCCGCGACTGGCACCCACACTTACCCTCCTATGTGAGCGAACCAATCCATACAAAACCCAACATTTCAATATAATAACACAACATAATGCGGAAGACTTAAACTCATTAATGAAAATTAATTGAATAACTTCTAAAAACTCAACAACTATTATTATTCCCAAAATCTGGAAGTCATCATCACAAGAACATCTATCTCAAATTACTAAATCTAAGAGTATCTAAGAAGCTAAATTAAATGAAAAGCTAGTCCATGCCGGAACTTCAAGGCATCAAGACACGAAGAAGAAGACCCAGTCCAAGCTAGAAGTATTAGCTCACCCTGAAATCCGGTGTAATGAAGACTGGCTAGAGTTGCGGTTGAGTTGAAGACGACGACACATTTGCTGGACTCCACAAATAACAAGAAAGAAACATACAAGTAGGGGTCAGTACAAAACACGGGTACTGAGTAGATATCATCGGCCAACTCAAAATAGAAAACAGTATATATCAGATCATATCATAAATCTACTACAATACTCAATCTGTAGCAACAACATGTACAAGAATCTTTGATAAATAACGTCAAGTACATCCATGAGGACTCAAGCCTCCATATCATATCATTTGGGAAATAGGTTCTTTAAATCGAGTATATTAACATCTTTCAAGATTCATTATCTTTATTCCTCTCGTGTCGGTACGTGACACTCCGATCCTCATCATACTATCCTGGTGTCGGAACGTGACACTCCGATCCCCTAATACTATGTGTCAGAACGTGACACTCCGATCCCCTAATTCTACGTGTCAGTTCGTGACACCCGATCCCCTAATTCTACGTGTCGGTTCGTGACACCCGATCCCCTAATTCTACGTGTCGGTTCGTGACACCCGATCCCCTAATTCTACGTGTTGGTTCGTGACACCCGATCCCTGATCTCATTCTGTTAATTCATCTAGCCTTCTTTCATACTAAGGCATCATCATTAACAAAGAGGTTTTTCAAGATTTAGGATTCAATAGCCTCATCATGCTTATTTTATCACAATTACATAATCACATTCATGCAAGCATACAATTAAGCATATAGAAGGGTTTACAACACTACCCAATACATATCATTAGCTATTAAGAGTTTACTATGAAAAGCATAAACCATAACCTACCTCCACCGAAGATTAGTGATCAAGCAAGCAAATTCCCCAAGCTTTGTTTTCCTCTTCGTTTCTTCTCTCTCTTGATCGTTCTTCTCCCTCTCTTTGTTCTTTCTATTTTTCTTATTTAACCCTCTTTCTTTTACCCTAATTAGCATATAATTAAGTATAAAAGATGATGAATTAACCCATTAATTAATTCAAGGTTATCTCCTTTAACCCCCAAGTAATTAAATTATTAACATTAACCCACTAAATTTATAATTATAGCAGGAATAGTCCAAAACGTCCCTTAAAACATTTAAAGAAATCCGACTCAGCCTGGGATTATGCAACCTGTGACGGTCCGTCATGGCTGTGACGGTCCGTCCTGCAGGTCCGTCGCAAAGTTCAGAGAGTTAATTTCTGTGGAAGATGTGTGACGGTCCGTCGTGCCCACGACGGTCCGTCCTGTCATTCCGTTACGAAGTTCAGAGAGTCGATTTCAGTGCACCCAAATTTCAGAATTCTAAGTGTTTTGGAACGAGACCCCCACGACGGTCCGTCGTGCCAATGACGGTTTGTCGTGGGACCTGTCGACTTAGCCAGTTTTTCCAGAAATAACGACTAAACAGGTCGTTACAATAGATACCAAATTACCCATCGTTCGTCCTCGAACGATCACAAGAAGAAAAACAAGGGCGAAAAAGGAGTACATGAATCTGTAAACAGGTGTGGGTATCTTTCTTGCATATCTGCCTCCTTCTCCCAAGTGGCTTCTTCAACTGGTCGATTCTTCCATTGAACCTTAATGGATGCAATCTCCCTTGACCTCAACTTGCGGACTTCTCTATCTAGAATAGCAACAGGCTCCTCCTCATAAGACAAATTCTCATCAAGCAGAACTGAATCCCAACGAATAATGTAGTTTCCATCCCCATGGTATCTTTTCAACATAGACACATGAAATACCGGATGCACTCCGGACAGCCCTGGAGGCAAGGCTAACTCATAAGCCACCTCCCCTACTCGCTTAAGTACTTCAAAGGGACCAATATACCTTGGGCTTAGTTTACCTCTTTTACCAAACCGCATCACCCCTTTCATGGGTGAAACCTTCAGCAAGACTTGTTCACCCTCCATGAACTCCAAGTCTCTAACCTTTCGATCTGCATATTCCTTTTGCCTACTTTGCGTCGCTAAAAACTTTTCTTGAATAGATTTCACCTTCTCCAATGAATCCCTCAAAAGTTCAGTACCCCAAGGTCTAACCTCAAACTCATCAAACCAACCAATGGAAGACCTACATCTCCTCCCATACAATGCCTCAAATGGGGCCATATCAATGCTTGAGTGATAGCTATTGTTGTATGAGAACTCTGCTAAGGGTAAGAAATTATCCCAATTACCTCCAAATTCTATCACACATGCACGAAGCATATCTTCCAACACTTGGATCGTTCGCTCAGACTGACCATCGGTCTGAGGGTGAAATGCGGTACTAAGATCCAACCTAGTACCCATTTCCGCATGCAATGTTTTCCAAAACTTAGAAGTAAACTGCGTACCTCTATCTGATATGATGGAGAGTGGAACCCCATGCAACCGAACAACTTCCGAAATGTAAAGTTTGGCTAACTTCTCTGCATTGTAAGTCACCTTGACCGGAATGAAGTGAGCAGACTTAGTTAACCTATCAACAATTACCCAAATGGAGTCATACTTATCCATTGTCTTTGGAAGACCAACCACGAAGTCCATTGCAATTCTTTCCCACTTCCATTCAGGAATGAGCATTCTCTGAAGTGTGCCTCCAGGCCTCTGGTGTTCATACTTTACTTGCTGACAATTTGGACATTTGGCAACAAACTCCACAATGTCACGCTTCATTCTACTCCACCAAAAATGTTGCTTTAGGTCACGGTACATCTTGGTTGCACCAGGATGTATAGAATATCCAGAACTATGAGCCTCTGTAAGAATAGTGTGGATCAAATCATCAACACGGGGCACACATACCCTTCCCTTAATTCTCAAAACACCTTCCTCATCCATTATTGCTTATTTAGCCTCTCCTCGCAACACCATATCCCGAATTCAGCTTAGTTTCTCATCATCAAACTGTTTTCCCTTGATCTTGTCAAGAAAAGAAGATCTCGCCTCCACACTGGCCAAAAATCCTCCCTTCTCATTTACTTCTAACCTCATAAAGTCGTTAGCCAGAGTCTGAACCTCTCTAGCCAATGGACGTCTAGAAACTTGCAAGTGAGCTAGACTTCCCATGCTCCCTGCCTTTCTACTTAAGGCATCTGCCACAACATTAGCCTTTCCCGGATGATACAAGATAGTGATATCGTAGTCCTTCAGTAGTTCCATCCATCTTCTCTGCCTCAAATTCAAATCTTTTTGAGTAAAGACATACTGTAGGCTACGATTATCCGTGTACACTTCACACTTAACCCCATATAAATAATGTCTCCATTGCTTTAATGTGAACACTACCGCAGCCAATTCCAAATCATGGGTCGGATAGTTACGTTCATACACCTTTAATTGCCTCGAAGCATAAGCAATTACATTCTTCTCTTGCATTAGCACTGCACCCAAACCAGAATAGGATGCATCACAATAAACAATGAAGTTCTTACCTTCCACGGGCAAGGTGAGAATTGGTGCAGTAGTCAACAGAGTCTTGAGCTTCTGAAAGCTTTCTTCACACTCGTCCGACCATACAAATGGAACATTCTGCTTAGTCAAGTTCGTCAATTGGGAAGCAATGGAAGAGAATCCCTTGACAAATCGACGGTAATAGCTAGCTAAACCAACAAAGCTCCTTATTTCTGACACATTAGTAGCTCTTACCCAATTTTTCACTGTCTCAATCTTAGAAGGATCCACCATCACCCCATCCTTAGAAACCACATGCCCCAAGAAGGAAACTGCATTTAGCCAAAACTCACACTTGGAGAATTTGGCATAAAGCTTTTTCTCCCTCAACATTTCCAATACAATTCTCAAGTGCTCCTCATGTTCCTTCTTGCTCTTTGAGTATACCAATATATCATCAATAAATACGATCACAAATAGATCCAGACATGGCTTAAAAATCCCGTTCATCAAGCTCATGAAAGCAGTAGGGGCATTCGTAAGACCAAAAGACATCACTACAAATTCGTAATACCCATACCTGGTTCGAAAAGCAGTCTTTGGCACATCCGTTGCCCGTTTTCAATTGATGATAACCGGACCTCAAGTCAATCTTAGAGAAGACACAAGCACCTTGTAACTGATCGAACAAGTCATCAATGCGAGGAATGGGATACTTGTTCTTAATAGTTACCTTATTCAACTGCCGGTAGTCTATGCACATCCGAAAACTGCCATCCTTCTTCTTCACAAATAACACCGGAGCACCCCAAGGAGATGCACTTGGTCTAATGAAGCCTTTGCTCAACAACTCTTGAAGTTGGGCCTTTAACTCTCTTAACTCCGCGGGAGCCATTCTATAAGGGGGTATAGAAATGGGGCGAGTACCCGGTTCAAGATCAATGCAGAAGTCAATATCTCTATCCGGTGGCATACCAGGAAGGTCTGCAGGAAACACATCTAAAAACTCGCGAACTATCAAAACCGACTCAATTGGAGGTACTTGGGTAGTATTATCCCTGAGATGTGCCAAGAACGCTAAAGAACCCTTACTAACCATTTTCTTAGCACGAAGAAAGGAGATAATACGAACCAGATTGGAAGTGTAGTCACCCTCCCACACTAACGGATCTGTCCCAGGCTTGGCTATCGTCACAGTTTTAGCATTACAATCCAAGATCGCAAAATTCGAAGAAAGCCAAGTCATACCCAGAATTACATCAAAATCAACCATTTCTAAGATAACCAAGTCTACATACGTATTGCTCCCTACAAAAGTCACCAAACAAGACCTATATACTTTTTCAACTATCACAGACTCACCCACCGGAGTAGAAACACGAATAGGCATGTCAAGCAATTCACAATGTAAATTAAGACCATTAGCAAATGAGGAAGATACATAAGAAAATGTGGATCCAGGATCAAACAATACAGAAGCCATGCAATCACAAACCAAAAGATTACCTGTGATGACAACATCAGATGTCTCCGCTTCAGATCTCCCAGGGAAAGCATAACAATGGGCCCTATCACCTGTCTGCCCGTTGCCCCTACCATGTTGTGCTGTAGTGGCTCCAGTTTGCCCGTTACACCGGCCGTTTTGGTGACTACCATTACCTCGGCCACCGCGTTCTCCAGAATAACGGCCTCTACCTTGACCACCTCTACCTCTAGCTATTGGGGGTCTATAACTCTGTTTTGGACAATTACTCCTAATATGTCCAGTCTCCCCACATCCATAACACTCCCTGGAGTCAAGCATAGGTCTCTCGGAGAAGTGTTGACCGGTCTGAGGTGGACCCCCAAGTACATTCTGTAGTGAAGACTGAATTGGTCGGACTGAGTAACCTCCTGAACCCTGTCCTCTAGAGTAAGAACCATTAAACTCACCTCCCTTTCGAAACCTTTTTGATGTCGTTGCCATGGTGAAGTCATCTGGCTTCACTCCCTCTACCTCTATCACGAAGTCTACCACTTCTTGAAAAGATTTCGCTGTAGCCGCTACCTGTAAGGCTGAAATTCGCAACTCTGATCTCAACCTCTTCACAAAATAGTGAATCCGCTCTTGTGGACTGAAACATAGTTGGGTGGCATACCGGGATAATGCACGAAACTTAGCCTCATATACAGTAACCGACATCCTACCTTGTTCTAGGCTAAAAAACTCATCTCTTTTCCTATCCCTCAAAGTGCGGGGTATATACTTCTCCATAAACAAGCTAGAGAATGATGCCCAAGTCAAAGGTGGTGCCTCTGTTGGTTGACACTCAACATGTGACCGCCACCACATTTTGGCGTTCCCTTGAAACTGATAATTCACAAACTCAACACCAAACCGTTCTACTATACCCATCTTGTGTAGTAGCTCATGACAGTCAAC
This sequence comes from Solanum lycopersicum, assembly GCF_036512215.1. Lineage (NCBI taxonomy): Eukaryota > Viridiplantae > Streptophyta > Magnoliopsida > Solanales > Solanaceae > Solanum > Solanum lycopersicum. The sequence goes on along the minus strand of NC_090810.1, from coordinate 55,949,737 downwards.
CAGAAAATCGTAGGCATCCTCAGATTCAGCACCCTTGAAGACTGGAGGTTTCAATTTTAAGAACTTACTGAAAAGTTCATGCTGATCATTTGTCATTATAGGCCCTGTAGTCAGACGAGGAAATGTGCCTATTTCCAATGAGGCATCCATGCGGGGAGCCACAGTAGCCGCATGTTGTACCTCCGGAACCTGAGGTGCTGGTACAGAAAACACTGGAGGTGTCTGGCCTTGATCAGATAACCCGCTAAGATAAGCAAAAACCTGATTGATCATCTCTAGGGTAGGTTGGGGTGGTAATTCCTCATTCTGTACTTGCTCATTTTCCCCATCCTCCCCCTCTCTTACTACTTCATCAGCCGGTGGAGGAGTCACCGCCCTAGTACCAGATGGGCTAGGTGCTTGTCCTCTTCCTCTAGAGGACGTCCTCCCGCGACCTCTACCGCGGACTCTTGCCACTGCTTCTCTTTGAGCTACAGTCTCAGTGGCTGGCTCAGATGCATCTTGTCTTGCCGATGTTGATGTTGGTGCGGTTGTTGCTCTAGTTCTAACCATCTGCGAAATAGAGTGAAGATGGTCAGATACCAATTTGTATCACCTAGATACCAATTGGATCCAAGTAATAGCACGAAAGAAAGAAAGAAAGAAAGAATGGAATTTTCCTAGAGTCTTATAGCCTCTCAAAGAAAAGTAAAGGTGTCCCCCTACCGTTCATTAAGACTCTACTAGACTCGTTCTTGTGTGATGAGACCAACGAACCTAATGCTCTGATACCAAGTTTGTCATGACCCAAATCGGGCCGCGACTGGCACCCACACTTACCCTCCTATGTGAGCGAACCAATCCATACAAAACCCAACATTTCAATATAATAACACAACATAATGCGGAAGACTTAAACTCATTAATGAAAATCAATTGAATAACTTCTAAAAACTCAACAACTATTATTATTCCCAAAATCTGGAAGTCATCATCACAAGAACATCTATCTCAAATTACTAAATCTAAGAGTATCTAAGAAGCTAAATTAAATGAAAAGCTAGTCCATGCCGGAACTTCAAGGCATCAAGACACGAAGAAGAAGACCCAATCCAAGCTAGAAGCATTAGCTCACCCTGAAATCCGGTGTAATGAAGACTGGCTAGAGTTGCGGTTGAGTTGAAGACGATGACACGTTTGCTGCACTCCACAAATAACAAGAAAGAAACATACAAGTAGGGGTCGGTACAAAACACGGGTACTGAGTAGATATCATCGGCCAACTCAAAATAGAAAACAGTATATATCAGATCATATCATAAATCAACTACAATACTCAATCTGTAGCAACAACATGTACAAGAATCTTTGATAAATAACGTCAAGTACACCCATGAGGACTCAAGCCTCCATATCATATCATTTGGGAAATAGGTTCTTTAAATCGAGTATATTAACATCTTTCAAGATTCATTATCTTTATTCCTCTCGTGTCGGTACGTGACACTCCGATCCTCATCATACTATCCTGGTGTCGGAACGTGACACTCCGATCCCCTAATACTATGTGTCGGAACGTGACACTCCGATTCCCTAATTCTACGTGTCAGTTCGTGACACTCGATCCCCTAATTCTACGTGTCGGTTCGTGACACCCTATCCCCTAATTCTACGTATCGGTTCGTGACACCCGATCCCCTAATTCTACGTGTCGGTTCGTGACACCCGATCCCCTAATCTCATTCTGTTAATTCATCTAGCCTTCTTTCATACTAAGACATCATCAATCTCATTACTTTAGTTCATCAAGCCTTCTTTCATACTAAGGCATCATCAATCTCATTACTTTAGTTCATCAAGCCTTCTTTCATACTAAGGCATCATCATTAACAAAGAGGTTTTTCAAGATTTAGGATTCAATAGCCTCATCATGCTTATTTTATCACAATTACATAATCACATTCATGCAAGCATACAATTAAGCATATAGAAGGGTTTACAACACTACCCAATACATATCATTAGCTATTAAGAGTTTACTATGAAAAGCATAAACCATAACCTACCTCCACTGAAGATTAGTGATCAAGCAAGCAAATTCCCCAAGCTTTGTTTTCCTCTTCGTTTCTTCTCTCTCTTGATCGTTCTTCTCCCTCTCTTTGTTCTTTCTATTTTTCTTATTTAACCCTCTTTCTTTTACCCTAATTAGCATATAATTAAGTATAAAAGATGATGAATTAACCCATTAATTAATTCAAGGTTATCTCCTTTAACCCCCAAGTAATTAAATTATTAACATTAACCCACTAAATTTATAATTATAGCAGGAATAGTCCAAAACGTCCCTTAAAACATTTAAAGAAATCTGACTCAGCCTGGGATTACGCAACCTGTGACGGTCCGTCATGGCTGTGACGGTCCGTCCTGTAGGTCCGTCGCAAAGTTCAGAGAGTTAATTTCTGTGGAAGATGTGTGACGGTCCGTCGTGCCCACAACGGTCCGTCCTGCCATTCCTTTACGAAGTTCAGTGAGTCGATTTCAGTGCACCCAAATTTCAGAATTCTAAGTGTTTTAGAACGAGACCCCCACGAAGGTCCGTCGTGCCATGACGGTTCGTCGTGGGATCCGTCGACTTAGCCAGTTTTTCCAGAAATAAAATTTGCTGCTCAAAACGACTAAACAGATCGTTACAGTGACTATGAGCGAATTGCCAATAACGTGATAGTTAATAACTTGTCGCTTCATAAGTCCACTTTCATGTTAGAAATTAAAAAAAAAACTAAAAATATTTATACCTGTGGAGATGTGTGTATCACTGCAATTACTTGAAATTAGGCCTAGATTCAACTTTAGCACAAGAAATGCACAAAAGTATAGGAAAAAATGAGTTTGAAAGGGTACTGATGTCTTAAATAAATAAAATTGATAGATGGAGAAAGTTGAAATATTGAAAAAGGAATAAAAATATAATGGAGTAATTTAAATCAATCAAGTTTTTGAATGAATAGAGTTGTGTGCACCAGTAATGACTTGGTCGTGTGTAACTCTCTGGATTTACAATAAACCTGACTCTCAACAACTTATAAGGAATGTATTTGTGAGAAACTTACCCAGAATGTGACTCTGAGCAACTTGTCAAGAACATGACTTTGAGCAACTTACCAAGAACGTGACTTTGAGCACTTACCAAGAACGTGACTGTCAACAACTTCTCGTTTCCTTAGACCACTTTCACATGAATTCATATTCAAAAGTTGTAAACTTTTTTTTTAATAAAATTTGTTAGTTGTTTCAGGTGATAACCGAGATTAATTCTTTTAAAAAATTGTCTCTAGTGACTTGGAGGTGCGTAATGTCAGCGACTAACAAAGAGTTTAGCTATTAGTAACTTATAAAGAGTGTGACTGCTAACGACTTATAGCTTCACTAGGAAACTTTCATGTGAATTCGTATTCAGAAGTTGTGAGCGTGTTCCCTATTTAATTTATTAGTTTTCCACGTGACAATCTAGATTCTATAAGAAAAATAATCTACTACTAAAATATTTTCACATGAAGTAAAATTCAGAAATTGTGAGCTTGTTTTCAATAAAGCTTGTTAGTTTTTCATGTGAATTTGAATTCATAAGTTGTGAGCTTATTTCCAATAAAGCTTGTTAGACTTTGGATGTGAATTCAAATTCAGAAGTTGTGAGCTTTTTCGCAGAAAACTTGTAAGTTTTTTCACGTTAAAATCTAGATTCTTTTTTTTTTACATGTTGCTAGTAAAATGTTTTCACGTGAATTTGAATTCAGAGGTTGTGAACTTGTTCTCAATGAAGTTTGTTATTTTTTCACGTGCATTCGAATTCAAAAGTTGTGAGCTTGTTCCCAATAAAGCTGATTAATTTTTCACGTGAATTAAAATTCAGAAGTGAATTTTTTTCAATAAAATTTGTTAGTTTTTTCACGTGAAAACCTACATTCTTTAAAAATAAGAGAGACAATTCTCTAGTGACTAGGAAGTGTTTAACTGTTAGACAGCGTGTCTATCAACGACTTACAAGGAGTGTGATTGCTAGCGACATATCACTACACTAGGCAACTTTCATATTAATTCGAATTCAGAAATTGTGAACTTGTTCCCGATAAAATTTGTTAATTTTTCACATGAAAACCTAGTATCTCTAGGAGAAATTGTGTATTAGCAAAATATTTCCATGTAAATTCGAATCCAAAAGTTTTGAGCTTGTTACCAATAAAACTTGTTATTTTTCACAAGAATTTGAAGAAGTTGTAAGCTTGTTACCGTAAAAACTTGTTCGTTTTTACTGGTGAAAACTTAAATTCTCTTATTAAAAAATTGTCTATAGTGACTTGGAAGTGTGTAAAAGTCAGGGACTTGCAAAGGAGTATTACAACCAACAACTTACAGGGAGCAACTGCTAACGAAGTTGTGAGCTGGTTCCCAATAAAATTTGTTAGTTTTTTCACTTGAAACGTAAATTATTTTTTTAAAAAAAAAATTATCTATTAGTGAAATATTTTCATGTGAATTCGAATTTATAAACTTTGGACTTGTTCCCATTAAAGCTTGTTAGATTTCCATGTGAATTAGAATTAAGAAGTTGTGAGCTTGTTCCCAACAAAATTTGCTAGTTATTTCACATGAAAACCTAGAATTTTTGTAAAAATTGTCTACTAGTAAAATATTTTTATGTCAATTTGAATTTAGAAGTTGTGACTTGTTTCCCATAAAGTTTGTTAGTTTTTCACGTGAATTCAAATTCAGAAGTTGTGAGCTTGTTATAAAGATTGTTATTTTGTTCATATTAATATGAATTTCAATGTTGTGAGCTTGTTCCCAGTAAAATTTGTTAGTTTTTGCATGTGACAACTTTGATTCTTAAAGAAAAATTATCTATAATAACTTGACAATGCATAACTGTCATCGACTTACAAGGAGCGTGGTTGTCAGCGACTTGCAGGGAGTGTAACTACTAGCGAATTTTTGTTTCATTAGGCAACTTTCATGTTAATTCGAATTCAGATGTTTTGACCTTGTTCTCAATAAAATTTGTTAGTTTTTTCACGTAAAAATCTAGATTTTTCTAATAAAATTGTGTTTTAGTAAAATATTTTCATGTGAATTTGTATTACCAATAAAACTTGTTATGTTTTTCATATGAATTTGAATTTAGAAGTTGTTAGCTTGTTCCCCTAAAACTTGTTAGTTTTTGCAAAAATAATTTATCTTTAGTGACTTGGAAGTACGTAACTGGTTTACAAGGAGCATGATAGCCAACAACTTATAGGGAGTGTGATTACTAGCGACTTGTCGCTTCATTAGGCAACTTTCACGTGAATTCAAATTTAAAAGTTGTGAGCTTGCTCCCAATAAAATTTGTTAGTTCTTTTCACGTGAAACCTAGATTTTTTAAAAAAACAATAATTTTCTATTAGTAAAATATATATTCATGTGAATTCGAATTTAGAAATTGTGAGCTTCTTCCCCATAAAGTTTGTTATGTTGGCCACCGAACTCAAATTCAAAACTTGTGATCTTGTTCCAAATAAAACTTGTTAGTTTTTTCTAGTGAAAACCTAAAATTTTAAAAATTGTCTATTAATAATATATTTTCACGTGAATTTAAATTCATAAGTTCGCTTGTTTCCAATAAAGCTTGTTAGTTTTTTCATGTGAATTTGAATTTTGAAGTTGTGAGCTTATTCCCAATAAAACATGTTAGTTCTTGCACATGAATTTGAATTTAGAAATTGTGTGCTTGTTTTTAATAAAATTTACTTGTTTTTTCACATGAAAACCTTAACTCCTTGAATGAAATTGTTTATTAGTAAAATATTTTCACGAGAATTTGAATTCAGAAATAGTGAAGAGCGAAAATGACAGAAGGGAGAGAAGAAGTATATAAAAATGGTTGGAGTTAAAAGAATGCATTTTTGATAACTTGGAATAAGAATATACCTTAGGTGAATAAAATTAGTTTCACCAAATACAAGTTTTCTCTTACTAGCAATATTTTTATTGTTTTAACAGAAGCTAAAACACATAGAAAGAAATTACTTAATTTTTATTTGAGACGAAATTTGGATCTAAGACCTCTTAGTGTTCAACTCACTTCATTTAATTATAATACTGATGTATGAAACATTCATCAAATAAATAAACGTAGGATCAAATTCTCAATGTTAGGGTTTTTTAAGTCACTTGTTCAAATCTACATTTTATGATTTTGTAAATTTCACGTTAGAAATTTTTAAGAATATTTATAAAAGTGGTGATGTGTGTGTATCACCGCAATCACTTAAAATTGGGTTTTGATTCTACTTCAACACAAGAATACACAAAATGGTTTGTAAGGATTACTCGAAGAACCAAAATTTTATACTTGACAAATATGTAGTATCTTGATGATCATCTCATTATTGGTTGGCAACGCTCAATTGATGCATACATGTTAAGCATCATTACATTAATTTGTTTAGCAAAAATTTCAATACTAAGAAGAAATAAAGCCAAAGAGTCACCATTCCAGTTACATGGCTCACCACATATTTGAAGCCTAGTAAGGGTGTGTTTGGTACAAAGTAAAATGTTTTCCATGGATATTGTTTTATTGGAAAACAATCAGATCTTCAACTTCTTTTCTCATGTTTGGTTGGTGAGTAGAAAATATTTTTTAATGTTTGATTGGTGAATGAAAAAAATATATTTCAAAAAGTGTCTTTTATTTTTTGCACGAGACTAAAACATACTCATTAGAAAAATAATTTCTAATCCTAAAATCAACCCTGGCCTGATAATTGATGTAGGACGTGAGCCCAAGACCCAAACTTGGACAAGAACACGATGACCGATCGAAAATCCGAGCCTGACGAGAATTTTTTTTTTGGGGTGGGGGGCTAAAAATTAAAATTTAAATATTTTTCAAATTTTATTTCTAAAAAAATTGATTAGGGCTAGTTGGGGGGAGGGGGGAGGGGAGGCATAAAAATGAAGATCTTTTAAATTTGAAATATTTTTAAAAATAATTTTTTCTTAAATTTTTGTTGATGGAAATGGCCTGGGAGTGGGGCCGTGGGGGTGAAATTTTGAAATATTTTTAAAAAGTAATTTTTTGATTTTTTATTGGGGCCGTGGAAGGTGTAAAAAATGAAAAAAATTAAATTTTAAATACTTTTCATTTTTTAAAAAAAAGAAATTGACTGAGGGGATGACCTGGGTGGGGTGGCCTTTTTTTTGTGGTGGGGGTAGGGGGGTGGCGTAAAAAATAAAATAAAATAAAAAAGTTAATTTTGAAATACTTTTCATTTTTTTAAAAAAAAAAATTGATGGAGGGGATGGCCTGGGTGAGTGGCCTTTTTTTTGTGTGTGTGGTGGTGGAGGGAGGAGGGGGTGGCGTAAAAAATAAAATAAAATAAAAAAGTTAATTGTGAAATACTTTTCAAAAGTTAAGTTTTTTTCGGGGGGAAGAGGGATGATACTTAATAGGGGTTGAGTGAGGTAAATCAAATCTTAAAATTTGAAATATTTTTCAATTCTTTTTGTTTGATTGGAGAGGGGGGGGGGTGTTCTGATTTGGGGATAGGGATAAAAATATATTTAAAATTAAAAATTTTAATTTTTTTGAATGGAAAGGGTCGGCTAGGGGGTATGCATAGGGTAAGGGGAAAAAAATAAAAATAAAGGATGACATAGAGTATTGAAAAATGTGAAAGTTTAAAGAAAAATAAGTTGATTTGAGAGACATTTTCCAAACATGATAAACTTGAATTATGCCAAAGACACCCTAAAATTAAAGAACATTGGTATCATCTAATAACAATTGCTACATTTTTCGAATCACTTTTACTCATTTTATTTCTTAATAAGCATTGCAAACACTCACATTTAGATGATAAAATAACATTTGCATCATTACAAGACACCGATTATATTTTATAAAACTAACTTCATACACAATATCACCACCCCAACAAAAATAAAGAAAGATAAAAATAACCAGAAAATCGAATTTTCTTATAATGAAGATAAATGAATCTATAAATATATAAATTAAGACAAGTAGCTCAAAATTCAACAACTTGTGTTTTTTTTATTAAATGAGAAAATAAATAAACATTACAAATTCATAATTTGAAATTTTTTAAAAAACAATTTATTCCCAAGGTTATAAACTAGCCGTTGGAATGTGTTTCACCCTATTTGCGCCGCAACACCTTTATAACGTTCAAAAAGACCCAATCTCTTCATATAGTGTTGTCACAATCTCTTCATCTTCTTCATCAAAATCTCTCTTAACCCTTTTCTCTTCTGTAAAAACTCAAGAAGAAGAGAGGGTCGACTTCAAAAATCATCTGTTTTCTTGTTTTTTTGATCTTCAAAAATCGAATCTTGATGGCGACAATGAACAGTGGAAACAACAGCAATACTCCTGCAACTGCGGCTCCTGTTATACCTTCACCAAAGCAGACACAGACTACTGTGAAGACGGTTGATACTCAGTCTGTTCTTAAAAGGTATCTTTTTTCTAACTCAAATCTTTGAATTTTGATGTTTTTGGTTGTTGGGTGTGTTTGTAATTTGATTTTGGGCGTTTTGAATTTCATTTTCTTGATATGGGTTTTGATCTGTTTATGGATTGGATTTTGGGTTTTGGGTTTCTTGATATGGGGTTTTGAGATGGTTCTATTAGGGTTGTAGATCTTTGATTTGATTTTCAAGATTGTTCTGATGATTTCCTAAAATGATGAAATTTTAGGTGTTTTCTCATATGGGTATGTGCTCAAATTATATCATATTGAAACAGTATTTGACTATATAACTTGTATAGGTCCAAAAAGGTATTTGTTTAGCACCATTAAAATTGACTCCAATAATCTGGCAATATATCTTGTAAAACCTAATTATATTCTCCATGTTTTGATTAGAACCTTTTCCATATTCTATTCCTCCATTAATGATGTTGGGGATTAAACCATAGCCAGAGACACGACCTGCAGACGAATCAGCTCCTGTTGGTCTCGACTTACTAGTAATAACATTATGGGCCGATGGCTTTGGTCGTTGGGCTGTGTCATCCTAAAATGAAACTACAGGATCATTCGCAACAGCATCTGGATTTTTTTAACAAATCAACTCCTATGGCTTTTCCTGCTGGTCCAACTCTTTGTAGTTGCTGCATACCACAAATTTCATAGTTGAGTTGACTATTTAGGGATGTGCATTCAGGATCTCAGCTCTATGTTTCAATCTTTAAAGATTTAAAGGTTTTGAATTTTCAAGATTGTTCTGCTGATTTCTCATGTTGATTTTAGTGCTTATGCAAGATCATTTCTATTTGAGTTTCAAATTATATCTACATATTTGTTTGCTATGTGTATGTTTTTATGTTTATGGAGTCATCTGGATGTACTTTTATCTTTGTGCGTATGGATCATTAGGTTTTGGGAATGTTTAGGTTTCAATACTATTAACTAATCTGATTACGGTTTTTCGTTTGGTTGTATTATTAGGTTGCAATCTGAGTTGATGGCTCTAATGGTAAGGAATCATAGAAATCTCTGTACTTTTCATTTCTGTGAGAAATTTTCCTCAACTTATAGTTGTTTTCATTATGTTTTTAGATGAGTGGTGACTCAGGAATATCTGCATTTCCTGAAGAAGACAACATATTCTGCTGGAAAGGGACAATAACTGGCAGCAAAGATACAGTTTTTGAAGGAACAGAATACAAGCTCTCTCTTTCATTTCCTGCTGATTACCCTTTTAAACCACCAAAGGTCAAGTTCGAGACCGGTTGCTTCCATCCCAATGTGGATGTGTATGGCAACATATGCTTAGATATTCTTCAGGTAACAGTCCCATCCGAGTCTTGTTTAGACTGCTTGGATATGACTTAATATAAGTTGAGCTCTATCGGGAACAGTCTCTCTGTCTATTTCTACTCGTATTGTAGTTGGTTTGGTTTAACATCTTATCTGATGTGTGGAATACCATGTCATTACAGGATAAGTGGTCATCTGCTTATGATGTGAGGACTATACTCATTTCAATTCAGAGTTTGCTTGGAGGTAAAAAAACTATAAGCAATCATTTGCCAAACTGATCTTTTATATTTTTAACCATTTGCTAATAATTAACTTGTTCTTGTAATGTTAAACCAGAGCCAAACATAAGCTCACCTCTGAACACTCAAGCTGCTGCTCTTTGGTGCAATCAAGAAGGTGCTTTCTTGTAAATTGAAATTATGAGTATATCTACTTAGTGAGACTGTTCTTAAATAGTTTTTTTTTTCTTTCTTTGTCTGCAGAATACAGGAAGATGGTTGAGAAGCTATACAAGCCTAGTGTGTAGTTAGGTGTTTAGTGTAGAATTGTTATTCTTTTTTCATATGGATGGAAGAAATGTAGTTGGAATTGTTTTAGTTACTATTTCCTGTTGTTTGGAGAATCCTCTCTTCATATGTATGAGAAAGAGGAAAAGTTTGTTTGTGTACTCTCACAATAATATGAGAATATAGAGAACACTTCTATTTTTTTCAAATATTCCTTGGTGTGATGATATCTGAAATCATATCAAAATGCTGAAAAAGAAGACTTTACAGTGTCTGTTTATGAGTTGTCATTACCAAATTTATTTTGGGGAGAATATCCTCTGTATTACGCTCATCGCTATGTATTTTTTTTCTCTGTGAAATATTCTCACGCCAATCTTTAAAATTCTTGTCATGATTGTTTGATAAGGTGTTGATTTATAATGTAAGTTGTCATTTTTGGCCACAGATGTATGGTGTCCAAGTTTAAAGTACATCATTGTAGAGTCTTTTGACTGAGTTACTCAACGTAATGGGTTGAAACTGTTATGTTAATCTTAAAGTCTTGATAAATCTATTTTAAGAGCATAGTTATTCAACCGTGTTTTACCATTTGTTTTTATTAAAAGGAAAAAGGCAAAATTACAAATCGGCATCGAGGGGGTTTGGGGGTGGGGGGGGAGGGGTTGGGTAGGCGTTGGGAGTTGGGTGGTGCGGGGAGGGGTTGGGCGGGAACAGAGAGGGGGGGGGGGATAGGGCTCGTAAATGCGGAAATGAGCCTTAAAAAATGGTTTAGTTATATATGTGAATGTTCCCCTTACGGAGGTTCTCATAGTTATTTGAGAAAAAAAAATTTGAGGGCTTTGAGCGTCATATTCATGGGTATTACACATGAAAATGGGGGAATTTGGGTGATTCATAAAAAAAGACTTGCAAATGTGAAATGGACGTTAAAAAAATGGTGTGAGTATACATATGAAAGTTCCCAACTCATTACGGAGGTCCTTATAAAGTTTTTTGAGAAAAAAAAATTAGGATGCTCGGGGTACTAGATCTATAGGTTTAATATACACGAAAAATCAGGAAATTTGGGAGATTCGTAAAAAATGGCTTGTAAATGCGAAAATTGGCATTAAAAGAATGATGTGAGTACTCATTACGAAGGTGCTCATACAGTTTTTTCTGAAAAAAATGTTGGGTGCTCCAGACGCCTAATCCATGGCTAATACACACGAAAAATTGGAGAATGTAGGCTATTCATAAAAAGGGCTTGTAAATGCGAATATGGGATTAAAAAATAGTATGAGTAAACGTACTTCGGACTAAATTCATGGGTTAATACACACAAAAAACCAAAGAATTTATATCATTAAATAAAGTTAAGTGACCACATATGAAGTTAACTCTCATTCATTCCTTTTTCCCCTTCTTTCCTACTTTGTTCACCCCCCTAACCACTTAATAACCAAGTCAATTTCTTTTGTTTTCCTCATAACTTTCTGCTTAAAAAATAAATTATCGCATATTTTTTCAAATAACTCCTACCATCTAACTAACCATATCAAACAAAATTATTTGTGACACTTTAAAGTGCATTCATTATTTTCATTATTGCATAATATAACTTCACTTATATTATGCAGAATCTGTTGGTTAATTCAACTATATTGTCACTTAATCATTTGGGAACATGAAAACAAAAGCAATAGAGCAAAGGCAACAGAGAGACAAAGTCAAACTGTGTTACTTACTGCCAGAAGGTGAGCTGAAAACATAATCAAATCTTTAACATAAAGTTTGTAGTAAAATTTCAAACTAACCTAAAACATTGATATAAACCTAACCTAAAACATGATCATTGAATGCATAACCTCCTTCAGAGGGTTCTCTAAGGAGTTCAAAAACTATATCAGACATAGCAGATATTAAAGCATCCAGCAGAGTTCTCTTTGATCCCGATGCTTCAACTGAATGAACTCTGTATGATGTCTCGGTAGAACTAGTTTTTAGAGGTAAGCTGCCTCAAGTTATACTTGGACAACTCCTTGTACTTTTCAACAACTCCAAGCAAGCACACGGTCTGCAAAATATGAAGAAAATAAATATCAGACATGTTTCTTTTGAACATTTCGATCTGTAAAGAGATGAGAACATATATGTTGAACAACAGGGGTGTACCACACCCTTACTGGGATAAGAAGGTGAGATACAAACAGAAAAGAACAAATCAGTTTAAGCAAGGTCTCGTGAAGGATTTCTTTGAACCTACACCTCACATTAATGAACTAAACCAAAAACAAGTCCTACACTGCTGCACATTTGATTCAGGTCTTTAAAGAAACAGAAAAGTCCTAAATAGTAGGGGTCTTTCAAACGTACTCCCTCCCCATTCTAACTTTGGAGTCTCATTTTTGTTTGTGCATAATGGACCCAATGTGGTCCAGGGGTTAACGCCATGGAAACAGACTCTTACAGACATGCAACTTAAGATTGCATAAAGTAACTGTGGTCCAGCCCTTCACCTGACCCTATTGCATGACATTAAGCTTACTGCAGCGAGTTTTTCCTTTATTTTGTTTGGGCGCAACTATTACGGTAAGGGTTGAAGTTCCAATATATTCTAAATGGAAGTGGATAAAATATTGTAAAAATAGTACTGAAAGTTGGAGCAAACTGATTCTAACATCAAAGTATTACAGTTGAAAAGACTAGCAACTCAATCCACGAAATCGAGTTAAGTTGTCTCCTTTCAAGCTATTTTTGGTATAAAGAGGAATTCACTGAAGATATAGAATCAATTTTATAACTTCTAGAACCTTTGAGGGTAGAACAAGGATGGGTTTTGCTCTTTTTGAGAATGTAAAGATGGCTCGCGGTGTACCCTTCACACCGATATATAATAATATAAGTTACCATCTCAAAAAAAAAAAAACTAGAAGAAAATATCTTGCATCAAATTCTGCTGGAAACATTCCAAACTTTACAAATAAATAGTGACAAAGGAGACTTTGTTACACTGCACGAGGCTACCTGGTTACTTTTTTTTTTTAGAAGGTAACAGTCTTGTATTATATTCCAAAAAATCAAACCTGCCACAACTTGTTACAGGTTTACTAATTACAAATGAGTATAAGGAAGATCTTTAATCCTAAATAAACAAAAATTACAAGATGCCTAAAGCATTCATTACTGATTCTAGATCTTCCATATACTCCTGTTTACACCAAAAATGAAATAAAACCAAGCAATTCATCTTGATCTTCTGAATGCTGTTACTTTTGTTCTGGAAGCATCTGAGGTTCCTCTCTTTCCACACAGACCACCAGATACAGGTGGGGATGATCTTCCATCTTTCTTTGTGAACAGAAATGTAGGCAAAGCTACTCCATATTTTCTTGGCATCACCCAAAGTAGGTCTTTCGAATTGATGAAAATGCTCCACAAAATATTAGTGATCCTACAGAGAAGAAAGAGGTGGTTGGCTGTTTCAGCCTCTTCTCCACACAGGAAACACCTAGGACTCAGTTGGATACCTCTTTTCATGAGGTTCTCCTGAGTTAAGACAGCCTGCTTCGCTAGTAGCCAAGTGAAACAGGACACTGTAGGAGGTATTTTAACTTTCCAGATAAGTTTCCATGGCCAGCCAGTAACCTGATGGGTGAAAGAGTTCAACTTTTTGTAAGCTTCCTTCACTCTGAAATTTCCGTTGCAGTTATGATTCCAAAACAATCTATCTTGGGAGGTGGAGGTTCCTTTGAATTGTTCAAGGATTCCAAAGAAATCTACTAGTCTTTGGATCTCCTAATCATTTAGGGGTCTTCTAAAACTCAAATTCCATCCCTGATTTGACCAAACTTCTGCCACAGTGCCTTTTTGTTGTTGGTTCAGAATGTAGATATCTGGGAAGAGGGTTTGTAGGGAGCCTTGTTCTAACCAGTTGTCCTACCAGAAGAAGACCTTCATGCCATTTCCTACTCTAATGCTTCAATTTTCTCTTAATTTTGGCCAAAGGTTTCTGATGGCCCTCCAGATGCTAGCTCCATAAGTACTAGTGATCATTTTGGTAGACCAGTTCTCCTCCATTTCATGCTTCTGCTTGATAAGTTCTTTCCATAGTGCTTGTTCACTAGATGCTAGTCTCCATAGCCATTTCATCATAAGGCTTTGGTTCTGAATCTTCAAATTTCTTACCCCAAGCCCTCCTTTCTTTTTGCTCCCAATCAATTCATCCCACTTAACCAAGTGGAATTTCTTAGTGTCACTATTTCCTTCCCATAGGAAATTCCTCCTTATTGCATCAAGTCTGTCAATGACCCCACCTGGGATAGGAAAGACAGACATCATGTAGGTAGGCATGGAGTCGAGAACATTATTGATGAGAGTGAGTCTCCCTCCAAGGGAGAGATATTGACTCTTCCAGTTGACCAATCTTCTTTCACACTTCTCGACCACCTCATTCCAGATTCCTGAGGACTTGCTTTCTGCTCCTAGTGGCATGCCCAAATATACGGTTGGTAAGTCACCAGTCTTTCCCCCAAGTGTACCAGCCAGAGAGATTAGATTAGTGACCTCATTCACTGGGTATATGAAGTTTTTTTCCCAATTGATATGTAGTCCTAATATGGCTTCAAATAGCACAAATATAACTCTAAGAACCATCAGTTGATTTCTGTTGGCATCACAGAAAACCTAAGTATCATCAGCATATTGTAAGTGTATGATCTCCATGTCACAACCCACCCTATTTGATACTCTGAAGCCCCTCAACCATAGTTTCTCTTGAGCAATCCTCAACATATCATTGAGTCCCTCTATAACTATAATGAATAAGAAAGAGACAGGGGATCTCCCTGTCTTAATCCTCTTCGTGAAGAGAAGAAACTTGTAGGAGAGCCATTGATGAGAACAGAATATTTCACAGTACTGATACAAGACTTTATCCATCTCATCCATCTACCACCAAAACCTCTTTTAGATAAGGTCTCCAACAAAAAAATCCAGTAGAGATGGTCATATGCTTTCTGAATGTCCAGCTTGCATAAAATGCCTGGCACCTTGCTTCTAATCCTAGAATCCACACATTCATTAGCCATCAAAATAGCATCCATGATCTGTCTTCCTATAATGAAAGCAAGTTGTTGTGTGTCCACTAGCTTGTGCATAACCTTTTTAAGCCTCTGAGTTAACACCTTGGAGATTATTTTATACACACTACCAATTAAGCTAATGGGTCTAAAATCTGTGAGTTTCTTTGCACCCATCTTTTTTGAGAATTGACGCCACATAGGTGGAGTTGAAGCTTTTCTCAAACAAAGATCTCTCCTGGAAATTTTTAACTACAGCAATGACTTCCTCCCCAACAACCTCCCAACAGTGGGTATAGAAGGCCATGGTGTAACCATCAGGACCTGGAGCTTTGTCTCCAGCACAAAGCTTTACACCCTCCCATATCTCTTGGTTCTCAAATTCCCTCTGTAGCATCCTATTGTCTTCTTCAGAAATTTTTTGCCCTTCCCTGCAGCTACCCGAGGGTTCCATGTCTCAGTTTCAGAATATAGCTTCTGGTAGAATTCTATGATTTCTTTGTTATTAACTCTGGACCTTTGATTGCTTCACCATCCACATTTAATTCGTCAATGTTGTTGTATCTCCGGTGAGAGTTGGCTGTTTTGTGAAAGAACTTTGTGTTCTTATCTCCCTGCTTCAACCAATTAACCCTAGATCTTTGTCGCCAAGATATCTCCTCAAGTTTTGCTAAATTTTCAAACTCGATAAGGAGATCAGCCTTCAGTTGAATCTCATCCTCATTAAGAGCTCTTTGATCTTGCACTTCTTCTAATTCAGCAATTTGATTGAGAATACTCTGTTTCTGAGAGGCTAAGTTTCCTTGGGGTGTTTTACTCCATTCCCTCAATTCATCCTTAAGAGCTTTCAATTTGAAAGCTAGGATAAAGTCTGGCCTCCCTTAACATACTATAGAGCTCCACCATTCCTTCACTCTATCCAGGAAATCCTCTGTCTGTAGCCACCAATTTTCAAATTTGAAATAGGATCTCATAAGTTTCCAATTCCCACTTTGAAGCACTATGGGATTATGGTCAGAGGTAACCATGTGCAAAAATGTTTGTTTGATGTTTCTGAATACTTCATCCCATTCATCAGAGAAGAGAAATCTATCTAATCTGGATGTTGTGTCATACCTGTCCCCTTGTTACTAGACTGCATATATTCTCAAATGTTGTTGCTATTCCTGTATTGCTAGCTTCCCATTATGTTCTAATGACATATCCAATTATCTCCTATCAAAGATTCTTGATATGAATTAATCTTAGCATTTTTGAATTTGGACCTTGCTAATAGGTTCTGCATGTGCTACAGGATTGATGAACAGATTAACCACATAATGAGTAATATATAATGTTACTACTGGAATTTGAATTATGCTGTTCTTTCCATCTGAAATGGCTACGGTGATGCCTAAAGTAAAACAGGTTTCTTTTAGGACATCATTACAGGGAAGGACAAGGGTTAGTATGCATTCCAGACACTGCTTAAATCATTAAACACATGGACCTTGGGAAGAGAGTAAAATCTAGCTCTCAAGCACATTGCTCGATTGCACAAAGTCAAACTGAACTCTCTTGGGAGATACACTGAGCATAGATTCTCTTTGACAGTTTCTTCCTTTTTTGCCCTGAGCTAACTAGTAGAGTATCTTTTGCATAATGCTCTGCATCAGCATTATCAAAAGCAAAAAGCGCAAAAAAAGGGGCCCATTGGGGCTTTAAGCACAAAGCGCACTAAAAGTGAGGGCTTCAATGAAAAAAGTGCAAAGGGAGAAAAAATACAAATATATGTCAAGTCCAAGACTAACAATTATAAGCATGAATGACAAACCTATGAACAAAGAAGTTGAATAAAATAAAGTGAAATATCAATTACTTAGGCATTGCCTCTTCAGAAGAGGCCCATTGGCAAGAAAGAAGTATGCCTTAGAACCTTGATGACGACACTAAAGCCCACGTTCAGCGAGGCAAAGCCCTCAACACATTTAAAGCCTCGCTTCAGGGCTTAAGCGCACATTTGACAACACTACTTTGCATACTATCAAAAAGAGAAGATGAAAGTAAAAATTCGGACCAATCCAAGACACTCAGAACATGAGTAACTGTATGGCAGAGAAATTTGAAAAACAATAGAGCACATTTATAAGCATTAAGCAATGATATGTACCTTGACTATTTGAACCACTATGTTTATTTCAGGGTTGCTAAGATCAACTTTGTGAGGTGAAGGAACAGATTTAGCCACAGCATCAATGATTTTCATCTTATTGATTCCAGTATTTGCTCGGGATTCATAAAGCACTGCGAACTATGACAAAAATTAATTAGGCTAGAAACTTGATTCACCCTGCTAAAAATAGCAAGTTAACTGCAACATAAATGTGCACCACATATTTCCATCCTATATTCACATCTCTGACACTTATATATCAGAAAAACATTGAAAACAGAACTCCAATATCTAAAGAATAGTGGTCATTGTGCAGCTGAAAGGTTCAGGATGAATTAAGTGCAAGGCCTCTTCTAAATGCATAGCACATCCACAAAGGCAGTAATTTGTAAAGTTTCAATTCCAGGTATACGTGTCAAACATTAGACAAAGATTTTCAATTAATGGCAAGAGAAGATACTTCACAGTGAAAATAATGGTCCAGGAGGTATAAATACCTTCTTTGGACTGTCGCTTTCAGCAGGTAGGTATTTTGTAATGAGAGGTGTTATTGCTTTTCCAATTTCCTCCTCTGATGCATAACATGTTACTTCAACTGGTAACACTCGCAAGATGAACCTGTTAAAGGTTATGACATTCTTGAGTAATAGAGATTAAACAAAGTAGCCTATATGGTATATGGCATATTCCACATTTAGAATATATATGGAATAAACTCCAAAAGTAAATATACTTGCAGAGATCTACTAATAAATCTTAAGCATATGAAAGAACCTTGATACATGTTTCTTTGTCAAGGCAAGTGAGGACAGCATATGTTGAACGATTTCCTTAGGGTTGGGGTCTCCATCTTTCTTGCTCATGTGAACAAACACAACACCGTTGCAACCTGTGTCTAGGTAGCTAAAACGCCTCTGTTTGCAGAAAGAAAGCAATATGTTACAAAGATATATGCTGAGACAAATTACTAAGAATTATATTTTTTTTTCTTTGAGAAGGTTACAATTTGTATGTCTATTTCCAAACCTAATTACAGATTAAAGAGAGTACAACGGAAGATCTTCAATCCTATGACAAAATTAACAGGGATCCTAAGACATTCACAACTGATTCTAGATCTTCCATATACTCCTGTTTACACCAAAAATGAAACAACACAAGACAATTCATCTTCATCTTCTGAATAGTGTTGCTCTTATTCTGAGGACATCTAAGGTTCCTTTCTTTCCACGTTGACCACCAAATACAAGCTGGGATGATTTTCCATCTCTCCCTGTGTCCAGAGAGGTTGGCATAACTACTCTGTATCTTCAGTGTTTGAGTTACTCTCCTTGGCATCACCCACTATGTTAACTGGCTCAAACACTATGTTAACTGGCTCAGACAGTTATATCAGCCAGAGTTGGTGCTTTTAGTCTTAGATAAAATCAAATGAGAAACAACAAAAACTCAGGGCAAAAGGAGTCATTTTCTCTTCTTTTTTTTTGAAGCTAAATTGTAGGATTATTGTAAAAGATATATCAGCACTAAGATAGTGCAGTTTTGTACAAAAGTTTTAGTACAAGGGTATTCAGATAAATATATATATATATATATATATATATATACACATATACATATATAGAGAGAGAGAACTTTATTCCAGTAAATAAGACCACTTCAACCACGAAATCAAAGAAGAGGGAACAATCCCAGCCCCTTTCAGTGAGAGATTATAAAGGCATTGCATTCCATTTTGCTCAAACAGAGATGCCCTGGCCCTAACAAACATCTTCCATGAACTACAACGATAAGCAGAAGACGACACACATACACACATAAAGAAGCGAAGCCATAGTATAGACTTACATAGCATAGGAATTAAAGATTGTAGGCCTGCAGCTTACTTGAAACAATAAGAAAAACGTATATCCACTTACCTTGCTTTTGTCTCCCAACTCAGCAAGCTCAGCATCAATTAGTCTATCAATAGATTTCTCCTCTGTCTTACCAAATGCAATATTTCCAGCTTCTGCTGCTTCTTTTTCCACACATTGTTTCTTTGCAGGTGGCTCCCCAACTTCAATATCTTTCTGTTCAAGAGTATTCTCTAGCTCCTCCTTATTCTCAGTATTTCCTTGTATTAGTTCATCAGTAGAGGTGTTATCCTGGTTTTCAGGCTCGGATGCACCAGTTTTTAAGCTGTCAATCTCATCGTCAGTTTTCTCCTGATGTTGCTCAATTTTTGAAGTCTCCTCCTTGGTCTGGTCCTCGCCATTCCCATTTTCTCCATCTTCATCATCATCATCACTACTAGAAGAATCAGAATATTTGAAAACAGTCTTTTTGTTTACAGGTTTTTCTGATAATTCTACCTGTCCTAAGTTTAAATTTGTCCCCTGCACCAGCTCTTCATAAAACTGCACAAAATGTAAGGAAAAAAAATCATGGGTCGCATCTACACAACCAACAGTAAACCAATAAAAAAAACAAGAAAGCAATCTCTCTGTTTTAAGACTTCTCCACAAATCATACATCAGCCAAGCTTAAAATCTGAGCAAAGGCTTCAGAACTCATACTAAAGAGGCAAAAATAGTTTGAAGACAATTTCTTTTACAGTTTTTAATTCTTGAATGATAAATTCTCTGATTTGACATCCGTTAGATAGTAGAAAGAGCATAGGAAGTCTCATGAACAAAAACTTCCAGTACAGAAGTGTGTTTTTAGACTCTTCCTAGGCTACCTTATGAGCTTGTCCTTTCTGGTATTCTAGGCATTGAAACTCGTCTTACTAACCAACATGGAACCACGGCAACTTATTGAAGTCCAAGGAAGTAATCATCATTACACAATAACTAACTTTGCCCATTCTTTCTAACTCAAGATTCACAGCTGAGTCTGTGTTTGATCTTTTTCTGAGATAATTGTCAGCTTACAATATTCAACTAAGCACTTATTTGAGGACATGCATGAATAAAACTAACTACTTGTTTGACCACGACGAGCTAAAGAAATATGGACAGATACAACTTTACAGTGATGTCCATAGTATACACCTTCACCAACAGCCTTTAAACAGGTTCGCGGTGACAATTACCTTGCTTGTAAAGTAAGAAATATGGAATCAACTTTCACAAGAAATAAGTTGAGCAAAAGGAAAAAATATACTACATAGTATGGAAAAGCCGGTTAGACATCCTCATCCTTGATTTGTTTGGGTAAAATGTGGTTTCTTTGTTTTCTTTTTGGAGCAACATAGCAAATTTCGATGTTGAGGCCATGATTGACTTTATTAGTTCTTCACGCAACCTGTAAGAACTTCTTCACATGTTCTCTTAGTACATGAGAACATACCCTTTGATGCTAATATATAAAACAACCTTAGTTATCAGTAAATATGTGTTACAGATAAAACGTTAAAAATTTGAAAGACATTGGACCATTATGATGTCAAAAATTCATTATAGAGCAGAAGTAGAATTGCGAGAAAATGACAAAATGATCCCTTATGTTTTCAGGCAGGTTTAAAATAGTCTCGTAAATGTACACCTGAGGAACTCTGGTCCTTAAGTTTGTCAAAAATAACACTTTTTATCACCAAAACAATTTTACAAACTTTAGTTGGTAGATTTAACGGGAACTATCAAAACAAAAATTTGATTAGAAACACCAGTTCATCATATTTCAAAAATTGCAACACCAAATAATTGCACAAGATACCAGAGACGGACCAAAAAAACAGAACTTGCGCCTAAAAATTGCACCAGAAACCAGAAGATGGACCAAAAATACCAGAAACTGCAACCAAAAAAAAACTCCAAGTAGCTCTCATTAAGTAAACAATCAAAGTTGTTAAATATTTGATAAAAAATTGAAAATGCTGACTTCTGGAAAACTTAAATGACGAGAACTGCTCAGAGATATGTTCAAAAGACTACTTTAAACCTATCTCAAACATCAGGGGCCATTTTTGTCATTTTCTCATAAAATTGCGGAGAAATGGAAAATTTCACGCAATATCTAACTTGGACACTTGGATCTCCTGGGAGGAATTCAACCTGATAACTTTGAAAGGTACAAGACCTGAATTGGATGATCACCAAGAACCACAATATCCTTTTATCTTTTTAGACAGTGACAGAGCCAGAAATCCTAAAAAAGGGATTCAAAAGAAGTGCAAGAATGCCATACTTAGGACATAAAGAAATTTTTAAACCACCTTTACTCATTTAAAATTTCGGTTATATACACAGAAGATGTTTGGTGAATCCTGCCCTGTTTGCACCATCAAAATTTTGATGAAAAGGGATTCAACTGAACCCCTTTGTGAAACTTAGATCCGATGCTGCTTCTGGAGTCACTACCAATAGCAACAAACACGGTGATTTTTCTGGACATCACATTTTGGGCATGGATTTTTGCAAGTCTAATTTTAACCAATTTAGAATTAATAGAAATATTTGCAGAAACTGAATTCTATAAAAAAAAAAAAAACAAATGTCTTTCTCAATCTCGTTACTTGTACTTTGTCCATAAAGGAGGGAACTGTGATGTTCAATCAAGTAAAATATTAACTTCTCTTCCATAGATATCTAAATTTCATTTCTACAACAAGTGGGGTCGGAGGAGGGTAGAGTATACACAAACCTTACCCCTACCTTGAGAGATAGAGGGGTTGTCTCCAATAGACCACAAAGGAATAAATGGAAAAACAAGAAGACAAAGTATGCTCTAGATTCATATCTGAACAACATAAATCACCACGTCTTAATTATGTTCGAAAATTAGTCAAATTAACCCTCATAAGCAAAACAGAAAGACTGGAATGGAAGAAAGTAAATAAAGCACACATATTTAACTAGTGAATGCAGAAATGAATATGTTCACCCACACATTAAAGTAATCAACATACAGTATTTCAAGATAAGCATAAATGAAGCAACTTTAAATGGGATTTTTAGTAGCTAACCAAAGAGTTCGATTCCCCAACTCGTAATTCCCTCCCCATTAACTGCACCACCAATTTTAATTATCAAAAAAGAAAGCAACTTTAAAACTGTACATACAGAGTCGATAACATTAACAGCTTCTTGAGAGGCTTGTCGTTCCCTTCCACCGTCACATGTTATATAAAACCCTTGAACTCCTGGACGTAAAGGGTATGCACCTTTCTTCACTGATTTCTTTTTGATGCAACAAAAAAACCATAGTTAGTTACCAAATAACTTTACCAAAAAAGACAGCTTTTTTACATCTATAGATCAACAAAATAGAGAATGATTAAGGAGTCAAACATTGTTTGGACGATATCGTTGCCTATTCTTGTTGTTACTCTTCGTTTTTTGCTTTGATTTGTTGTCTGTGGCCATTGAAAACGAGAGCAAAACAGTGGCTGCAGTGGTGGAGAAGATGGACTGTAGCGAAAGGAAGAAAATTTTAGTATAAGCTATTTTTGAATTTTTGTTTAGAGAGGAAATGGATCAAAGTCCATTAAAAGACAAAGGCCCAATTAATGTTTTTGAACCTGAATGGTTATATACACATTTTAAAAGAAGGGAAAATTATATGGAATCGCAAACATTCCTAAGTAATTATATAACAGGGGTATAGTTTAATTTATTTACTTTCTATAATTATAGTTTATTCTTTTTGCTATAATTAATAGGGTCCACCACCTATTATATAACCAATAGTATAAAAACCTTTTCTTTTAATTTTGTATATAATTTTACACAAAACAATATTATCTCTCCTATTCATATTCCACCTTTTTCTCCTACAATTAATACCTCTATCCGATTTGAATTTCAAATTGTCCAAAATTCAATTACTCCCTCCCGAAGTTGAATTCAATTTTCGTAGGTACTCTAAAATTTTAGTCGTTTTCCTTTCCTTTCTTTTCTTATTCAACAATTGTATATGTATTGTGTTTCTTATGTTTTTTTATATTTTTTTATGAAATAATCGATTGTTTGTTCTTATTAGATCTCAAATTAGTCACAGAATGAATGAATCATCTTCATCTATAAGAATTACCAGAGGTATTCCATTGCATGTCAATTTTGTTGACAATTTACCATCGTTTTCAGTGGGTTTAACTCAAGATTTTGGGGTTGATGTAGGGTTTATGGTAAAATCAAAACAAGTTCAACATGAACAAACAATGGAAGAATTGAGATCAAAGAAAAAATATGACCCTACAGCAGTTCAAGAAGTTATTAACAATGCTAAAGCTAGAGGCATTAAAATTGTACAAGAAGGAAGAAAGAGGAAAGCAGTAAACATTGATTCAGAGGAAAATGCATGTGAAGTTGACGGATCTGAAGAACATCATAATCATGAGGTAGTGGTTTAAAACACAAATTTAGATACAATTTTTTTGTTACTTAGATGTCAATATACAAAAAATTATTGTTTAAGTAAATTTTGTATTCACGTAATTGTATATAGTATATTGCATGTTTAGTACACACATGTTTTAGTTATATATTTGTATATGTGTCTGTAGATTTGGTTACTTTATACATACTTTAAGTTATGTATAATGAATAATATACTAAGTCTTAATAGTGATAGTAGCAGATTGTATATTAAAGGCTCATTATTATTTTTGTTTTTGTATATATATACAAAAAGTAATTGGACTTAGTTATACAGATGAAAAAATTTCATATGTGATTATAATTTGTATATTTTATTAGTTATATACAAATTATTGAAGTTAGTATATATTAAGTTTATATACATATACAAAAATTGTAATTTGTATATTTTAGTAGTTATATACAAATTATTGAAGTTAGTATATATTAAATTTATATATTATTGGAGTATATACAAAGTCATTTAGAGAATTGTATATATTGCCAACTACTATTCATGTACATATATTAATATACAAAAAAGGTAAGTTTGTAGACATATACAAAAAATTAATCTGTACATGACTTCTTTTAAAATTGACTGTTTTTGTATATTTTATACAATCAAATTAATGAATTGATTTTACAGTGATATTCTTTTTAATGCACAAATACTACATCAAAAAAAAGTATATAATTGTATCAAAAGCAAAATACTTACTTTATGGCTATATACAATTATCACCAACGATTACCTGTATTCGCTTACACTGATCTTCTTTATAATATAAAAATACTACATTAACAAAAAGTATATAATTGTATAGTACAAAATTTCTGCTTAAAATAATCATATTTTGAAATTATTTTTTTCAAAAAATAAAATAAATTATGACACCACAATAACGAACGCACATAAATCAAAATTTGTAAATCCAATAGAACATTGTATAATTATTGCAATATTAAACATGAATTTTCATCCAATGAACACTTACCATAATTCGATTACAAAGAAAAAATAAAAAAAATTGATGAACTGCTGTTTCATAAACAGCAAAAACAAGTTTATCTTTTGTTTCAATTGCTGTATAATTCTTAATTTTTTGAAAAAAAAATTTGAATTTGAACCTTTACCTTAAAAAAGGGACGTTTACCTTAAATTATGGCATTATCTATATTTATTGTTAGCATATTTAACGCTTCAGTTACAAATCACTTTTAAAATAAAATTGTATAAATAAAAAACAAAAGAAACCTTATATACAAAATTAAAGATACCTAAAATAACTAAACTATACCCATAGAATGTAATTAGGTAAACTATACCCATATAATGTTATTTAATCAAATAAGTTTGTCATATATGAAATCTTCCCTTAAAAGAAAGTACGGAAAAGGGCCTAAAATACCCTCGACGTATTGGAAATGGTACAAAATTATCCTTCATTCACCTATTGGCTCAAAAATGCGCTTCTTATCCACTTATTGACTTCAAAATACCTTGTTATTCACCTTTATATTTAAAATTGACCACTTATTTAACGGTTTTAAATTAAATTATTTAAATATTTTTAATATACTTGGTGCTCAACTATTGGTTATAATTTAATTTATTAATATAATTTTTTAAACCCACCCACTACCCACTCATTACTAACTAAACCCCACCCAATTAATAAACCAATTATAATATTAAAATCGTCATAAATACTACTAAAACACGACGAAATTATAGATTCATGAATTGACATAAAAATTATTTGAGTTTGAATCGAAGCCCCAATTAAATTTAAGTGGAGCCGCTTATTTAGGAGGACACTTTCAATAGGATTCTCTTTCAACTTTAAATTCAAAATTTATGATTAAAGGTAAAGAAGTAGTACATCTCGAATTAATTCATGCATTTTTTTAAATATAATTTTATAAATACTTATGATTTGTTTTAAAACCTTTAATATATTATTTTTTAAAGTCATAATACATATATTGAACCCTAAACTAGGCTTCAAATTTTAACTTTGACCTCCAACTTTCATAATGCACTAAGAGACACTTTAACTATCCAAATTTTAAATAAATAAACACGTGAGTCCTACATGACACAATACATGTAGGACACCACGTAGGACAAAAAATGACATGTAGGATGACATGTAAGACATGTGTGTCTATTTATTCAACTTTATACAAGTTTAAGTGTCTATTTGTGCACATCAAAGTTGAAGGGCACAAATGTGATAAGAAGCCAAGTTAAAGGGCACATTTATGTATTATGTTTTTTTAAAAAAAAGTTATATATGAAGTAACATCACATAATTGAGATGAAAAAATAATTAAGATGAACATAATCAGACTTTTAAGTTTATCGGTAATTTTTATTTAGACACTTGAATGTATGATAATTTACTTCTATAGATATTTTAGCCTCAACTTTTTAAAAAAACTCATTGACAGTAGTAATATGACGGGTTTATTAATTTGGTGGGTTTAATTAGTAATGAGTGGGTAGTGATTGATTTATAAATTATACTAATAAGTTAAATTATAACAAATAGTGAGTGCCACATATTTAAAAAATAGATATATAATAGTTTAAATGTAAAATAGTTAAATAAATGGTCAATTTTGAACCTAAAGATGGATGACAAGGGCATTTTGGAGTCAATAGGTGGGTGAGAATGGTATCTTAAAGCCAATAGGTGGATGAAGGGTAATTTTGTATCATTTTCAATATTGTCAAGGGTATTTTAGACCCTTTTACGAAGAAAATATTATGAGTTTTAAATCTACTCTTAAATGAATCTTATTTACTATAACAATTTATTTTTCGATTATAACATATCAATTAAATTTAACTTTATTTAAGAATTAATTAAAAATTATTTATTAAATGATTAAGTTTTTATATTTTTACGTTATTAATTATTAATAGTTAATTAATTTGATTGCAGTTCTTTTTTAAAATCAATAAATATCAATTACACAAATTTAGAAATTTATACTGATTAAAGTTCATTGATTACTGTTACACTCTAAATCACTCATTCACGTTAATCCTCCCCCACGACTATCCAATACTACACGCCGCCACTCCATTACCCCACATTTTCCTCCTACTATCCCACATTTACAATCGTCCCTCCCATATTGTTTCTCATCATCATCGGGTTGAAGAAAGGGATTGTAACGTCTCGAAATAGTTCTTGATTGTAACCTGAAGGATTCATCTACCACCATATTCAACTAATATAAATACGAATTCCCCCATCACAAGAAAATTAAGATTTTTCAAATTAAAAAAAATATTGAATTTACTCGTCAGTGAGAAAAATTCTGAGAAAAAATAATGAGGGAGAAACTTTGAAGAAAATGGATAAAATCAAATTTTATTTAATTAATTTTAACAGATTAGAGTGAATTAAGGAAATACTGCACGCCGCCACCCCACTGCCCCACCTTCACAATCGTCCCTCCCATCTCTCTCACCACCCCACTACCCCATATTTACAGTTCTTGCTCCCATTTCGTTTCTAATCATCAAAAGATCGAAGAAAACGATTGTAACGCTTCGAAAGAATCCTCGATTGTAACCTGAAGGATCTCATCTATCACTATGTTTAATTAATGTAGATAAGAATTCGTCCATCACAACAAAATGAAGAATTTTCAAACAAAAAAGTCGAATTTATTCGTCAGTGATAAGAATTATGGAAAAAGAAGAAAGAGAAACTTTGAAGAAAATGAATAAAATCAGATTTTTTTTATTAATTTTAATAGATTAGAGTGAATTAAGGAAAATAAATATTCCTAATTAGTTT
This sequence comes from Solanum lycopersicum, assembly GCF_036512215.1. NCBI lineage: Eukaryota > Viridiplantae > Streptophyta > Magnoliopsida > Solanales > Solanaceae > Solanum > Solanum lycopersicum. The sequence continues at coordinate 55,922,045 of NC_090810.1, read as the reverse complement.
GAATCTCCTAAATTTATGTTAATTAACAATTATCATCAATAAATTCAAAATTAATTAATAAAATTATTTCCATTTTTTTCTTCTTTTTCTTCAAAATCAATTTATTTTCTTTTTATTTTTTTTCCAAACAGATTTTCGCAATTACTTAAAAAATATTAATAAAATGTTACAACCTGAAATTATTTATTCTAACAACTTGAAAGTTTTATTCTACTGCTATAACTTGAAAATATTAGTCTAATAAAAGTCATTTATTAAATTTAAATCACAACATATACACATTTAAGAGACAATATTTTGAATTTTAAATCTACTCTTAAAAAATTCTTACTTATAACAGTTCATTTACGGATAATAACAAATCGATTAGATTTAACTTTGTTTAAAAATTAATTAAATTTAATTTATTAAATGATTAATCATTTTATATTATTAATAGTTAATAGTTAATTAATTTGATTGCAAATCCTTTTTTTTAAAATCAGTAATTATCAATTACACAAATATACAAATTGATTACAGTTGCTTGATTACCATTACACTCCAGACCACTCATTTACGTTACTTCCACCCCCATCCCCCCACGCCTATTCAATACTACACACTGCTACCCCACTACCCCACCTTCACAATCGTCCCTCCCATCTCTCTCACTACCCCACTATCCCACTTTCACAATCGTCCCTCCCATTCCGTTTTTCATTATCATTATGTCGAAGAAAACAATTGTAACGCCTCGAAAGAGTCCTCGATTGTAACCCGAAGGATCCGATCTACCACCATGTTTAATTAATATAGATAAGAATTTGTCCATCGCAATAAAATGAGAACTTTCAAACAAAAAAATTGAATTTACTCGTCAATGACAAGAATTATGAAAAAAAAATGAAAAGAGAGAAAGTTTGAAGAAAATGAATGAAATCAATTTTTTTAAATTAATTTTAACAGATTAAAGTTAATTAAGGAAATTGAATATTCCTAATTAGTTTGAATCTCCTTAATTCATGCTAATTAAAAATTATCATCACTGAATTTAAAATTAATTAATATATCTATTTTCGTATTTTTACATTATTTCTTCAAAGTCGGTTTATTTTCCTCTCTCGTTTTACTTTTTTCAAATTTTTTTTTACATTACTTAACAATTTTTTTAAAATAAAATGTTACAACCTGAAATTTTTTATTGTAACAACTTGAAAGTTTTATTATTCTTCTATAACTTGAAAACGTTAATCTAATAAATATCATTTATAAAATTTAAATCACACTATATACACATTCAAGAGACGGTATTACGAGTAAAACATTCGTACTTATAACATTTTATTTACGGATAGTAACGTATCAGTTAAATTTAAATTTATTTAAAAATGAATCAAAAATTATTTTATTAAATGATTAATCTTTTTATATTTTTATATGATTAATTATTAATACTCTCTCCGTCCCATTTTATGTAACAACATTATCCTTTTTAGTCAGCCCAACTCCCCAAAAAATTGTCACATTTCCTTATATGGTATGTATTTAAAGGTACAATTCAACTTTTGTTCTTATTGTCCAACTTAATTTTAAAGATTACTCTAATAAATTTATGAGGAGGGAGTAAACTGAATTTACTTGTTGAAGGGCAATTTGTAAACATTTCAAAATTTTCATTGTTCCTTAAACTCTGTGCAAGATCAAATATTGCCACTTAAATGGGACGGAGGATGTAGTTAATTAATTTGATTGTAGTTCTTTTTTTTAAAAAATCAGTAATTATCAATTACACATATTTAGGGATTTACACCGATTACAGTCCCTTGATTACCGTTATACTCTAAACCACCCATTCACGTTAATCCCTCTCGCACCTACACCCATACCTATCTAATACTACACGCCGTCACCCATCTACCCGGCATTCACAATCAATCCTTCCCCTCTCTCTCACCACCTTACTACCCCACCTTCACAATCATCCCTCCCATTTCCTTTCTCATAATCATCATGTCCAAGAAAACGATTGTAACGCCTTGAAAGAGTCCTCGATTGCTACCACAAGGATCCTATCTACCATCATGTTTAATTAATAAAGATAAAAATTCATCCATCACAACAAAATGAAGAAAATGGATAAAATCAATTTTTTAAAATTAATTTTAACATATTAGAGTGAATTAAGAAAAACAAATATTCCTAATTAGTTTGAATCTCCTAAATTATGCTAATTAACAATTATCATCAATGAATTCAAAATTAATTAATACATCTATTTTCCCATTTTTTTTTCTTCAAAATCAATTTATTTTCGTTTTTATCTTTTGTTTTTTTCAAAAAAGATTTTTACAATTACTTAAAAGATTTTTTTTAAAAAAATAAAATGTTACAAGCTGAATTTTTTTACTGTTGCAACTTGAAAGTTTTGTTCAACCGCTATAACTTGAAAATATTAGTCTAATAAATGTCATTTATAAAATTTTCACTTTTTAAAATTAATATTAAGAGAAGGTTGATGCCCATTTATTCAAATAAATTCAGTCAATATAGTTTTAGCTTATGTTGGTAGATCTTGTTTTGAATACTTATATATATATATGATATGATCAATTAGTACTTGCAAAATAGAAAGCTTGATTAGTTATAAAATCAACAAGTTGATTGCCTTCCCCTAAATGTATGTTCTACTCTTACTACATCAGCTAATGACAACATTATATGTTTTATCCCTTGTACTTCACTGACCATCAGCCAAGGTACCTTCCAAATGCCATTAAGAACCTTAGTTAGGGCAAGGAATCAATTTCCAAAATCACTGATATATCAATGTTATCTTTAATGTTCTAGTGTATCTATGCATATATACATCTAGTTGGTATCAAATTTGTGATATATGTTCAATATATGCACATAGAAAAAGATACATGTGATTGTCCATAGATACACATTTCTGGTGTAATTATGCCTTCACAAGTACCCATTCAATGACTATCCGGTATCGATTAACCTAGCTGAAAGAGGAAAGAGAGAGAGGGAGAGGGAGAGACAAGGTTGTTGAAGGCATGTAAAGAGCTGCCAGAGAACACTAGACTCAATGAGGGTATTGCTAATTAGGAAGAAGAAGCAGAACAAACTGGATAAAATTGTCAAAAGACATATTTGTCTTGACAGAAGATAAGGTCTGCCTCATCGGAATCCTAGCTCCGGTGGTCGAAAAAAGCATCTAAAACTCAATGCCATAGGCTTAGAGTCGACAGACAAGTCCCAAAACAGAAGAACAATCTCAAAAATATTTCTCCTAAAGTAGCCTCACACCTCCTCGTGTGACAGTTACCCATCATAGGAGCCAAACCAACACCTAAACAACGCATCGCGTCTCATCAGCACATAGCTGGGATAAGTGGTGGCATTAAGATTTTAGAGACAGTTTTAGCTGCAGACAACTCCAAGGAAGGAGAAAGGTTTCTCTTTCTGGAAAAACAGGAAACCTCTAATATTGCAAGTGAGAAAAACTCACCTCAAAAAGGCAGCAATGACTCTAAAGAAGGAAGACTTCTTTGTATTTCAATGTCTTTACATCCCAAATGAATGCAAAGGGGTATGTATACAAGTCAAACCTAACTAAGCAAGCAAGGAAAGACGATCAATTCCAACAAAGATAAATATTCTATTCCTATAATTACGCTACGAAAAGGCAAAGTAAAGTTTTTCTAAATCAGGTTGATTAATTAACAGAATCAACACTTATCTAATTTCCCCCCTCCAATTACACCTACAAATTGATCTGAAACTAAAATTCCCCCCCCCCCCCTCCCCCCCCGACAACAATTCAATTCCGTCAAAAATAGCTCTATCTACCACAGGTGAGAACGACCATTGCTTTACCATTCCTCCCTCTGTTGATCATTTGTTAATAAAGGTAATCCTGTTTCTGTCAAATCCATTCCAGACTTGGATAATGTACATCCTGTCACAATGATTGTATTTACTCCATGTCTTCCCTCGGATTCAACTCTATAGCGTCATCATTCAGCAAGGAGCTGTCATTAGATGTCTGATCCTCTTTGATAGCATTGACATTGTCATTCAATAAGCCCGCTTCCTCTGGAAGTACAATGTCCATCTCGCTACAGCTATCAGTAGTTTTTCTCTGCTCTGAACTAATAATAGGCAAACTTCCATTCTCTGCATGGCATGAGTCAAGAGGAGTCCCTTGCGGGCACTTTTCACCATTATCACCAGTAAAACAAGATCCTGATTCATCATTCAAATGAGATTTCTGTTCTAGTGGTCCCTTACTTGAGAGAGATTCAATGTCAAATGTTTCATCTGCAGATTTACACTCTGTACTCTCCCACATAACCTGCTTACCCTTGCTATTGGTCGCATGCAAATGAGCACAAAAAGGAGGGTTCCTTTGCCGACATTCGTGACACTTGAATCCAATTAGCTTAGTAATTCTTTCGGCTGTAAGACCGAAAGCATCTCCATGGAACCAGTCTGCAGGATGGAGTAATCAGAAAGGAAAAAGGTAAGCTACAAGATATAGAGACAGAAAAGAAAGAAAACATGGAAAATATGTAAATGCACCCAATAACAGAATTCCATAAGTGCAATGAAGATATATGAGTCTCCTGACAAAGATACATACTTGAAAGGTTAAAATGTCTTTTTCAAGCAACTCATGAACACAAATTAAATAATGTAACACGTGAAAAAAGAAAGGGAGCTTAACCAAAAAGGGATTAAACAGAAACAACTATTGATAGCTTGTCTTGTGCAGCACTTCCTATAAAATCTCTGGTCACAACATAAGTTGCAAAGACTCTTCATTTTTGAAGCCTCACCCGCGTCGACACGAGACGGGTGCGGATGCAGGATACGTGTGAGATTTGGTCTACCCACATCAGATACTTTGACCAAAATGGATGGACAAATTTTGAGGAACATTGAGATTTTGATAAAGATAAAACAGAATTAAGAAATGAGAAAGGCAGACCTTAAATATTATAGTCCCTTCGTCTCGCTTTTTAGCTTTTCCTCTTGGTCAATATTTATTGCTTCATGTTTCAAGCCAAATAGAGAGAAACTAAGAATTCAAGCGGTCGTGTTCTGACTTTTGGTAGGCAGTAGCAATGATGTAAGGAGAGTTGGTGGAAGGCCTTGAATGACTTTCTTTTTTGAGGGGAAGAACCAGAGAGCTTGAAAGAAGAAGTGGTGGGTCTTGGGAAAGACGACCTAGAAGATCTTTCAAAATTTGGAATATCCTTTTTATAGCTCTATTTTATAATTTTGGATTGTTTAGCCGAATCCCAGCACCCCTGTCCATATCTGGATCCATACCCCGAATCTAAAAATTTAGTTTTTGCCGAATCCAACACTTGGATTACATGCACGGATACCCTCCCCCGAGTCCAAACAACTTAGGTCACAACCACACTCCAGTTCAACTGTTTATAAAATAAGTAATAAGTTCAACTGTTCATAAAATAAGTATTCACATTATCCCTTATCAATTCTTATTTAAAACTACAAACTGAGACAACAGGCTCAGAGGAGAACAGACCGAAGAGCAACAATGTTATACTAGGTAACGTCACATCATTTGTTAAGCATGAAGTACAACAGAAAATACATGAATGCATTGCTGCAGGGAAACAATTCAAGATATACGAGAGACAAAAACCAACTCAAGATATTTAGTACAGAGTCGCCAACAAGATAACCAAAGGATTGCATACAGAAGCACTGAATAAAATCCTCCTTACCTCCACAAACTTCACATGCAATGTAATTTGAAGTAGGTGTATATTCTAGTTCACCACAAAGACTGCACTTTGGCTGATCAGCTGCGCCGCCCAATTCTCCAGAAAGAACAAGAAGCTTTTTACTCCTGAAGAGTGTCACTCTTTCATCTTTTGGCTTTTGTGAGAGCAATAGACCATTCAGCCAGTAAATCCGACATAACTGCATTCTCTTCCTCCGCCAAGCGACTTCTGCTGGTTTCTTTTTCTCTGATATGTCAACTTTTGCATGTTTCCTAGGCCTACCCCTCCCCCTTCCAGATTTTGTTTGTTTACCTTTCTTGCGTCCTATTTTTTTGTTTTGCACAACTACAAATTTAGCCCTCCTTGCAGAACGTCTGAGGGGTATAACCACAGGCTTCTTTTTGCTACTTGGCGACTGTGCTGGCTGTTTATTTTTGGTGCCTCCAGATATAACCTTTAAGCGCAGCGGCCTCAAGGCTTTTGATGCTTCCTCACTCTTCTGCATCTCTATCCTCCCCCTCTTCACATTCTTCCTCACATTATTCACATCCATACACTTGTGACATGTATGCTTAAACTCAGCAGCAACGACTCCAGTGGACTTTCTAACATGTCGTTTATGGAAAAAACCTGAAGAAATGACGAATACCAAATCAGTTGCAAAAAATGTGGACAAAAAGCAAGGGGTGTATCATGTGTGGAAGCGCCAAAGTGGGAATGAAACTAGTGACCTATTTAATTTTGAAGTATTTGAATCGAAATATGTAAGGAAGCAAATAAACAAAATCTACATGAAACTGCATAACAAAAACGATCAGAAGGATACAGAAAACTCAAGGCAGAAATAACTCTTACCATCAAACAAAAAAGTATTGAAGCCTTGACATTAATTGAAGGGATGACTTTTTATCCTAAATCAAACCAACAATGGAATTTTGTGTTCCTCCAACTTATTAGTATTGAATTATGTGACCATCTCATCTAGCACTTTAATAACTTCAACTATTAGAGGAATACCTTAACCCATCATGTGTGGACTGAGATATCAGCTATCATCTGGATATTCAATTATAAATTTATTTTACATGCCCCAATACCTATCGAATTATGTAATTTTCTCAACTTATAAAAGTTTTTTAGAGATGGAAAACTTTTAATTTATAAAGATGTACACATCAAACAAAGAAAAGACAGATAGGAAATCATAAACAAAACACAATTACAATGCTATGACATCAAGCAGTTCTGTCAAAACTAAGAGCAGAAACTAAAACAACATCATTCCAACTGGTGAACAATAGTCCTGAAATCTGACAGGTCATCGTCTTATGAAGCACCTGTTGTACCCTGTAGGGTTTCAGCTGTTCACGTTGTCAGATTTGAATCATACTCCCTAACACAGATTTCGGGACTGCTGGGGAGTAAGATTCAAATATGACAATGTGAAGATCAGAAACCTGCAGGATATAAAGGTGCTACATAAGACGACCACCCAAAACCAATTCACTGGGCCTTAAAAAAAATCAACCATTTAAAAGCATATATTTTTTCTTATTTTGATAGAGTATACCATTAAGATATCAATAGGGTTCCCAAGGATCAATTCTATCAGTATGTCATGTTACTCCCCCAATATGTAACATGACATTGAATGGCATTAGTTACTAGATGGATTTTAACATATTTATAAAATGATCACTTGACAGTTCACAAGCAGGTAGAGCAGTAAGAAGTTCTATTAGGAGAAATTTTTAAGTGCTCACCTTTGCAGTACTGACAGCTAACAGCTTCCCTGCAAATTATAAAAGAAAATTAATCTTACAAATATTTCAGAGGCAAAACATCTGAAGTCCAAAATACTTATCATTATTGACTATAGACAGAAGATAATACATAATTTACCTAGTTAGGCCTCATAACAGAACAAAGAGGCCCAGCCAGAAACTGGCCAGTGACAACAAATAAAACGCCCATGCACAGGACGCAATCAAAAAGAAATTCAGGAACTTCGGGAAGAATGAGAAGGAAAGAAGAGAAGTAACACAACAATTGTGTTGAAACTCGCAAGATTATTCAAAAGTCACTTCACCATACGTGTTCCTCATAACCAACTATTCTCTTTCCTTTTCAGCATAAAATCCCTATCTATATTTATACAAATAGCAAAAGCAGCATTTAAATAACTCAGATAATGAAAGAAGTGTTAATTTATTTATAAAAGCTAAGATATTTTGTGCCTGCTATTAATTGACTGGAGCTTATTCACAAATATCAAGTAGAAGCATACCTAATTAGGACATCTTTGTTACAATGCCCACACTGATAATACTCTGATCTCTCTGCTTTAAGGAAAAGGTATGCAAATCCCTTTTCCTTAAGAGGCTTTTTCATTATTCTCTTCGTTTCACGATGTTTCCCGACAGTTATCTTGCTAGATTTGCGAGCAATTCTTTTCTCCTCAAACCCTTTCACAAGATGCAAGGGCATGTGAGCTTCTTCTAACCAATATCTCTTTCTTTCAGTTGACGCCTCTTCTGGTACTGTTCCACATCGAACAACAATGTCCGGCAAGAATCTTCTTTTACCAAAATCAAGAAGATACTTAACTACAGATCCTTCCGAGCTTTTCTTGCGTACAGTAGCTTTCTTGAATGATCTGACAGCTTTTTGAAATTCCTTGTCTATAATTGCAAGGATATTGGTGTTTCCAATATCATCCCATCTAATATGAGCATCAAGATCTCTAACCTGAAAAGTGAAGAGAAATGATGAACCAAAACCTCAATAAATAACTATAAACTCAGGCATGCATCTTAGTCAACAACAACAAAGACAACTAAGATCTCCTTTCAATACAAACCACAAGGAGAAGCGCTACTGTAATTAACGCTTTTAGTAGCAACCTATGTCCCATGGAATCAATTCGGATACTAACCACAGGGCCATATCTGTATCATCTGGACCCTGAAGTGCCACATTAAGGTAGAAGATCCAGGAAGACCATTTCTCTCCGGTTAATGTTAGAAGACGAAACTGAATTGCATGGAAAGCATACCTGGAGAGCAAGTTGCTCCACGGTTCTTGAAGTTTCAACAGCAGCCCTCCAAGCTATGCACTTATTTCTCTTGGCAAAGTCTGAATTGTCCGGATATAACATGTCTGGTATCTTCTTACATCCACCTGCACATGACGATTCTAGGTAAATGACTTACCAAGAAAAGAAATCTAGCTAAATGAAGCTCAACTGTTCAGTTGACCAGAAACGGAAGCTGCATTTGAAAACAAAAAGAAAACCCACCTTGTCGGGCAGCTTTGCGCGCCAATGATTGGGGCAATAGCTTCCAGTTGAATAGTCGACGAGATAGCCTTCCCCCCCTCCACCAAAACAAGCTCAAACCACTTCCAGCATTTGAAGATGGATTCACCTCCGGCTCCAAATGCCTAGCCTTCTTTTTGCCAATTCCGTGTCTAACGCGTGATGAATTGATAATGATATGATGCCCAGAGCCCATTTTGGCTAAAGAATCCACATGCTTCAGCCAATCAGGGGTAAGTGCTAGAGGCCGCAAGTTCGACTCTAACTGGCATCAATCAAAAATACATACAGGTAAGAAAAGGGTAAAGAAATCTATACAGATATGTAATTCATAACAACTACTACAATTGCTATTACATCTCAATTCAAAGCTAGTAAGGTTGGATATATGAATCTTCACCATCCATTTAGACCCATTTCATTCCAACATTCATTAATTTGTGGTTCTCTGGCATTTCAGATTTCTTGCAATTTATATTGACGCACGCATCTCTAAACAGGCTAAAAAGATTCGTGAGAGAAATTGAACCTAACATAAGCATGCGGTTATGACTTATGACTAAGAATTCATCCCAACAAGAAGACTTTTGAGACCGCGTAAAGAGCTTCATCTTTATGTTGGTTCATGTTCACTATGTTCTTATACTAAGGCCGCATTTGTTTGTTAAGATTAAGACATCTGAATATAAATGATTAAGATGTTGACTTTAGATCTTAACACTAAATGAGAAGATTTGTTTGTTTTCAACATCTAAATGTGTAGAATCTATATATTTTAAACATAATACATGTACAATTCAAATAAAAAGTAGTAAGCTATTAGAGAAAATATAAATTTAATATGATAATATCATTATTTGATTAAAAAAAACATCTGTGTTGCTAGAGATGGTGGCGGTGGTGATGGTTGGTGCTAGTGGATACTGGATAGTGAGTGGAGGTGGTTGGTGTTGAAGTTACTGGCACAATAGTGTCGGTTGATAGTGGTGTGGAATTGGTTGATGTTAACAGTCGACGGCGGTGGTGGTGGCTGTGATGGTGTTGGTGGTAGTTGGTTGTGGTACTAGTTCTGACGGTGGAGGTGGTTGGTAGTAGGGATTGACCGCAATGGTAATGAATGATAGTGATGGCGGCGGTGGTAGTAAATGTGGTAGCGACTAACAGTAATGGTTGGTAGTGGTGGTAGTTGTGATGTCAAAGGTGGTATGTGGTGGTGACGGCGGGTGGTTGTGGACGGTGGTGGTGAAAATTCTTCACATAAAAATATCCCTAAATAATATTAAGACTTTATTAAATATCTTACCTATTCAGACCAAATAAGTGCTTAAATATTGATGTAAACAAATGCACTTAATGACCTAATATTTGAACCATTCAGATCCAAACCTCCATAAGTGCAAACAAATGAGGACTAAGCAAACTTCATATAAGGAAGGAATCCCAAATACTAGACTATATTTAACAAAGTCGTGTCATATTAATTGTATTGAGGATTGTATATGCACTTTATTTTTCCTAATGATTGTACGGTGTGCCATAGAATCATACAAGGATGTCATGAATTGTGATTCACAAGACCGTCTTCAAAAAGAAAAAAAACATTTTGCAGTCCAAATACATCCAGTTTAGTAAAATCTGACCAAGTTTCGGTTATTACAGGCATGTGAAAACTAAAGACACAAAACAACTATGATAATGGCGCCTTGTAAAGAAGTTAAACATCCAAAACTGCATCTCATCAGTCACAACTTCAAGAAAAAAATAAACAATTGTGCTCGAGTTTAAATATAGAATCTTCTTTACGATGTGTTGCTTCTTCACTTCCAAATTGCCAGTAGAATAGCTGCTCAAATTGTGTTCCATTAAGAGTAAGAAGCCTTCATGAGTGTTCAACAAGATTAGATAAGTTTCTCTTACCTCGGAATGCGATGAAGAATTTAATAACATAAAACAAACTTTGTTTCCTAAAATTGCATCTGATCACTGTCCTGTCCTTTTAGAGTGTGGAGAATGGACTTTACTAAGTCCCATTTCAAGTTTGAGAATTGGTGGATGGAGCTAGAAGGATTTAAGGAGGGAGTGGAGGGGTGGTGGAAATCTTTTGAAATATCAGGAAGGCTGATTTTATCTTGGCTGGCAAACTTAAGTTGTTGAAATCCAAGCTGAAGGTGTGGAACATTTCTTATGGAGGGAATTTGAAGAATAAGACTATTCTTCTAAATCAAATTAACAGTTTTGATGTTTTGCAGGAACTAAGACCACTAAATGAAATTGAGTTGCTGGAAAGGGCATCATTACATATGGAATTCCAGGATTTAGCAAAAAATGAAGAGATCTCCTTGAGGAAGAGCTCTAGAACTTTACGGTTGAAGCAAGGAGATAAAAACAATAAGTTCTTCCAGAAAATGGCAAATTCGCATAGAAGATTCATGCATATAGATAAGCTGGAGGTACAGGGTTTCCCTAATCACTGGTCCAGTAGGGATTACGAATGAGATCGTGTCCTTTTATCAAAATCTCATCTCAGAAACAGAAAGATCAAGGTGGCCCTAGAATTTCAAAAGAAAAAAGAACTCCTACAGTGTGAACTTGAAGAACAAGAGGTGGAGGAGAGTTCGAGACTTTGTGAAGCAGACAAGGCACCGAGCCCAGATGATTCTCTACGGGCTTCTTTCATAAGAGCTAGAAGATTGTGAAAGAAGATGTCATGAATACCATCAGGAACTTTCATTGCAATGAGTACCTTAAGAAGAATTTAAATACTTCCTACATTGCTCTCATTAAAAAAGGAATTGCCAAGGAACTCAAGGACTTCAAACCTATTAGTTTATATTTAGTCTGCACAAGATTATTTCAAAACTATTGACAGAGAGATTGAAGAAGGTGGCACGGCATATAAGCTGGTAAATGGGCATCAGTTAGCTTTTTTAAGAGGCAGACACACCATGAAATGCTTATTTAACTGCCAATGAATGTGTGGATACTAGAGTAAAGGGCAAGAATCTGGTATTCTTTGTAAGCTTGATATTAAGAAGGCCTATGATCATGTTAACTGGAGTTTCCTTCTCAATGTGCTTGAAGATATGGGTTTTGGCATTAAGTGCCAAGGTATATTTTTCAGCAAAGTCTGCTTATCACGCATTATGTAATTTGGATTAGCAATTACCAGAGTGCCCCTGGAGATACATTTGGAAAGTTAAGGTTCCTAGAAAAATTTTGCACTTATCCTAGTTAGTGGCAAGAGAGGCTTGCCTGACTCGAGAGAATATAAGGAGAAGGGGATTCCAATTATGCTCTAGATGTACTTTTTGTGGTTTAGAAACAGAATCCAATAGTCATCTGTTTCTTCATTGTTTTGTTACTGGTCTTCTGTAGCTTTTCTTAACATTACAGCCTACAGTGGTGTATGCCTTCCAACACTAGTGACCTGCTAAAAAGTTGGAATTGCATCGGGAGTGTAGTCAGACAGAAATAATGGTGGAGATTGATTCATGCTTGTATATGATGTACAGTTTGGAAAGAGAGAAATTTAAGAATGTTTGAAGGAAGAAGTAGCTCTTTACAGAATTTTAAGATGAAGTGCTTTCATCTTTTTCATCTTTGGTGTAAAAAACATTTTGTAGAGGAGGCAGTATCCTTAGTAGATCTGATAGGTGCTCTGTAACTGTCAGGATTTCATAGTTGGATCTGCTGTCCTTTCTCTCTGTACTGATGGTTTTGGCACCATCTAGTGCGTTTTTATTTAATGCTCAACCTCGTTTATACTGTTACTGGGCCTTAGTATGTGAAACATTAAGATCACATGGTACATGTAACTGGAAATAGCCTGTCAAGCTGACCTTTCCGCCCTCCAAAAGAACTAGGGACTGGGAAGGGGTATAACTTCCTATTTTAGCTATCACAGTAACAGATAACTGCCTATAAGTATACTCTCCTCAATATGAAGCATTAAGAACAGTCAGGAAGATTAAGCTCCCATAAAGTAAGATGTTAGATGGATAAAGAGCAAATGAAACAAAGGTGCGCATCATTTACAAAATCTAAGTAAAGGCATTTTGCAAATGAAACAAAGGCGCGCATCATTTTACAAAAACAAAGTAGAAGGCGTTTTGCAATTGAAAAATGGCAAAAAGAGCGGGATGATAATAGTGAGAATGATGTAGAGAACACTAAAATCTTTTTTATTTCACTTGTATTTTTGGTGTGAGGGGAGAACACCATGCCGAATGGTAGTAAGTTAAAATAGGTGGAAGACAATGAATGTGGAGTCACATGCACCTCTTCTACATATATTCAACCACCCAGTCTGTGTTTATTAATGAAAATCTTTTTGACTTATCCCAAAAGGCAAAACTAATAAGAGAGGGTATCCCAAAAAGTAAAAAAGAGAGGGATGATCATACTTACTGTAAGCAAAAAAGCTCTCAGTGTATCTACATCATGTGCTTCAGTAACATCTTTGCGCCAATTTTGGGAGTGGTGTGGATTCAACCAAGGACCTGACAGAAGTCCATGAAGACGATCCTCAGTGCTCAATATGCTGCAAAGGACATTAACAAGATGGCTTTCCCTGTTCCTCCTGGAATGAACACCCAATGCATCACTAGAAAAACTTTCTGGAGCAGGTCCTGTGCTATTCTGGATGAACAAGCAGTCCTTCTCACACTCCGGAACTTTGCAAGAGATGCACCACCCACAATCTTCTTTCCTAGCATCAATCTTCATATTCTGAACATTGGGCCAGCAAAAATCGATAGATTTGCTAGATATGGCCTTCAGCTGCGCTGAGATTATTTCATCCACCGTTTTTTTAGCATCTTGACCAGTCTTACCAGGTGATTTCTTTGTTAACTCTTCAACAACTGATGATGCAATTCGAGCAAAGCTATAGAAGTTCACATAACTTTCTGCATACTGCTCTTCTGACATGATTTCTTTATTGCTCGTTGTTGACAGACCCAAGTCCACACACTCATTGCCCTTTCTTTCCCTGAGAGGTCTTCTAGTCTCCTTAATTTTGGCGGTAACATTAGAATCTTCAAAAGTTCCACCCTCCTTGTAATTTTGATTGTCTGCAACAACCTGAGATATTTCAGCTGATCCTTCCGACCTTGGCAGTATATTTCCCATTTTCATTGATGGGTCAACTGTCTCCGATTCATCATATCCCACATCATCAGAACATGATGAGAGCTTTTCCGCTTGCTTTCCTTCATTTACCTTCTCTTCATGTTGCGATAGAATTAATGACAGAAAATTTGAGGGCATAGTTTTCTGCTGGGTATCCGGATCACATTTTGCACCCGCAGCCATACTATTTGTATCCCAAAGCTTCATAATCGCACTTAACACAGTTCCATAAACCTTTTGTGATGACTTCATCATCCCAATAACCAGAGCCAAATCATTTCTATGGTAATACTTAGGTGAGAACTCATCTTCGCATGGATCTGACCTGCAAGAACAACACAAACTCAAGTCAGAGACAAAATGATTAAGTACTATTTTACTCCAAGAAACTGAGAGAAAATGGTAAAGAGTGTTAATAACAACATACCCAGTGTAATCCCACAAGCGAGTCTGGGGAGGGTAGGATGTACACAAACCTTACCCTCACCTTTTCTAAGTAGAGACTGTCTGGAACAAAACATAACAAGAAAACACAAGTCTGTGCGCCAGATTAAAAACAACTATCATATTTTAGCAGTCGATACAGATGATGCAGTGTCCTAACATTAGGTAGAACTTACAAACTAAAATATGGAGAATCCCATATACAAAGAGTACTACCAAAAAGTAGTTATCATACCATGAAAGATGGTATTCTATAAATGTCTACCAATCTTCCATGTAAACATGAACCTAGTGGGTGCACCAAAAGAAGAAAACATACATGAGACAATTCCTCAATAGTAAAAAAACAAAATCATTTTTTATCCCATCAACAACTCTCTTATTCCTCTCCTTCCATATGACCATAAGAGGGCCAGAGATTCAACATCTCACGCCCTCATCTTCTCTTCCTCCTACTGGTGGTAAAAACAACCCATTGTAAAGCAAGAGTCATGCATTAATCCTCCAAGTGACCAACAAATGTAATATATACCATTTGATCCCTCTATCAGCCAAAATATACTAATTGTGATACAGTGTCATCGGGGGATTTTACTTTTGTCATGAATCCATTGATTCAATATGACTTATTACTACTTTGTTCGCACATGGAGTGGGATGGGGATGGGCGGAACTGGAAGTCCATTTTTATTTCACAAATAGCATGCTAGATTATATAACATCCAATTGTGAAGACACCTAAGTCACTTTACACAAAAAAAAAAAAGGAGCACTTTTGACTCTCAACAGGTTCTCAATTCATTCAAAATTTATCCTATTTCTCTCCATCAAAACCAAAAGTTGCACTTGTTTCGAGCTTCCAACTTGCTTAGCCTCCAGCTTCACATCTTGCACCCAACTATGCTAGGTAGCACCCATTTAAATAGTCAACGCTACAAACATTGATAAACACAATTACCAAGAAAAATCATAGTGTAATAAGAGATGGCTCACATCCTCTCAATGTTATTTTGCTCAAACAACGCCAGTTAACAATGATGCATCTTCTCCTCTCGAGTTGTAACATTTATTTTTGTCAAATGGATGGGTTTTATTAAATAGGCCCAACTCCTCTCGGTCCAAGGGAGAATTGAACTCAAGGAATCAAGCCCAAGCCCGTACCCAACAATTGGTTTGTCCCTGACTTCTAAACCAGCATTGTTTCTCCTCTTTATTTGCCTCAGCCACTTATGAGTTCTTTCCTCTCCTTGTTTCCCTAAATCACTTACATGAATAGGATGAGTGTAGACCAGCTGGAACTAGCTCGGTCTTCTTTCCAGGTATACTTGCACTCCATAACAAAATTGTCATTGCCGACAACAAGGCTGAAATCTATGTCTCATCCATAACTATGAGCTTCACTTGTGAAATACCACTTAAACTCACTATCCACAAAGACGTCAGAGTTTGACACACTAAAGATAAAAGGCAAGCCCAATAAAGCTCACCTACAATACCATCTTTTCTTTGCATTGGAGTGCAACCAATGCCGATAACAAAAAAGATCCAAATCCTTAACTATGAGTCTCGCTTTTGACATACCAGTTAGACTCATCTGAACTGCACCTATCAAAAAGATCACAACGCACCACTTCAATTGCCTGGATGAGGTTGACAATGAATTGAGAACCTAACCAAGCTCACCAATGACAACCTGTTTCTTCTTTGTATGCCTATGCAACCAGTGCTACAGCCTACAAGTGTGGTCCAACAACGCAAGGACTCAACCATCTAGCCCTTCTGTCAATACTCATTCAACTTTTTCTTCTTTTTCTTGACAATGGTAACTTTACTTCTATATATCCACACAGGTATACTACAACCAAAGTGTAGTTCCCCTTCAAAATTATTACAACTTACCAGTGTTATCAAAGACGCTTAAGCCCTGAAGCGAGGCTCAAAACATGTTGAGCACTTCGCCTCGCTTTATGTGCGCTTCAGTGTCAACATCAAGGTTCTAAGGCAAACGTTTCCTTGCCAATCAGCCTCGTATGAAGAAGTGACACTAAATAATTGATATTTCACTTTATCATAATTTTTTTTTCAATTTCTTTGGTCATATATTTGTTATTCATGTTTATAATTATTAGTCTTGGACTAAACAGATATATTTGTATTTTTTTCTCCCTTTGCGCCTTTTTTCATTACAGCTCACGCTTTATTTGCGCTTTACGCTTAAAGCCCTCATGGACCTTAGAGATTTTTTGCGCTTTTCTCCTTTGATAACACTGCAACTCACAAATTGTAGTTCAATTTTGTGCCACACAAAAGGTTTAAAACATCACAAACATCTTCGGTTTGAGCAATAGCTTTTGCTCACACCCAAAATAAAAAAGGCCTAAACAATTCATTTTAAGATTCTGAATGTTGTTTTGAGTCCCCTCAAAGCACCTCTTGTTCCTCTCAATCCAAATTGACCACCAAATGCATGATGGACAATCTTCCATCTTTCTCCCTTTTTGCTCACATTACCATCCATATTCCAGCATCTTAGAACATCTGCAATGCTTCCAGGTTTCACCCAACTAATTACTTTCAGACTGATGAACATCCTCCAAAGCTGATGTGTCCATTTGCAATGCAAAAAAAGATGGTTGATTGTCTCAGCTTGTTTCCTACATAAAAAACACCCAGAGGATAGTTGGCGACCCCTTTTGTTCAGATCATCATGAGTTAACACTGCTTCTTTGGCCAAAAGCCAGATGAAACAGTTAACTTTATAGGAATTTTTGCTTTCCATATCATCTTCCAAGGCCAATCTCTTTCCTTCACCACTCCTACATTTAGCTCCCTGTATGCAGATTTGATAGAAAAAATTCCCTTACTGTTTCTGTTCCATAGTCTGTCCACTTCTTCAGTCAGATTGTCGAATCTTGCAAGTGAGAGTTATAGAATTCTGTTATTCTCCCAATCTCCTAATCATTCAGATATCTCCTGATATAGCTTCTAGTTTGGAAAGAAATTTAAATATGATCAATGGACCTGCTAACCTAGAGACCTCGAGGCTAACCTAGCATTCTCACTCCATGATTCTTCTGATGGAAGCAACATGGCAATTAAAGAGGTCAACAAAGAAACATCAGCAATGATACTACTAACCTAGAGACCTTGAGGACAGCAATAACCTTCTGCCATCTAGCCATCCACAACTTGGCAGTCAAAGAGACCAATAAAGCACATCTCCAGAAGTTGATTTCATCTTTTACCTTTCTCTCTTGATCATATAAAAACTCCATTAGCCAGCTTATATAACTTCATTCTCCTTTAAGCACAAATTGTTCATGCATCTAACTCCCTTGTGATTCTTCGCAGTCATTGATAAACTAAGACATGTCTATCATAGAGTTCTCTGTCATACACTAAGTTGCTTGGTGTATTCAGACTAATCTAGAAGGTCAGAGATTTGATCGAGTTAAGGTTGGGGAGAAGTGGGAGTTCCTCTCACTAAATGGAAGGAAAAGATTTATCGGTCATTGTTACTCATGTTTCAGCTTATTTAAAACAAAATGGTTATCTTTAATAATACGAAGAATAAAACACTGCAGCTTGAGAGGAAGATGAATATGATAATAAACTTGTCATGATATCAGATGGATACCAAAATCACAACACTGATGGCAATCTACCACAATTTAGTCCTAAAGAATGATGGAGTTGGCTATATGGAATGCCTTGCAACTATTTGACCATTCGACCCCAAGCATTCCAATTCTACTTTGATAATGAATTTTGCATTTTACACATCACAACATCAAGTGAAAATGTTAATGTCAATAGCAACCTAGACCATATAGGCATATACTGATACCTAATATCTGATAAAACTGTCCCAAACATTACAAAGAGTTGTGTCGAAAGATGAATGTTGAAACACAAACAGAATGATACTCAGAAGGTATAATCACTTACTAACTTTAAGACAAGGGTGATGGAACTTACACCAATAGGTAATCACAGCAACTATAGTATAGCCGGCCGTACAGATCAGTTGCCAATACCTCTGCCCCTCGAATTGATTTTGCCAAATTCAACCACGGACTCTTTTTGTCAATCAGACATTCAGGGCAATACCAATCACCCTCAGGCAAGTGACTACTAGCAACACCAACACACTTAGAATGGTATGCAGAAGGGCAGCCATCACAGCATATTAAGCTACCATCCATTTTGCAGAGGCAGCATTCGTCACTATTCCAATCTGTTGACTCATCGATTGCTTCACTAAAGCATGAACCTACAGCAACATACATGGAAGCCCTCCTCTTCTTGGAACTGTCAGACTTCGAATTCCGATCAAAATCCATGTTCTCTGCTGCTACAATTCTTCTGTTAAGCTCTGATTGTATGGCCTCTACTTCAATCACGTCATCACAAAGACACCTAAGCATTTCAATCTTCAAAGAAGCCGGTTGCTTATAGTAATCCCTCTCGAATAGTTTAAAATGACGGAGATCTAAACTCGGTTTCAGTTCAGATCCATGTAGTAGTAGATATTCAACCATAAAGATAGGCCATGTGATCAGGTCCAGCAAATCCCAGTTAAGAGACCTATTTCCACAATTTGTAAACGTACAGATAAATTTGAGTATCAAAGAAATCAAGCAAAAACCAATGTATACACAACTTTATGAGAGTTAAAAACTTTACCTGAGACAACCAGATGCAGATTCAGAACTTTCATCTGAAAGAGATTTCAAATGCTTCCTCAGTATTTGCAATAGAGAGAAATGAATAGAGTCAAACAACAAAGTAGGAGCATTTGCCTTTATGCATGCTACAAAGTCTTCCAACTCAAAGGGGCTCAAGAATAATAAAGTACTAAACGATCTCAAAAATGAATAGACAGAGAAGACATCAAGCACAGGAAGAGCATCCAAATCTAAACTACTGGAAGAAGGAGGCAAATCCATCTTTGGAGGAATAATATCAGATTTTTCAAACTCTTCACGACCTGATACAATAATTTTCTCCTCTGATACCACACTAACTGCAGGAGACAACAGTGGGTCACTCGCTGCATCAGACACTACTGCACAAGAAACACGATCTTCAGCAGAAGAGGATTCTATTTTCGCTCTGCGAGCACTTCTTCTCAACACTGTCTCTGTAACACCTTTGCCAGCATCCAAGAGCTTCCTCTTCTTCCTACCCCTTTTCCCCTTCGGCAAGCTCTCCAAAACACCATTTTGCACTTCCAACCCATCAGTACCCTTATCAGGTGTTGTCAACTGAACCTCAACTTCCCGTAGAGTGCCATTTGCTGACTCATTCTCAGTCAAACATGTCTCCAAATTCATTGGGACCTTCTCTTCATCTCCGCCATCAATTCTCTCAGTATCTCTACTACCCTCTTTCTCCTGGGTTCCTCCTTCTCCGGAACAGCAAGTCATTTCCTTTGACATCTCATCACCACCACCAACATTTATGTTCTTACTTACGTCGTCTAGCCCTAAATTCAAGTCAAAACAGTTCTTTATCCCAACATTCTCCAAGACATGACCTACATCCCCATTTGCATCCACATTCAAATCAATCACATTGCTTCTATTCAAGCTTCCCTCCAAATTTTCCAACTTAACTTCATTTACACCCATATTCTCCTGAATATTCAAATCCAATATCAACCCTTGACTCCTATTCAAATCAACTACCCCATCAACATCATCCTCATTCAAATTAACTGTCACATCATAATTCAAATCCAAATTCAACCCATTACTTAAATTACCACCCCCTTTTCTCAAATTTAAGTTTAACTCACTAGAATTTTCATAATTCATTTCATCAGCAACATCATTACCTGAATGACTTTTCTCCTGAACCTGCTGTTTAGCAAGACGTTGCCTTTTTTTGGGTTTTCGACCAACAGTAGAAGAAGGAACAGGCTCCTGCTGCTGCTGCTGCTCATGTGGGTGTGATCCATTCAACAAACAATTGAGTTGGGACAAATCAAGAACCTCGGAATCACCGGAATCATAAACGATCTCAAAAAAACCAGTTTCAGAATTGTATGATTTGACAGTACCATTCAATGTTCCAACCCCTTGAACCTCTTTGCTGACTGTTCTTCCTACATAGTCCCCCATTTTCCCCCAAATTCTAGGGTTTTAGGTTAATTGTCCGCCAGAAGCGATCTTCTCTAGGACAAAACCCCAGCTTTTATTATAGTGAGAAGAGAGAAAAAGGGGACTCTGTTACTCTCTCTATATATGTGGATTACGTAGATATATATATGTATATTTAGAGAGAGAAAATTGGTTGAACTGTGTTTCTCTCTCTAGAAAATGCAAAGAAGTTTGAATGTATTGGCATTTGGCAGCCCTCTCTCTCGCGCAGCACGTGAGTCACTGGGGTGGGTGGGTGGGAGAAAACGATTTCACAAATAACTTATTATATATACACCTAATATATATATATATATATATATCTACCTTGTATGAAGGGAGTTCGGAAAATTATTTATATATACATAGTCAAAATAAGTTTATATATATATATATAGTAGATGTTGAACTCCCTTCGGCTATTTATTTCTACAGATTTTAAACCCTGTTATTGAAAAAACTGACTCATATATCTATATATATATTTAGTTTCCTTATTATCATTATCCTGTATAAGTTTTACAAATCTTCAAAATCCTTCATTTTTCTCTTTAAGTCAAAAATGTCATTAATGTATCTGACTCTTTTTTTAATGTATGGGCGCATGTATCCAATCCTTTTTTTAATGTATAAGCGCTTTGATTTTTTGGTCATTAATGTATTTGATCCTCTTTTTAATGTGTTAGTGTTTATATTATTTTATTTGTTTGAGGGATTTCTGTAATTATAAACTTTTAAAAGATAGATTGTAATTTCGCGTTAAAAGGATGTGATTTCTGTTATTTATGTGTGTTGTGTATGTAAATTGTTAATACTTTTAACATCAAGGGAACAATAATATATTCATTGAAATTATTCAAATAAAGTTTAGAGAGAATAGAATATGTATTATTATCGTTGATAATAATAATATATTCACTGAAATTCATAGAGAGTAGAGTATGTATCATTATTTTGAGGGAGGTAAGTGTTTGTTAGCTCAAATGCAACAATTTCATATATAAAAAGAAGAAAAAAAGTTGTGCGGAGTTATAAGAGAAAATATGAATAAAATAAAAAAAATAATGCAATAGTTGAAACACAAAAACAAATGATGATATATAATACAATAAGCATATGATGCTAGATATTAAAAACTAGAATTACAAGATTATGGTTAATTAGTACAATGATAATCACCAACAGACTTGAACATTTGAAAGCAAGGCAACACTTCATTGCCTCCTAACATTTCTAGCATTCTACTGTAGTACGTGATCTCCACACTCTCCTATCTAAAGTCATATTTTCAGTAATTTTAACATATGTCATTTCTAATCAGACATCTCACCCAAATGTTTTTTGGGATACATCTACCTCTTTTTGTGCTCATCACATCCAGCTTCTCACACTTCCTAAAAGGGTGAGCTGTGTGTGCATCTCGATTTTACACCAACTATATGCTTGACCAAATTTCTCAAAAACTAGATTTTATCAAAAAATTTGCATTCTCGATTAAAATTATGTTAGCCCTGATTACAAAATAAACTCATTTCAAAAAATTTGAAACCCTAATCACAAGTAATAGCATAGTGTTTCAATTCCATTTTAAATAAGAATTTAATAGATGAAGAGTTTTACTTCACTTTCAGATATATACATTATTTAATTACTTAATAAATTATAATACAAATTTTCTAACATCCATAATATATTTAAGTGAAATGAAATTACATTCTTAATATTGAAAAAAAATTGATTGGCTTCACAAAAAGTTTGATTTTTTTAGTAAGAGGTTTATGAGATTATAGTATTATTCAATTTCTTTTTGGATTTAACTTAACGATGATAAAAGTAATTTTAATAAGAGTTTAAGAAACAAAATCTTATCTTTTGGACAGATTTTGTAGTCTTCCTCAGTTTACGAAGAAAAGCAAAGAACCCTAATTTAGTAAATATTTTTCTGGATATATAGATTTTGTAAACTAGGTCGAATAAGTCTTATCTTCTGGATATATAGATTTTGAAGTCTCGATCGACACAGGAAGAAAAGCAAAGACCCCCAATTCAGTAAACATTTTATGCGTCTGAGAAGAATCAATATTTGAGATAAATTTCTTCTGTAAGTTAGGTTGAGTTTTATAATGGACCGGGTTAAAATAGTTTAAATTAGGAAATAGATTTAAGGCATAATACATAAATATGTCCTTTAACTTGGCTTTAAATTACATTTATGCCGTACAACTTTGGGTGTGCACAAGTAGACACTTAAACTTATATAAAGTTGAACAAATAGACACACATGTCCTAAATGTCATTTTTTGTCTTACGTGTATTTTTTCGTGTAGGACTCATGTGTTTATTTATTTAAAAGTTGGATAGTTACAGTTCCTGTTTGTGCATTATGAAAGTTGGAGGTCAAATAAAATTTAAAGTCATGTTTAGAGTCTGATATATGTATTATGCCACGTGAGCGCTACTGTAATTGTTTGCATCAAAACAATAGATATAAGATATGTGTTCGCCAATACATTTGTCAACACTTATAACATGTTTGGTTTCTCTCGTGCTATAAGCATAATTTTTTTTTTCAAAACGTCGTATACTCATTTGAATGCATATATCATAAGATTACTCAAAATTTTCTCACATAATCTTTGAGTTGTGTTTAAATAACTATTAAAATAAATTGACTAGCTTTACACACAGACTTTTATCGTAAGGTACATATGTGATTGTTATAGTGTTTAATTCATCTTGAATTTGATTTCAATTTATATTGTATGAAGTTAAGAAGTAAAACATAACAAAAATAGGTTCAATAAAGACCTTAGGATCAAACAAATATGTTCTATTCTGTTGCTTTTTAGTTTTCTTTTACATTCGTTTCTATATATTTTGATAAGATCTTTTAATATTATTAG
This sequence comes from Solanum lycopersicum, assembly GCF_036512215.1. Taxonomy (NCBI): domain Eukaryota; kingdom Viridiplantae; phylum Streptophyta; class Magnoliopsida; order Solanales; family Solanaceae; genus Solanum; species Solanum lycopersicum. The sequence goes on along the minus strand of NC_090810.1, from coordinate 55,898,359 downwards.
TTTCTATAAACGTGTGTTGCACGTTACTGCATCGCACATTTTTTCCATCACATAGTTTCAATAAAAAAAAAATTATATGAAGGCTCACCAAATTTAACAATTTTTTTTTTTTTGAACTTTTGAAAGAAAAATTAACTATAACTTAGATATTATAAAATATATTTTGCAGTTATTTTAGTGTTTGAATAACCAAATTCAACACTAGAAGCATATTAATATTTCCCCATAAATCGAATATTTTTATTCACAAATGTATTGTATATTTGATTTTATTCTTAATTATTTTCTTAGATGCGCTAACAGTTTTTTTTTTCATGCATTGTCATAGAAAGAAATGAAGAAAATTAGAAATTCAATAAAATATTGTATGTCTAAAAAGATCTTTTACAGCGATACAAAATGAAAATAACTTCACCAATGAATTTATATTTAAAAAACAAAATTAACCGGTTGTGAACCTAAATGATATTTTTAGATAAAACTTGAAAATAACATACCCTCACCGAGTCTTTACTCCCAAAATCCCAATTAATGTATGTGATTTAATGAAGTAAAACACATGTTAATTAATTAAGATTAAGTAAAATAAATTATAAATTTAAACACACGACATGCATATATTGAATTGATGAAAACACCCGGTGTAAGTAAAGATAAATTTTCCAAAAAAAAGAAGAATTGATCATGAAAATATTTCACTTTTTTTTCTTAAAGTTAAAATTTGATTAACACGTTAAACCATCAAAAAATTAAAACTCAACTTAATGTTCAAATTTTTAAAAAAATAACAAAAGATTATTCTTACTTTCTTTCACTCCAATTTACATAAATTCTCCATAAAAAAGAATTGATCACGAAAATATTTCATTTTTTTCTCGAAGTTAAATTTCGATCAACACGTTAAATCATAAAAAATTAAAATTTAAACTTAAATTTCAATTTTTTTTAAAAAAAAACAACAACAAAAGATTATTCTTACTTTTTTTTTCTATTCACTCCAATTTACTTATATAATTTCACAAAAAAAAATTTTTAAAAAAACACTTCATAAATTATTTTTTTCAAGTATTACTAAATATAGACAAATTGAGAATTGTCTTCCGAGTAACAAGGTTTTACATATATTTGTTGCGGCTCTGCAAAATGCCCTCATTTGAGAATAGAGAGAAAAATATGGCAAGAGATAGTTGTCTAGCGAGAGTAACTGCTGGTGTTGCTATAGGTGGTGCAGTTGGTGGCGCTGTTGGTAACCTTGAAACCCTTTTTTCTTTTGTCTTTTTTTGAAGTTTAATTGTTGATATTCCTAAAAATTTGTGCTTATTAGGAGTTTTGTTTGATGGGTTGTGTCTACATTTTGTTAGGCAAATAATGAATGAGAACTTTATAAGTTGTTAGGTTCTTTCAAGTGAAAAGATCATTTCTTTATCAGTAATTTGGTGAGTTTAGTAAGTGTTGTTTGTAGTAGAGAACCTTTTGGCTGGAGCTGAAAAAGGGTGGAAAGATGAGCTCTGATTTTTGATTAACTGGGGGGTTTGACCATGTTGTGATTGAGGCATTTTAAGAATTAAAGTATGATTTTTTGACTCAAGCATGGTATTGCTGGAAAAACAAGCTTTGATTCTTGATTAGGTGTGTGTGTGGGGTGGGTGGGGGGTGAGGGTGGGGGTTGGTTAACTGGGCTGATGCTATGGTTGAGGCATTTTGAGAGTGGAGTTGGAGTTGTTGGACTCAGGCATGATATAGTTGGAAAACTAGCTATAATTCTTGATTAGCTGGGTTTTTTCCGAGGGGACGATGCCATGGTTGAGGCATTTTTAAGAATGAAGTTCGATTTTTTTGGACTCTAGTATGAAATAGTTGAAAAACAAGATTTAGTTCTTGATTATCTGGGTGAATGTTGTGGTAGACACACAATAAGTATATTATATGGACTCTGCGATGGTTATGTCACAAGTCTATTAGAATATTTTTAAGCCTTAATTACTGATGGAAAAGGTCAGATTTGATAGATGTTTAAGTAATTTATTTATTTCCATGCTTTGTTTTTGAGTAAGTATCCAAGTTGAGGGTTTACTGGTAACAACCTCTCTATCTTTCAATATAGAGGTAAGGTTTGCATACATACTACGCTTTTTTTTCAAAATGCTTGACATACTCTCTATAGTATTTTGTCATGACTTCTTCAATCCTCTTTGGTCTGTCGGAAACAGCGTCTCTACCAACTAAGACAAGGGTAAGGTTTGCTTACACTCTACCATCTTCAGACCCCACCTGTAGTATTACACTGGATATGTTGTTGTTTGCTTTGAGTAGTATCAAAATTCCAAGCTCCTAAGTAGCCCAATGCCCCCATCTTTCTTAACAGAGTTGACAATACACAGTTGCTTAGAAGTGACTCTACTGATTTGTTTTTCTACAATTAACTAATCTCTTAATTTTGTCTAATTGTTTATCCTGTTACAGGGAAGTTTGAGGCTTTAAAACTTGGAATTTGTTCTTACCTTTTGGGTCATGTTTGAATAACCATCTCGACTTTGTGATGCCATCAGTGATGGATTCTTTGTTAACTACTTTGTCATGTCTTCACTCTCAGCACATTTGCCTAAAGTTAGAAATAATAGTAATAGCCTTTGACACTGATGCATGTGTCAAAGGCATTAAATCTGAAAAATAATAAGATCTGACATTAATTTCTAGATTGAATGTTCTTTATGTATTTAATAAATTGTCAATGCATCTGATGCATGTGTTTATTTATAGGTGTTGTATATGGGACTTATGATGCTGTTAGGTTCAAGGTAAAGTTTTTTTTCTCTCTATCTCTAGTTTTCTGATATTGTTGCCGTTGTTCTTTCATTATTGAATTTATAGCAACATAGAGACAGCTATATGCATCTTGCGGGCAGTGGTTAGCTATTTTTACCTTTGTTAACTGATCTCAATGCATGATATTGTTTAGCTGCATATTGCAACCTGTAAATAAGGTGAATGTCTAGGCTCTCTGAACAGTTTCCAGCAGATCTTGAATCTTAAATGTTTTTTTTGGTTTACTGCTTACCCCTAGATATTAGAGTTCCATACCCAAAATGAGCTTCATAATGACCTGCACTCCACCATTTTTTTTGCGTCCATTTATGGGCAGTTTGCCTATAAAATTAGCGATCTAACGGTTAACAGTAATTCCTGTCTTAGTCAAAAAGTTAGCTTCCAATAGACTCTATTTAACAGCAGGTGTTGTGTTTATTACGTAACCTATGTTATAATTTTTTGATAGGACGCCTGTTAACTCAGAGACATATTAAAAAGTTATCGAAGAGTTGTAGCTTGCTTTCATACTTTCAATGCAGTGCAAGATGTTGACGGGCTATGATGTCATTGCACGTGTCTAGTCTTTAACATTTGTTGGAAGACAAGCTGGTCTCTTCCATTTAATTTTCCAACAAAACTGTCGAGTTTTGTGCAAAGTTCTAGTTGTCTTACCCTTATTTATCCAAAGCTCATCTCTATTTACCAACACGTTAGTCAGTTTGAATAATAAATTTAAATTTATCTTTGAATATAAGCCTCGTTCTTATCTGATGTCAACCTGTAAACAACCAATAATAGGTGGTAGCAGATAACTGAATGATGCCAGAGCTAGCTCATCTAGATTTTACAATTTAGAGGCTGAAATGTTGACAAGCTTACAAACTTCAATTTTTGTTTAATTGGGGTCTATTCATAATTTCCAGTGATGTTAGTTTCTTTCTGGAAAGTTAGGCCTTTTTAACACATCACTGAAAGATCAGAAGTAATTCTGGTAAATGATGGAGAGGTCTGTGATGGACATTCAGGGCACTGACAATCCTATTTATACGATGACCTTTTCCTTTTCTTTTTATGGTCCATTATGGTCTAAAGAAGTATCTCTCAATGCAGTGATACTTGAAAAATGCTTTTTTTTTTGCTTTTGGTTCACTTTCCCTTTCTTTTGGGGAAGGGGAGTGGGGAGTAGACGTAAGATCAAGCAGTCTCATACCACGATTGCATAATATAGACTTATTACAGTGGGTGCAAACATTGGCGACGTGAGTTCAAATATGTCTTTCATCAATGTAAGTTGTTGTTGCTGCGTTGGTGGATGTAGAAACCTGTTACCTACCCAATGCAATGTCAAGGGATTCCAATAAACAAATATGGACTTAGCGAATCTCATTGAAGTATTGCTGCATGAAGTTTGATGGAAATTTGCAGGTGCCTGGACTTCTAAAAATCAGATACATTGGACAAACAACTTTGGGAAGTGCAACCATTTTTGGACTCTTCTTGGGTGCTGGGAGCTTGATACACTAAATCTTACTGAACATATATTTGCTAACTGTGTGAAAATGAATTGTTGTTATCGGAATAACATGCTTCTGCAATTCCAATATATTTGAGTTTAGTGATACTTATTGCTGATTCAAACATTTGACCCTTTTTCTTGCCTTTCAGCTTTATTTTGTGGTTGATCGATCAATTTAATAAACACTTTTGAGCAGCAATTAGTGCTTGTTCAATCTTTTAAAAGTGTTTATTATAAAAAAAAACAACTTTTTTCTTGCTTATGTACAACAATTTCTGCTCTGCTACTTCATAGTAAATTTCTATGGAAAGCATAGTTAAACACTTTATTTTTTTGATATAGAAAAAAGGCAGAATAGTCTGGTGGATCCTCGTACTTGTATCAGATTGTATTATGGACTCTTCTATTTAGCTTTTTGTCATCTGGTTCCTTGTACTCAACACAAAATAATATATTAAATCCCTCTGATAATTGATTATTTTTATGTGACATTAATATAGATGAAATTGGCAAGAGAGTGTAATCACACGCTTGCAAAGGCAAGTGAACATGATTGAAATTTCAACTTTTACTTTTAAGTTACTAAAATTAATTTTTTTTAAAAAATAAATTTAAAAAGGAAAAAAACTCCATCTTCTTCCCCACACTACCTCCATCTTCTTCCCCACGCTACCTTTTTTCCAGTCATCCCAACCCCAACCTATTTTTCTTTCTTATCCACACCCTATCGTTATTTATCTTCATTTTTCTTTCAACTTCTTTCTTGTTTTTCTTTTTTTTGTTACCCTAAATAAAAAACGAAATTGGGCAAAAAATTTTGAACATAATAAGCAAAGAATAATAAAAAAATTAGTGGAGTAGTTGATATCTCTAATGAATAACTTGACCTCTTTTGGTGTCAAAATTATTCTTGTATTTGTAAGCAATTTGGGGTGTGAAATAATAGTTAGCATTGGATTATGAAAAATTTGGTTAGATTTGGTTGTTAGGTGGCTTGGTTGTTGTTTTTGTGGTTGTTAGATGACTTAGGTTGTTGTTACTTTAATCTCGCCGGTAAAAATGACGATGACGCCTGCAAAAATGGACGCTGCCGTCAAAATGAAGACAACACAATGGCTCCATCATTTCTCCGGCATCAACGAGATCCTCTACCTTGTTCCGACCAGTTTGTATTGCTATCCATGCCGGAAAATCGAAAATGCTATATTGGGTTTTACAATTGAATTTTAATGGGTTTTACGACATCTGCTTGGTGGTGAAATAGTAAAAATAGGGAGGATTAGAAATGTTAATAATAGATTAAAATGACACTAGCGGGAGTGAAGTAGTTTCATGACTTCATCAGATTGCTGGATTGTGAAAAAATCGAAGAAGAAAAAAAATAAGGATATGAAGATGGTGGAGTTTTGACAGTGATGGTGGGTTAGGGAAGGTGGAGGAAAGGTGTACAAAAATAATAATTTTATTTTATTTGATAAAATAGATTTTTAAAATTTGTCTTTTATTTAGTATTTTTACTAATAATTAAAAAATTATTATGAAGAAAATTATGACTTGACATTAATATATATGACATGGATATAACATGTCATCTATGTAAGGGAGAGTGAGATACACACATCGTCAGAAAAATTTAAAAATCTTATTTTGGTTAAGTTCAGAAGTCCAGATGACAAAAAGCTAAGTAAAAGAGTTCATAATACAATCCGATGCAAGTACGAGAGTCCACCAGACTATTCTGCCTAGAAAAAATAAGCACTTTTTTCTAGGCTTTTGAGCTTTTTAGCACTTTCAAATGGTAACTCCATGACTCATTTGAACACTTTATTGAACCTTGGGTCAAGGTACATTGAAAATGATTTTATAGTCATCATTTTTGGCTGAAGTTTGATATGATTAATTTTAAATTTTCGACATTTATATATGATATCTAGTTTGATAGTCACAAAATTTTAAATATTTTTGGGTCGACTTCAAACTTCCATCAAAAGTTTTAATTCATTGTTAGCATCTCAATTTAAAGAATAATGTATTCTTAATTGCTATAAATTTGAAAAATATTATTACACACACTTAGGAGGAGGGGGCATATTATATATTATGTTTGCCTAAATTGGGCATAGGTTAAATAAGGACTCAAACCAACTAGTAAAGAAAGGAGACTTTGAGTTAATATTTAAAAGGAGTTCATCCCAAATGAACTGTGGCGGAATGAAATATTTATTCTCATCATTGAGAGGAGTAACTACGGGGTCACTGAATGAAATCCTTCTATCTTAATTTCTTTCTTAGTTTCACTTGCAATGCTCGATGAGTCGTTAATTAATCAAGTTTTATTGTCATTTTTACCCTTTGTAATTGAAAAAAAAAAGGAGTTAGATCATAAGGTGCAATTTTAAATTCACACAAGACTCCAAAATAATATCCACTTAGTTAAACAATATCTTTTTGTTCTCGTTTTACTCTTTTATACATAAGCCCTATGCTTATTATCTATACCATGTTTTTATCATTTCACTTGAACCCAATAGTTTTAGGGCAATTCCAAATTTCTATTTATTTTTTTAATTAAAAAACATGTACAAATAAGTGGCAATCAATTCAGGTAAGATTGTAGTACAAACTCAAACTTCAAAAATCTTTTTTAGAACTCATAAACTTCAAAATCCTATATCCATCTTTACGCGAGATGAGGTTGGCTAAAACGAATTTTCTTTCCCTTTCTTTTGTTCTTGTTTTTGTAGTGAAACTGTTTTTAATGATGATCAATGTATACTCGGAGAGAAACTTCAACTTCCCACAATTTAACTTTTGCTTTAGAATTTAAATTAAACTATTTATTCAGAATTTCTCAGTTCTAAATTAATGCATAATGAACTCAACATAAATTGTCCTGTCAATTTTAGGTCGACTCAACCATCAAAATCAACAAGTAAGTAACCAATCGAGCTACTAAAATTTTCCCTAGTTTTCCCTTTCATTGTTTTTGTTGATAAAATCAAACACCTATCACGATTTCATCTCATATGGCCAAACGAGCCCCGAGTAATTGTACACTTGCAGCAGAAAGGGTAAAGGATTTGAAATCTGAAGATGCATTTACTTTAGAAATTTACAAGGAAGCTATACTCCCAATAAGAGCAAGCCTACTAAAACTTTACATCTCTCACTTTCAATTCCCCACAAACATCATTAGCCATTAGAAGAAAAAGAAAAATCTAATGAAAACTTACAAAGCAAATCTCTACTCCTACATCTTTTTATGGCAACCCTTGCTACCACCTCACAAATTTGAGAAGCCAAACTAAGCGAAGAATTATGATCTTCTTCCCCTAAAGCAGAGATTTTCCGGCAGGGAAGAAGAAAAAGAAGAGGTCAAAGAAAAGAAAATTTCCACTCATAACTTTATTAGCATGTTTCAATGCTGTAAGTCTTCGCTTACAGTGCCAATACTTGACTTGTCTCCCATCCGCACGTTATACTGCTCATAAACTCTTGCACGGTTCTCTGCCCACCATTGTTCAGCTTGTTTCTCGCTAAAGCGTTTTCGACTGCATTTTAGAACACATCAGTCTTTTGCTTTCCAAGGGAAAAGCATTCAAACACACAATGTTACAGCAATCACACACTGATTGTTTCAAAGCACACAAAGATAACCTTTTTTTTTTGCAGGATTGTAGAAATGTATTCTCAATCCTAAACTAGGTGGTTCGGCTATGTGAATCTGTATGCATTCTACTTGACTATTATTGCTCCGATGCTAAATGTTTGTCTTTCAAGGAAAATTAGAGATCATCTAGAACTATAATGTCTCTTAACATCTCAGTCTTATTACTACATGCCACATGGGCAGCCAAAAATCTCTACCAGAGATGAATTCATTGTACAACAACCACCTAAGTCCCTAAGCAAGTTGAGATTGGCTATAAGAATCCTTATTGACCATGCAGCTGCATTTATGATATCTAAATTTCACAACGAAGTTTTGATAATATCGAGTAGCAGAAATGGGAGATCCACAGATAACCAACATAGAAGCATATAGTTAACAGCTTAATGCAAAAGAACTGAATACATGAAGGATCTTGTAAGAACACTAAAATAAGATCTTTGTCTCAAACTAAAACTAATATTTTGAAAAATAAGGAACCAGTCCAAGGATAGGAGCCATTTCTAGCCAGAATATTCTTAAAGAGAGATAGATCACTTCAACAGAGCCATAGCCTAACCATAATCCTTAAAATGTGCTCAACACAAATCGACAAGCAATTAACAGCAGAAATAATACATACGAGGAGAACATTTACTTCAACCAGAATAATGCAGAGAGGATAAAATCCCATCAAATGTAATGCCCTAAAGCCACAGTTAACGCACCTGAAGCGAACACGTTTAAGATCTTTGACACCTGCAGGTAAGGAGGTAAGTGTAATGTATACACCTGGCTCATCTTGTTCAACCCATTCGTTCTCATTACGAGAATCACCTTCTTTTGTTCTACCTCCGTTTCTTGTCGTTGGTTCTGGAAACCCTTGCCTGTTTTGAACAGCATTGCGATTACTGACGTTGCTTGATCCGTTAGAAAGTAGTTGACTGTTAGATACATTTGACTCCACATCTTGGAAAGTTAGTTGACTATGAACTCGGTCAATACATCCATTTGGTATGTCACTGGCAGTGAGATTGGAACCCGAGGAAAGAGATGTAGGAGATTTGATGTTCCGGGAAGCACCTACCGGCAACCTCTCAGCCATTTCCTTCAGCTATGAAAAATAAATACAACAAAACAAACTATCAGCAAGAGAAGCTAATGAAAGACAGGTCAACAGAAAATTGTGTGTTCAATACTTCACAAAGCATCTATATATTCATCAAAAAAGGGGCAGCAAAAAAACTACACTAAAAGGATACTGACGAACAATGGCACATAACCTGACCACTATGGAAAACAAGTTTAAATATGAAAAGCTCACGAGTCCTTTTTTTTTTTTAACTGGTAAGATTGCTTACGAATCCAAAACATAAACAAGCAAATCATAGAAAAACTCTCTTTTTCCCGCTATTGTTTTCCTGACCGAGTAACTTCATACTTTAAACTCGAGCTACATTCTATATGAACTTAAAAGGTTAGCTCCTAACAGTAAAAGTAAAATTTGTAATCATAAAATTTTGGTCCACTTAACTTTTGCAGGTATACAAAACATTTTGGAACTCGGATTTCATGAAGCTAGACATTGGTGTTATAAAAATGTCAATTTATTTCGGGAGAGAAACAAATGATATTCTATTTGAAATAAATGAAGTAGATTGTTCTCAAATAGGGTTATTGAACCAAAAACACATGCAGTTACTTTGTTATAACAAAAAAGACTCCGAAGATGCAAATTTTGAGAAACACCGTAAGATTAAAAAAGTCATTTAAGATGTAGAAGAGAAGCCATTTGCTGTGAACTCAGAAGATGTAATAGAAGATGGCAGAGATATTGGGATGCATAGCTGCATGTCTCCTACCACACACATCGGAAGAAATAAACACCAGTCTATTAATGGAAGGTTGGTCAATAGCGCTTAATGGGATTCCAACATACTTAAATGTCCTTATTGCCTATCCCAGCTATTTTGAAAGGCGGATCAACAGGGTGAGAAATAGGTCTCCATGGAAAGGAAATTCTGAAAGAGAATGCATTTGGTAAAATGGAATGATGTAATGTTTGGACTTTGGCCAAAAAGGGAGGTAGAATGGGACTCAAAATACCCAGACAACATAATAAGAGTTCGCTATATAAATGATTATGGAGGTATAATGAACACAAAATAGAGGTATAAAAAGATGTCATTGCCATAAATCATTGTAGAGACGATTTCTGGAAACCAAAAACTGTTCTTCAGTCAAATCAGGGTGCAATCTGGAAGAACATTTGCAAGTTTGGGGGTGGAGCATCAGAGTGGAGGTGGAAGAAGGTAGCAAGATAACATTCAGGAAGGACATTTCGCAGGAAAACGGAAAACTCAAGGATAAATTCCCTGTTCTTTTAAGAATCACACCAGATGAGTTGTTAGGTGGCTGATTTTTACAATTTGAACTAGGACAGAAGCTTCAATTTAGGAGGAATTTCAATGATTGGGAAATTCTGAATATCACCCTTCTTCTTGTACAATACAACACCTCCATTCATTTGGCATTGTAGCCATCCTAAATATGACATCATCAAGCTAGTCAGCCACTCCATACTTGTGGATTTTTGGAAGAACCCAGGTGAAGCAGGTATGGAGTGTCTGACTAGGTTGTTTGATGTCATATCTAGGACAGCAAGAACGTCAGAGGAATGGAGGTGGATTACAATGGTTCCATTGTACAAGAACAATGGTGATATTCAGAATTGCAATCACTATAGGGGTATCAAGCTACTAAGTCATGCTATGAAAGTCTGGGAGAGGATGGTCGAGATGGGGATGAGGAAGGATGTATTTTTCTCTGAGAACGAATTCGGATTCATGCCGGGGCAATTGACTACAGAAGCCATTCATCTTGTAAGGAGATTGTTGGAGGAGTATAGGGACAAGAAAGGAGACATACACATGGTGTTCATTGACCTAGAAAAGACATAAGATGAAGTCCCAAGGGAAATCCTTTGGAGATGTCTGGTATTCATAAGTGTAGTTGTGGCTTACTTTAAGGGTAGTAAGGAAATGTCGGATGGAGCCAAGGCCCGAGTTAGGACAAGGGATGTGACTTGGAACACTTTCTGATCGTGATGGGGTTGCACCCGGGATTAGTCATTAGCCCATTTCTAAATGCCTTAATGACAGACGAATTGAGATGGCATATTCACCGGGAGTCATCCTGGTGTGTGTTATTCGCATATGACACAGTAATAGACGAGATGCGCGGTGGAGTTAATGACAGAATGGAAGGTTAGGGAAAAGCCCTAGAATCGAAAAGTTTCAGCTTAAGCACGACTAAAACAAAGTACTTGGAGTGCAAGTTTAGTGTCTTAATGTATGAGTAGAGGTGAAAGTGAAGATTGAGGCACTAGTCATACCCAAGACAGGAAGCTTTAAGTATCTTGCGTCCATTATCCAAGCATAAGGATAGATGATGATGATGTCACACATCGTATTGGACCGAGGTAGGTGAAATGGAGGCTTGCCTCTAAGATAGAAATGCATCGCCAGGGCTTAATGGTAAGTTTACAAAATGGTGGATAGACCAAAATTGTTGAATAGGGTAAAATGTTGGCCAAGTAAGAACACATTCAGAAGATCAATGTAGATGAGATAAGGACGCTCAGATAAATGTGTAATGTGTGGGCATACTCATAGATACATGATTAGGAATGAAGTATGGGAAAAAGTGAGAGTGGTATCAGTGGCGGACAAGATGGTGGAAACGAAATTGCGATGGTTCGTACATGTGAACATGAGGTGTGAGGATGTGTCAGTAAGGTGTGGGAGGTTGGCTGTAGTAGGAGTTAGGAGAGGTAAAGGTAAGGCCAAAAAGAACTGGAAAGGTGATTAGATAGAACAGGACAAAAATTAAGTTGACTTAGACAGGACCTTAGATTGGAGGTGTGGAAGTTGGGGATTAGGGTAGAAGGTAGCTGAGTGATGTGACACTCTGTGTGGGAGAGAAGGGGGGGATAGTCTCCTCTCTTCTTCTCCATTTTAAGTAGTATTATTTAGTTTATCGCCTAGTTTCCTATTCTTCAATGTGCATTACTATCCGTTGTTGCACTTGTTTTGTATCTAGCTATTTATTGTCTTATTGTTATTATAATCATGCATCAAGTACTTCTATTTTGAGACAAGGGTCAATTAGAAACAACATTTCTACCTCACAAAGGCAGGGCTAAAGTTTGTGTACATTCTACCTCCCCAGACCCATTTGTGGGATCACACTGGTACGTTGTTGGGATTTTTTTAAAAAAACAGTCAATTATTACAGCTGAAGGCTAATGGTAGGCAGGAGGTTTGGAGACAAATCCTCGAGTCTAAAGGATTCAAGTTGAGGAGGACTGAGACAAATTACTCAGAGTGCAAGTTCAGTGCAGTAACTTATAAGGTAGATGTGGAACTGCGAATTGATACACAAGTCATCTCCAAGAGAAATAGTTCCAGGTAGTTGGGGTCAAATATGCTAGGTAATGAGGAAATTGACGATGATGTTACACATTGTATTGGAGCGGCGCGAATGAAATGGATGCTTACTTTTAGTGTCTTGTGTGATAAGAATGTACAGCTAAGACTTAAAAGGTAACTTTTATAAAGCAGTTGTCAGATAAATTGTATTGTATGTGCCGCTAAGACTTAAAAGGTAACTTTTATAAACCGGTTGTCAGATCAATTGTGTTGTATGGGGTTTAGTATTTGGCCGATCAAGAATTCACATATCTAGAAGATGAAAGTAGCAAAAATGAGGATGTTGCGATGGATGTGTGGGCATACTAAGAGAGATAGAATTAGGAACGAAGACATCCGAGACAAGATAGGTGTGACCTTCGTGGACAAAATGAGAAAGGCAAGACTAAGACAGTTCGGGCATGTGAAGAAAAGATCCACAGATGCCTATGTGAGAAGGTATGAGAGGTTGACTATGGGGAGTCTCGAAGAAATAGAGGTAGGCTAAAGAAGCAAACGGGAGAGGTGATACTTGGGGTAAATTGGACAATGCCAAAAACCACTTTTGAGGTCCTAACACATTGGCAAAAACCACTTTTGAGGTCCTAACACATTGCCATGGAAAATGCTATGGAAAACAAAAGCACCAACAAAAGTAGCTTGTTTTGGTTTGTGGCTGCAAGAAATGCCTGCTAAACTCAAAAAATTCTCCAGGAAAGTGGCTTTTCAATATGCAGTAGGTGTTTTTTGTGTGAAAGGCTGTAGAGTCAATTAATTGTCATCTTGCATGGAGTGCTCCAAGATGAACAAAAACTTTGTTTTCAGATAATAATAAAAAGTAAAAAAAGTTTTTGTTCATCTTGGACTATTCCAGCTTATACACATTGTCAGAATAAAGAATTTGCTTGTCCCAAACAGTAAGGAAAAATGCAGATGTTCGACAATTATATGAAGAAAAAGTAATAACACAAAGACAAGAAAAATTTGCATTGTTAAGGTTTTTTTTAGCACAACTGAGAATTCACAATGACAAAAGAAAATACAAACTCTCATATCTACCAAAAAATATATATATTTTGAATAACGAGAAAAACAGACTTAGTTGGACAGAAATTAATTTGTTAATGAATCAAATGACTACAAACTCTCATGTTGACCAAAACAGAGAAATCTTCTGAATAATGAGAACCACATTCTTAGTTGGACAGAAATTAATTTTTTATACATTAAACGACTGTATAAAAATCATAGGCCCATCCATACATGTATCTATGTTAGACCATACTACTTGAAAGAATAACTTAACAAGTAAGCAGTTGGAATTTATTAGAGTAAATGAAAGATATATTTTCTCAATCCACTTTTAAAAGTTTAAGTAGAATGCATTCTTATTTGTAGTAATAGTTGCAGCATCTCATTTAAGTTTTTGATAAGGAGCATTTCATTAAGTCAAAACCGAATCGATTTGCTCTAAGATACTCATTTCTAAGATAGACATGTCTTTCATTATAAATTTAAGCAATTCTCTACCAAAGATTTGAAGCAGCATACCTGAGAAGTAAGTGACTTGATCACTTCTTTTGCTGCTTTGCATTTGGCAGTCTCTTCTCCAGCAATGGCTATTGCCTCCTTTAGCTGCTTATTAGTTCTTTCCAGTTCTATCTCCTGAAGTTGAGCCTTGCGCGTGAGATTTTCCACCTATGATGAAGATCATTAAACACAATGCTTTTTCCATGAAATTAATAGTACATTCATTTGAGTCTCACAAATCAATTACAACAAAATCGTGATGCATAAATACAGACAGTTTAGATGCTAGATTCAGACTTCCATGAGAATGGAGCTAAAAAAGGCGCCGGAAACAGGAAGTGATTACTAAAATGCTATGATAAAACGATAGAAATAAATTTTACAGGATGGTTGACAGACCAAGGCATTACAAAGGAGTAAAAATTTAGGCTTAAAGCCCAATATGGATGAATGTCATAAAAATGCAAGATAATACGATGAATATGGACAAGATTACAATGACCATATCTGATCGAGGGGATAAGTAGCGCCAATTGAATGACACAATGCAAATAAAGGTCCAGAAAAGTTTTGTCATTGTCCTACGTAAGCTTCCTGATGTACTGGTTTCTAGGCGGGCGGACCCACACTGAAGGTTCCGGTTGCTCGATTAATCTCATATCTAAATATATATACTTATATAGAAATTTGAACGAATGGTATAAAATTAAACAGTGAGCACCCAGGCAACAAGTAGTTGCTTGGTGTAGTGGTCGTTTGTGGGGTGCTCAAAGTTGTACATTGCATCTCCTGTGGCCAGGTTCGATTCTCACTATGGTGTTTTTTTTAAAATTTTTAAAGACCAACTCTTCTTGGAGAATCCACAAACTTAAACTCCTGGATCCGCCACTGTTTCTAGGAGTGATAATTGGATGATTGAAAGTCACATAATGGAGAAAAGTAGACCTAAAATCATGCCAAAAAAGGTTCTCCCAGAAGACCTAAATTCTTTCAGAATAAATGTGTTCTAGTTCCAAACATCATAAAATGGAGAAAGAGGATACATATAAGTGATACTAACTAGTAGGTATAAAACTAAAATGTATGTCAGGTTAAAAGTGTGCTAGAAGAGAACACTGCTGATTTTCCTAAAAAGACACATTCCACCGTGTTGGAATGTAATATACCTGAATAGAACAAAATGTATATAGAAGATATTCTAATTTCTAGCCGACTCCACTTGATATATAATATTCTCTAGCAGACTCCATTCAAGACTTTAAAATCAATTACAACTTTGTAAATTTAAAGCATTCCTTTCTTTACTAAACTAACTAATTATCTATCACAATTTTTCAACACACAATACGAGGAAAAAATTAAAGAGTGTAACTTCATTTTGCATTAATATATTGAATTCCTCCTCCTCCTCTTAAGCTTGTATAATCGAAAACGGAAAAGAAAATATTTAAATACTACATACTTTCAGTTGTTTCAATTAATCGAAGTATTCTATTCACGCTCTTTAACTAAGTCCACGATATTTCTTCTGTTTCAATTTATGTGAAGGCATTTAACTAGACACATATATTAAGAGAAATATTTTTTTTTTGAGCTGAAATCATCTCATTGGAGGTAAAATGAAAAGTTTTAAAACTAAGTTAGAAACTCGTAGCAAAATGTCATTTACCTTATTACCTTTTTAAAATGGAGTTCACATTTGACAAAATAGTCATTTAATTATTTTTCTAATGTTTAAGATTCAACTCAATTTTATGTATTAAATTCCTCCTTATTTGAAATATATAGAAAATTTTAGTATTTAGAAATTTAAAAGCGATTAAGATTTTACCTTTGAAAAATAATTACACGTTGGATAAAATTATACTAGTAAAGAAATGTATCTTGGCCTAACTCAACCCCAAAAGCTAGCTCATGAGGTGAGGATTGCCCAACTCCATATAAGGAGTTCAACTTTTCCTCACCCCGCCGATGTGGGACTTAACACCTCACGCCCAAAACTAGTCATCTGGTGCGTGGATCACACACACTTTTAACATAGGGGCCCCAACATGGATAGTTGTAAATTGGGATGAGTTTGACCCTGATAGCACACAGAATTAAAATAAGGGACACGAGCAAGGTGTGTATGCTATGACTAGTACTATTGTACAAAAGGAAGCTCTACACGAAATGTTGATAGACACTTTTACCCTTTGTAAGTGCATTCCATGTTGGATGAACTTGCTCATAGAATTCATTTGTAGAAACTTCATTATTTCCTTGTGTTCATTATTTGACTTTTCTAACAAGTAAAACAAAAACTTCACGCTTTAGACATTGTGAGTCCATTATCATCCTAAGCACGATATTTTTGAAGGTCGAATTTAGTTCTAATGACAAATTAATTATTGAGACATCACAACCCTTTCATCATGCTTGACAATTTTTTTATAAGCATGCTTAGCACAAGTTTTCCAAGGTCTAGTTGAGTTCTGGTGCCAAATTAATTCAATTGTTACATGGTGTTGGCCTAGAGACCCTAGTTTCTCTTTCCTGGAGTTCCTTTTCTTGTTCTTTCGTCCAAATAAAAGTTGAAATTAGTTTTGTGGTTACATGATGTTGACCCAAAGACCCCACATTTGCTCTCTGTAGAGATCTTATTGCCATTCTTTCTTCGAGAAAGTAAAATAAACAATTAGATAAAGTGAAAGAAAGAAACTTAAATTGAATTAACCTAAAAGTAAGGTAAAATTTTAAATTAAAATTAACGCAAGTAATTTCCTTCTAAAGCAAACCTAAACTTCAGTTGGTACACAGATCCTTCAACAAATTTAAAAAATAAAAAACAAGAAAATGAAGGTTAAAAAATTTTAATAAATAAAAACTTCACTATTTCCTAGTATGGTGACAAAATAAAGGCTATACACTTGTATCAAACTTTTCAAAATTTTATTTTCTAATTTCTCAAGTTCACATTGTAAACGAGACACATTTCAAAATTGTAACACCTCGGAAATGGAAATTTGAGTTTGGAAGGGAAAAAATCATTTTGGCATTGATGCGGTGATCTACGAGTCTGACCTACGGACCGTATGAAGACCTACGGGCCGTAGGAAGGAAGTCACATGTCTTGGTTTGAGATATGAAAAAATGTTAACTCCCAGTAAATTGACCTATGAAAGAATAGGACAGATCGTAAGGCAGTCTACGGGTCGTAGGAAAGAAGTCGTAGGAAGGAAGTCGTAGGTCTTGGTTTGAGATTTGGAAAATTTTTAAACCTAGTAAATTGACCTATGAAAGAACAAGATGGATCATAGGCAGATTACGGGCAGTAGAAAGTGCCGGTAGGGTGATTCAAAGAATTGATCTGAGACCTCAGGTCTACGAAAGGATTTGACGAGTCGTAATGTGGTCTACGGATCGTAGGTGGGGTCAGTAGAAGTGATCGAGACTTGGTGAAATTCTAGACTTGAACTTGGATTCTACGAGCCATAGAATGTTGGACGAGCCGTAGGTAGGTCTCGTGGAATTGATCAGAAATTTCGAGTCCCAGTTGTTTATTCTACAACCGATCAGACTTCCACAGACCATAGGTCGAAGTCGTAGGGTCTTCAGGGAGTTTTTAATTAAGGGTGTTTGGTCTTTTCCTATCCAATTAACCCCTAAACTACGTCATTTTGTCCATATAACTATCCTATAACCATTTTTACCCTGAAGACTTAGCCTAATTTCTTTCATTCACTCAAAATCTCCTAAATTCTCTCAAGTCTTCTTCTCCAAAATTATCTCTTAAGCTCCAAGGTGAGGAGCTAGGGTTTCAAGCGTCAAGGTCTCATCCTCATCGCACTCTTAGGGTTTTGATTATCAAGGTATGTGGGATTCACTCGATTCTCTAAGAGTTTCATGCAAATCTCCATGGGTTCTATTTATTATGATTCAATTATTGATATTCAATCTTATTACATATGTTTTGATACAATTACAAGGTTTTAAATTGATTTCCTTTGAACCCATGCTTATGCCTATTTTATGAATATGAATTATGCTTAGGAACTATTAATTATGATTTATGAATCTATGCATTTTTAAGAAAAGAATGATTATGATCAAAGGGTACTTTTAGGGTAAAGTGTCAATGATTTCTCACAATAGAATGAAATAAATGTCTAGAAAGGTAAGTGTCTACTGTGAAAGTTTTACGATATCATGATTTGAAAGGAGTTACTCTAATATGAACTTATGATTGGATTGGTAGTCCTAATTGTGTCTTTCCAAGTATTATAATATGATTATGATTATGTCTTTTCCGTTAGGATTCACTTAGCACCAAGAGGACTTTGAGATGGAAGCTCTCCCGTTAGTAAATGTCGGTTCTCTAGAAGAAATCTCCTTGTCCCTAAACTACGTGCTGTCTTAGATGACCTAAGCTAGTGGATCCACTTAAGTTGTTAAGCAAAGAATGAATGAGATAAGTGTTCGACCTTGACAAGTAGATTCTCCTTTTCGATAAAAGGGCCATGTCAGATTTCATGTTATATCCCACAATTGACTATGTTTCTATCGAAGGTTTTATGGAAATTTCTCAAATGGTTTTAACTTTTAAGCATGCATTGACCATGTGTATGATTTATGATTACTTTATAAAGGCTTTTATCACATTTTATTTGGTCTAGCATATCATGTTTAAGTTCATCACACTATCATGCTTTACGTTTTATGCATTTCCCCATACTTAGTACATTCACCGCACTAATGCATATTGCGCATATATTGTCTTATAATATAGGGCCCGACACTCCTTCCGCTCATGGTTAGCTTGAATTGCTTTGCTAGTACCTTGGAGTGGTGAATCCTCATGCTTCGAGGACAAAACAATTGATGCTTTATTTCTTTTATTGTCTTTTCTTTTCAGACTTGTACATGGTGTATAGGTTACGTCCCAACCACTCTTATGGTGTTTAGAAAGGCTATGTCAGACACAGTTTAGATTTCACACTTGTGTATAGATTCCTTATATGATATGAGACTTTTATTGCCTATTCTCTCTTTTTGTATTTCTATTACGTCATCCTTATGTCAAGTGACTTGTCTAGGGCCTCTCGGGGTTCTATTCGCCATA
This sequence comes from Solanum lycopersicum, assembly GCF_036512215.1. NCBI lineage: Eukaryota > Viridiplantae > Streptophyta > Magnoliopsida > Solanales > Solanaceae > Solanum > Solanum lycopersicum. The sequence goes on along the minus strand of NC_090810.1, from coordinate 55,879,286 downwards.
TACACCCTGGGGGTACTTTGGGTCGTGACAAAAATATACAGTTCCTTGTTATTCTAGATCTTTATAATAATTTGTGCTAATTATCATATGGGATAACCGTGCTATGCACGTAAATAAAGACTAGTAAGACCAAAATGCATCTCTTTGACGTTGTAAATGATGTATTTGAGTAATCATCTTAAGATCTTGATGCAAGATATTGTACCTCTTTCCATTTTAGAATAGGAGAGATACATGTTCTTTTTATTTTACTTCTTTTTGTTTTAATACATACAGGAACGGGATACACTTTCTTTTATTTCTTCTTAGTTCAATTTTTTCTATTACCAGCTTTCTTTTAGTTAAATTATTATTGGTTCAAGAAATATTTTCTTTAAAATAAGTAAAATGAATACAACAACATAAGTGTAACCCTACAAGGGGGTCTGGAAAATAAGTTAAATGAATGACACATTTCGATACAAGCTAGAAACTGATTGGCTTTATACTAACTGTGTATAGCTAAGAGAGAATGAAATTCAACCATCTTAACCATAGTTTGCATTTACCAAATAAAGCTACTTGCCAAATACAAGGATTTGAAATACGTTTTTCTCTCTTTTTCTCCCCACGGACTACAATCACGAGTCCTACAATGTATTTTCTATGAAAACTTTACTCTTTATGCCCAGTTAATCTGTGCAAATATATCTGGACACTAGACATAAAAGAACCAAGAGACCTAGAGTTGGGTAAGGATGCTACAGAGATGCCCTCCTAGACATTTTTGGAAAATGATAGGATGACAGATGCCTAAGGATAATCTTAGCTCAATGCTGTTACAGAGAAGACAAGCTTTGACAGTCACTTAATTTTCAGGTCCAAATGTAGATACTACTTCTATGCAGGTGTAAAACTTCTAAAAGTCAATCCACCACAATCTACAACGAAGTAGAGACTAGCATAGTCATTATAGGAGTAAACGGCTCCAACTTCCAGGCATGCACTCTTGCAAGCAAAACTTTCTTTTGATCTCTTGGCTGATTACAATCAGTTGATTGTCCTTTAGGTTATGATTTTAGCATGTCAGATTCATTGAAGAGTACAAAGCAGCAACAAGCATATCATTCCACAAGATAGTACCTAACAGAAGATAGCAGTAACCTGGAGGCTCAAGAAATTATTAAAACTCAGTATTAGAAATAGATAACTCACTGATTTTAGCTCTCAAAAAGTAATTTGATTTTCTCCATTTAATCATACTATCACGGGTTATCCTTTCAAAGTAATACTTATGAACTTGGATGAAGTTTTTCACCATTATTAAAAATGATTATGCATAACCATTCACCCTTGACCACAAGTACCAAAACACTATTTGACAAGTTTACTCAAGCCCCAGTGAACTCTGACTCCACGAATATGGTGTTCCCTAAAAATTCTAGAGGATTTCTTGCCCCAAGTCCAATGTTTGACATTCTAAATAACTACATTATAGAGAATGTCCAAAAACACTTAGATTCATAGAGAAACTAAAATCTTTATTTTCTAATTCACATAAGCAAAAAGGATATGGTGTTGAAGCAAAGAGAGGAAAATTCATCAGAAGTCGAGAACAGTTCATTAGACAAATGACATACCTGTGCTCTTAATTTGATAACCTCTTGGCTAAGGCCATCATTTGTCCTTTTAGCATCGCCCAAAACAATCTTTGGAGATGTAAGTCCACCCAATGTTGGAGTTGGTGTAGTAGAACGAGGTGGACTGGCCCGTCTAGATATTGGTGATGTTGCTCGAGAAACAATTCTTGATCCAGGAACTGAAGCTGAAAAGAATTTCTTGGACGAGCCAAATACAGGGTTAAAAGACTTGGAAATGTTGAGAGCTCCCCACTGAGAGGTACCATTTGGAATAGGTGACACGCGACTGCTGTTGAATTCAAGTTTTTTCTTCTGTTTGGAAGAACGGGTTTCAACATGTTTGAAGGATTCCATTGTAGAAAATCTAGCAAGTTGAGGTCGAGACCTTGTATCCAACTTAGTATCCTTGTCTGTTATGTCAGTTAGTGACTGATTCATGCTTCCTCGTCGACTCATAGAAGACTGAGAAGAAGCATCTGTTTCCATAGCTTTTTTCAATTTACTGAAGCAGTTGTCACAGACACGATAGGGTTTATTGGGATTAGGTGCCATTGATGCCCTCAGTGATTTTCTGCTGCTACATGAATGACAAAAGACAAGCCCACAGTTATAACAGTTGTGGCGTTTTCTTTTAAAGTTAAAAGGGAGACGACAGCCAGAACACATGGATTGGTCGACCCCAGATACCCATTTGTGAAGGCAAATAGCAGCAGTAAAATTAGTGCCACAAGCAATACTTTTGACTTGCTTGTCTTTTAAAGCTTCCACTAAAGTGGGAGAATTTCGGTCATCCGTATCACCATGACCCAATCTACCATTTGCCCCCTTTCCCCATGTGTAAACTTCAGTTCGGGAAGTCAAGACAGCAACATGATATGCTCCACAGGCGATCTCCTCCACAAAACTCTTTGCCAGCTTGCCTTCAACACGACGGGGTAACTTCCCATCAGCTTGGTGATGACCTAATTGGCCATACACAGGACTTCCCATTGTATACACATGACCAGAAGTTGTCAATGCAACTGTCAAGCTGTGTCCACAAGCAACTTGGCAAAAGTTTGGTTCGACAAGAGCTGCAACACAGGTAGGTACAAGTTTCGACTCCTTGTCACCATGCCCTAGTCTACCTTTATCACCATCTCCCCAAGTAAAAAGTTTTCCTGATGAACAATTACTTGAACTTGAGCTTCCCACCATGACTTCAACGACCGCTGCAGTATGCCAAACCCCACAAGCTGCTCGTACAGTTCGAAGCCCCTTTAAAGACTCCACTTCCCTAGGTTTAGAGACACTTTTTCTGTCTCCATGTCCAAGAACACCAAAAGTACCATCGCCAAAAGTAAATAGTTGACCAGCAGATGTCACCACAGCAGTATGCCAGGGACCACACGAGATATATGAAACGTGTATGCCCTCTAAGGGTCCATTTACTCTTTTGGGGACCCAATGACTAACTTCATTTCCATGCCCAAGAAGACCAAAATCACCATCACCCCATGTGTACAAGTCTCCAGAGAGTGTTACAGCACAAGTATGATTTTCACCACATGCAACAAGCTCAATGTTTGAATGGCTGAGTGAATCTATAAGCTTTGGATGCAGAACATCAGAATCAATACCATGCCCTAGCCTACCTCCCGATTCCTCACCCCAGGAGAAAATCTCACCCTGCTTTGTCACCAGTGCTGCATGTCGACCACCACAAGCTATATTTTGAACATCCAATACCACTGCAGACTCTAAAGCTTTAGGAAACAAAGAATCTAATTTGGCACCAAAAGAACTGCTAACTCTATGAGGTCCACCACCTAGGACACCATCCCCAGTGCCTTCCCCCCAGATAAAAACATCCCCCAAGGCATCACCATCATCATGACCAGAACCTTGACTTGATGAGCTAACTGCACTTGAAAGGCTTACTCTAAAATTATCCATTCCTATTCCCTTCATCTGACCATGCATGCTATCTGAACCTCCAGAAGATATGGAATGAACAGAAGCGCTAGCAGAATCTGAAGGGAAAAAACCCTTAGGAGGTACAGCATACATAATTACATCAGCAAATGCCTTATCTAGCCCGTTTTTTGGAGGACTTTCATATGGACTATGAAGGCGAAGCTGATCACCGCCATCCTGAAGGACATGTACAATCTCATCATTCAACATCCCAAAGAGACAAATAGAACCAAAATATTTTTACTCTATCAAAATGAATAAATTAAAGGAGATATTTAATATGCATGAGTAGACATGTGGATGCTATAGTACCTTCTGCAAGCTGTCACCACTACTAAATGGAGAATGCAGAGGAGAGCTTCTTCGTGTGTAAGTTCTAGGACTAGTAGCACCGGAAGAAATTCCATCGCTCCTTGATTCTGTTCTCCATTTTCTCTGGTGCCCACGAGATATTAGGGCCTTCAAACCACTAAACCAGACCTCTGCTTCATCTTTATCTTTACATATCTAAGAAGAGGGAAAGAATGATAAAGGTGGGATGATTTTGGTGCATGGACCAATTTCTCAAAAATGGAATAATAGAGAGCAAAGAATCACAATAATTTTTTCTTTAAAGGAAAGACACAGTAGTTAATAATAAAACTCTTACCAAATCCAGCGATCTATCATTGTATATAAGTGAAAATGACTGATACTCTTTCTCAGGTCGTGGGTACCTTTGAAAAATTGGCTGGAAATAGAACAGCAGCAATTATTCAGATCTGTGAAAACCTACTAACAAGATTTTTGCCTAGTTATGCCTGACAGTTATAGCAAGATATGTGTGTGTATATGTGCGGTGAGAAGGCAAGAAAGACAAAGACTGAAAGAGTCATACAGAACAACTAATCAAACCAATTAAGGCTTGTGGACAACCTTCCTTTTGCAGTGTTTGGACCTTGGTCCTATTCATTCTATCCATCTAATACTACTTCATCTTTCATCTACTCACTAGTTTATTGTTTATACAAAAATTATATTATCGCATCGAATAGAAGAGATAAATACCATTTGATGAGACTAGCCCACCTAGCACAAAACCAAAGCAAGTTCACAACTATTCACGACCAACACTCAAGTTCTCCGTGACTTTATCAGATATCACCTCAAGTTCCCCTTCTAGTTGAACCCCCCCCCCCCCTCTATTAAAGCTAACTATACAAGCCTAAACCAGGATGGCAGTAACTCCTACCTTCTTTTCTTTAGGATCACTAATGGAAAGGAAACAGGATGCTTGCACCAGGATAACAGAAAAACCTAAGGTTTATTTGCCTAAATAGAAGCCTTTAAGTCCCAAGAAAAGGTAGCACTACCATCTAAAAAAGTGAACTACATATCTGTTTTCTATTGACAGGTTTGAGATCGGAATGCTGAAACATTCTCTCACCTCTGTACCTATACCACACAAAGATATAGATACAGATGGATTCATTCGAATGATGGAGATACCAATAGAAAAAAGTTGCATGACAGAAATAGGCCTTTCGTCATGGGGAGAACTTACAGTGCGCTGCCCAGATATTATTCTTGACACATGACTTAGCTTCAGGTGTTTCTCCTCTTTACCTGAAAACCATATTAAAGCAGACTCATCCTGCAACCAGAATCAGAGTAAAATTATAGACTGCATTGATTCTCAATTAGCATATCAAAGGACACAAAGTAGTCCAGACTTCACACTAACTTTTTTTCTGATAGCTAACAGACAAAGAAACAGACAGAATAAAGCGCTAAACCATAACTACGGGACAACAAGGAAACAAAGAAAAAATGCATTCAATGATGTTGAACTACACCCTGCGGTTAAACAGTAAGAAGTACAGCTCTCAAAATGGTCAATTCTCTTTTTATTGTGAAAAAATCAGCAAACCTGAATAAAGAACTACTTTAGGTGCATATGTTTGAACAAAAGGAAATTTCAACTATGTTCAAGATGTTTCTTATGTGGGGAACAAGTGAGACAATTAGCCATCTCTTCTTGCACTGCAAATGGACGGAACAGCTTTGGAGGATGTTCATCAGCTTGAGAAAAATAAATTGGGTAAAGCCAGGGAGCATCAGAGGAGTCCTTAACAGTTGGAATGGTGATGGTAATGCAGCAACAAAGGAGGAGAGATGGAAGATTGTCCCAGCATGCATATGGTGGACTGTATGGGAAGAGAGAAATCAGAGGTGTTTTGAAGACAAGCAGAATGGACTTCAGAGCTTCAAGATGAATTGTCTAGTGTTATTTTATTTTTGGTGCAAAGAGAACATTTTAGTCCAAGCAGAAGATATCTGGGATGTTTTAGATTATTTATAAGAAGTAGAGGTGATAGACGGCAATATGACTAGACTGTAATACCTTTTGAAGGGGACTCCATATTTTGGATGTAGTCTACCTGTGTATATATAGATTAGTGTTACTATCCTTAAAAAAAAAAAGATAGGCTGCAACACACATTTTGGCTGACCTATGTACAGTAAGACATAAAGCTGAAGATTCCACAAACTTCAGAGCAGCTGCTCATCAAAAGGAGATTGTAGATGGAAATTACAACAAGAAATGTGTAGCCTGATAACCCATTGTATGGAATTAAAAATTTCTCTCTCTTACTGCTTATACTTTTACACAAGACAACCCCATCTCTTGCCCTTGATCCAAAAAAAAAAAATCAGCGATACCACACATAATATGAGCTCCTGAAACCGATTATCCACTAGGGCATTTCACAAAAGGCCACGCCAAGCACCATAACTCCAATAATTAGGCTAATATAACACCTCTCCCACAAAGCCTGATAGACTACTAGCTTCTGCTTGATAGAATCTAGAAGTTTTTGTTTTTGCCGTAAAAATTATAGAAAAAAGTAGTTACACGTCAAAAAAGAAATTAAACAACTAGAAGAAAAACTCCAACTCTCAAAAACATCAGGTTTTGCAGCCTAATTGACAAAAGTAAAGACCAGCATAGATATTAAACTACACAACTGGAAAAAAAGGAAAAAGTACATAGCATCTTAAACCTCATGCTAAACTCAACAAATATGAGAGAAATCTTTTCTTCTTTTTGTTTCGATAAGTACAAATGACAGAGAAATCTTATAAGAATATGCACAGATGATGAAGAGAAAAATCAGGGTAAGAACACAAAATTACAAAATAAATTACATAGGCTAAAGAAAGATGAACTGATACTTACATTTGACAACCGAAAGGGACAAAACTTCGGTTTCCCCCTTCTTCCATACTTGAGCAAGTATGCACCCTTCTTTAAAGCAGTTATGGCCTGATGTAAATCATAAGAAGTAATTACAAGCTGAAATGAAACTACAGAAGTCCAGAAATTTCAAACCTAACAAATAAACAATGGAACAAGAACCGAAAGTGAAGAGTCCATGCAACTTAGACTGAAAATACTTAATTAGACTTGATTGCTCTTGCTATCCAACATAAATCCTTTAAATTACTTGGCACATCAATAGCAGAAACACATTCCTAGCAATTTAATTTTTTTTTGAAAAAAAACAACATGCCTAGCAAAAAAAAAAAATTGAAAAATAAACATCCCTGGCAATTCTTTTATTTATTTTTTTAAAAAAAATAACATTCCTAGCAACTTATCACTCTTACTGTTTGTCAAAAATGCTATCCTAGTATTATTACTTTAATTGTCATTCCTCTTCCATGTATCAGATGAGTATTACAGAATTACTGTCGCAATTATACAAGCTTTCTTTTATCAATCATGCTATCTGAGTATTATTACCTTAATTGCTGTTCCTATTCTAGGTATCAAATGAGCATTACAGATTTTGTCTCAGTTAAACAGGCTTTCTTTAATCAGTTATCTGCTTTACACCCCATAAAGAGGAAACTGATAACGAATTATCACCACAGATTGCGTAAAGCTACTTCTAAACACTAAAAAACGAAACCAAAAAGTAGTCATATATATTAAAAATAATAGGAAATTCCCCAAGTTTTCAGAGCTTATCAACACCGAAAAACAATCTACTACCCTCACTTCCAAACTAATTAGGGTCAGCTTATCAATAACGAAATACAAATCAATCAACTGCACATCCTCTCCAAATTAGCTGGAGCCACTTATCAATAACTAAATCCAATTGAATCAACGACTCCTCAATCCAAAACCAGCTGGGACAAGCTGATCAATAATGAAATACAATTCAATCAACTACTCCTCAATCTGAAACTATAGTATACAAAACACAATTGAATCAACTACCCTTCTATCCCAAACTGGTTGCTCTCAACTTATCAGTAGCAACAGAACACTAGTACCGATGACCGAAACAAAAAACAATAATGGCTCAACAAACATCAATCTACTAAGTAATGGTTAAAAATGCATCAATTTACCTGCTCAATATCCCTTTCTACTTGTCCGCCAGCACGGTTAGCATCTGAATTCATTTTGTCAGCAATTGATATACAAAAACCAGTTCTTCCAAAACTAGCCCTAGAATCTCTGCACCCCAATACCGAAAAACACCATTCTCAACTCCAACCCCTCCCATTCATTCATCTACAACAAAAAATCAATTTCAATCACCTCAACAAAAATTATTCATAAAAAATTCACCAAAAATGTCCCAAGAAAGAACTGAAAAAACAATTCTTGATAGCCCCCACAACTTGCACCAGTTGCTCTTAATTTTGCAACTCGCTCAAAAACTATTAAAATCCTTTTTGGGTGTGAAGTGAATAATCAAGAACTGAACTGGGTCTTCAAAAAATAGAAAAAAAAACACCCCCAGATAGCTGAAACTTTGAAAACGACTGAAAATGAAAGTTTTCAGTTAAAAAAATCCAAACTTTGACTGATTTCAATGATTTTGTAGGCTTTTTTCCTTCTGGTTTATAAAATTGAGAGAAAAAAATGGGATTTGAAAAAGATCAGGTGAAAAAGTGAAGCTGTAGAATCTAATGTTTGATCTGAATTTTTCTCCAAAAATTGTGCAGAAGCAACACACACAAAAGTGCAACAGATGAAAGGAGAGAGAAGAGAACTAAGGTGGACTATTGAGAATTAAAAATTAAATTTTTTTTAACTTTTTCCCTTTCTTTTTTTTTGGGTTGAAAAAAAAAATTAATTTTCATTTATTAAAAAAAAAAAAACAGATTTTACTTGTTGGACTTTCACCTATTTCTCATTAATTACACATTTAATTTTTCAATTTACAGTTGAATAACTTATATTATTTATTTTTAAAAAATCATATTTAAATTATGACGTGTCTCTAAAAAGAAATCTTGATGAAAAAACATTAAAAAAATTTAAACAAAAATTCATTCATTCTTTTCGCAGTTTTCTTTCAATATTTATTTTTAAAATATTTTTTCTATTTCGTGGGAGTCATAAAAAAAATTCTTATGTTAACATGTAGTTTAAGGTTTTAGCTTGACTTATTTAAATTCATAATTTAAAAAATAAATATTTCCTAAATAATTCTCAATATCTCTTAAGGAAGAGGAATATCTTTTATTGTAGTATACTATTTGATGGCAAGTAAATTTAAGTTTTGTACTATGATATATCTAGAATTAAAAAAAAATAAGCACAAATAAAAAAATTAATAAACAAACTTTATAGTATTAAAAAAATAATTTAACTACACACAGGCTCTTACAGAAAAGGAGCTGTTTTCTCTGCTCTCATTCCTCTCTTTCTTTCCCTTATTTTTAAATTATATATATATATACATACATACATACATATATATATATACATATATATATATATATATTAAAAAGATAAATAAGAAACTATTAATTAATACTACTAATACCTATTGCAACTAACACTTTGTTTGGACAGTTATTATGTACTATTTCATATTTCCTCCGTTACTAATTACTTGTTCACGTAATTATCCATAATTATTTATTCATTTTGACAAATTAAGAAAGGATAATTTTTCACCTATAATATCCTCAATTAAATGACTAACTACTTTGCTATATTTTTTCATTCATTTCGTAATTAATAGGGGTAAAATGGTAAATTTGCTACATCATTAATTATTTGTTTAATAGGTGTGTCAATTGAAAAGTGGACAAGTAAAAAGGGACAGAGGGAGTAATATATTATATTATATTGTGTTGCATTATATTGTTATAGTGACTAAAATATTTGAACATATTGCATCATTCTCTGTCGTTACATGATGTCATATATTTTTTTAATTTGAATGATAAACCTACAAGAAATTGTAGGGTATGGAATAGAGCTACTATATATGAAAATGTAGGATAAATGACAAAATAATATTATTAAATAATATGTAACAATAAAATAAGAAGAAAATATTAAAATAACAACGTGATCATACTAAATTAATCGTTACATAAAATAGATTTTTTCATCGCTACCTTATAATAAATTTAAACAATATAATATAATAGGATTTAATTAACGATCAAAACAAATATAATATTAAAATTAACAAGTGTAAGTGACAGTAGCCAAATAATATTGTTCAAAAACAAATATATTTTAATTCATTTTCTTTAAAAAAAAAAAAAGAGCTTCATTATATACATGTTAGTAGACTGTGAGATGTACCTTAGGAATAAATTACAATTTAGTGGTCTAATTTATAAAACAATCGATAAAGCCTAAAGGTATAAATTTCTTTATTTAAATTTAGTATACGTATAATATACATAAGTTTATATATTTTTGAAAAATATTGCATAATCATATATACTTTTATAATATAGCGAATAACCTTACATTAGAAAATTGAAAAATTAAATTACAGTCAAAATTAAGTATTGAACGATAATTTTTATCATTTACTTAAAAACAATATTCATATTAATCATATCATATCATACTATTCTAAAAATAAAAAGACTTACATTCAAAAATTAAATTATCAAAATATCCATAAAATATTACACAATCATTTTATCATTCACTTAAACACTACTTATATTATTAATTTTGTATATAATTAAGTTTTAAATACTTATGAAAGATAAGTTTTTGGCTAAAAACATATTTAAACTATACTTCAAATATAAGCTACATTCTCAAAATACTTATTTGGGCATAAAAACTTCCTCTAAATATTTGAAAGTCAACAATTTTCATTCTTCTATTAAATATTGTCAAGAAACTAATGGATGAAAATATATGTGAAGTTAACGTGAATATCAATAAAAAATTTCTTACATAATTTTATCATCTGCTATAAAAAAAAAAAAAACTTCTTAAAAAGAATATTAAAATTTTTTGACACCATTGCTTGCTGAAACAAAAAATGTGGTGTGAGGATTCTTTTTCTTAATTACAAAGGATCATGAGGTGGATCTTAATTATTTTCACTTTTTACAAAGGATAGCTATTATAAATTTTTCTTGTCATAAAAAAAATCATCTTCACCTTTTTTAAAGGCAAATTGTAATCAATCAATATATATATATATATAAATGAGGACCATTGAGGAGGTGATGTGGCACCTCTATATGGCCTCCATTTGTATTTAGCTTTTTCCATCTTTTTTTTTTTAAAAAAATAATTATTATATATCATAAAAAGTTATTTAAATTTATTACAAATAAATATTTTATTAATGGTGGGTCATTTATAACAAAAACTCTTCCTATTTTTTATTTATTTATCTCACTTATAATTAAAAGAGAAACATAATTTATTTATTTTTAACTTTTCTAATTTAAATTAATTATTTTATTATAAAACTAAATTACTTCATTTATACAAATATACAAATAAATACTTTATTAATGTATGAACATTTATAATATAAAAAAAACTCTCTATATTTCTTTTCTATTTGTTTATCTCACTTCTAATCATGAAATCATAATTCTTTTTTTTTTTTTTACATTTTAAGTATTTTTATTTTTATTTTTGAATTTATTCACTAGGAGTTACTACCCATGGCTTGCCCCTCTTTAATTTTTACTTTTAATAATATTCATGACTCTCATAATTTTTATATTCATAACCTCCAATTTAAATTTATAAGTTTATATGTCTTATGGAATTCCTTTATTTTGCCTATAAATTTATATTAGTTTCATGAAGATTCACATCACAATTATTCTTTCTTTTTTCATCATATAAGTTTGATTTGTAACCAAAAAAAGTACATAAAGGTAAGAAATACTTCATTGAAATTTTTATTTTTTATCTTTTCTATTTTTGTCTATATAAATTCGTATTTGATTTGTGAAGGAAATTAACATGTAACAAAAAAAATAATACATGAAGTTAATAAATATATCATTCTTAAGTCCTTATTTTTCCATTTCCTTTATTTTGTCTATATAGATTCATATTTATTTTCATGAAGATTCACATACAAAGTTATAATTTCTCTTCTTCATAATACTTGTTTGTGAATTAACTAACATGTAACAAAAAAAAAAAGGTATATGAAGGTAAGGTATATTTCATTCTTAAGTCTTTCTTTTTATTTTTATGTACTTAGACATGCTTTCTTAATATATATTTTTATGTTTGTATTATAATTTATCGGGAAAATATCCAAGTACCCCCTCAACCTATGCCCGAAATCCCAGAGACACATTTATACTATACTAAGGTCCTATTACCCCCCTGAACTTATTTTATATGTAATTTTCTACCCCTTTTCAGCATACGTGGCACTAGTTCGAAAAAAAAAGTCAACAATCATTGGGCCCATAAGATAGTGCCACGTAAGCTAAAAAGGGGTAAAAAATTATTACTAATATAAGTTCAGGGGGGGGTAATAGGACCTTAGTATAGTATAAGTGTGTCTCTGAGATTTCGGGCATAGGTTGAGGGGGTACTTGGGCATTATCCCTAATTTATCAAATAAGTATGATTGAAAAATCTCTTTAATTCTTAACAATGTTTTGTCCGTATGCAATTACTCTTTCTAATAGTTAGTTTTCCATATATAATATAGTTTGATTATAATATTTGTTAGATTTCAAGAAATAATTATTATTTACTATTGTTATTACTATTGAAAAGATAATATATCAATATATTAAATATGGTTTATATTTCGTTCTTTCTTTTGACATAATTATTTTTAATTCGTATATGCTTTTTTTTTTATTCAGTTGGTTGCATATATGAAGAGTTTGACATATGGATGAAAACATGACGGCGGATCTCTTTGCAAAGGAAGATGGTACAAGGAAAAAAAATGAAGCATAATGAGAGATTATTTTTTCACTTTGAAATTTATTAGCAACTTGGTTACTTTCGCTAGAGTTTTTAAAATTTTAATTTATGTAAATAATTTAGCTAAATGTATTATATTGTCAATGCTAATCATTTGATCCTTTACTATTCTATTTTCGCTTTGTTATGAAAAAAATAAATATAATTATTTAATTTTAACAACAACAAAATTTATGATGATTAGTTTCACTTTTATTATAAATTATAAAAAGTAATTGAAAAATATATTATTATTTTCATGATGTCATTTTTTGCGTATGTAACAATCTGTCGTCGTTCTTTTTGCTTTGAAATGCATTTATAATTTTTATGTAATCACCAATTATTATATTTTCTCTGTTCATTTTTTGTATTTTCACACCTTTTTTTTTAATTTTTTATTTTACAAATAAAATCAATACATAATTAGTAATATATTTAGTGGCTAATAAAATTATACATTTAAATTATTTATAACTCGTGTCTCTTCATCTTACTTGTAAAGTTTAATACTAAATATGAATCATGACTTTATATGCTTCATTTTTCGTAAATCTTATAAGTATTTTAATTAATGTTTAAAAAATTATAATAAGCAAATGTAATAATAAAATAAAAGAAAACAATATTGTTTTGACAAAATCAGAGTTTGGATAGAACATCACTACTCCTAGAAAAGATAGAGAAAATTAAAACATCTAAAATATTTTCAACCTAATACAATATATTGTTATTCAACATATTATTCCTTATTTCATTTACTTCATCACGGTGAATATTTTGTTCTAATATATACATATACAAAACAAACAAATCTATATTATATGTTTTACAAAAGTTTATAATATCACAGACGAGAAGAAATATAAATATTATCTATATATTCGATACTAACGTAAATATTATATATTTCATATTATTATCTTATAAATATTTTATATAATCGCGCGAAGCGCGAATAGTTTCACTAGTTAGATCAATAATTTTTGAGACAATCTGATAGTGAGGTGATTAAAATTTTGATTATGTCTTATTTTCGAGTTTGATTCTTCATTATTGGAAGTTTCCAACAAACACCACTTCTAGCATATTCAATTGAGAAGAAACATATTTCAACTGATAATTTTTTTTAAAATATTAAATCACATGAAAAATAAATGGAAATAATAGGCAACTAAACTCAATTGTTGAAAAAGTTCACGATAATATTTTAAAAATATTTCAGGATAATAAATACGAAGTAACTTGATTTTTGTGTAATCAATTAGTTTTCTAACAAATTTTAACAGAAGGATAAAAATTATTAACTTTTAAAAATTTTAAAAATGTCTAAAAAAATATATTTCAAAGATGTAATTTAAATTTACACTGTAATTTAAAAGTGATTTTGGCAAAAAACTCGATAAGTTAACTGGCCTATAATACAAACCATTTTAAATTTGAAGCAATTGAAGGGACTAACATTATAAATATCATCATTTATATTTTTTTTTAAAAAAAAGTCGCGATTGTTGTAATAATATAATAATATAAATTACAACCTCTTCATCTTATCCAACAAGCAAAAAATATTTAATCATAATTAATATTAATTATGTCCCTTCAATATATATATATATATATATATATATATATATATATATATATATATATATATATATATATATATATATATATATAAGTCTTAGACACGTCTACATGGCGCCATCACAAATAAGAATTTCTTTTTAATTTATTTATTATTAAAACTAGCATTTTCCTTTCATGAAAAGTTATTTTTTATGAAAAATTGTGACTTTTATAAAAAGTTGCGACTTTCATAAAAAATTATGACTTTTATGAAAAATTCTGACTTTAACGAAGATTTACGACTTTTATGAAAAGTTGTGTATGAAAGGTTGTGTCTTTCCGAAGAGTTGCAACTTTTTCAAATAGTTATAACTTTTCCGATAAAGCACAATAAACATTTGTTCACACTATCATTTGTTGTGTATAAATAGAGGAATATTCTATCATTTTAAAACAACGAAAATTTTGAACCTCTTTTTCTTCGCAATTAAATATTTTTGTACTTTGCTCATGCTGAGTGACTCATTGACACCATTGCTTATGTTACAGATCCTAATTTGTATTTTTACAGTCACTAATTTATGCTTATGTAATTAAAGTTAAATGATAAGATGTAATAATTTTCATTTTCATTTATATTATTAATGTTTGTTACTACGATATCTTGTACGTCAGATAATATATTGTTTTAGTTTTAATGACTGATGGATTTTAAGTATTATATTATAAATTGCATGATATTAGATAGCAATTTTACGAGTATATATATAAAAAAGAGAATCATAGGACAACATACGTCGTGCCACCACAAACAAGAATTCTCTTTTAATTCATTTATTTTCAAAACTAAACTTTTTTTATGAAACATTGTGACTTTTAGGAAGAGTTCTGATTTTAATGAAAAGTTTATGACCTTTATGAAGAGTTGTGACTTTTACAAAAGGTTATGACGGTTATGAAAGGTTGTGACCTTCATAAAGGATCATGACTTTTTCAAAGAGTTGTGACATTTCCGATAAGACACAATAAATATTTATTCACATTACCCTGTGTTGTCTATAAATAGAGGAATTTCCTCTCATTTTAAAACAACGAAACTTCTGAACTACTTCTTCTGCACAATTAAATATCAGTGTACTTTCCTATTGAGTAGCTTACTGACACTATTGTTTTTGTATCAATACGCTGGTGAATAAAACAGTTTCATCCTAAGAGGATCTAATTCATCAAATCTCAGGTATTAGAGGGGAGTAATTTCTTAAGGGGTTCTACTTTTACTTATCCTGGTTTTTTTTTTTTTACAATCATTAATTTATATTTATGATATTGATTGTTATTTGCGTACATGTTTTAAACTCTGTTGTTTATGTTTCTGCAAAGTTATTATCTCCATAGTTATATTGAACATATACACATATAGTAGATATATTCATTGCGCAAAAAATAAATATTGTACTCTGTTAAAAAAATTCATGTTTTGATATTCTATAACTTAAAACAACTACATATAAGCTTAAATTATATTACTTTCGTTGTAAGATCTATTATATGATAGCCTAATGTCACGGGCTTAGACTTCAACTAACACTCCATTTTGCACTCAACAATTCACTCACAATTTTCACGATCTTGTAAGCTCAAGTAAGCATTTTCAAACTTAGATCACTAACAGAATGAAAAAAGACACAAGAGTGTTTATAAGAAAGCTTTTATATTGTATGATGTTTTGCAAATGGGTGCCGCTCTACTTTAATACTTATTTAGGGATTAAATATGTAAAATAATAATTGTTAAACAAGTCCTTACATAATTAAAAGTAGGTCTCTTTTTTAGAATACTTCACACAATTAGAATATTTCAAAGACCTTCCATGAAATTCTAGGTCTTTCCTAGGAATTCTCCGTGTATTTCTAGAACCTTGTACTTTGAACGATCATTTTTCCTATGTAAGTCATCCACATGACAATCTTGTGTTATAGGGCACCTATTTGGTGTGATGACATGACGAATCGTCACTCTTCTCTACCTGATATTGCAATGACCATGATGCATTGCTGCTACATAAACTATCGGATCTTATATTTGAATAGCCACAAGTCCTCGTATCATTCTCATGTAGCTTCTTTCGATGATTTTTCCTTCCCAAAAATGTGGAACACGACAATGACATTTTGTCTTTGTTTGCCTCAAAACTTGTAGCGGTTTTGCAGAACATCGACCCCTCATTTTTAGGGATAATGCACAAGTACCCCTCAACCTACGCCCGAAATCTCAGAGACACACTTATGCTATACTAAGGTCCTATTACCCACCTGAACTTATTTTATTAATAATTTTCTACCCCTTTTGAGCCTACGTGGCATTATCTTGTGGGCTTAATCATGGTTGACTTTTTTTTTCTAGCTAGTTCCAGGTAGGTCGAAAAGGGATAGAAAATTACTTATAAAATAAGTTCAAGGGGGTAATAGGACCTTAGTATAGCATAAATGTGTCTCTGAGATTTCGGACATAGGTTAAGGGGGTACTTGTGCATTTTCTCCATTTTTTACCCTTTCACGAGTTGTATAGCCAAAAATTGTGTTTTTTCCTTCCATCTTAACTAAATTAACCAAGGAAAACATACGTAATCCTTCTTGATCCATCACCAACAATCGTTGGAGGTAAGGGGAAGAACTCTTGCCCAAAAATTATGTCAAAGATGTCTAAAGGAGATACAATAAAATTGGTTTTACCTTGACACTTACCTAACGTGATGCTTACTCCATAATCTGCATATAGAAATCGACGCTGCATTGTCTGTCTTGAGGTAGGTACTTCTTAGATTGTAACTCAATCCTAACTTTGTTGTTGTGGTCTTGGATATGAAGTTGACCTCTGCACTAGTGTCGACCATAGCACGAGTGAATCGTTCATTGGTTGATTGTGATATTTACATATTGTGTAAAGTATTCTTTAACTTCTCTAATTGCTTTGTGATAACTCCACATAGTACAATAAGACCCGACTATTTAGTGCCCCAACTTTACGATGATTCTTATTCATTTTTCTCTTTCCATTCCCGTAATATGACACCAAGGTTTTTTAGTTTAGAGCAACTTACACAATCATATGGACCATCATAAATGATAAATCGTTTTTCTTTGTAGTTTGTTCCTACTTATCAACATTATTTTGACGTTTTAACTTTTTGCCATCGAACTTATAGATGTTGTGGTTGTTGCTCCTTGCTTTTGCAACGATTTCCTCCACCTTTGTTATAACTATCTCTCATCTTATTTTCCTCTTCTCTATCACATTTTTCATGCTTAAAGTCTATCAAAGTTTTAGCATACATGATGGTTTCATCAGTAGCCCTAACCTGTCAGCTCTCCAACTTTGTTCTGACCCAATTTTGCAACCAATCTATTATGTGGAACAATATATCTTCATCCGTGAGGTTGGAAATCTGAAGCGTGAAGGTGGTGAACTCCTTCACATATGCTCGTATGCTTCTGTTTATTTCAACTCCCTAAATTTATGTTTTTCATCATAGATGACATTGTTGGGGGGAAAAGTCTTCTTGAACTCTACTCAGAATCTCTCTCATGTATTGATGGTGCAAATCCCCTTCCCTATCTCGAACTCATTTCACTTTCACTAGAGCATGACCATTTCCGAAAAGTACAACACAATGTGTTGATTATGTTCTCACCTCTTTTAACTTTGTTACACTTGAAGTAATTCTCAGAGTGTCAAAGAAAATTCTTCACTTTTTATGCGTCACGAGAATCTTTGAACATTGATGGCTTGTGATCCTGAATCTTGGACTCCCTATCTTTGTAGAATGACGCTAGTCCTTCAACTCCAATCCCCTCTTTAAGTGTTTTCATCTCGATTCTCATTGCTCTAATTGTACTTAACACACTCACAATCCAAAACTCCAAGGAAGTGATGACTTCCATCTCATATTCAGAATGTTGTCATCACTCCAACTCTTTGTGGATGTTGTCATTCTTCCCAATGATGAAATCTCCAAGAGTATTGAACTTGTCATCGACCTCATTCAAGCTTGTCTAAGATCTCCATGTCGACCATCACGATCCATTCTACTCCGAACGTGAATTTGATGGGCTCATCTCCACGTTCATTGTCACTCGCCTCAGTGGTCAAAAGTGGATGAGATGTCAACGCTTCACTTGGTGTATGTTCGAGTAACAATTCCCTGTTACTCTTAAGGTTCTTTTTTTCCTTTCGGTGCTTTGTTCCACCATTCTGCCTGACTTTGGTAGTGCTAGAAGTGTTGATGTCTCACTCATTATCATTCTCTTAGTATCAACCTGGCTTTGCTACCACTTTGTCACAACCTTAGACTTTTACTAAGTGTTTATATATATATATATATATATATTATATATTATATATATATATATTCTTATTGTTAATAGGGATGGACATGATATGGTACAGTACGGTATTTGAAAGTTTCGATATCGTAATTTTGGTATTTGGTTATGTTACCATACCAATTTAGTTTGGTATGGTTCGGTATGAAGTTTATTTTTTATCTTTTAAGGTATCGTAAATCGGTAATCATAATTAGTTTAACTTCGACTAATATATACTCGTATATTAGAGTATTATGACTTCGACAATTAAAAAAGTATCTCAATTGTATCATACTAACACATTACACATGTAGAAAAATATATATGCAAAACAAAGTACAAACAACTCGTTTTGTTAATTAATAACAATTCAAATACATTTCATTCAAAATAAAGCAGTCAAAGTTTCAACTTTTAAACATTTATTTTATATTAATACTAAATCGCATATTTGTGTGTGCATGTGTTATTTATGTAATTGTATATATTAATACTAAATCGCATATTTGTGTGTGCATGTGTTATTTATGTAATTGTTTATGTCGGTATGATATTTGATATTTTAGTATGTCATTTATAAATACCAAATATCGCACTAAGAACCAAAAAAAAAACTAAAATGCACATCATATACCATACCAAATACCATAATACCAAATCCATGGTATTATAAGTTTTGGTAAAGCATGGTTAGCTGATATATACGATACCATATCCACTCGTGATTGTTACAAAAGTGACTCACATATATCATTTATTATTTTTAAAAAATCAATGTAGAGATATATGTGATCCTTTTAGCACAGTTCAGGAGCATGTTTAATCATTTTATTTTTCACACATGATTATTTTTTACTTTTTTATTATCATTATTTGAATTTCTTATGTATTCTTATTTCATTTTTTCACTCTTTAGTAGTGTAAAAATATGAAAAGAAAAAGAAAAGATGTGAATGAAAAAAAAAGCAAGAATAAAATTTTGATCTAACTTTTTGGTGGCTATATTATAATTTAATTTTTTTATTTCTAAGAAAAAAATTAGAGAATCTATGATAAATTTTACAAGAATATTATTGAAAAAAATTAAATCTAAAGTAGTTGTTGAATCAAAGAAATAAAAAAAAAAGAGAGAATGATCAAATATACACCTACACGAAAATTTTAAATGACA
This sequence comes from Solanum lycopersicum, assembly GCF_036512215.1. NCBI lineage: Eukaryota > Viridiplantae > Streptophyta > Magnoliopsida > Solanales > Solanaceae > Solanum > Solanum lycopersicum. The sequence continues at coordinate 55,859,375 of NC_090810.1, read as the reverse complement.
AAATTGAAGAATATATCAGAGAATTTTTTCCTAAAAAAAATAATGGTTATAAGTTTTTTTGATTTTAAAAAAAAGAGTAATAATTGTAACAAATGAAAACTCTCTACGAATATATTCACAATCAATGTAGAAGGATACATTTTCTTATCTTGACAAAACTTTTGTGAATCGCAATTAGAATTTACATTAATAATACAAAAAGAAAATTTATACTTTATTTTTTATGTATAATTATTTACTCAAACTTATTTTAATAATATTAATGCTAGTTATTTTATTATATCATATGCCATAGTATTGGATATATACATGCAATGCACATGCTAAGAGATAGTCAATTAATAAATTTGACCAAATATTAATGCTAGTTATTATAAGTTGATTGAATTTCTTTTTCAAGTTAGTGTCACGTAGGCGAAAAGAGATAGAAAATTACTTATAAAATAAGTTCAGAGAGTAATAGGACCTTAGTATAGTATAAGTGTGTCTCTCAGATTTCGAACATAGGTTGAGGGAGTACTCGTGCATTTTTCCATTTCTTAACATTTTTTAAAATTTTTATTAAGACATTAATTTAAAACAAAACACCAATCTTATTGTTTATAAAAAAAAATATTTTTAAAATTATAGTAAATAAAAAATTGTTTGATCCATGTATCCAACTAGTTCTTTTCCCCATTTTCAAGCTTATATTACCTTTTCTACTTTTCTCTTCATTTCCTACCTTCCAAGCATAAGGCCATATGGGAATCAAATTCTCTCCAATAGAAAAATTCCCTTCACAATTTTAAAGTTGAAAATAAATTCTTATTCTCTTATAAATAATCAAAATTATATTTCATAAATAGTCAGAGTGTTGTCTTGTTCTTTTTTATTATTAGTCATATTAAATAATTGTATTAGTTTTGTAGTTTCTTATTTTTTGAACTTGTTTATTATTTAAGAATTTTTTATATTTCAATTATCGTTGTATTTAATTATGACTAGTGTTTAAAATTTGAAATGATTACCTTTAAGGTTTACATACACTTTTACTCTCTCAAATTTTACTTGTAGAATTACACTAAATATATTATTATTGAGTATTAAAATGTCACTGTTCTCTATTATATTCTATCTAAGTTTCAAATTGAACTATATTTTAAAAGTACTAGTATATAACATATATAAGCAACTCTATCTTTTTCCAAATAAAAGTATACTTAATACATTACTATTCTTCCAATGTATAGCCAATATTGTTAGGGTCTTGTCCTTATTTTTTTTTTAAATCATATTATAATTTTAATTTTCTTTTGAAGAAAAATTAAAGTAATACCATAATTCTTTTTACTTTTACTGAAAGAAAAATATATTTGAAGATCTATAAATTAAAGATTCCTATTCTCGTAGCACATCGCAATAGCATCCACAATGTAAACGTTTGAGAATTTAGTTTGTAGGGAGATTAAATCTCCCAATAGAGTTTATGTCTTTTAATATTAGTTTTCAGTTGTTTGACCAAACCACATTAATAATATGTTTTTAGTATGATTTTATTTATCGTCTGATTTATCAACTATATGATTTGCAACTATAAGCTTTCACATAACACCCTAATCACTTTCGAACTCAACACAAACAAACATGTGTGGACCAAAAAAAAAAAGAGAGAGGCCAAACTAGCTTCCTAAAACAAATTGCAATATCACCAAAATATCCTTGACAAGAACACTTGTCTTTCCAACCCATTGATAATAACTATCACCACAAGTTCATGCACTTTTTTTTTTTTGGGAAAAAAAGGATCCACAAGGAAGAATTATGCAAATTACAATGGTCCCCTAGTTCCTTTTTTACAAAATTATGTTTGGGTAATGTGCTTGTCAATTATAAAGTCAACAACCATTTCCCACATGCAAATGAAAAGATTTTCAAGCAAAGTATCTTTCACTTTCAAATAAGTTACACCTTTTCTTTCCTTCCATAATGGAAAGGTTTTTTTTTTTTTTTGGTTCGTGATGATATCTTTTTTATCTTCAAATTCTGAATTTGTCTCTACTAATGGAGGGAAAAAAACCGTTTAACATTATTTGAGTAATTAGTGATTAGTGTTAAGACAAAACATGTTATGATATGTTTATTTTCTTACTTTAATTTGTTGATGTTAATATTAATCCATATAGCTAGAAAATTATAAGTAGGGACGTTGAATATGACTCGTTTATTAGATAATTAATTATTTATCTTATTTTCAACTAAGTAAATAATCACACAAAATCTAAAATTATATGAATATATCATCTTATTAAGAGTCTTTAAGGCAATCAAATTTTATTTTAATGAAAAAAACTCTAGGATAAAAGTATTTTTGTTAAGGGATTTCAATAATGAAAAATATATTGCATAAGAGCTATCGAACTTTCTCTGGACACATAGGTGAGGGATATATTCGAGAGGGAAGGAATGTATCAAACAAGAATCACTAGTCTTCTGGATACACAGGTGAGGGATGTATCAGAAAGGGGAGGGATTGCAACAATTTAAGTAATTATGTAGCAACTTAGTAAAGTTATGTAAAAGCTGTCCAAGCAGCTCCAATAGTTGTTGCATTCATTGTAGTGGTCATTGCAAACTATCTAAACAACAACCCACAATTGTTTGCAACAATTAGGCTAACTGTTGGAGCAACTATAATAATTATTGCAACTTCTTTATTATACAACAGGCCAGCTTACTCAGTTGTTGAAATCACCTCCAAGTAATATCCAGTGCTATAAGAAGAAGCAACAGCCAAACAACGAAAGGAAAATTCCAGGATGGCAATCTCTATATCTACTGTATAAACTACCTCAACTTGTTGCCTCCAAAAACTGATAGCAAATCAGTTCCCAGAACAACAACTTGACCAAAGAAGAACACTGGTGCAACCAGTTTCATGATCACTTTGAAAAGTAAAACATTCAGTTCCCAGAACAACTACTTGACCATAGAAGAACACTGGTGCAATCAGTTTCATGATCACTTTGAAAAGTAAAACATTCATATGATAACTCTGCTCTTCGGTATATGTCCCTTTGGCATGGTACCGAGTGGATCAGCATGACCCCCATGCTCATATTGCGAAAAGGGCATCTTCTGTATAACAGAAGTGTCTTACTTTTAAGCTGAAAGACAACATATATTAATCGCAGTATTCCTATTTCAGCATATCAAGGTAACAAAACGGGATACTAATATTTTGAACTATACAAGCACCAAAAGATCTCCTCACATGTTGGGAGTACAGACAAGTCAATTTAAGTTATCTTGAACTGTAGGAGTTGTGTCGACACAGAAATCCAACGAGATATCCCTAAAACTAATGGACCTGTTTCTTTTCTTCAGTCAAAAGCAAATCTTTTAACCCTCGAACGAACTGGTGTCTTCTGTTTCTTCATCTTCACTAAAGCTAGGTGGCTTCTCGGCAGCAGTACTGCAGAAAACACAATCAGAGTCGTTACTAACCATAATAAATAACATACTAACTCAGCTTTAATATGATGAGCGCAACCAAAGAATGTGTTGCTTTTAAGATTTTTCATAGCAGGTAGAAAGCCTCAGATAACATGACATCATATAGACACTACCCAAGGAAATAATGCACATGGTACTAGAAAATATTATTCTGTGCTTTCTTTTATGATCAACCTTCTATTGATGGAGCAAAATTGACCAATGAAGGTCTTACATCAGTTCTAATAGAAGTCATTCAAGGGATAAATATGATTCTCAAAAGTCATGACATTTAGTCACATGATCATCTCAAAGTAGAGCCAAATTCCCAAAATCCTATAAAATAATCATGTTAAAATACATAGGCAGATTAACAAATACTAGGTTGTGTAAAATCAAGTTCTTTAAGTTGGCCAAACCTTATCTGATGATTTGTCTGCGGTGGCATTCCTATCATAGATGCTCTCCTCAAGTACGCTTGATGGTCAGGAACTTCAACTGGTGCTCGTTGAACAATCTTTAATAGAAGTTGGATTTATGGAATTCATAACCATGGATAAAACCAAAAAGAAGTTCCATGTAATAACAAAAAGCAAAAAACTTACTGTTATCTCATTGTGCCGGGGAACCTGAACCTTCACACGAACTAGATTAGAGTTCTCATCAACTACTGGCCTCTTTCCACTGATGTGGTCCTATATATCGTTTCAAGAAAATGTATCAGGATTTGGCGGGACCGCAGAACACATAGGATAAAGTGAAACTAGTACTATACCTTTTCAACAATTTTGTGAAGCTCTCTCTCCCTGAAATTAGGATACCCGCTTCCGTTAAAATCAGAAGGCTTGCGATCTAAATGTTCCTTCTCCAAAGCCGTAAGACTCACTTCACTACGGCTACTAAACCGTGGTTTCACTTGCTCCCGATCAACTTTTCCAACATAGGGACTTCGAAGATCATTGCCTGAACCAGTACTAGTTCTAATCTCTCCACGTCCATGTTTTGCCATAAGCTTACAGCTGTCTCTGCTATCAACTGTCATTTTTCTAGCAGAACCTTCAAACATGTCTAATGATGAGTTCCATTCAGGATATTCATTATACTCGGAGGACTTCAGCTTAGGCTTTGGGTTGAAGCGATATTCAGGATGAGTAGAATTAGATTTTCTTTTGAAGCTCAAACCATCCAGATCAGAGTCATGAGAGTTGGACTTGAAATTGGGTCCGAATCCCTGATGGGGCAATGCAAAAGCAAAATATGTATAATTCAAGAAACAAGACATCAAGAGTGCTTTAGTTCAGATAGTAAATGTAATATATGGGAACTTAGTAAGATGAGCGGCCACGAAAAGCAAGTAAAGCAGTCCATCCTAATCTGAGCCCTTGTAGATAAAGATGTATCACATTAGAAAAATTAAACAAAATACATATAGAACTACCATTTTTTATTCCCAAGACAGAGGTTACTCTAGACTTAATTTTTGATCTCCAAGGAAGGTACTAATGTGATTAATAAAATCATTGGTGTAATCACTGGACACGTTTCTTTAGGAATTCTCTTGATTAGTGAAAACAACCTTCCGAAACCCAAATGTGTTGATTCTCGTGACAGAGAGCTGCTTCAAAACTAATCAACAGAACTCAAGCAGACCATACCTTACTTTACTTTTGGTAAAGTTTGTGTTAATTACTAATTTTTATTGTAGGACAGTAATTTCCACCATCTTTTGAGATAGTTAGTCATAGGAGTGTCAAATGGGTGGGTTGGGCTGATTCTTGGTGGGTCAAAATGGGATGAGTTAATAAATGGGGTGGTAAAAAATTATATGGGCTGAGATGGGCTAAAATCTGGGACATAGCCCAACCACCCCAATTCTAACTAAGTCTTAATTTATTTATTTATTTCCTTAAAGAATTGTTCAACTACTGAATAAGACTTTTGCTTTTGCTAGGGTTATTAGCTATACATAACATATAAAACAAAAGAAGTGTTTATTTTTTAAACTTTAGACAACTTCATTCATGAGCCAATTTAAGCTAAAAATCAGCCCAGCTTTATATGGGCTGAACTGGGCAGGCCAATATGGGCTAAGTTAAACAAATGAGAGGGCCAATTTTGACATCTCTAGTTAGTCATGATATAAAGAATCTAAGCTGGTAATTTAGACAGAGTACTGGTAAGTCCCTCAAAAAGCATCATTATTCTAAGAGAGTGACTAGTCTTGTTAATTTTTAAGAAGTGTACTATACTATTTATCAGAAAGAGCATAACTATAACATCTAAAAGAAATCGATACAATGAAACAGCTTTTAGAAACTCCATTCCTTTGAAAAGTTTCCGTTGCTATAACAATCCTTAAATTGATAAGTTCACTGTTATCACCATCTTTAACTGAAGATATTAATCCCTATGAACTTAGAAAAGTTTTACCATGAAAAAAAAGATTCAATATGCTATCTCATAATTCAGTTGAAACAAGTCTTCATGGACAAAAGGAAGAAAAAATCTAGAAATTCCAACAAAATGAAGGAAAATTGAGGAGTATTATTTAATGAAGCAACTGTTCTTTTTGTAACCTGTTTTTTTGGATGAAGTAAGATACTTCATTAATAAGCATTCAGAGAAGCATATACATACAAGAGATAGTTAGCTCCTGTACATTGTATGCACACTTTTTAGGATATTTTCTTTTGGTAAAGTTAGAAACTTTGGGCCAATAATCAAACCATAATGCACTGTAATTTAACAAAGACATTATCCTCAAAAAAAAGTAATTCAACATAGACACAAGGCAAGAAAATATTATTGAATTTGAACAAGATTTTTTGAGATAATAAGAAGTCAGTAATTTTGCCCCTCCATAGCAGTAATCAAAAGGGTACTCTAGTCAATCTAAGATGCACCATCTAAGGTTTTTTGTGAAGAAAAGTTACTGTGGATTACACAATTTAAAGATTTACCAAAGAAGCCTACAAACTTCAAATAAGTTTAAAAATTCCATATCACACAATGGTTTGAAGTACAGTTAACATTAATATATACCAATTTGTGCAGTTAAGCTATTGCACAATTCTAAACATAGCACTTCCTTAGTTCCTTCGCCTTGATGGCCGGTAGGGAAGGATTAAAATATCGTTTAAATTCTAGCTTTGATATAGTTGCAGAAAACTTAAGAATTCTTGTGCAAATGTGCAGTATGCATGGTTTTGCAATTACGAATCGAGGTTTACCAAACCGATAAAGAGGAATGTAGCAAGATCAACTTACATTTGACCGCCTGTAGACGTTGGACATATCTGGTGAGCAAGCTGGAACAGGTTCTGGAGAGTAATAAGAGTCTGCGAAACATCCATATGACAATACCAGTGAGCAAAACTTTGTATCAGGAAACTAAGTTACATTTTGAGAATCCATTTTTCAGGCGTACAAAAAAGTAATGTAACACCAAAGAACATAAACTTGCAGATGTATAACCCAGAATTGAGGTGATACTGGACATACTAATAAGAGCTTGACATTCAGCACGAAAATCCCTCATAACTCTTATAATAAATACAGATTCAAGGTTGACTACTTCGTCGATGTCATACACCACTGTAATATTTTATTTGTGAGGTTGTCCGTTTTGTATACCACTTGTAAGTATTAATGGTAATTGTTGCCCTTTGGTAATGAAATGTTATTACTTGATGGAAAAAAAACAGGTAAGTATTTTGGACAGCGAAAGGGGACAAAGGTCTGCCTCGCCACGAGGCAAGGCGCTCGCCTTTTTGAAGTGCAGCGCCAATTAATACCAAAAAATTAAAATACTTAATTGCATACATAAATAATCAAAATCTCAATTCAAAAACTGAAAATAGATAGTACATACTAAAAGTCTAGAACTTGAATGAGGAAAAAACAGAACAAAAGTCAAAACCATGAGGAAAAAAACAGATGTAGAAGTAACTCTGAAGAAGGAAAAATAAACACGTATTGGTTGGAGAAGTCTAGTCGAGTCAACTGGTAGGAGTTATAGTCGCTATCTAAGAGTGCAATTGTCTAAATTTGAAAAGGAAACCCTAAAATTACCTTTTAAAAAAAATACAAAAGACAACGCCTTTCTCACCATTATCACTGCGGCGTCGCCTTTTGAAAATAGCCCCACCACAAAGCTAAAAGGCAATGAAGGGTTGCCTGGCGACGAGGCAATTCACAACACTGGTTGAGTCACAGTGTTGTGAAAGGCAATCACCTCGTCAACAATGGCGAGAGGCAAGGAGACCCTTCATTACCTATTAGCTTTGTGGCGAGGTGATCTTCAAAGGTGAAGCCATGGCGATAAAGGTGAAGCCTTTTGTTTTTTCTTTAAAAAAAGGTGACCAGTTTAGGATTTTATAAATAAAAAGGTAATTTTAGGGTTTCTTTCCAAATTTGCACAGTTGCACTCTTAGACTCCAACAAGTTGACTCGGCTAGACTTTTCCGGCGAACCGCTTGACTTCTCTGGCGACTCCAAAGTCCAACCAATCTGTATTTCTTTTTTTCTTCTTCAGAACTTCAAAGTTCCTTACTTTGTACAATTTAACAATAGACAAAAACTGTTTGTGTAATGATTGTTTTGCAAGAAATTGATGGAAGCTGAATTTTAAAGACATTTTGATGACTTGGGAAAGTAATGAAGTCAGCCAGTTGCAAAATTCATTGGAATCATATACTTTGGATGACATCAAGTATGCTTCCCCAAGATGGAATACAGAAAAGTTACGGCATGCTGCTGGAAAAGAGTGACCATTAGGAAGTGGAATGGCACGGAAGATGCTTTGGAAGATCAAGGCACCTACAGAAGGTTGCTTGTTTTGGATGGATGGCTGTAAAAATTGCATGTCTAACACAAGAATTATTGCAGAAGGCGGTATTTCATCTCTGCTGCATATGTTTTTTTTGTGTAATACAGCAGGAGAGTCTTTTACCATATGCTTCTTCACTGTGAGTTTACCTGGAAGATCTAGACAATGTTTTTGAAGATTTTAGGGCTACAGTGGATATGCCATATGAGATGAAGAGTTTACTACTCAGTTGGCAGGGTGAAAATATGAATAGCATATGTACAAAGACCTGGAGCACTGTCCCTTTCTGGAATATTTGGCTTGCAATAAATAAGATGCTTCAATGGAGAAAAACAGCATATATCTTTTGTAAAATATAGGTGCTTACAAAATTTAGGTTTCTGAGCTTGTTGATCTCATAAAACTATGAACTGTAACTTTGTATTGAGAATGTAATCCTTTTGCTGTACTTTTGCAGTACCCCTTGCTTTGATAAAACATCATCTTACCGAGAAAAGAAAAAGTATCCAGGAACCATGTCATATTTTTCTGAGATAAAGCTTTGGAAAGACAAACAACTGTAAAGGGGTACCTTTTTCTTTATCTCAGTTTTTTTTTTGTCAATTTTTCTTTCTTTGTTAGATGTAACTATGCATCTTCTTGATGCCCTGAATGAAATACCTTACTTTATCAAAAAAAGATGAGAAGAAGGTTGTGTAGTCATGTTAAGAATGATGCAAGTCAACAAGTAAGCAGTTAGGATGAATACGAAGTGAGCATAACAAAGAAGAAAAAAAAACATCTTAACAAGAGCAGTTCCAGACAGGCATATCTTGCATATAAATAATAGGACAATTTAAAAAAAAAATTGACCTCACCATTGACAAGATTTGGCGCTGATGATTCAAAGGCACCAGGAGGAAGAGGATCGAATTCAATACCAAGTGGTGGACCATCCAGTCGGTAGTGCCTCCCCAATTGCCTCTTCACAGCAGTAATTGCAGCATTCTCTACCTGACCCTTTACTTTCAAGTACCCAGATGGACCATTCTTTGGTCTTACTCCCTTAAAATCAGTAGCTAAAGTCTGTGATATGTATCTTGAAGTTGCTTTATCATATGGTTCTGCATTTTGCGAAAAACATTCATTCCGTAATGAAGAACTGCTTCTTGAAGAGTCATCATCCATGCAATTAGATTTTCCTCTAAAATGAGTTCCACCCTCATATGCCACATCTGCAGTTGAGAATTCCGCGCCAGTTAATCTTCTACTCTCAACTTCCCGATGATCAAATTTCTTATCGTCTGCTTGCTTGGTGCTACCACAAGAATCCTGCCTAAATCCGCTACCATGATCTTGAATGACACCACTCGAACGATCTTGTCTTCCATTTATATATATTTCCCCATTCGACAGCCTCTTGTCTTTCAACCGCCTGTGACAAAACCATCCAGAAATTTGTTTTTCTGTTAACCCTGATGACTCTGCCAGATCAGCTTTCAGCTCGTCGGTAGGGTACTTGTGTTCTGAAAATTTACATGTTTTCTCTTATTTCTAAGACTAACAATTGATATGATGTTCTAGGTCATTGCAAAACAAAAAAAAAATAGTATGTACGGTCAATTACCTTCATAAAGTTTCTCTAGAGCTTCAATCTGAGCACGCGTCTTGATTATTCTTTTGGGATTTTTCTCGGTCTGACCTTTATCATCCTTAGAATGCACTTCGCTTAAATCTGCAAAAGATTAACAGCGTCAACAACTTAACTATTATACAAGCTGGAAATAAAGACTATCAACAGTTCCAAAAATAACGACTTCTACTTCAAACTGAACTTTCTGTTGTTAAGAAAGCCATATAATAGACAGAACAAGAGTACTCCTCAGGACAAGTAATTCAAAATGACCCTTTTTCTTCAAAGGACCATCATAACATGAAGGTACACCATATTTCCATCACAGAATATCATTAAATGATTGCCACAACTGCCAGCTGTTGCAAACAGTTCTACATCCTAAGAAGAACAAATGAGACCTGTTGAATCGAATTCTCCATGTACAATAAATAAACTCTACTTGGCCACCGCTGCCTAACCTAGAGAATTCATTTCATTAGAGGCAACAAAAAGGGCAACTAAAGAACGCGGGATAAAAGAACTGGTGGAAAAGGAATAACATAGATTTCATAGTTGCACTGACTATATACCCTCCTCAAGATCTTCCTTTCTTTTATTGCATATTTAGAGACTAAAGTAGGAAAAACAATTTTCATTCCAGTGATGGATAATGAACCGAAAGAAGGTATTTGCCAATGCAAATATGCTGCATATCGATACCCAATGATCTTCATGCACCTAACATACAAAGAAACAAAAATGTAATCTTGGCTATCACCATCACAAGTTTCAACCACTTAAAGTTCTCCGAATGTCATCCTGCTATGCATGTACCGTTGTAGTGGAGCATCACATCCATCAATCATTTTTATATATATAATTCTTAGTTATCTCCAAAGTCCAAATTCAATCATTCCACATCATCATAATCAATTAACACTTCCATAGTCAGGACATTGCTAATATCACATTACAAATAAGTTAATCCATATACAAGGGAAACTCTCCAACTCCGTACACACCCCCAGTCCCGCAAAACACACACAAAGATAAAAACACAAAACAACTACATTACACATAAATCTCAAAGTATTCAATCTAGCACATTACACAATCCACTTGATCCTCTGGAACAATTAGTAATCAACCATCAATCAACAATCCCAAATCAGTTGAGTTTGGTTAAGTGAGAACCCTATGCCCATCAGATCAGTGACATCATAACTAATTTTTTTATTTTCTTCAGTCATGAACCATGATTTACAATATTTATACACCATCAACTAATAGCTACCAACATTATCTACCACACACAACCAAAAAGAACATCAAAGCTTAATTACTCACAAAAAATGCGCAACCCCCCCCCCCACACACACACACACCCCACAACAACAACTGATCACACAAAGATAACATCTAAACCCCATTATCACAAAACTGAAACCTACAGAAGCAGCAGAATCGTTAAACTCACAACAATGCAGAAACTGAATTAAAACAGCACATAAAACCAAAAATTCCTAAAACCCATCTCCAACAGAGTGGTGAAAAACACACAGAAATTACATCTGATATTTGATCTGTAACAGAAATAAGGTAAAAGTATAATTTTGTACCTTCCATCATTTTTTCTCACCAGAACTTTTCTGGGGTTTTCTCTATTTCCTCTATCCTTGCTCTAACACCTTAAAAATCCAATCTTGGTGCCATACCAGGCGGAGAATGCAAGAGTTGAAGCATCCTTTTGTGCACAAAAAGATGGAAAATAAGATTTATATACACCCAAAAACCAAAAAAAAAAAGTTCAACAAAATTAAAATTTGACACACACCTAGATTGGAGAGGCAAAATTAACAAAAGGGTAAGAGAATTCTTGAGCAAAAAAATGGAGAAAATGGAATTGGAAGAAGTTGTGGTTTTGCTTTGCTTGTTCGCTTCTGTTCTTCTCTTCTTTATTACAAGTTCCTCTTCTCTCTCTATATATTTCAATTAATTTTGTGAATTTGATATCACTTAGATAATGAGGACAAAAAAAAAATACATTATAGTTTAGAAGAAGAAAAAAATCATCAAGAAATACTTTCATATTTGCTTCATAATATTAAACTTTTTATTTTATTTTATAAATGGTGAAGTTTATATTATTTGATTCTGGATGGTTGGTTAAAGATCACCGAGAAGATAAATTATTTTTTTTTTTAAATTATCGTAAGATTCTGTGCAGTTAGTCACTGTGCTTAACTTATCATTTTTTTCGTTGTATGATTGCAGTAAGTGGTACGTAAGATGGTTAAGCCAAAAACATTTTACAAATTTCTTGGATCTACCTCAGTACAAAGCAAGCGCGGGAAAGGATGCACAACCAAAACTAGGCGATAAGATTCGTGTATCTCTTGATCTTAAGTTATTTTCACTATTACATTCATATTTTTTGTGATTTTTGAATAATTCAAACAAGTTATTTTTAATTCAGCTAAGCTTTAGCGGCACAGAGTCAGAGACTATTGTTATTAGAGAAGAAGCGGCCTATTATATGAATCGTTTTTAATGCAAATAATCCGACAACTCAATTTATTGGCCTGGAGAAAATATTGAATGAGATTTTTGAAAAATATCTTGAGAGATTGTATCGACTGTTAATAACATGAACAAATTGAGAAGAAGAGATAATGATACAGTGGAACATGAATACCGATTGAGAAGAGGATGCAATAATACAATAGAGCAAGTATACAAAGAAAGTAATGTGATGATAGATTTTTAACTAATCTAGCTTTTGAATTTGCAGATACATTGCACGTTTCTTTATTTCAGGAGTTACCATTTGCACGAAGGAAGATTCTTAATATGGAGAAAGCTCAAAAATTTCAAGTTTAAGAGTCAGGTGACGGATTCAAATAACACAAACAATATATGAATTATGAAGAATAACTGAAACTTCAAAAGTGTTTGTTAGTCACTTAATTAAAGTTATAAATCAAGTTAATAACCAACTTATATTTTTCTAGAGATTGAATTAAGGAGAATGAAATTTGAAAGCTTTTTGTTGTGCAGTATCAACATTATTACATGTTCGTTCTATTGAGAGAATATGTAATAATCCGAGATTATCTCCTAATCAACTTTAAGTAACAATTGATATCAAGTTATCCTATGGTCTTGTATGACATTGATTAGAGGTGGCAATTTCAGCCCATATAAGTAAAATGAAATCATATTGCCCATATTAAATTAAATGGATCACTGATATTTTCTTTCATTTTTTTTAAATGAATTAATATGGTATTCAACCTATTTAAACTCATACAAATATGGACAAAATGGGTTAACATGAGAATTCATATCGAACCCATATAAATTTTTGTTTTTGAAAAATTAAAAAATTTAGGGATCAGTTGGTGGAAGGTGGAGGCCGGAAAGAGGGGGGGGGGTAATTTTTTTTTTGAAAAACAGATTATTTTTTTATTTTTGGAAAATAAAAATAATTTAGGGGTAGGTTGATGGAAGTTGAAGGGGGGGGGGGATAAATTTTTTTCGAAAAAAACAAAATTCTTCTTGTTTGTGGAAAATAAATTTTTTTAGGGTTAGGCTGGTTGGGGGGGGAGGTGGTGCCTGGGGGAGGGTATAATTTTTTTATTTTTTTTTAAAGCAGAAACTTCTTTTATTTATGGCAAATAAAATTTTTTAGCAATAAGTTGGTGGAAGCTGGGGAGGGGCCCGGGTTGGGGTTGCCTAGGGGGAGGGGTAATTTTTTTTAAAAAAATAAATTTATTTAAATGGGTTAAAACTATTTTGTCCAAATCATATTTGAGCAAATCCATATTTACTCATATTATATTTGGATGGATTGTAATCTAAATCGTTTTTCTTCAATTCATATTCAACCAATCCAAATTCGATACAATCCAACCAATTATCACATTTAACATTGATATATATATATATATATATATATATATATATATATACACACACACACACACACACTGTCTGAAAGTCTTTACTAAGATGAGTTGTTGGGACATTCCCAACTAACTCCAATTTTCTGAAAATTGAAATACTAAATAGCTGAATAAATATAAAGAATATCCCTAAAAGACAGAGACTAACCAAACTCTATTGCTAAAATGATATGAAATAGTACTAACTGTGAGTTGGATACTGAGCATGTAAACCTATATTATTAAATAATATACTGTAAAAGTATACATGATCTGAATGTATTGATTATGTGAGACATGAATCACAATTGTAATAATTGAACACGACAAATCCCATATGTTGAACTGAACATGAAATTGAAATACATGAAATTGATGCAATACCAAATGATAAAATCTATGACTCATACATGCTTAAACTAAAATAACTTAATATTAGGTCAATGCACCATCTAAAAGCTAGATTGTGAGAGATACCAACAATTGACATACTCAATTAAGCTAAATGAAGTGCAACATGTAAACTAGGAGGGAGTTTTGTATCCTACAAAGAGTAAGAACATGAATGACGTGGTTCTATCAAACTGATGTCCAAAAGGACTAAAGAGTCAACTCTTGTTTGACGGTGACCCTTAACCTACAATGGTACGTAGTTCTAGAATTTAGAGATTGTTATTAAAGGTCGTAATCCTATATTGACGTGTGAGCTTTCATCCCTATATCTGCTCCGTGCTAAATAATTTTTTAAAGTGAATTTAAACGAAGTAATTGAATAATAATGATAAATTAAATAACTCATAAATATTGTTAATTAATAATAAACTATCACACACTTTATTTGAAAGCATTTGATATACATGAGACTGAAAAGTGTGTATTAGGCTAATCATTATGATTTTCTGTATTTCAAATAAAACATGGAATATGATTATCACGAGTTCACAGATATAAATTTCTCTTAAATTAAGGGCTCATAGAAATAACTATACATTTATAAGTAAGATCATGTAATAAAATTGGGCAACTTTCACATATAGCAAACAAAAAAATCATATTTGTATAATATAGCAAACTTTGCATAATTGCGGTCCATAGCAAACATAAAAACTGTATAATTCGCTATACATATAAAAGTGTATAATTCGCTGGCCTAAATTGTATAATTCGCTGGCCTATTTCGCTGCAATTGTATAATTAGCTTTGCATACAGTTGAATCGAATTAAAATGTATGTATATTGCATAATTATAAGTGTATAGCAAGAAGATATATGTTTTTCTCGCTTTATACAAAAATAGAAACACAATATATACACTTCTGTTGTATAAAGCTAGAAAAAATTGTATTTCACTGCAATTGTATAATTCACAATTGTATAATTCTTTGGCCTTTTTCTCTGCAATATTTGAAGTAAAATGTTTGTAAATTATATAATTAAGTGTATAACACAAAGATATACATTTTTGCATGTGTATATACAATTTTCTCTCGCTTTATACAAAACAGAAACAGAAATTATACACTTCTGCGTATAAAGCGAGAGAGGTGAGAATGGGAGAGTGGCGAGCGAGACTTCTGGGAGAGAGACGCCTGGCAAATTTTTGCCAATGTTTGCTATGGAGCACAATTAAATCAAACCCTAACTATTCAATTTAATTTAGGTTATTAGTTTGCTATTTTATACAATTTTTCCCAAAAAAAAACTATCCATGAAAAAGAACTAAAATGTGACGAAAATCATATTTTTCATAGGAACGCAAAACTCTGTAGAATCATTAACCGAGGAAATAATGTTTTCTTTGGGACTCAATGGTAAAAAGGAATCTCATTAATGAAATATTACATACCTAAAATGAAAATCCTAGCTTGAATACTTGAACTAAATTTGAAGATCAAGAACCCTAATTTCTTTCTTGAGAGAACTTACAATACACTGAATTTGATTGTCTTGATGTTAAAAGTGAATTGGAGGGGGGGTGGGGTGGGGTGGGGGGGTTGTTGACTAATTTATCTTAATTCCACTTAGGATAAGTCACAACAACATGATTTAGGAATAAAAAGAATTGGAATATATCAAAATAATCTTAATTAAAAATCTATCGAAATATTTAATGGGACCATCTATGAATTGTGGTTTGATTTACAATCCCTAGATTTCATTCATGGAATTTAGACTAAATTAGGTCTTAGAATTTCATTGTACGAGCATATTTATGATTTGTGAAAAACAGATTGAAAAATCAAGTTTCAAAATTTCATCCGTCGATTGATTCACGAGTCATAGCCGTAAAACTCAGGTCCTGAAAATTCTGGTTGGATTGTCTCAAGTAAAACATACATAACGTTTTACTAAAAATTCAGATTGATGCTATCTCGGTGGCATTGAAAAGAAGACTCATAAACATTTAATTTGATAGGTGATGGACCACTCAATTCTTTAAGTTGACACTTGCATTAATTCAACACAAACTTAACTAGGAAGGTTATGAACTCGACTTAGTGCTAGAGGTCTTATATGACCCTAAACCACAACCGATATAATTCTTACACTTGAAAATGATCATCAACACATATAAGCAAATAATACATCACTCAGTCCAAGCTGATATGCGAACGATGAATGATTCAATTTTTTAGTGTAGAATTCTATGAAGTGTTATCCGAAATTCGTCTGAGATTTTTTAAAAATTGTTGTCTTTAATTAAAATAGCTAAATAGTTTAAAATTAATTGTTAAAGATTGAATTATTTCAAGAAGTTTTGTATTATAAGAACTGTCTGAAATTTTCTTCATATACATTAGATTGATAGCGAAAATTTTTATAAGTCAAGATTTTTTAGCTAGCGTTTTGTCATAGATTTCTATATATTTCTGGCAATTGTTATTTGGGTGAAATTTCACCATGTATTTGGAAAATATATTTCACTTTTTTTTTTAGAAAATATGATTTATATCCATAAGTTTTAAAAATTATCAAAACTAACCATAAGTTTGTACTACAAGTCAATTGAATTTTCGTTGCAACAATAGCAAATAATATCCATGACACTAGAGCAATGTGATAGTATTAGAGTGAATGCAACAAGTATCATTCCGTACATCGTGAAATAGACAAAGCACATGACTTTTTCTTCATCATTTTTATCAACAACCATATCATCATTTAATATTCACTGAATATTTCATCACTACTTTGGTGTTCACGTAAAAAATTATGTAATACCAACGCAAACAACTATGTCTATAAAGGGTGTTTTTTGCTATATTTATCGAATAATGACAAATTGTATGGACAAACACTATTTGCCAATTTTTTTCTCAAATATTATTTGGAAAATCTAATGCCAAACGGGCAAGTTGACAAAGTGGATTCTTAGATTAGGTTTAATTTTTGTGCTTTGTTATATTACAAATATATTTTCTTGTTTTATTAATTATTTTTTAGTCTATTTTTGATTTGTAAATATATCACTAATGTATTGATAGTGATTCTGTTTCTAAAAAGCAAGGAAAAAGAATATTTTCAAGAATAGGAACATTTATAATTTTACTTTAAACAAAACTTACAAAATGAAGTTACTAAATATTGAAGGAATAAATTCAACAATGTTTTTTACTTTTACAAAGAAGAAAATATTACAATCCACAATCAAACAAATGTCATACAAAAAATTAAATAAATATTTCCATCAGCTTATCTAAGCAAATATTACATTCACAATATTGATTCTAACAATCTACCATAACTCTATATTTACAATGTGTATTTGTATAGAATTTTCCCAATCCTATTTTCTACTAATTTTATCATGGTTATAGCTTTAATTTTGTGTTTTCTATTCGGTGTTCGAGTCCATATTGAATTTTCGATTAAATTTGGATTGCGCAATGCAGAATCTGTTCAGGGGTGATACATTTAACAAGATTTTCTCCATACCAGGGCTCGAACCAGTGACCTCTTATTAAGGGTGAAGTGATTCCACCATGCACCGCAACCCATATTGATATTTATAGCTTCACTCTGTCAAATATATAAACATATTTTTCGTGATACCTTTTAGGAACTTGATTTATCTCTACAACAATAATAATAACAATGATAAGAATAGTCATACTATTTTTTCTGTTCAAATCAAAAAATCAAATTTAAAATACTATTAATAAATTAAAAAGATAGACAATTTATAAATACTATATTTATACTAATTAAAAAAAAATACATCATAAAAGGATAATTTAGCCAACACAAGCATTAGCCGTTAATTTCACTATTTAATTTGAATATGGTAATCAATAAATTACTTCGATCGAAATTTATATACCCTAGTATAAGTATTAATGACTGATTGAATGGTTTGAATTTATGACCTATAAATCATATCAAGTTAAATTTAGCAGCCTACACTAACACATGCGTCAATGAAAAACTCCACAGTTCAAATATGTCTATAAATCATCGAAGATAATTTTAACAATTCATATCAATAATTAATTTTAAAATTTTAACTCGTGATCTTCAGATCGCACGAAGTCAAATTTTTCATTCTACTCTGATTTAATACGGCTCCACTAATGTATGCAAAATGAAGACACTTATAAGTCGTGAAATTTACTTTTTAAATATCTAATTAATGTATTTTTTCTACTTGTCCAAATTTGTTCGACAATTTATATTTACCGATGTTCAATTTATTCAATATTTTAACTAAATTAGATTTGACTTAAATTTTTAGGAGGAATTTGTTTTGTGCTTATTACTGTCAATTGGGTTAGGTTATCCAATCTGAGTTAAATTATACAGGCTTTGAAATTTAAAGGGTTAGATCAGGTTGATCCATTTTTTTATCGGCTAGAAAATGATTAGCCCAATCCACAAGTATGTGGCTACGAACTTGTCGGGCCAACCCACTTCTTTTAAAAGTATATTTTTTTTATAATTATTTAAATCAAATTATAATTTAAAAATATTATTATAAATATCGACAAAACAATATTACATGGTGTTAGTTAAAGCTGTCAATATGGGCTAGACTCGTTGGGCTAGTCTGGCCTATTTCTGCAATTTAATAGGGCTGAGCTAAGATTTTTAGAGTTCATTTAAGAAAAAAAAAAGTCTTTTAGCCCGACCTAAATAAGTCTTCTGGTTTTTAGGGCTTGAGATATATGGATAAGGCCCAGTCTGTGAGCCAAATAAAAATTAATTAAAAAATTAAAATAAAATAGAGTATAAAATGGGCAACTTTCACATATAGCAAACAAAAAATTCATATTTGTATGCTATAGCAAATTTTGCATAATTGCACTTCATAAGCAAACATAAAACTGTATAATTCGCTATACATATACAATTGTATAATTCGCTGGCCTAAGTTGTATAATTCGCTAGCCTAAAATGTATAATTCGCTGGCCTATTTCGCTGCAATTGTATAATTTGTTTTGCATACAGTTGAATCGAATTAAAATGTATGTATATTGCATAATTATAAGTGTATAGCAAAAAGATATATGTTTTTCTCGCTTTATACAAAAACAGAAACACAATATATACACTTCTGTTGTATAAAGCTAGAGAAAATTGTATTTCACTGCAATTGTATAATTCGCAATTGTATAATTCGTTGGCCTTTTTCTCTGCAATATATGAAGTAAAATGTTTGTAAATTGTATAATTAAGTGTATAACACGAAGATATATATTTTTGCATGTGTATATACAATTTTCTCTCGCTTTATACAAAACAGAAACAAAATTATACACTTTTGTGTATAAAGCGAGAGAGGCGAGCGAGAATGGAGAGTGGCGAGCGAGATTTTTGGGAGAGAGACGCTGACAAATTTTAGCTAATGTTTGCTATGGACCACAATTAAATCAAACCTAGCTATTCCATTTATTTTAGGTTATTAGTTTGCTATTATATATAATTTTCAACTTTCACATATAGCAAACAAAAAATTTATATTTATATGCTATAGCAAAGTTTGCATAATTGCGCTCCATAGCAAACATAAACTGTATAATTCGCTATACATATACAATTGTATAACTCGCTGGCCTAAATTGTATAATTCGCTGGCCTATTTCGCTGCAATTGTATAATTCGCTATCCTATTTCACTGCGATTGTATAATGCACAATTGTATAATTCGCTGCCTATTTCGCTGCAATATTTTTATAAAATTTGCTTTGCATACAGTTGAATCGAATTAAAATGTATGTATATTGCATAATTATAAGTGTATATCAAGAAGATATATGTTTTTCTCTCGCTTTATACAAAAAACAGAAACACAATATATACACTTTTGTTGTATAAAGCTAGATAAAATTGTATTTCACTTCAGTTGTATAATTCGCAATTGTATAATTTGTTGGCCTTTTTCTCTGCAATATTTGAAGTAAAATGTTTGTATATTGTATAATTAAGTGTATACACGAAGATATATATTTTTGCATGTGTATATACAATTTTCTCTAGCTTTATACAAAACAGAAACATAATTTATACACTTCTATGTATAAAGCGAGAGAGGCGAGCGAGAATGGAGAGTGGCGAGCGAGATTTTTGGGAGAGAGACGCCTGACAAACTTTAGCTAACGTTTGCTATGGAGCACAATTAAATCAAACCCTAGCTACTCCATTTATTTTAGGTTATTAGTTTGCTATTATATACAATTTTCCCTATAAAAAATAACAAGAGCCAAATTCAAAATCTATTTAAAGTTTAAATACAAATTATGTTTATAAAATATGTACTACAAAAAAAATAAAATTCCCTAAAAATTCTAGCGGATCACTAACGTTACGAGCCTGTTTGGCTCAGCTTAAAAGCTGGTCAAACTGACTTAAAAGCTGGTTTTTGACTTATTTAACTGTTTGGCAATACTCAAAATAGCTTATTTTAAATTAAAAAAAACTTATTTTAAGCCAAAAGTTAAAAGTTGGGGTAGGAGTGCTTTTTTTTTTAGCTTATAAGTTGTTTTAAGTTGACCACATTTTTATGTTTTTTCTCTTAATATTTTTATACAATCTCCAAATTACCCATATAACCCTACCATCTCTTTCTTCTATTTTTCCCTTTTCACGTTTGGCATAACAACTTCAGTACTTTTATCCAAACGCATAACTGCTTATTTTAAAAATAAGTTTCAGCACTTTCAAAAGTACTTTTTTAAAGCTGCTTTTATTAAGCTCATCCAAACGGGCCCGTAGTCTTATCCTTTAGAATATTGTCATATTTTTTTGTGTGTTTTGTTATGACTATTGAAAAATAATTATATTACTATTTCTATTTAACTATTTATATTTTTCTTTGAAATCAAACTTATTATATATTATGAAGATAACTTTACAGTGTATTTTTGGTTCACAATTTCATGTATTTTTTTGTCTCTAATATCAATTTAATTTAGTGTATTCATTATAGATACCATATAAAATATTCAATACATATATTTTGTGTCAGATATGCACTAATTTATTTATCAAATAAGTCAATATCCAATGCATCTGTTTGCGATACATACTTAAAGAAGAAGAAAAAGTTATATAAATACACAGTACACAAATATATAATGTAATTGTATGTGTTTTGAGTAATTTTCTTATTTCTAGAATCATTTTTAGCCATTAATAAACTTGATATAAATCGAGAAACATATTCAACAAAAAAAATTCAAATCCCAACTATAAATATATTATAATTGAATGAACAAAAATAGGGAGGACAAGTAAAATCAAGCGAAGGGAAACAAAAAATCGAGATGATTGATTAATTTTTTTATTTTTTAGACCATCTTAATTTTTCTTAATTTTAAATAGGGTTAAATGATAATTCATTTATTACTTTAACAATT
The DNA here is from genome assembly GCF_036512215.1 of Solanum lycopersicum. Lineage (NCBI taxonomy): Eukaryota > Viridiplantae > Streptophyta > Magnoliopsida > Solanales > Solanaceae > Solanum > Solanum lycopersicum. The sequence goes on along the minus strand of NC_090810.1, from coordinate 55,837,681 downwards.
TAACTCATCATATTTAGCTCAAATTCAATCTACCTTCTTTAAATAATTAGTTGAGATAAGTTTAAAAGCGCAACTAAATTAAGATTTTTTTTGAGTATCTTACCTAATCTATTGAAAGTGTGCATTTCATATCTAAACAATCACTTATTATTTTGAGACACACCTCAGTGGTGTGTGTAATACATTCTATCTTTTATTTGAAATAATACTTATTACATGATAATCTACATGAAAAAAAATATTGCACACGATAAAAAATAAATAAACAATTAATATTAGTTAGAAGTTAAATATTAAAGTATTACTATCTTTCAAAAAATATTATTTCTCTTAAAAAAGATAAAATTTAAAATATTTTTTCTGCCCCACTCCACCACCTTCATCCCCATACCCCTTCCCCCCGACAATCCCTCGTCCTTTTCTTTTTTTTTTTCAAAAAATTCATACTTCACCATCATCCAACTAGCCGCTACTTTCTAGAAAAAAATATTATTTTAAAAAAATTACAATAAAATATTCTACTCCGTCTCATTTAATCCTCCTCTCCTAATTTTTTTAATTATATATTTTTCTCATTTTACTATATATGATATATACATATATTTTTAGAAAAATATTGTTTTCTACTTGCATATCAAATATGACAAAAATATTTATTTATTTTTTGCGGCAAATAAGAAACACTTTTGCTAAAAACATATGCATACATCAGCATTAAAGAGAAAAACAGTTGATAGCTAAGGGTTCCATAGTAAAGGTAGATTTTTTTTTTTAAAAAAAAAGTTAGGGAAGGAGGAGATGAAGTAAGATTTTTGGGATTATACTACTTTAATTTATATTTATAATTAATACATGTAATATATTTATCCTTTTATTAAGATTAGAGTTATTAAAAAGGACAGATCAATATATTCGGTTCAACTTTCGCGGATCAAAGAATTTAAAGGGTTAGTAAGTGACTGACCCTTAATCTGGAAGGGCTTGAAGCTGTTCAACCAAATCAATCCTAGAAGGATCAAGGGCTTGAGCGGGCTAACCTTCTATTTTTTTTTTCAAACTTAAAATTCTTGAACATCAAGAAATTGAGTAGATTTAAATCAAATATGACAAACAGTGAACACTATCTTAAATCTAGTGTAGTTAACATGCATCTAGAATACTAAATATGCGAGGTACATGTATCTGGTGTGGTATATCCCAAATATGTGAGTGAGATAAGAGAGTGATAAGCGAGATGAGAGGGAGACAATGGCGCAAAATTTGTCTATATATTCTAGATACATGTGATTCCACCTGGATATGTATCTATAACAAATTAACTTAATTTTGAGTCTATGTATTCTGAGATACACAAATCTAGACGTATCAAAATATGATAAGATTCATAATATTACAACATACAGTGTATTTAAGTAATTAACACATATACTAGTGAGATTGTTGTAAATTATCTTTAAATAAAGAGTTTTGGCCAATGGACTGACTCCGTCCCGACCTCAATCAAGCCGTAAGGGCTTATATGGATTGTGCTTATAAGTCTTAGTTTTAAATGATCTTGAAAAATCATATCCAATCCTACTTCAATAATAAATAGGGTTGGGCCGTCCTCATGGGCTAAGCTTATTTTGACGGCTCTAATAAATATATAATATTTTGTTCATGTAGGTGATAATTATTATTTTTTCAAATAAAAGAGAAAAACACATTTTTTAAACTAATAAGAGATAATTTAGATATAAAACTCGAAAAAAATAATTTTATATGTGTTTTTTAATATACCAAACAATACCTTAAGTTAGTGTTTTGCTTTAATATATTACATTTCGTTCTTAAACCCCCCACCATAGCACCTCGTGTTGCGTACAATACCAGCAGCACAACGTACACCAATGGATTCTAAGATCGGAAATTTCTTCGAGTCGGTCGGAAATTTTTTCATCGGAGTAGATCAGATTCCTTGGTGCGATTCCGATATCGTCACTGTAAGTACACTAGTTACCATTTTTTTTTTTGCAATTTGATTTCGGCAACTGTAGCTGATTGGATATAGACGAAGAACTGTTTGTCTGGGGTTTTCAATGAATTTGCTATTTCATTCTATATCTCTGTTTGTTTGTCTGTAATTTTGTGTATTTGGTTATTTGCTTTGAAGTTCAGAGTGAAAAGAGGTAACCCAGAAGGGTTTTGTGGCAGATTATGGAAAAAAACTCGTTTCAGTGCATGTTGAAGGATTACCATAGCTGGATGTCTTGGTTTGGGGGTAAAAATGGTTAGGGCTAAGTTGGATGTAGAATTTTGGATAAGGAGGAGATTTTGATTTATATGAATATATTTGCAATGGATTTGATTTATATACATGATAAGTCTACAGAGTTTTTGTAAGTTGGCTATAGCAAGTGATTTCTCCCTTCTTCTTTTTTCGGCTTTCTTGCTTGTTTTTTTCGTGTTTTTACTTTCAGTTGTTGGTTTTTGAGGTCTTGCATATTGGATGGAAAACAAAGATTAATCAAGAAAGGTATATATGTATTTGGCTTTTGAGTTACATTGCTTGTGATCTCAATCCTATAAGTAGCAGAAATCAGTAGCACTAGTCGAGAAAGAGATATATGTTAGAGAAGCACAACTACCCGAGAGACGGAAATCTTCTAGGAATTAGGGCTAAAGTGAGTAGTGGCCCCAACTTTACTGTAAACTATTTGTAGAAGTTTTATAGACTGTTGTTGCGTTTCTTTGTTGGAGGACTGTTATAATTCTAACGACTATTTAGAGGTCAGATGTAACTCTCGCACGATTTTTGAACACGAACAAGAGGCATTTGTTGAGTGATAGCTACCTTGCCATTGTTATGGCAGTTGAGAGAATAATTGTGAGATGAAGAAAAGAATGGAAGAAACAGTGAGAAAAAATGTATTAACCGACTTGGTCATTTACACAAGATATTCTACTATTTATATACATCTTTCCAACTAACTAGAATTAATTAGAAACTATCTTTAAAACTAACTAACAAACTTTTAACAAACCAACTAATTAATTGTATTGTTCAACTTAACACTCCCCCTCAAGTTGGATGGTGGAAGATATCCAACATTCCCAACTTGAACAACATATCACTATGCAGTTGTTTCCCCAACGCTTTGGTGAAAATATCGGCCATCTGATCTTTGCTTGCTATGTACTCTGTCTTCACCATACCATCTTGCAACCTTTCCCTGATAAAGTGACAATCTATCTCTATATGTTTTGTTCGCTCATGATACATGGGATTGGAAGCAATTTGCATTGCTGCTTTGTTATCACAGTGCAACTCCATTGGCAGCTCAACTGATGCCCCAAGCTCCTGCGATAAACCTTGTAACCATACCAACTCTGCTACAGTTGTCGCCATACTCCTGTATTCAGCTTCTGCTGAACTTCTGGAGACTGTACTTTGTTTTTTGGATCTCCATGAAATCAGAGATTCTCCAAATTTGATTCCAAAACCTGTTACTGACCTTCTTGACAATGAACAAGATGCCCAGTCTGCATCACAAAAGGCATCAATCTTTCCTGTTTTCTTACTACTCATCAGTAATCCCAAACCAGGTTGTCCTTTGATATATCTTACAACATGTAATGCTGCATCATAGTGTGACTTCTTAGGAGCATGCATAAATTGACTCAAGTGTTGAACAACAAAAGAAATGTCAGGTCTTGTCATGGCCAAATACAAAAGTCTCCCAATTAACCTCTGATATACTCTCCTGTCATCTAGCTCAGCATCATTAGTGAGATTGAATTGTTTGTCATATTCAAGACTTGTAAGCTTCTGATTTTGTTCAAGTGGAGTTGTGGTTACTTTGCCACCAGATAAACCACATTCTGCCACCAACTCTAAAGCATATCTTCTCTGATTCATTAATATACCCTTCTTAGATCTTGCAAATTCGATTCCAAGAAAATACCTCAATTCTCCTAAGTCCTTCATTTTGAAATTATGATGTAGAATATCTTTAGCTTCCTGAATTAACACCTCATTATTTCCTGTAATTAAAAGATCATCTACATACACAAGAATGATAACCATGCCACCAGTTGTATCCTTCTTTGTAAACAAGGAATAATCCAGTTTGCTTTGAGTGAACCCTGACTGTATAAGTGCAGTAGTAAGCTTTAAATTCCACTGTCTACTGGCCTGTTTCAAACCATATAATGATTTAAGCAGCCTGCACACTTTATTCTCCCCCTGGCTGCCAAAACCAGGTGGTAGAGTCATGTAAACTTCTTCAAACAAATCACCCTGAAGAAAGGCATTGTAAACATCCATTTGACAAAGAGTCCAATTGAACTGAGCAGCTAAGGCAATAACACATCTCACAGTTACCATTTTAACAACCGGAGAGAAAGTATCATGATAATCTAAACCTTCCTGTTGTGTAAACCCCTTAGCCACAAGTCGAGCTTTGAGCCTCTCAACACTACCATCAGCCTTATACTTGACTTTGTACACCCACCTACACCCAATGGGATGTTTACCTGCAGGTAAGTCAACAATTTCCCAGGTGTGGTTGTCAGTGAGAGCCTGAATTTCAAGATTCATAGCCTGGATCCAACCACTATGTTGTGCAGCTTTATCAAAGGAAGAGGGTTCAGAAGGGAAAGAAGAAAAGGTTGAAAGGTAAGCATAATAATGTGGATGTATGGAGGTGTAGTTCAGGAAATTAGAGATAGAATGAGGAGTTTTAGAAGTGGTGACATAATCAGTATGCCAAATGGGGGGCCTAACTGTTCTAGAAGACTTTCTAGGTGATGAAGTAGTAATAGAAGTACTGGATGTAGAATGTGTAGGAACAGATGAAGGTATAATGTGTGAAACTTCAAGAGTATGAGAAGGAAAGTCAAGAGGGACTGATGCAGAAGAAGGTGAAGCAGTGGGAGAAGGAAAAATATCATCTGCAGGATGTGGATAACCACCTGAAAATGATGGGAAAGAGGAAGTATGAGAAGGAGGGATAGAGTCCAAGAAGGTGTGTTTGGGATGTTTGAAAGGGAAAACAGTTTCTCTGAAAAGAACATCTCTACTCACAAAAAAGGTGTCAGAAGCAATGTTATACAACTTGTATCCCTTTTGTGTGTCTGAATATCCCATGAACACAGAAGGAATAGCCTTAGGAGAAAATTTATCAGAAGTGACAGAATTGGTAGCATAACTCAAGCAACCAAAAACTCTCAAATGATTGAGTTAGGAGCTTGTTTGTGAAACAATTCATAAGGAGATTTCCCACCTAAAACACAAGAAGGAAGTCTATTTATGAGAAAAGTGGCTGTAAGTACACATTCTCCCCAAAATTTCAGAGGTACGTGTGCCTGAAATCTAATGGCTCTAGCTATTTCAAGAAGGTGTCTATGCTTTCGTTCAGCAATACCATTCTGTTGGGGTGTGTGTATACAAGAAGTTTGATGAATTATCCCAAGGGAAGAGAAAAGAGTACTGCATTGGTTGTTAACAAATTCAAGACCATTGTCTGATCTAACACTCTTGACAGAAGCTGAGAATTGAGTTTTAATGAGAGTTAAAAAAGCTGTAATGAAATTGACAACTTCACTTTTAAATCTCAACAAGAAAATCCAAGTCATTCTTGAATAGTCATCAACAATGGTAAGAAAAAATCTATGACCATTATAAGTACATTGTTTATAAGGTCCCCAAACATCCATGTGAAGAAGTTCAAAAGGAGATACAGTTTTTGTAACACTATGAGGAAAAGGAAATCTAGTTTGCCTTGCAAGAGGACATATGGAACAAGAATGAAAAATACTATTTTGAAGGTGAGGCTTCAAAAAATCAATTTTCTTGAGTACAGTGGCAGGAGCATGCCCAAGTCTGAGATGCCAAAGAGATATATCAGATGGATTGGACGTAGATGGATTAGATGTAGATGAAGCAGTTGACTGAAAAACAGTAGCAACCGGTGGTGAAGGATCAACAGTGGCAAGTGATGGCCTTTTGGTAGATGGAAGTATGTAGAGACCTCCTTCTTCCTTACCAATCCCCCTCACCTTGCCATTGCAAAGGTCCTGGAAAAGACAAAAATTGGGATAGAAACAAACACAACAATTTAGTTCTTTAGTGAGTTTAGAGATTGACAAGAGATTATAAGAAAAGTGAGGGAGATATAAGACATCATGCAGGTCATTGGTGTCAAATAGTGTGGCAGAACCTCTGTGAGTAACAATAGTGGTTTGACCATTTGGTAAATGGACATTGCTGGACTCAGATGAAACCATATTTGCACTAAAAAGAACATCCAAGCTAGAAACCATGTGATGAGTTGCTCCAGTATCCACAACCCAAGGAATTGTATCATGACCTGTAGGAAAACAAGCATTGAATGTACTAAATGTAGAGGAGGCTTCATGAGCTATACCTGCCATGTTGGCAACAACATTCTGAGAAGACGAGTCTTTATCAATCATTTTCAGTATATGATTATATTGTTCAGGAGTGAAATTTGGTGCTGCTTGAAATGAAGAAATGTCAGGAGCACCAAGTTGTCCCCCTATTTCATGATCATTTTCAGCACAGTTCACAAAATTTGCTTGAGTTCTTCGATTGGTCCCATGCACTCTATCATTCTCAAAATTCTGACCCCTGAAGCTCCTATCATTCACACCTCTTTTCTTCTGAAACTTGTAGTTTGGAGGATAGCCGATCAACTTGTAACAGTTAGCTTTCGTATGGTTTTTTAAATGGCAATAGTCACAATACAATCCCCCAGCTTCTGGCTTGAACTTATTGTTCTGTAAGGAGGCTAAAGCAGTAGCAGTAGTAGTAGTCTCAAGGATATTAAGCTTCTGTACAGGTAGAACACAATTCGATATCAAACTAGATTGCACCTTTTGACTCTCATCCTGCATTATCAGATTATAAGCTTGGTTTAAACTAGGACTTGGAACAGTCATAAGAATCTGACTCCTTGATTGGGCAAAATTATCATTGAGTCCCATTAGAAACTGCATCAGCTTCTGGTTTTCCATATGTTCTGCATATACCTTGTACTTATCACATTCACAAGCAGGTAAAGGAACCAATGATACATACTCATCCCAAAGATTTCTCAATTTGGAATAATACTCAGAAACTGTAAAAGTTCCTTGACTCATTGTACTGATTTCGCGATGAACCTGGTATATTCTAGTGAGATTACGTTTGTCAAACCTCTCTTTCAGATCCTTCCAAACATTATGGGCATTTGATGAAAACATTAAGCCATTTGCTAATTCCTTCGAAACAGAGTTTGTGATCCACGATAGCACAAAAGCATTACATCTCTCCCATTCATGATTCAGATCTCCTTTGTAGTGATGTTTACAACAAGTACCATCAATAAATCCAATTTTATTCTTAGCTAACAATGCTACTCTCATAGAATTACTCCACCCAGTATAATTTTCTATACCAGTAAGTTGTTGAGGGATTAAAATGCTACCTGGAGTATCAGATGGATGAAGATATAAAGGATTCCTTGGATGTATATCAGTGAATTTGTCGATCTGTTCTCGATTGGAGATCTGTTCTCGATTGGAGTTGTCTTGCACCTCCGATGACCTAATTGCATCCACCATAGTTTCCGATTATCTCCGACGTCGGTATTCCACTGTTCGTCCAATTTGAATGATGCAGAACAACAAAAAAACTCTCTCTAGCAGCTAGAGTATTGGTGGCTCTGATACCATGTTGAGTGATAGCTACCTTGCCATTGTTATGGCAGTTGAGAGAATAATTGTGAGATGAAGAAAAGAATGGAAGAAACAGTGAGAAAAAATGTATTAACCGACTTGGTCATTTACACAAGATATTCTACTATTTATATACATCTTTCCAACTAACTAGAATTAATTAGAAACTATCTTTAAAACTAACTAACAAACTTTTAACAAACCAACTAATTAATTGTATTGTTCAACTTAACAGCATTTAAAAAACATCTGAAGTCCATTTTGGCCACAAACCATTCCACTTACGACAATGGAAATAAAAAGCTTAGATGTGTACATTCTACCCTCCCTAGACCCCACTTGTGAGATTACACTAGGCATGTTGTAGAGGTGTCTGTTCACTTGGCTCCCTGTTGCATCAGTGGTGATTTCTTGAATCATCTTTCTTTGTTCAAACTTCAAAGCAAAAGTCGTTCTGGCCGTGCCATCAATCTATAGGGGGCATGGTGTTGATTGTTACGACACAAACAAAAGGGAGAGTGCTGGTTGAAGGATAGCAGAATTGGTGTCAACTATTATTTAGTTTTTGAAAAGCTCTCTCTGAATATCTTGCTGAAAGAGGCTGCCTTTGTTCAAGAGAATAATGTGTAATTTGTAATAGATTTTCGGTTCCATGTGCATTTACTAGCTGTATCTGAAGGCTATATTAACGGTATCTGAGTCTCTCACAAGGGCAATCTATGTACAGGGTTGTGAACGTGAAGTTGCTGAGGCAGGAAAAGGTTCCTCTGATGAACTGAAAAATGAATGCATCATGCGTCTATCATGGGCTCTTGTTCACTCAAGACGTCCAGAAGATGTACAACGTGGAATAGCAATGCTTGAAAGTGAGATCATTGGAATCCCTTTTTTTTTGGAATCCATTCATCCTTTTCCATACCCTGTGCTTGGAGAGTTGAGTTTCACGTGAACTTTGATAAACACTTCGACTTATATGTTTGTCCTTTCCCTAGCTCTTATGCATTTCACCTTTTGACTCCTCTACTCTTGCCTCGTGCTTTGCAATTCACTGTTTTCACCCTTCTTATGCTAGTTTCCTTCCTTAGCAAAAGCTCCAACTTATTTTGTCATTTGCAGCTTCTCTGGGTGGCAGTAATAGTCCCCTGCAAATGAGGGAAAAGATTTATCTTCTGGCCGTTGGCTACTACAGAAGCGGGGACTATGCAAGAAGCAGGCAGCTTGTTGATCGTTGTTTGGAGGTTTGATCTTTGTTATTTTATCTTCGCTAGTATATTTTATTCACCTCTTCACTTTGACATTAAAATCTGAGATATTTATCTCTTTGTTCCCCTACTTTTATCTTGAACAATTTATCTTTCTGCAGCTTGATTTATGAAATTCAAAAATTCTTACTCGAACTTCATTGTGTCATGCAACTCTGAAGTTTTACTATTTCATTGACTTGGCTGAGTACCTTTCAAGTTCTTTCTTAATCATTCTGCCTTAACTAGTAGTTGTTTGAATCTATAGATTGAACCGGAGTGGAGACAGGCCTTGACCCTCCGGAAAACTGTTGAAGATAAAATTAAAAAAGGTATTAAGCCGAATTTTATTTATTTCCAGTCGAAGAATGAAGTTATGAATTATGTATATTCATTGTCGAAGCAGATGGAGTAATTGGCATTGGCATTGCTGCTACTGCTGTAACTGCTGTTGGACTCCTGGCTGGTGGACTTGTAGCGGCTTTGTCTCGCAAGAAATGATCCATCAGTAAAATCACTAACATGCATATGATACTTCGTCACTCTGGTTCGTGTATACATCTGAGGCTATCAACTCCTATTCGCTAGCACTTAGTTTCGATACTTATCTTTCTTTGTTTGAAACACTGACATACTGCAACTGAAGCAAAATGATGTATGTTGGCTTTGCTTGACTTGATTGTCTAGTTTATATGTGAAAAAACAACAGTGACTTGTCGATGTTGTTGTTAATCGTAGCAGAAAGTTAGATCCTTTATCCCTTTGATATACAGGTTTCTTTGTGTTATGAAGTCTTAACTCTTTTACAAGATGATTCTTTGTGTTATGAAGTCTTAACTCTTTTACAAGATGAATTGAAACGTAAGAATAATATGCTTCAACTGATTTTTTCTTAAAATTTATTAATGAAACGTAGTAAAATATAGCAAGATCATGAAAAAGTGGAGAACTTCTTTCATTGCCTTTTTGACATAAGATTAATCAATAAAAAAAAAAATAGAACTATTTTACAGAGGGTGTTTTATATTACAAGATTTAAAAGGTACAGGAAAGGATTAAGAACATGGAGACTAAGGAAAGATGAAAAAAAAGGGAATATAGGTAAGGGTGGCAAAATCAAAATCAATTCGGCTTAATTCATTTATGTTATTGGTTGGGTCATGACCCGTTTTGGCCTAAACAAATTTGGGTTGGGTCTTGATCCATTTTGACTCGCCCAAATTTATCCAACTTGTCTAATTGTCACCCGTAATTATATGCTATATACTCAATTTCTTTCTATTTGATTCTCTTAATCCGTCTTCTTTGAGTCAATTGTTTTGTCAGATTTCAAATATCTTGTATCTTAGAATTTTAAGTTGAAATAATAAATCTATTAATACAATTATTTACCTTGTCCTCGCCTGTCTAATAAAACCTACTATGAAATATATTATAACTTTTTTTAAATTACTAATCAAACAATGTGCTGTATTACATTAGCTTTTTGACATTGACTAAATTTCTCCATATCTCTATAAGAATATTTAATGATGATAAGTATCATATAAGACTCTGTGGCCCAATGGATAAGGCGCTGGTCTACGAAACCAGAGATTCTGGGTTCGATCCCCAGCAGAGTCGTTATTATTTTTTATTTTATTTTAATTAATTTTCTTGTGAATTTCCAAGATTTATAGAAAAAAATAAAATTAGATATTTTAGTGGTTAGCCACACCAAATCAAATAATTAAAGGAAGAAAAATATTATAAAAACTGTTGTAAATCATTGTATATGTGGATGATCCATTAGATTTATCTAACAATTAATTGGATTCATGTATTAGTGTTTCCAATATGATAAGATTTCAAGGTGATATGAACCTTGATGATAACTATGTATAATTCCAAGGTGACCTTTGACTATGATATCTCAACACTATAAATAGAGATATCATTCACCATTGTAGAACACACTTGAATAAAAAATATTCTCTCCTCTATCTTATACTTCTTGTCTTTTTCTTCTTATATTCTGAGCTTTTTTTACAACACGTTATCAGCACGAAGTTGCTACTTGCAAACGTATTATATAAATAATTTTATTTTATTCACATATTCTCTCATAATTTCATTATGTCGAATTTATCCAAATTTGAGTTTGTGGCATTAGATATTTCTGGAAAAAATTATCTTTCATGGGTACTCGATGCTGAGATTCACTTGGCTGCTAAAGGTCTTGATGCCACTATTACTCAGGGAAATGAAGCATCTAGTCAAGATAAGACGAAGGCTATGATTTTCCTTCGTCTTCATCCTGATGAGGGCCTGAAGATTGAATATCTGACGGTAAAAGATCCACTTGAATTGTGGACTGATTTAAAGGGGAGATATGACCATCTAAAGACAACAGTGTTGCCAAGAGCTCGTTATGAGTGGATGCATTTACGGTTTCAAGATTTTAAGACCGTAACTGAATACAACTCTGCTGTATTCAGGATAACCTCCCAGTTGAAATTATGTGGGGAGACTATAAAAGATGAGGACATGTTGGAAAAGACACTTACTGCTTTTCATGCCTCAAATGTGATATTGCAGCAACAATATCGTGAAAAGGGTTTTCAAAAATATTCTGAATTAATCTCATGTCTTTTGGTGCTGAGCAACATAATGCTCTTTTAATGAAAAATCATGAAGCTCGTCCCACTGTAGCTGCTCCATTACCGGAGGCAAATGTGGTGGAAGCACATGATCAATCTGAAGTAAAAAGAGATGATCATCGGGGCTATAATAATGCACGGGGACGTGGCAAAGATAAAAGACGATACACTAATCGTCAAGGTGGTGGTCATAATAAAAGGGAGAACAACATGAGTTCTCAAAATAACCCCTCAAAAAGTAATTGTCGTCGTTGTGGCATGAAAGGCCATTGGAAGAATGAATGTCGCACACATGACCATTTTGTAAGCCTCTATCAAAATTCCTTTAAAAAGAAAGGAAATAAAAGTGGTGCTTCCTCTTCCAATGCTCGAGCTGAGTCACATATGACTCTTAAAGATGATAATAAGACGGGAACATCTCAGAAATATGATGAGGATGTTGAAGCAAATTTGGCTTTAAAGGATGATGTTTTTGATGGCCTTGGTGACATTACTCATATGGAAGTTGATGACTTCCTTGGAGATCGAAACTAATGTTTGATCTTTTAGCGGGGAATGAAGTTTGTTAATATTTTACTTGTGTGTTTTTAATTATTATGTTATTTATGTTGAAGTATTTAAATTTCCGTTGTTAATTTTGTTTCTTCCTTCTTTTAATGTATTTTATTTTAATGAAAATTAATAGAAATCTCCAGTTGTTAGTTGGATTCAAGATGAGTAATGGAGATGTATGCCTTCTTGATAGTGCTACAACGCATATAATATTAAAAGAAAAGAAATACTTTTCTAATTTGGTTATGAAAATGGCATATGTCAACACAATATCAGGTAGTACAAAATTAATTGAGGGCTCCGGAAGAGCGACCTTATTACTACCTAGAGGGACAATATTAAGCATTGATAATGCATTATATTGTAGTAAGTCTCAAAGAAACTTATTAAGTTTCAAAGTTGTTCGCCAAAATGGCTATCATGTTGTGACGGCTAATGAAGGAAAGGTTGATACCTTTACATTACTACAATTAATGTAGAGAAGAAAATTGTGCATGAAAAATTACCTGCACTTTTTTCTGGGTTGTACTATACAAGTATAAGTACAGTTGAATCACATGTCGTAGTAAACAAAATGTTTACTAATTTTAATGATTTTATCATTTGGCATGACCGGTTGGGCCATCCCGGATTTAATATGATGCGCAAAATCATTGAGAATTCACATGGACACACCTTAAAGACCCCAAATATCCTTCAATCAAAGAAATTCTCTTGTGCTGCTTGTTCTCAAGAAAAGTTGATCATTAAACCATCAACAGTTAAGGTTGGAATTGAATTCCTTGCGTTTCTGGAACATATACAGGGTAATATATGTGGACCAATTCAACCTGCATGTGGACCCTTTAAATATTATATAGTCTTGATAGATGCTTCTACAAGATGGTCACATGTGTGATTATCAACTCGCAACATGGATTTTGCGAGATTGCTGGCTCAAATAATAAGATTGAAAGCATAATTTTCAGACTATACAATTAAGACAATCCGTCTTGATAATGCTGGTGAGTTTACATCTCAGGCATTTAATGATTATTGTATGTCTACTGGTATAACAGTTGAACATCCAGTTGCGCATGTTCACACTCAAAACGGTCTAGCAGAATCATTGATTAAACGTCTGCAATTGATAGCTAGACCATTACTAATGAGAACAAAGTTATCTGTGTCTATGAGGGGCATGCTATTTTGCATGCAGCAGCACTTGTGCGCATAAGGCCGACCAATTATCATGAATTCTCCCTATTACAATTGACTTTTGATCAAGAGACAAACATTTCCCATCTTAGAGTTTTTGGATGTGCGATGTATGTCCCAATTGCTCCACCACAACGCACAAAGATGGGGCCCAAAAGAAGGTTGGAGATATATGTTGGGTATGAATCTCCTTCAATCATAAAATATTTGGAGCCTATGACTGGAGATTTATTTAAGGCAAGGTTTGCTGATTGTCATGTATACCCAACATTAGGGGGAGAACATAAGTCGTTGGGAAAAGAGATAGATTGGAATTCATCATCTCTATCTCATCTGGATCCTCGAACAAACCAATGTGAGCAAGAAGTTCAAAGAATAATTTATTTGCAGAACATTGCAAATCAGCTACCAGATGCAGTTACTAATCTTCCAAGGATTACTAAATCGCATACTGCAGCTGTTAATGCTCCAGTTCGAGTTGATATCCCGACGGGACAAATTGTTAAGGCAAATGAGTCTAGACCACATTTGAAGCGTGGTAGATCAATTGGTTCCAATGATAAAAATCCTCGAAAGAGAAAAGGAAGAAATGATCAAGATGATCATGAGTTGAAAGAAATTTCTCAAGGTGAGACCCAAGTCCTAACACATGATGATGAGGAGGTTCGAACTTTTGAAAACAATGAAATTTCAATGAATTATGTCTCGACGAGAAAGTTGTGGAACCGAAATAATGTTGTGATTGACAACATATTTGCCTATAATGTTGCTATTGAAATAATGCAACAAGATGAAGATTTTGAGCCAAAATCTATTCACGAATGTAGACAGAGAAATGATTGGCCAAAATGGAAGGATGCAATTCAAGCTGAATTGGCTTCACTAAAAAAACGTGAAGTTTTTAAACCGATAATTCGAACACCTGAAGGTATCAAGACAGTGGGGTACAAATGGGTTTTTGTACGAAAAAGAAATGAGAGAGGTGAAGTCATGAGATATAAGACCCGACTCGTTGCTCAAGGTTTTTCTCAAAGACCTGTCATTGATTATATGGAGACATATTCTCCAGTGGTAGATGCAATAACCTTCAGATATCTCATAAATCTGGCAGTTCATGAAAAACTTGAAATTCGTCTGATGGATGTTGTCACAGCCTATCTATATGGCTCGTTGGACCACAACATTTTCATGAAAATTCCTGAAGCATTCAAAGTGCCTGAAGCATACAAAGATTCAAGAGAAACTTGTTCAATAAAGCTTCAGAAATCTCTGTATGGATTGAAACAATCAGGAAGGATGTGGTACAATCGTCTGAGTGAATATTTGTTAAAGAAAGGGTACAAAAATGACCCGATTTGTCCCTGCATTTTTATTAAACGGTTGGGGTCTGAATTTTTAATAATAGCTGTGTATGTTGATGATTTGAACATCATTGCACTTGTAAAGAGTTGTTAGAAGCTGTTGAGTGTCTGAAAAAAGAATTTGAGATGAAAGATCTCGGCAAGACAAAATTTTGTCTTGGCCTACAAATTGAGAATTTGTCAAATGGAATACTTGTTCATCAATCAACGTACACAGAAAAGATACTAAAGCGTTTTTACATGGATAACTCACATCCATTGAGTACTCCAATGGTGGTAAGATCGCTTGACATCAATACAGGTCCATTTCGACCTCAAGAGAATGATGAAGAACTTCTTGGTAATGAAACTCCTTATCTTAGTGCGATTGGGGCACTAATGTACCTTGCTAACAATACTCGACCAGATATCTGTTTTGCAGTAAGTCTTTTGGCAAGATTCAGTTCTTCCCCAATAAAAAGACATTGGAATGGTGTTAAACACATACTTTGATATCTTCGGGGGACCATAGACAGGTTTATTCTATTCCAATGAATCCAAGTCAGAACTGATAGGTTATGCAGATACAAGGTATTTATATGATCCGCATAAAGCTCGATCACAAATAGGCTATTTGTTTACATGTGGAGACACATAAATATCTTTGCGATCAATGAAGCAAACGTTGGTAGCCACTTCTTCAAATCATGCAGAAATGATAGCCATCCATGAAGCAAGTCGAGAGTGCGTCTAGTTGAGATTAACGACCCATTATATTCAGGAAATGTGTCGTTTTTCTTTGAAAAAGAATATACCAATCACAATGTACGAAGATAATGCTGCATGTATAGCTCAATTGAAAGGAAGATACATCAAAGGAGACCGGACAAAGTATATCTCACCAAAGTTCTTTTTCACGCACGATCTTCAACAAAATGGTGGATAGAAGTTCAACAAATTCATTCAAGTGATAATCTTGCTGATTTATTCACTAAGGCATTGCCAACATCAACGTTTGAGAAGTTGAGATACAAGATTGGAATGCACCGTCTCCTAGATATTAAGTAAAGTTTTCATCAGGGGGAGCGAAATACGCGTTGTACTCTTTTCCTTAACTATGGTTTTTTCCCAAGTTGGGTTTTCCTGGTAAGGTTTTTAACGAGGCAACATTCAAAGCGTATTATGAGATATGTGTACTCTTTTTCCTTCACTGGGTTTTTCCTAGTAAGGTTTTAACGAGGCACATAATCTATGGATATCCAAGGGGGAGTGTTGTAAATCCATTGTATATGTGGATGATCCATTAGATTTATCCAACAATTAATTGGATTCATGCATTAGTGTTTCCAATATGATAAGATTTCAAGGTGATATGAACCTTGATGATAACTATGTATAATTCTAAGGTGACCTTTGATTATGATATCTCAACACTATAAATAGAGATATCATTCACCATTGTAGGACACACTTGAATAAGAATATTCTCTCCTTTATCTTATACTTCTTATCTTTTTCTTCTTATATTCTGAGCTTTCTTTACAACAAAAACTACCTTTTCAATTTATATTTTATATTATTATATATTATTTTTAAAAATAGATATTAAGTAAATTAATGAACGGAACAAACATATGAAAAACCACTCCATTCCATCAACTTAAAATTTAAATGTGAAAACGGTCAAAATACTCATTTGCTTTAGTCTATTGGCTAAGTTTCTCTCTAGCCTCTTATTTATATACTAATTTTCGAGCTTGTGTGTTGCACGTGTATTCCAAGTTAAGTAATAGTTTATTAAAATAATATTGAAATTAATGTGGGGATGAGTATATGAACTTTTGAAAGAGATAGGTTATTTTTTGCTTGAATTAAACTTTAGAGCGCTTTCATAATTGAATTTAATAGAAATAATTAGTTAAAATGTATATATAATATCAAATGTAACATGACAAGATATTAAGATCAACATGCTTCATGCGATGCCATGTCAAATTAGACAAAAAACTACAAACAATAAATTAATCTTCTAAAATACAAGTTCATCTATAATATATCATCTCAAATATAATAAAAATTATCGATAGTAATTCATGCAATTACATATTCAAGTGTAACCAGAATTAAACTTAATACCATAAAGAAACAACAACTTTACTAATCAACATCACCTGGAGTAAACTACCACAAAAATACCAAAAGAAGGAATTTGATTGAAGAGTAAAAATATGTCTTTAAACTTTATGTGACCATTCAATTTGATAAGATTTATTTAGTTTTTAACTACTTTAGTTTAAGATATTCTATTTATCTAATAGTATAGTTAGATACATATTAAAACCTTGAATATACTTTTTCCTTTAAAGCTTGTATCTCCAAATATGCAATCACATTATTAATTAAACCTTGAAGTTATTATTATATTTCTAAAGAATAACATAAAATACAGTACATTAAAGGTAATTCATAGGTGCAAGAGAATTTTCTTTCGAAGTTATAGAATAATATTATAATAAAATGATACGATGTAAAAATATATATGGTGTGCAACTTTTGTTCGCCTAGTCACCACAAAGTACGTCACCATCAAAAAGAAAAATAACATTAGAGTTTTTTAGCTTTTCAACTCTAATAATAATCATATGACGGGTATAGTAGTATTCCATGCAATATGTATTTGGGCCTTGGTGTGAAAAGGATAAAACAAACAATAAAAAATTAAATTTAAAAAGCAAACAAAATAAACCAAATATAAAAGAATAAATATATAATAAAATCTATAAACATAACATAATATATAGATTTTATTTCATTCAACATCACTTAATCCTTGAAAAATGACAACAGATATTAAATGATACAAGAAACAAAATAATCTCTTGTTTTTCATTATTCCTCACACCTTGATAATGAAGCTGGTGAAAATTCTTTCATATCATTAGCATTTCCATGATTCATTATCTTAACAAAACAAGCAAAATAAAAAAAAATAACTAAGATTACTTCATGACAAAGTTTACTACATTTTCATGAGGCACACAAGTGTATTTATAAGTTAATAAGTATATAATGTCATACAAAAACTCAAAAGTCATGCTG
This sequence comes from Solanum lycopersicum, assembly GCF_036512215.1. Lineage (NCBI taxonomy): Eukaryota > Viridiplantae > Streptophyta > Magnoliopsida > Solanales > Solanaceae > Solanum > Solanum lycopersicum. Next base: position 55,819,894 of record NC_090810.1, on the reverse strand, counting down.
AAATAAAATAAAGTCATACAAATACCTCTTAGGTTCTTCACTATATAAGAGTTGTATCTGATTATGAAATTGTTAAATATTATTGATACAATGTGTGATATTTATACATGAACAAGTATAGATAATAAATGAGTCTATCGAACGTAAAAGACATAAAGAAAAGAGAAATAACTACGAATATAAAAAAACTACTAACATACTAGGAATCTATATCCTTATCCTTATCATGTCCCCTCAACATAGGCTCAATTTGCTTGAGACCGATGTTGTTAACAAGGTGGATAAAGGACCTTTTGGGAAGTGCTTTAGTTAAGACATTTGCTAGTTGAGCTCCTGTAGGAATGTGATGAACTGAAATTTTTTCCACTTTCCACTTGGTCACGAACAAAATGAAAGTCAATTGCGACATGTTTCATTCGACTGTGAAAGACTGCATTATGGCACAGGTAAGTGACACCAATGTTATCGCAAAAATCCTGAGGGGGACAAGGCAGCTTGAATTGAAGTTCTTGCAGTAGCTTGGTTAGCCAATTTAACTCAGCAACAACACTTGCTACATAAAGATCATCATAGAGACTGATTTGGTCATGTCAGTAGGCCACTCATAGAGATCACCATTACTCTTGCCTTGAAGGAGACATGCCCCCGTGCTCAAATTCTTCAGAACAAAAGAATAAGGAAAAAATTCAATGGAAATTAGATTTTGCCTACAAAATTGAGCAACCGAAATCAACTTCTTTTTAATAGATGGAGAACAAAGAACATTTTTTCAAAGAAAGTTGGCAGCAAGATTAGGAGAAGATAAAAAGTAGTGTGACCAATATGAGTGATAGAAATTGTTTTACCATCACCAATAATTATCGCATCCGTTCCTCAGTTGGAGTCTGAAGAGAGTGAGAGTTGTTTGTAATATGATGCGACGGTCCAGAATTCACAACCCAAGGGCTTGGAGAATTGGAAGCAGAAGACTGACGGTTGACAAAATTAGCATATGCTTCAGTAGCACTGTGTGACTTGGACCTACATACGTTTGCAATGTGACCAAACTTATCAAAAAGTTGACATTGGACTCGTTGAGTGTTGCTTTTGGTGGTATTTTGCTGGGTGAATGAATTGTTATACGGGGTAGAAAATTGATTATAAGAGTTGTAGGAACCTGATGGAGAAGTGTTCCTACAATTAGAAGAGTTAGGCTGTCGATTTTTGGATCCATTATTGGTGGAATGCTGATGAAATTGAGCAGTGATCATGGGTTTGTCGACCTTTGATTCTGAGTGTTTGATGAACATCTCTTGTGCAAGGAGTTTATCAAAGAGTTCTTCGAATGTGATAGGATTATCACGAGCTTTTATTGCTGAAGATAACTCCTTGTACTCAGGACCTAGACCACTCAAGACCTTAATGACAAGTTCCTCATTGTTAACGGGTGAACCACTGCAGGCTAAATCATCTGCAATGGACTTGATTTCTCTCGTATAATCACTGATGGAGCGTGCGTCTCGTTTGACATAGGCCAGAGTATTGCACAAACTGAAAATTCTTGAGTGAGATTTGCTCGCATAAGTTGTTTGGATAATATTGTCACGACCCAAATCGAGCCGCGAGTGGCACCCACACTTACCCTCCTATGTGAGCGAACCAACCAATACAAAACCCAACATTTCAATATAATGACGAAATATAATGCGGAACACTTAAACTCATTACTGAAAATCAATTAAATAACTTCTAAAAACTCAACAACTATTATTATCCCCAAAATCTGGAAGTCATCATCACAAGAACATCTATCCTCAAATTACTAATCTAAGAAGCTAAAATAAGTAAAAAGCTAGTCCATGTCGGAAGTTCAAGGCATCAAGACATGAAGAAGAAGATCCAGTCCAAGCTAGAAGCTTTAGCTCACCCTGAAATATGGTGTGACGAAGACTGGCTAGTTGCGGTTGAGTTGAAGATGACGGTACGTTTGCTGCACTCCACAAATAACAAAGAAAAACAATTACAAGTAGGGGTCAGTACAACCACAAGTACTGAGTAGATATCATCGGCTAACTCAAAATAGAAAACAGTATATATCAGATAATATCATAAATTCAACTACAATACTCAACGGGTAGCAACAACAAGTACTATAATCATTAATAAGTACGCCAAGTACACCCATGAGGACGCAAACCTCCATACTATACTCATTTGGGAAATAGGTTCATTAAATTGAGTATATTAACATCTTTCAAGATTCATTATCTTTATTTCTCTTGTGTCGGTACGTGACACTCCGCTCCGCTACTACTATGTGCCGGAACGTGACACTCCGATCCCCTAATTCTACGTGTCGTTTCGTGACACCCGATTCCCTAATTCTACGTGTCAGTTCGTGACACCCGATCCCCTAATTCTACGTGTCGGTTCGTGACACCCGATCCCCTAATTCTACGTGTCGGTTCGTGACACCCGATCCCCTAATTCTACATATCAGTTCGTGACACCCGATCCCCTAATTCTACGTGTCGGTTCGTGACACTCGATCCCCTAATTCTACGTATCGGTTCGTGACATGTCGGTTCGTGACACTCGATCCCCTAATTCTACGTATCGGTTTGTGACACTCGATCCCCTAATTCTACGTGTCAGCTCGTGACACCCGATCCCCTAATTCTACGTGTCGGTTCGTGACACCCGCTCCACTAATCTCATTCTATTAATTCATCAAGCCTTATTTTATACCAAGGCATCATCAATCTCATTACTTTAGTTCATCAAGCCTTCTTTTATACCAAGGCATCATCAATCTCATTATTTTAGTTCATCAAGCCTTCTCTTATACCAAGGCATCATCAATCTCATTACTTTAGTTCATCAAGCCTTCTCTTATACCAAGACATCATCAATCTCATTACTTTAGTTCATCAAGCCTTCTTTTATACCAAGGCATCATCATTAACAAGGTAAATTTAGGATTAGAGATTCAATAGACTCATCATGCTTATTCATCACAATTATATAATCACATCATGTAGGCACACAATTAAGCATATAGAAGGTTTTACAATACTACCCAACACATATCATTCGCTATTAAGAGTCTACTACGAATAGCATAAAAACCATAACCTACCTCCACTGAAGATTCGTGATCAAGCAAGCAATTTCCCAAAGCTTTGTTTCCTCTTCGTTTTCCTCTTCTCTCGATCGTTCTCTTTCCCTCTCCTTGTTCTTTCTATTTTTCTTATTCAACCCTCTTTCTTTTACCCTAATTAGCATATAATTAAGTATAAAACATGATGAATTAATCCATTAATTAATTCAAGGTTATCTCCTTTAACCCTCAAGTAGTTAAATTATTAACATTAACCCACTAAATTTATAATTATAAGCAGGAATAGTCCAAAACGTCCCTTAAAACATTTAAAGAAATCCGACTCAGCCTGGGATTACGCAGTCTGTGACGGCCCGTCGTGCCTGCGATGGTCCGTCCTGCTGCTTCCGTCACAGAGTTCAGAGACTAGATTTTTACCAAGGGTCTGTGACGGCCCGTCACGCCTGTGACGGTCCGTCCTGCCATTTCGTCGCGAAGTTCAGAGAGTCGATCTCAGTATCCAAATTTCAGAATTCTAAGTGTTTTGGAACGAGACCCCCTCGAAGGTCCGTCGTGCCCATGACGGTCCATCGTGGGATCCGTCGATCAAGACAGTTTTCCCAGAAATAAAATCTGCTGCTCAAAACGACTAAACAGGTCGTTACAAATATCCCAAGCTTCTTTGACAGTGGAAGCATGGGCAATAAGGGGGGCGATTGTAGCATCAACGGATGCCATAATGTCATTGCGAATAAGACTGTTTTGTCGCTGCCACAATCTCAAGTTGGGGTTAGGAATTCGGGTATTGTCTTTGTCCATAATATGCATAGTTGGGATGAGAAGTGAACCATCAACAAAAGTAAGAAGTTCATAGCAAAACAATAGAGTAGTAACTTGGGATTCCCAAGTTGGATAATTCACACTTTCTGTTAGCTTGAAAGATAGCTGAGACGCAGGGTTGAAAGAGATCAATTGAGAGGGCTGAATGACACCCCCTTGATTGAGAGTGACTGCTGGAGAGTTGGAAAAGGAGGAGGGAGTAGCAGACATTCTTGAAAAAAAGGAGTTGGAAGCTGGAAAAAAAGAAAAGAAAAATGATCGGATATACTCGTCAAAGTGTTTAGGAGGCTCTTGATACCATATAAGAGTTGTATATGATTATGAAATCGTTAAATATTATTGATACAATGTGTGACATTTATATATGAACAAGTATAGAAGATAAATGAGTCTATTGAACGTAAGAGACCTAAGAGAAGAGAAATAACTATGTATATAACAAAACATACTAACGTACTAGGACTCTATATCCTTATCCTTATCACACCATACATGCACTTGCAATTAATTTGTGATTGAGTTCTTCATCATGCATGCTCTTACATTTAATTTGTAATTATTTCTTTTGGCTAATTCATTATACAATATAATTAATAATTATTTAATTATCATGCTAATAAATAACTCATAATCTAAAAAATAATTGAAATATTATTACTTAATATTTAATTAATTAGGTTTTAAAAATATTTTAATTAACAATAAGGGCAAAACTGTAATTCAACTTTAAAGAAAAACCTTTCCACTTATAATAATACTAGTTTCTGACAACATGCGTTGCACATTTATTTTTTACTATTGTTACATAATATAAAATTGTGCTATCAAATAGAAAATGCTTAGATAAACAATATTAATTTTACCAATTATATTTCATGTATCAACAAAAATAAATTAAAAGGGCTTGCGTATTTGGCATCAAGCAAAAAAGTATGTGAAATTAATTAATATAATATAGTCTTCTTTAACTTTATATAAGTCTTTTTTATGATCTAAATATTAGTGATAACCCTTTATAGCCATAAATGGATATTAAAAATACATACACACTTATTAATGAGAAACGATAGAGTGAAATATTTATATCATTTAAGGTTCTAAAATTAAAAGATAGTACTATCAAATTATACAAAATTAAAAGCAATTACATCTAAAATATAAAACTGACAGATATATAATTTAAACACTGAACTTCATACATACATCTATTTCAAAAGCTCATAATAATAGCTAAAAAATTACAACACCAAAATGAGTTTATTAGAAATGCAAAAAAAATTAGAAACAACAATAATCTTCGTGAAGGAGAATATATATCGAAAAAGATATGAGACTTAGGCAATGTCTAAAAAGAAGTCTTCAAGTTCTTCTCCCCACCTCATGTATTCTATTTTTTCATGTCTTTTTTGCCTATCATAGATGTAATAGTTTTTTAATTATCAGTTGAATGACAATATCTTTCATTTTTCAATGGTTATCACCTAGTTCTTAAATAGTAGTAAAAATGTCTGTTTAAATTCTATATTTTTCAGTTTTAAAATAGTCTTTAATATATAGAAAGATGAAAAGATGAAAAACGCAAATCATAGTTACACTTAATAAGAGAATTAACATTACCACTAATAATCATATATTATTATAAGAAGGAACAAAAAAAGTTAAAAGTTGAATTACAATTTTACCCTTACTATAAATTAAAATGTTATAAAACATTTAATTATTTAGTTTAAATGTTAAATTGTATCATTTTAATAAAAATGTAGATGACTTTTGCATTTCCTTAAATTAATTCTTAATTAAAATATAAGGAAATAATTAAATGTTTGAAATGTGAAAAGATATATTTCAATTGTACATGTATATCCTAGAATAATTACTGGCATATGAAAAGAGTGACCCCCCATTTATTCGATTAATGCCACTGATTTTATTTATTTGATTTATTATTACTAAGATATTAAAAGTGTGTTATTATTTATGAATGAATTAGTAATAAATTATTGAGATGACTTGTAATTGCCTCAATTTATTAGTAATTACAATGATTTGTGGTTTTCATCTTTTTAATTATTCATTCAATCTAGACTAGATTTCATGTTATTACAAGATAAATATTAATAAATAATTTCATTGTAATTACTAATAAATATTAATAAAAAAATTATTTTAAATAATTTCAAGATAATAAATTAATAGTCAAGAGATAATTTTGTAATTTAACTTTTGACTTAGATTCTTCTCAATTTTAATATAATTAATTTCTAGACACGTGTCTCATCCTAATATATTAATATAGACTTCCTAAAATGAAGTATATAATACTCTATTCAGCAATTGAACAGTCATTAGTTGAAAAAAGTAGATTCAAATGCAACATATATTTGTAATGTAATATTATTCATCTGTCATGTAACAAAATGAGATACATCCTTGGAATTATTCTATTTCTACACGAAGATAGCAACTTTAGGTATGGTACTAATAATGTTTTAAAAATAAATATACATACTAAATAAGAATTGAGAGGCCACAAAGCATACAAAAATGACACTAAATGAAACCAATAAAGTTGGATTTACAATCAGACTCATGAAATATATACTCCATACTAACGAATTTGGTTCAACAACTACTCCCACGGTGATACTTTTTGGAGCAAGCTAAAAATACAGAGTGTGTGAAATAAATAAAATAAAAAATATTATCTATACACATTATTTCATAAACACAAACCAAATTTAAGCAGTAAACAGAAATTGAACTTGTTCAAAGGAAAAAAAAATAATATTACCTTATGCTAGGGTAAACTCAACAAATTTGAGGGCGATAATAATCGCTTTTTGTGTAGTCTAATAGAATAGGAGTAAGAATAAAATGATAAATAAATTGACAGGGTGGTAACTTTATAAAGTGCAAAGAATATGAAATGAGTATAAGATTATATAACTGATTGAAGTTTAAAAGATAAAAGATATAAATGTTGTAATAGAAAAAGTTTGATACATTAGTTAAATGATCAAGACAATGTGGTTATTTTAAATATGATTAGGGATATTTTTGTAATTCAACTTTCAACTATGGAGCTTCATACTTTTAGTATAATTAGTTTCTGTGCACGCGCGTTGCGCGTGTTTTCATTAATAATATTTTAAAAATTACATGTATATTTAGTTTTGAAAATAAAAGTAGCAAAAAAAAGCAACTAAGATTATTTTTGAAGAATTAAAATAAATAGTTGTTCATCAATTGATTAAACTATAAAAAAAATGATATATATATATATATATATATACACATGCATATCGGCTAGAAAAAGTAATAATAAATCTATCCGACTATTCAAGTGAAGATTCATATATTTTGTGGCAGCTAAAATAGTTTTTATTCAATGATATCATATCAAAATGAAAGAATTTTTTTTTTAAAAAATATTGATACTATATTTATATATGATGCATATATTTCTAATTATTTCTATAAAATAAATTAGTAAGTTCAAATATGAAGATACATATAAAGAAACATTACAAAAATACAAAAAATTATAAAATAATTTTTTCAATACCAAACACATGATGCCATGAAGGCATACTACAAGATAATTTTATAACTCCCTCCAAATATACAAATAGCATCGCATTTATCTATAGTCGCAAGCAATTATAATTACAGTACATTATAAGAATAATCCAATTAATGAAAATTCTAAAATTAGTATTTCAAAGAAATCAACTTTTTCATTTTCATAGCTCATTAATTTCTGTTAGCACTCCTTACGGAGATAGTAATCTTCATATATCATTCAATGAATGTTGAATGTTGCATGTAAATCGATATGACAATTATTCAATTCCAACATGTATCAACTATACATGTTTCTCCATTTTCCATTTTCTAGTTCATGCAAAAGGAAAAATTTAAGGGAAAAGAAAGAAACTTAGAAGGAAGGTCAGATGCTCAACTAAAGAAACAAAACTTGAAGAAAATGGAAATCATTTGTTACCTTTATATAGTGCTTTTTTATGTTCTTTGAAATTCCTTTTGACATAATATTAATTAATCTACACTTAAATACTTAATGAACTATTCAAATTCTACTGATGTTATATTAACAAAGATTGATTACTAATTTAAAAGTGTTAGAATTTGATAAGTCAAGTTAAGAAAATGAGAAGAAAAATTATAGGAATTGTAAGAGTTTGATAAAGTAATACATGATGTGTTAATTAAAGCAATTAATCATGTATGACTCTGGGCATTAAAGAACCATTTTTCCACTTCCAAATCCTGTTCAATTTATGTAATTAAAAAATTAATTAATTGAATTTTATTTAACTTATACTTAAGGTGTGCAAAATAATATTTTAATAATAATAATAATAATAATAATTCAATTGTGAGAGGTTAATACATATTAAATATTGTAATTATAAGTTGAATAAAAATTCGATTATGAATACAAATATATATTAGAGAAAACTTATTGAGAATTCTAATATTTGACTAATTAAATATTTTATAACATTTTAATTTATAGTAGGGGTAAAATGGTAATCCGATTTTGAAGTAAAAAGCTTTTCACTTTTATTATTATTATTATTATTATTATAAATAATAATAATAATAATAATAATAATAATAGGAATTAATCTAAGAAAATTCAAAAGTCATTACTGTTTAATTAAACTAATTATAACGTTTTAATTTATAGGAGGGTAAAATCGTAAATAATAATAATAATTATAGTAGGAAATTAATCTAAGAAAATTCAAAAGTCATTAGTGTTTAAACTAATTATAACCTTTTAATTTATAGGAGGGTAAAATCGTAAATTATTATTATAATAATAATAATAATAATAGTAGTAGGAATTAATCTAAGAAAATTCAAAAGTCATTATTGTTTAATTAAACTAATTATAACTTTTTAATTTATAGGAGGGTAAAACCGTAATTCAACTTTTGACTTGAGTTCTTCCCACTTATGAAAGTCGTGCAGAGGGTCGTTAAAAGTGTAAAACAACGATATTTTTTGTGAGATGCATGTGTTATGTACAAGTCGTGGAAGTTTGTGTTGTTGCTTTCATTTGAATTGAACTATTCGTAGTTTTCTGCATTCACTTGTGATTGACCGAAAATGACCCTATGAAAATATTCCCATTAACAACAAATGGTTTTTTGACTGTCGATATTTAGAATCCTAGCATAGATGATATTGGAAGAACTCTTCCCATATAAATCTCTCTATTGGTGAAAGGTAGACGGTACCAATTGACTTATATTAAAGGACAGGTCGACCTGAGCATCACTGTCATGTGTGAATTAATGCAGGATGCTTCGTATAAACTTATTGAATTTTCAACTTTAAGGTTTATGAACCAAATATTATATGCTTACTATGATAGCTGTCTTTTCTGATTAATCAAACTTTAATCCCCGTTCTATACACAAACTAAGAAAAATTTAAATTATATAGTCTTTGGATGGTTACATTATTGGACCAAGCTATTGATAACGCGGACATTGTTGTACCAAACTGGACTCCTGCTCCGTCTTCCATCAGCCAGCGGGTCGGTTCTTGTGGAAAATTAGCTCGAGGTGGCGCACTATGTGAGGTAACTAGTAGTAAATTTTTCTTTGCTTAATTTGTGCTATATATACCTCATCTAAATTATTGAATAGATATCTTCTCTATCAACGTAACAAGTTTTGATCATTTTAGTGCAGAAATGGATTGTATAAAACTTGTATTCCTTGCCTGTCTCCGTCAACTTGCTTTATCCTCATCCTTGTCTCATTATACAATTCAAGCCATGAATCCTAATAATTCTTTCTTGGAACAAAAGCACAAGTTGCTGCTCATGGGACGAGACGACAGGACAAGTGACCTCTGTTGCAGCCAACTTCAAGGCAAGTTTCATTCCAATAGTAGCCTCCAATCTAAAAAGGCTTGATTTGTCTTTTAATCATTTTACCTAAATTTGGTGAGTTTTCAAATTTGACGCATTCTAGTTTTACAGGTCTAATTCCTTCTGAAATTTGTCACCTTTCTAAACTACACTGTGCTTAGTCTTGTACCTCACACTTTTGAACTGCTCCTTGAGAACTTGACCCAATTAAGAGAGAATCTGTAAACATCTTCTTCTCATTTAACAACTCTACAACTTTCAGGCACAGAGTTACATGGGATATTGCCCGAAAGAGTTTTTCACCTTACAATCCCTTCATTTATCAGTCAATCCCGGTTAGGTTTCCCACAACCACTCATGAGTTGTACTTCCATAGTGTGAATATTGCTGATAGGATACCTGAATCATTTAGCCATCTAACTTCACTTCATGAGTTGTACATGGGTCATACTTGAGCAATAACACTTTCAGTGGAAAAATTCAAGTCCAAAACATTAATTACCGTTACTCTAAAACAAAATAAGCTGAAAGGTCCTATTCCGAATTCACTCCTAAACCAGGAGAGCCTACAATTCCTTCTCCTTTCACACAATAATATCAGTGGATATATTTCTTCATGAAAACATTGATATCGCTAGACTTGGGAAGTAACAATTTGGAGGGAACAATCCCACAATGCGTGGTTGAGATGAATGAATACCTTTTTGATTTGGATTTGAGCAACAACAGACTTAGTGGGACAATCAATACAACTTTTAGTGTTGGAAACTCTTTAAAGGCCATTAGTTTCCGCGGGAATAAGCTAACGGGGAAAGTCCCACGATCTTTGATCAATTGCAAGTATTTGACACTACTTGATCTAGGTAACAATCAGTTGAATGACACATTTCCAAACTGGTTGGGATACCTATCTCAGTTGAAGATTTTAAGCTTGAGATCAAATAAGTTGCATGGTCCCATCAAATCTTCAGGGAATACAAACTTGTTTACGCGTCTTCAAATTCTTGATCTCTCATCTAATGGATTTAGTGGGAATTTACCAGAAGGTCTTTTGGGGAATTTGCAAACCATGAAGAAAATTGATGAGAATACAAGATTCCCAGAGTATATTTCTGATCAATATGATATTTATTACGATTATTTGACGACAATTACAACAAAGGGACAAGATTATGATTCTGTTAGAATTTTGGAATCTAACATGATTATCAATCTCTCAAAGAACAGATTTGAAGGTCATATTCCAAGCATTATTGGAGATCTTGTTGGACTTCGTACGTTGAATTTATCTCATAATGTCTTGGAAGGTCATATCCGGCATCATTGCAAAATTTATCAGTACATCATTGGATCTCTCATCTAATAAAATCAGCGGAGAAATTCCGCAGCAGCTTGCATCCCTCACATATCTTGAAGTCTTAAATCTCTCTCACAATCATCTTGTTGGATGCATCCCCAAAGGAAAACAAACAGAAACACCTCTCGAAACAGACTTTGGAAGCAGATTTTCTGTGCATTTTCACCAAAATGTATCCTCCTTGATCTGTCGAGCTATGATTAGCTGATTTTGATGAGTCGAGATTTCGTCATCAAGCTGCTGCAGTTATCAGCTCCACTAAATTAAAATGAGGACTGGAATCTTGTGTGTTCCAGCATCTAACATTGCTTTTCTCAAGGCAGCAATGAACATAACGCACTGAATGATTGGGTTGCGACTCAAGCCGTAGTTGTGATACTTCATCTCCCAATTCAGTAGCTCCACATTCAGAAAATCTAGTATCCAACACTGCCTCTAAACACTTTCCAATTCATAACCACTCCTGAGGGTTCTTAAAAGTTCATGCTAAAGAGCATGAGGATTTGAGTACATAGCATTGAGAATGCTCATTTTAAATAAGAGTATCACTTCACTTTATGCATTTCTTCTTTCTCGTAACAACTTACTACTTAATTTATCACTTTCCAGTTCCAAAATTGAAGAAAGGTGAATCAGGAAAACTAATTAACAAATATTGAACAGATTCCTTTGAACTATTAATATTCCAGCTTGAAGAATTTGACATATTTTATTTTGTTCACTTACAATATTCCCTGGATACGAATTAATTAATTCCCTGAGATGTGGGAACACAAATAAGCTCAGGACATTGTGTGTTTGTGTGTGTGTGCAGGGTTGGTTGTTAAGAAAGACAAAACAAAGACGCATTTTGTGAGTTGACTTGAGAATGTGAACTATTGATAGTTTCCAACTTTAAAACGGCTTGAGATCGTCTTTACCCATTGTGTGACACATTGACTGTACATGACTGTGTGACGTTCCTGGAATTGATTACTCCAAAGCAACAACTAAATCTGCATACTACATGTATTTGCTTACTTTATCAAACGACACACAACAAACATTTCTTGATTTCTTCTCTGCCAACTTAATTAGTACTTTTGATCATTTTAGTGCAGAAATAGGTCATGTAAAACTTGTAGTTTTCATGATATATACCTTTCTCTGTCAATTTGCTTTTTCTATTCTATGATTCAAGCACATGTTTACCATTTAATCTATTCAACCTCCTTATATACACCAATTTATATAAGATGTTTAATGACTAAAAGTACCTTATTATTATTATCAATTACTGTATTATCTTTTTGTTTCCTCTACTTGTTGCTACTGCCTTCTTTTATATCGTTCTTTGAGCCAAGGATCTCGAAAATAACATCTCTACCTTCAATGTAGTGGTAAGGTCTGCATACACACTATCCTCCCAAGACGGACCGGCCCCACCACTAGGAATCGATTGCACTGAGTTTGTTTGTTAGCCTATGAAGAACATGCCATGTCTTGACTCCTGCACTGTCTTCCATCAGCAGGTCAATTCTTGTTTCTGTCAAGTTTGTGTGGTGTGTGTTAAGAGAGCTAAACAAAAAAAAATTTTGGTGACATTCAAACAAAATGAATGTGTTGTGGCTTTCATTTGAATCTTTATCTTCCCTTTCATCACTTGTAAACATACATATAATACAAGTAGTAATGTTACTTATCTTTTATATCAAGATAAGTAAATTAAAAGGAATCGATATGTGAATTTACTCTGAAAAATTTAAAAACTGATCGACCTTCATTTTTTTAATTTTCTTTGAAATGGACCTAAGATCATGTTGAAAGATGCAACAGGTGCATATCATAACTTTCATTCTTTAGTTAAAAGTTGATTTTAGTAACAAAGACAAGGTCACATGTGTATCATAACTCTCATTCTTTAGTTAAAAGTTGATTTTAGTAACAAAGACAAGGTCACATGTGTATCATAACTCGCATTCTTTAGTGAAAAGTTGATTTTAGTAACAAAGACAAGGTCAAATACTTAAACATGAGTATCATAACTCTCATTCTTTAGTTAAAAGTTCATTTTAGTAACAAAAACAAGGTCACATGCGTATCATAACTCTCATTCTTTAGTTAAAAGTTCATTTTAGTAACAAAAACAAGGTCACATGCGTATCATAACTCTCATTCTTTAGTTAAAAGTTGATTTTAGTAACAAAGACAAGGTCAAATACTTAAACATGAGTATCATAACTCTCATTCTTTAGTTAAAAGTTCATTTTAGTAACAAAAACAAGGTCACATGCGTATCATAACTCTCATTCTTTAGTTAAAAGTTCATTTTAGTAACAAAAACAAGGTCACATGCGTATCATAACTCTCATTCTTTAGTTAAAAGTTGATTTTAGTAACAAAGACAAGGTCAAATACTTAAACATGAGTATCATAACTCTCATTCTTTAGTTAAAAGTTCATTTCAGTAACAAAGACAAGGTCACATGCGTATCATAACTCTCATTCTTTAGTTAAAAGTTGATTTTAATAACAAAGACAAGGTCAAATACTTAAACATGTGTATCTCGAGGTAGAGAGAAAGCAAAGTAGAAATTTTCTTCTTCGTTTTTTTGTTTTGAATTAAGGCGTATGGCTTGAGATAGTCTTTACATATTGTGTGACACATTGAATGTAAATATATAATTGACTGAAAATGACAAGGTGACCTTCAGCTATTCAACTTGATCTTTATCTTTCTTAACATCATTTTTATATGCTAGATTTGGAAACATGCGTTTATTCCAAAATACTTCATATAAATTTTGTATTACAAATTACATATTTTGAATCTATGTAATTTACTAAAAAAAGTCATCCTTTTTAGATAGGATGACTGATTATATAACTGATTGAAGTTTAAAAGACAAAAGATATAAATGTTGTAATAGAAAAAGTTTGATACATTAGTTAAATGATCAGGACAATGTGGTTATTTTAAATATGATGATGAATTTAACTTACATATGCTGACCGTGCAATTTTATTTTCTTTTTACATGGGAAGTAAGTGAAAAATCACTTGACATAAAACAAAAAAAATATAGTGTTATTGTAGTGAATCAAACATCTTGTGATTTAGAGTACACTAAAAAGAATGAAACATAAACAAAGACTACCCAATGCATCAAATATTACTACATATACAATGAATTATATCACTTCTAATCACTGCAAAACTACTAGAAATCACTTGTTTTGCACAGAGAACTCTTATTTAAGCTCTCATCATTCAACTTTGCTTCTATAATCTTAATGATGTACAACAAACCAATATTTGAAACTCCTATAACTATATAAACGAACAGTATAGCTTCAGTCCGCGACAACTTTTGATTATCTCCAACTCCCACCAACTCTTTCTTTAATATCCTGTGGAATCAGATGCAATAGAAACGAAACTGAGGCGTTGCAGGCTTGCACCAGCTTTGAAGGTTTCAGATGGATTATTGGTTGCCTGCTTCACATTTCTAACCGCGAATCATGGTTCCTTGTGGAACATAATAAGAAAAGAGTTTTGGTCTTCTCTAAAAGCAATCATGTTAAACCTGGAGATCCTGTCTTCTAGAATCGGCTTCCTCAGAGTACGATTCATGTTCTTCTTCATGCTTATGTGATTCCCCGTTTGAATTACATAGTCGTGTTGATAACGAAGGGGATGAAGGTGTGTAATTACCTGCATTTTTTGGTAGCAATGCTAAGGATAGAGAGAAAAGAACATCAGTTTTTTATAAACATTAGGATGATGAAAAGTGCACCTCTGAAGGATGAACTTCTTTCCACATCTCTGGTTACATGCAACAAGATGGTTCCAGAGAGCACAACGATGAACCCGCATATTTCTGATGTAATGCTCCCAATGTTTTGTCCATCCCAGTCCTACATGATGTAGAATAAATAGATCGATAAGCACGGCTTCAAAGTTTTGGACAAATAATCATGTTTTTCCTTTTCCACATAATGTAGTATTTCCAAGTCATGCAATTGTGTATTTGTACATGGCATTCGAAGGCGTAAAGTTTAGGATATATTTCCAAGAAGCGGATGAACTCTAACGTATTCATCATTCTCTATAAACGAGCTCAAAAAATGAAGCAACAAGAAGGAAAAAGGTAGATACTACACCTTAAACATGATGACACTGGCAACGATTGTTAGTGTTGTGAACATAACATAGTATATAGGAGAGACAACGGCAGTGTTGAAGGTATCAAGGGCCTGAAACATGGAAAGAAAAAAAAAAGGTGTTAAAGCAGAGAAATGATTAATCAGCTTTTTCATGATATCAGCTAAATATTGCTCGACGAAGGTAAAGGAAAAATAGTCTGCTCTATACATCACATTACTATAAAACGGGAATCAGGATTAATTTAGGACGATGCTATCACATCATTTAAGATTGATACCCCAAAGGAAAGAAATTCAAGAATAACCACTACATTTTCAAGACAAGGCTGCATAAACTACCCAAACAAGCACAAAGTCTTCTTGGATCTCAACAAGATCGAGCTGCAATATACACTACAAAATAGGACACTGAAGAAATCCATGATCAAGAATAAGATTATATCTGAAAGGTGAAGCAGCTTCTCAAGATTGACAAAGAAAGAAAACATATAATATGACTTCTGTAAGAAGAAAAAAGTTACATAAAATCAATAGCATCTAGAAGAAAATTTGGAACTCTTCAATCAGTCAGTAGAAAGAAGGAAAAAGAAAAATATCTTATCTGACCTGCTAAACTTGCAAAAGTTATTGGATTACCAATATTCTCCACAATCTTAGACAGACATATAGGGAAATTCAAAATATTCCAGTCAGCAATGTAATTTTGAAATTAACATTTCAGATACACTTTAAAGTTAAATCTATTAAGAAATCAAGGACACCCTTTGAAGCTAAAGCTATTAAGAAACTAAAGACTCTGGATACTTCCACAAACATGGACTACCCCCCAAGCAATTAAGTAACTCATCTTAAAGTTTTAAACTGCTGCAATATACGCAGAACAAAACTACGCATTTTTAGAGTCTTCATCGTGCAACTCTTCTGCCACTTCTTCATTATTGATGTACTTTGTCGATATCATTCAGTATACTACAACTACAAGGACAGAATTAGGATTATCAACAGAGACGTATAAATTACTATCATGGTAAATAGTTTCATTTTGATAAAAATCAACTCATCAATTGCACCTTACATTAAAAAAATTCAGTTGCATGAAATGGTTTTGGCATTGTTTGAGGGAAGTTCTATGTTCAATGATGGTATCTGGAAGTAAGGAAGCAGAAAAAGCTCACACACATGATCTTTTCTGGTCAAAATAGTACTCCCTCCGTTTCACAGACAATGGTCTAGTTTGACTTGGCACAGAGTTCAACAAAATAAAGAAGACTTTTGATCATGTGGTCCTAAATTAAAGTCATGCCAAACGTACAAAATTTCCATTTAATCTTGTGGACTTAAACATGCCACATGGAAAGTTATTACCAAAAAAGAAAGAGATCATTCTTTTTGAACAGACTAAAAAGGAAAGGAGGTCATTCTTTTGAAACAGAGGGAGTAGTAATATTTGTTTCTATTCATCATTAGCAATAATTGGAAAGCACAAACTTCTTGAGAAAGCCTACCTCTCATAACTTGCACATTGGAAATTAAAGTTCCTCACTTCCTTGTACTTCTCTGATCCAGTAAATAGTCTACCGATAAATAACAACACAATAAACGAGAGCTTTTGACAGCTCAGAATACAACTTTGTACAGATTAGAGCAGCGCGCCTTCTGTTTTTTATTTACTTGTGGAGTACCCATGAGGTTCCTGTTAGTATAGCTGAACGTTTTTTTTTTTTGTAGATAATCACATTTTCCTGTAGGTAAACTACTTTTTGATATACTTCTTGTATAGAGTGTTTCCTCCGCTCTAGCCAACTTCTTGCACCACCTAACTGGGACATTTGTGCATCTCCTCTTCACAATTTGAACCATCTCAGTCTTGCTTCCCTTATCTTGTCCACCACAGAGGCCACTCCACCTTGTCCCGTACATCTTCATTCCTAATCCTATCTCTCCTAATTATGGCTACACATTCCTCTCAAAATCCTCATTTTCGTTATTTCCATCTACAAGAAAGTGTGATTCGTGATCGTAACAAACCAATTTATAAAACTACCTTTAAGTCTTGGTGACACATTCTTATCACACAAGACACTAGATGCAAGCCCAATTTCACCCACCCTGCTCCAATGTGATACGTAACATCATCTACAATCTCCCCATACTCGAATATAGACCTAAGATACTTGAAACTTCTTCTCTTGGAGATGACTTGTGTATCAGTCTTCACTTTCACATCTGCCTCGTGAGTTACGTTATTGAACTTGCACTCCAAGAGTCCAAGTACTATGTTGTAGTTCTACTCACCATGAATTCTTTAGACTCTCGAGTTTGTGTCCAAACCTCCAGCCTATCATTAACTCTACTTATGTTCAGTCAATATTATGTCCTTTACAAATAACATACACTATGTCATCTCTGTTTGGATATGTTACATCAGTTTTTTCATCCATCACCAAGGAAATAAAAATGGGCTAAGAGATGATTCCTGGTGCAACCCTATCACGACTTGCAAGTGCTCCCAGTCTCCTCCCTGTGTCCTCACCCGAGTGTTAGCTCCACCGAACATGTCCTTAATAGCCCTAATATAAGCTAGGGGAACACCTCTAACCTCCAAACATCGCCATAGAACCCCCTCTAAGGACTTTGTCATATGCTCTTTCTAGGTCAATAAACACCATATGTAAGTCCATCTTCCTCTCTGATCCACCGATCTCCTAACGAGATGAATGACTTATGTGGTTAAATTCTCCGACATGAATCCAAATTGGCTCTCGGTAATGGGCACCCTTCCTCACCCTCATATCCAACCTCTCCCAAACTTTCATGTATAGCTAATAGCTTGATAGCTCTAAAATTGTTGCATTCTAAATATCACCCTTATTCTTGTACAGTGGGACCATTGTACTCGACCTGCATTCTCCAAGAATTTCTTATGTCCTAAAAATAACGTTAAACAACCCAATTAGTCCATTCCTGTTTTGACATTGCTATTCCAAAATTTCACCAGAATCTCGCCTGGTCTGGTCACATCTGTCTACTCATCTTACGAATAATCTCCTAAAACTCCATACCCCTACAATACTCAAATTATCAATGACCTGTCAGAGTCACCCAACATAATATTCATGTCCACCTCTTCATTCAAAAGTTTATGGAAGTATGCCTGTCATTTCTGTCTATTGTGTGCATCTTCCACCAATACTTTGTCTTCCTCATCTTTAATGCACTTCACTTGGTCCAGATCTCAAGACCTTCTCTTTCTTGCCTTGACAAGCCCATACAATTTCTTATCCCAGCCATTAGCCAATAGTTCTTTATACAAGCATTCAAAATCTGTCATTTTAGCTGTTGCAATCGCTAACTTTGCTTCCTTCTTCATCACCTTATATCTCTCATTTCCTCTTTCCTCGTCTTTGCTCTACACTAACTCCATATAAGCAACCTTCTTGGCTTCCACTTTCGCTGGACTACTCCATTCAACCACCAATTATCAGAAAAATTTTAGGGCACTTTTAGAATCTTGAACGGTGAATTAACAGTTCAATTTAAAGAGTAAGTTTGTATACAAATTGTGTTCCATTACAAAAGCAGTTAGAATAGCAGCTACTCGCCTTATTGAGATAGTTCATTTGTGTAACAACACAAACTGCCACAATAAACATAAAAGCCCAGGTTTCCGGATAGATCAGCTGGTTCTTTCCCTCAACAGTTAACTTCAGTGAAGTACCGAGGGCTTTAACACTCATAACCTGCACAATAAACATGAGGGACATAAATTCGGATGCATCTATGCAAACAATTACAAATGGCTATTGACTACCGAACATAAGATTTTTGGAAGTTAAGCATTTAAATGATAGACCATAAGGCAAGAAAATTCGACTCAAAGTTTTACCGAGAGAGAACCCATCAATGAGCAGATTCCAGTGAAAACAAGAACATTTGAGTGTCCACATTGAGGAGCAAAGTAGAAGACCAGAATGAAAACCAAGACAATCACCGATCCCATGTAGAGCAAAAATGCTGGAATATAAAAGGAAATGAAGTTAGAAAGTGTAGATGGTCCCAAAGGAACTAGAGGATTTGGTCATGATGGAAACAGCTCACCTTTCTGAGTTGCCATATACCAAATTTCTTTGACAGAAGAGATAGGATGCTCCTGTGGTGCATGGACAACTATAACAACAGAACCAATAATGCACAGCACACAACCCAAAATTCCAAGCGGGTGCAACTTTTCCTTCAAAATAATCTGAGCCAATACAGCACTACAAGAGTTTTTGGCCATAAAACCGGTTATGCAACCAGAACCATATATCAACTCTTATCATAAACAATGATATATACTAATACCAAGATTACACACCTGACAATTATACTCAATGCACCCAGAGGGGTGACTAGAACCGCCGGAGCAAAAGCATATGCCACAAAATTTGCAATCTCTCCGACTATCACTATGAAAAGCAAAAGAAAAAAAGACGAGAAAATTCTGTGGACAGTCAGCCAATGATCAAGAAAGAAAGCACTAGACCTAGGCCACACCTTACTTGAGAAAATCATGAAACAAATCAGTAGCACCAAAAGGGTAGAGAGTTGATTAACAGAAAATTCCAAAACTGAAAAAAGAAACACACTAATCAATCATTAAACTTGACTTCCCATACCAAACTATCAACAAATTATATTCATATATACACTTCTACCAGTCCTTTCAAGAAGCAACACTTTATCAAACATTGATATGCATAACCCAGTGCTGTAATTAAGGATATAGGACTGCAGAGAACAGAAAAAACATGTGCAGCGCAATCTCACAAGTGCGGTCTAGGGAGGGAATTGGGTACCAGACCTTACCCTTCCCTACCTTGAGAAACAGAAAGGTTGTTTCCGATAGATGGGGCTCCAAAAAAAGGGAAAAACTTACTTGTGATCATTCCAATCCACCAGAGGGGCTCCAAAAGATATGAATACCCACCAACACCTACAAAACAACCCCCCCCCCCAAAAAAAAAAAAAATCAAAATCAGATTCATACAACAGAAATAGTAACAAGAACATGAAAAGATGTAAACTTTAAAGAACCCCACATACCAGCTCTAACACCAGAGACAACAGCAGCTCTTCTAAGGCCTTTCTTCTTAATAATAAAACTTGACCCTATGAACACACTTGCAAGCAGAGCCAAAATAATACCTGTCATATTATCTTTAGAGAAAACCATGATTAAAACTTATCTTCCCTTTTTCCTCCTCCTCCTTTTCTTCATGGAACTCTGAAAGTCATCAATTTTTCCTTATTGGGTCATCAAATCTCAACTCGAATCACAAAAAAAAATATATATATTAAAAAATTGTTTTTTTATTTATTAACACTACTTGTTCTTGATTTGGCATATTGTATGTGCTGCAAATTTGTCAGATCCAGCTCATTATTCACAAATGGGTCCTAAGATGTCCGACCCTTAACTGAAAACTAGCCATAGATCAATAATCATCCAAGGTATATATACTCATTCTTGATTCTTGTGCATTCCATCACATGTAATTTTATGTTCAATTAGAAAAGATTTTAATACTTTTGGAAAAAAGAAAAAGAAACTAAACTATTTATGTTTTTATAAGTTTAAAGTTTAATACTTTCACCAATTAACCGTATTATACTGCTAATTTAAATATATTATATTATTACTTAAATTCTATTGTATCGTATGGTTTAAATTATTGTTAGGTAATGATGAAAAGACTCATTTTATGAAATAACTGATTTGGTGTGATCGCGTCGTTACGTTAATATTTTCTTCTCATTTTATATTTATTTGTTATTTAATAATTATATTTCATCATTTATACGAGCATTTATAATTTACCTACCATGCACTCTACTTGTTTTATAGATTTATTATTCAAATTATCAATGTGTGACATTATGTAGCGATGGAACGATATAATCTATCCAAATATTGTCTATATTAAAATAATAAAGTATAATATAATATAAAATAACACAATATAATATAACACGATATATTATGAAATAATACGTAATAAAAATTTGAAAAAAAAGTGTTAAAAAAAGGGAGATAAACTAAACTAAACCATCTACTAATTTTTATTAGTTTAATGCTTAAACTATGAGGTGTTGTTATTCTTAAATTATAAGTGGTGCTTATATGAAAATGAGGTGCTGTTAATCTTAATTATAAGTGGTGTTTATATGAAATGAGATGAAATTTTGTAACATTAGTTATTGTCCTATATGTGAATAACTAATTTCATTATTTTAGAATAAATAGTTGGATAAATAAAAATAATTTCATATGCTATTTTGTAATTTCTTTTTCTCTATTTTTCTTTTAAAATATCTATATTATCGCTAATAAGAATAAATTAATTAAAGTCATAACTTCAAAATAATAAAAACATGAAAAATGAAATAATCAGGAGAAAAAAATGTATGTTGTAAATAAATGTTGTGTGGATGTCATGTATCAAATCAACACTTCATAACTTTAAAAGATTTTGAGTATGACTTTATGGATTTAATTATGGCTTTAAAAATATATTTTATAACTTTGAAGGATTAGATACAAATGCATTGAAAAATTGAAAGATTGGAAGAAAATATTACTACTCTTTCTCTCTATTTCTTTATTATTAAATTTCTAATACTTTATTTTATAACACGTTATCAACACGAAGTCTCTTATAAGCTATGTGATATAACTATTTTTGTTTTCATATTCTAAGCACAAGTATACATTACAATATTTTCAGTTTATATGTTATCTAAATAATATAAGATGGTAGTAAATTTTATTAATTGATGAAAATAAAATTTCTTATTAAAAGAATAGTACATATGATATTCTTAACTTTCAATAGTTAAAAGTTAATAATTTTAATCTAATTTGATTATTTTTATAATAGTTTTTCATCATATCAAATTTGTCAAAATTGGAGTTCGTGGTACTTTATATATCTGGCAATAATTATTTAGCATGGGTACTCGATACTGAAATTCACCTAGACGCTAAAGGTCTTGGTACAACCATTACTAAGGAAAATGCAGCATCGAGTCAAGACAAAGCGAAGGCTATGATTTTTCTTCGTCATCATATGAATGAAGGATTAAAGGCTGAATTCTTGACAGTGAAAGATCTATTTGAATTGTGGATTGATTTAAAGGATAGGTATGACCAAATTAAGGCAATGGTATTGCGAATGACTCGTTATGATTGGATAAACTTACGATTACAGAACTTTAAAATTGCTATGTGAATATAATTTCGTTGTTTATAAAATAACTTCCCAATTAAAATTATATGGGGAAAATATAACAGATGAGGATATGTTGGATAAGACGCTTACTACTTTTCATGCCTCAAATCTGGTGTTACAACAACAATACCGTAAAAGGGGATTTAAAAAGTATTCTGATTTAATCTCATGCCTTCTTGTGGCTGAGCAACATAATACCCTTTTGTTGAAAAATCATGAAGCCCGAACTGCTCCTTAACCGAAAGCAAATGTGATGGAAGCACATGGCGGTCTGAAAGAAGATAAAATAAAAATTTGGGTCGTAATAATGTACATGGACGTGGCAATGACAGAAAACGACATAATCATCATCGTGGTAGTGGTCATTATAAAAGAGAAAACAATATGGGTTCTCAAAATAATATTTTAAGAGGCAACTGTCATTGTTGTGGCATGAAAGACCATTGGAAGAATGAATGTTAGATGTCTGAGCACTTTGTCAGGCTTTATCGAAATATCCTTTAAACGAAAGACAAATAGAGGTGGCACATCTTCTTCTAATGCTCGGGTGAAATCACACATAACATTTGAAAATATTGTTGAGAAAAAAATCTTCGCAAATTACAATGATAATATTGAAGCAAATTTGGCTTTGAAAAATGACGATTCTAATAACCTTAATGATATTACTCATTTGGAGGTTGAAGACTTCTTTAAAGATCGTAACTGAAGTTTGATATTATTTTATGATATACAATATGTTGTTGTTTTGTGTGTTTTTCATTATTTTATTTTTTTGTGTCATTTTTATTTTAAAAGTAAAATAATATAAAGACATAAGTTTTCTTGCAATGTTGATAGTTATCTTATCTCTTATGATGTATTTTTATTTTATGAAGATAAATAAAATTTCTCAGTCCTCAATTGGATCCAAGATGAGTAATTGGAGATATGTGCCTCTTGGATAGTGCTACAGCTCATACTCTATTAAGAGAAAAGAAATATTTCTCTCATTTAATTATGAAAGGGGCCAATGTTAATACAATATCCGGTAGTACAAAAATAATTGAGGATTCTGAGAGAGCATCATTATAACTATTTGGAGGAACAATATTGACCATTAATAATATTTTGTATTATAGTAAGTCTCAAAGAAACTTGCTAAGTTTCAAGATTATTCGCCAAAATGGCTATCAAATTGAGACTGCAAATCAAGAAAATGTTGTATACCTTTATATTACTACAATAAAAGAGGGAAAAAGATTTGTGCATGAAAAATTATCTGCACTTTCTTCTGGGTTGTACCACACAAGTATTGATGTGGTTGAATCACGTGTCATGGTAAATAAAAAATATATTGATCATAATGATTTCATCATTTTGCATGACCGGTTGGACCATCCCGATTATAATATGATGTGCAAAATTATTGAGAATTCACATGGGCATACTTTGAAGAATCAGAAATTTCTTCAATTTAAGGAATTCTTGTATTACTTGTTTCCAAGGAAACTGATTATTAAACCATTGGAAACTAAGGTTGGAATTGAATCTTCTACATTTTTGGAACGTATTTACATGGTGATATATGTGGACCAATTCACCCTTCATGTAGATCATTTAAATATTATATGATCTTGATAGATGCATCTACAAGATTCACATGTGTGCTTATTATCAACTCGCAACATGATTTTTGCGAGATTGTTGGCCCAAAATATAAGGTTAAGAGCACAATTTTCAGATTATACTATAAAGACAATTCGTTTTAAAAATGCTGGTGAATTACATCTCAATCCTTTAATGATTATTGTATGTCCATTGAACAGTTGAACATTCGGTTGCTCATTTTCATACCCAAAATGGTTTAGCAGAATCATTGATTAACGTCTTTATTTGATAGATAGACAATTACTAATGAGGACAAAATTTCCTCTTTCGGTATGGGGCCATGCTATTTTGCTGCGCGCATAAGGCCAACCAATTTTCATTACAGTTGGCTTTTGAAAAAGAGTCAAATATTTCTCACCTTAAAATTTTTGGATGTGCAGTATATGTTTCAATTGCTCCACCGCAACACACAAAAGACGGGTCCCCAAAGAAGCTTGAGAATATACGTTGGGTGTGAATCTCCTTCTATCATAAAATAATTGGAACCTAAGACTGGAGATTTATTTTCAACAAGATTTGCTGATTGTCATTTTGATGAATCTGAATACCCAACATTAGGGGAGAAACATAAGAAATTGAAAAATGAAATAGATTGGAATGCAGTATCACTATCTTATTTAGATCCTCGGTATCACTATCTTATTTAGATCCTCGAACAAATCAATGTGAACAAAAGGTTCAAAAGATGATTTATTTGCAAAATATTACAAATCAACTGCCAGATGCATTTACTAACCTTTCAAGGGTTACTAAATCTGATGTTCCAACTGCAAATGCTCCGATGCGAGCTGATATTCCGATAGAACAAACTGTTAATGTAAATGAGTCTAGACCACGTCTAAAACGTGATAAATCAATTGATTCTAAGGGTAAAAATTCTCAAAAAAAAATAAAAAATAATCATAATATGAAAGTGAGTGCTCAAGGAGAGCCTCAAGACATAACAAATGATGATACAGTAGAAAATGTTAAGATATCTGAAAATAATGAAAATAAGGAGATCTTAAATAAGTTATGTCTCGATTGAAAAAAGGTGAAACCAAAATGATGTTGTGGTTGACAACATTTTTGCTTATAATATCGCTATTGAAATAATGCAACAAGATGAAGATCATGAACCAAAATTTGTCGATGAATGTAGACAGAAATGATTGGCCAAAATGGAAGGACGCAATTCAACCAGAGTTAACTTCACTTGAAAAATATGAAGATTTTGTATCTATAATCCAAACACCTGAAGGTGTCAAACCACTGGGATACAGATGGATTTTTGTGCGAAAATGAAATGAAAAAGGTGAAGTCGTAAGATATAAAGCACGACTTGTGGCTCAAAATTTTCGCAAAAACCTGGTATTGACTATGTAGAAATATATTCTCCTGTGGTAGATGCAATTACCTTCCGGTGTTTAATGAACTTGGCAGTTTATAAAAATCTTGAAATGCACCTAATGGACGTAGTCACTGCCTATTTATATGGATCATTGAACCACAATATTTTTATGAAAAATTCTATTGGATTCAAAGTGACTGAAGCATACAATGGTTCTTGAGAAAATTGTTCAAGAAAGCTTCAGAAATCCTTATACGACTTGAACCAGTCATGTCGAATGTGGTATATTCGCCTTAGCGAATATTTGTTGAAAAAAGGATTTAAAAATAATTCAATTTGTTCTTGTGTCTTCATGAAAAGCTCTGAATTTAAATTTGTCATAATAGTTGTATACATTGATGATTTGAATATCATTGGAACTCCTGAGGAGCTTTCGAAGGCATTAAAATGCCTGAAAATGAATTTAAAATGAAAAATCTCGAAAAGATAAAATTTTGTCTTGGACTACAAATTGAACATTTTACAAATGAGATATGTGTTCATCAATCAACATATCTGAGAATATATTAAAGAGATTTTACATGGATAAATCACATCCATTGAGTAGTCCGATGGTTGTGAGATCTCTTGATATTAATAAAGATCCATTTCGAAATCATGAAAACGAAGGTGAACTTGTTGGTGGTGAAATATCAGTTGGTGCATTAATGTATCTTGCTAATAATTTTAGACCTGATATAGCTTTTTCGGTAAGTTTATTAGCAAGGTTTAGTTCTTCTCCAACACAAAGACACTGGAATGAGATTAACATATATTCAGATACCTCCAATGGACTATTAATATGTGATTATTTTACTCAAATGAATCCAAGTCACAATTGATTGGTTATGCTGATGCATAATATTTGTCTGATCCTCATAAAGGTCGATCGTAGACAGGATATTTATTCACATGTGGTAATACAACTATATTGTGGCGTTCAAAAAAAAAACTATAATTGCCACTTCCTCAAATCATGCAGAGTTAATAGTCATTCATGAAGTGAGTCGAGAATGCGTTTGGTTGAGATCAATAACTCAACACATTCAAGAAACATGTGACCTTTCTTTAGGAAGAAATGTTTCAACAATATTGTGTAAAGATAATGCTGCATGTATAGCTCGACGGAAATGGCGATACATTAAAAGAGATAGAACAAAACACATTTAACAAAAAAAAAAATTCACTCATGATCTTCAAAAGAAGGGTGATATAGATGTTCAACAAGTTCGCTCAAATGATAATTTAGCAGATATGTTTAATTACTAAGGCATTGCCAACTTCAACCTTTGAGAAATTGAGATAAAATTGGAATGCGTCTTCTTCGAGATATTAAATGATGTTTTCATGGGGGGGGGGGGGGGGGGGTAAATACACACTGCATTTTTTTTTTACTTAATCAAGTAAGTGTGTGTGCACTTACTTGGAGCGTATAGAGAATGCTGAGAATTTGAGTAGAGAGAGACAAGAATTCTCAATACAAACATGTAGTACCTTAATCTTTTAATATTTATAGTTTAATAATAATACAATCTTAATGCTTAATTCATAGTAGTTTTTCTATATATTGCCTTAATTGTGGCTAATATGACTGTCTTAATGATGATCTTTTCTCAGCTAATGCCTCTGATTAACATTGTAGTGCTACACTGTGAATTCAAATCTTGGAACATACTCATAGAGTCTGATGTACAACCTTTGTTGATGCTATACCTTACCACAATGGACTTGTCAAACGTTTTGAATTGTTGTTTTATGCACTTCTTTAGAAGTAGTTCAACTCTCTTACCTATCAGATGAGCCATTTTTTAGGCATTCATGCTGTTATTTTGTCTTAATTATAATTTAAGGATGTATATATTATTTATGATTGTGTTCTCTTGTGTAAACTAAGCAACACACTTTTGTATCAATATAGCCAATGACACTTACTGTTGTGTATCATCAAATATTTACTACTCTAAAAATGTAAAATAAAAGTCAAAGTCAAGTTAGGACAACTAAGAATATTTCTCTTGTTTTTCTTGATTACTCTCATTTTTCCATCAGTTCAATTATTTAATATGTTTTAACTTTGATACAAAAGTTAAAACAAAACAATAAAAAAAATGGTTTTTGTAATTTTAAATTAAAGATATATTAGTCTATTCCACTTGAAGATGCTGATACATCAACATTTTGTGACACTGACGTTGTCATTTGTCATAATGAAGAGCTGAATAACTTTTATATATCAAACATAAAAATTATATTGGTATGTTATAGTTATAGATTGTATTATTGTGTTCGACAGCAAATATAAATATGTATATTTTGCTATACACATAAAATACAGTTGTATAATTTGTTATACATCTATACATATACAAAAGAAAGCAGTTGTATACAAAAGATTAATTGTATAATCTGTGTAGTTTAAAACGAGAAAAAGAGAAAACCAAAAGAAAACTGGGTAAGGGAATATTTGTATTATATAATTATAAATGTATAGACCGAAATGTATGTATTTGTGTGTGTATATACAACTCTCTCACTTTATACAAACAAAAACACAATTTATATATTTCTTTGTTGTTTGTATAAGCGAGAGAGGCAAACGAATGTGTGTGTATATATATATATACACACACACACACATATACACACAATTTCTCACTTTATACAAACACAAACGCATTTTATACATTTGTGTTTGTATAAAAGCAAAATAGGTGAGCGAGACTGCCATCAAAACGAGAGTAGCAAGCAAAATTCCACCAGGGAGAGAGGCGAAAATAACAATAGTTTGTTATAGAGTACAATTAAATCAAACTATATTTATAGCATTTAATTTGAATTAATAATTTGCTCTTCTTTTTTTCGTCCAGTGTCCGGTACCTACATTGGAGCCCAACTAAGTACAAATTCAAGCCCAAAAATCTCACACTGAGGGTAAAACGCCCCCTAACAAAATCGACACCATACCAAAGGGGACTCAGACCCGAAATCTCTTAGGATTAAGGATGAAAGAGTACTTCCCACTCCTTTCGCAACCAATGACCCTTTGTTCCACACTCCTTACCTTGTAGAGTAGTATTTAGGATGATAATAACCTATTCATTCTCATATTTATTTAAGGAAAACTTGTCTATAAGTACAGTTTGACCAAACTTACATAGTAACACAACATGAACAATGTACCTGTGCTATGCAGTGATACTCCAATTCTGAAGTATTTTTAGTGTCATGCATGACATCTGTGCTTGTTGATTCACCATTCTTTAGTCATTAGACAAAGCAAAGTTTTTAAGTTTTTTACAGAGCAACATCATTTCACTAAGAAAAACAAAAAGATATAACTCAATGTATGTAATAATACATCAACATATTACACAAAAAGCTGTATTTTGAACATCAAGTGATTAAAAATAACAAAAGTTTAGAAAAAAAATCTTCATGACCTCAGTAAGCTCTGAGCAGCTTCCAAACTCAGTTCTTCATCCACCTGAAAGTCGTAAAGTTTTCCAGCATCAAGTTACGGCACAAGTTTTTAGAAACATACACTTTTACCAAATCCAAATACGGAGAAAGCAGGAAATTTTCTGCTTGAGATTAGTGTGCTTACAAGTTTCCTGTAAACTTGTCGAAATGTCTTGCAAAATTCTTCGGCTTCTGCTGGATTCATCTGTGTAAAAAGTCAGACAAAACCATTTGTTAGTCACAGATGAGACCACGTTTGGTCTTTCATAGTAGGTTGAGATATTGTCATTGTCAATGAGGCGGAATGAAAACCATGTTGGTCTAATGGTCAATGATGTGGAATGGAACTATGGGGGATCAAGGTTTAATTTACAGCATATGCAAAAATATTGATTTCTTCCATTAGCCAAAGCTTGGTGGATAGAGTTTTTTGATACTTGTGTTGGTAGGAGGTAAGAGACTAGTAGGTACCCAATAGAATAGTTGAGGTACGCACAATCTAACTCATACACCACCATCAGGGAAAAAATATCATAGCAGGATTATATATTGCACAGACCATCTAATGAAGTTCTGTTCAGAACATTCTCAATCATCTCACTAGCGTTACAATTTTTGTAAAGATGTTCTGTTTGAATACTCTTCCTCAGCAAGATATGATAAGAAACAAAAAGGCATCCAATGCTTGTAATTTGAATATCCGTCATTCTCCCCCCTCTGTGAGAACCTTAATCAAGGAGCACCCTAGTCACCAGCGTATACCATTTTGTTGATGTGATGACTGCCTTAACAAAAGGAGACTCGTAGCTTGGTCATTTAGAAGCTTTATTCATTCATAGCTGTTCTGATCTAATCTCCGCTAGTCCCCTCCAAAGCATTATGTTAAATGGACCTTGGGCCTAACTCAACGCTAATAGCTAAGCTCAAAGAAAGGAAGATAGCTTATAAAGAGTCCAAATTCTCCTCATTCCATGGATGTGGGACTGAAAATGTAAGAGCCCCACATCGATATCAATTAAGTAATAATCTCCTTATATGGTCTTGGACAATCCTCCCTCATGAGCTAGATTTTGGGGTTGAGTTAGGTCCAAGATCCATTTTTACATGGTATAAGAGACATGCCCATTCCATTTCTTTGTTCACCAAAGTTGGGCCCCACGCTATATTGTCCACGTTACAATTAACGAGGTCTGGGCATTTCAGGGAGTGTAAGGGTAATTGGTATCCTTATATGATCTTACACAATCCTCCTCACGTTGGTTAGCTTTTGGGGTTGAATATGCCCAAGATCCATTTCTTTACACATAATACGACTTTGACTTAAACGTGGCGTAGTTTTAGCTATAATGTTCCGGTCTTCTAGGTCAGAAGAATTTCCAGGGTTAGTCATTTGAACTTTGATTTCTAATTTGTTTTCTAACACCTCTAGTTGAGCAGTCCCTGAATGTTGCCACCAAATTCAACTACTTCCAAGGGCGCAGGCTACCTAGAAAATGGGCAAATTGACACTTCATGCCTGTCGTTGCTTTAACTTGCATCAGTACTCACCAAGCAACCACTCAATTTCCCTTCTAATCTGAAGGTATTGATTTAGGGTTTTTTTATAGTAATCCTCTTTGATCATGAGGAAGAATTACCATTAACACAAATTTTGTTGATATTTCACCAAGTAAAATCATTTAAGACCAACTAACTGAGAGAATTATGTTACATGATGTATATTTATTTACAAGTATCATTATTGCTACTCCTGTACTATTTTATTATTTGATTTTATCATCACCTGCTGTTTGCTTAACTTCAGCTTGCATATTATTTGTTGTCAATACTGTTCATTCATTATTTTTTATGGCTTCTTCACTACTGTATTTCCATTCCAAACCTGTTCTATTATGCTTTACTTGAGCCGAGGGTCTTTCTGAAATATCTCTACTTTCACAGGGTAGGACAAGACCGCCACTTGTGGTATTACACTGGGTATGTTGATGTATAGACATAAGGAAACACTAAAGGAGTGAACTCACACCATCTGCTCGAGCAGTTAAGAGGTGTTAAGTATCTGCTCGAGGAATTATATGAAGGACCAACAAGTTCAAAACAATAAAACTGTATATACAGGCATGTATTCAAGCCAGAGTAAATTTGAATCTACTAGGTTTGACTGAAAATATCTGATAACACAGCATTGTGAAATTGTTCATGATGACTCTTGTGCAAAAAATCACATAACAAACAATCATAACAGGAGATACCTTTTTCTCCGCAGCTTCTTTTAGTTTGCCCCAAAATGCTTCTGTAACATGAAAGTGATTCAGTAACTGAGATCTTTCCAAAGTGGTGTAAGACATACAGATCAAGCAATCTCAATATAGCCCTAAAACTTTATTACCATTGATTGTTTTGAAATGGGCATTCATAAATAATTTCAATCTCTGATGAGGATAAAGTTTATGGGTTTAATTTTTCTTTTCATTCGTAAAAGTTCAAATAGGGTTTGAAACTTGATATTCTGACAAGAAGATTTGCTACTGTAACTTTAGGGGGGATTCCGAAGTGAGAAGAAAAAGAAAACAGTAATTTAAAACTGATTTGCATGATAAGAGAGTCGGAACCAAGACCCTAGATTTAATGCCAGATATTAAATGATATATCAATCTGTGAAAATATACACACTTCAGAAATGAGGCACCCGTAACACACTAATAGAATAGGTTGTACTGTTGCCAATTTCAAAATAAAATAAAATCGAGCAGGTTGTTTAGTTTTATGATCTAACAATAGCAGTATTTCCATGTAGCTTGAACAATTCTAAGGACATTGTAAGCAGCTTTGGTCATTTTCCAGAAAAAAATAACTGATAACGTCATTACATACCACCATGGCCCATTGCTCGAGTATTGGACTCTACTACACATCCCTTACTCTGACCATCTTGCAATTGCTTCACCTGATACCACTTTTGGCGTAAGAATAATAATCAAAATCTGAAAACAAAGCGTCAGATAATTATGTGTTGAGAAATTTCTGCCCTACCTCCTCTTTCTGCTTGGACTGGGAAGTTGATTGACTTGACGCATCCAAATCAAGCTGATGGGAGACGAACAAAATGCAAAGGAGAGTCAGGAGGTAAGATTATATATATGAAATAATGCACCAAAAGGCTGAAGAAGAAAACAACCATCAGAAATTAAATGACTAGCACGAGATGAGATCAATATGACGGGGATAAGCACGACAGAGATGTGGATATACTTGTCTAGAATGCACACTTTCACATCACAGATATTTGGAGAGTCTCATATGGGCGCAACCATTTCTATTTTCCCTCGGATAAACATGCTGAGGAGTTGGCAATTCTAATTTCTACCACTTTCATCTCTTCCTCATTTTCATCCAAAAAAATAAGAAGAAATAAATGGCACAAGACTTCAGCTTTTAGTTTCCCATCACTCTCTCCCATTTTCAGACCCTTATTAAAAGACTAAGATCGCAAGCCATGAAATTAAAAAAAAATAAAAAAATGGTATTCTAGTTTATAGAAGCATGTAAAAACATATGATCAAGATGGCAAGCCATGAAATCAGCCAAGAGAGTTCTTCGGTATTGTCTGGCATAACTGTTGAAATCCCCAATTTATGTCACCTAAGAGAATTTCTTTCTATAGAAAATAGAACAAAAATAACTAATAAGCCTTCAGGGGCTGGTATAGGGTGAATTTTCGTTGGGATCCGAAAAATTAATGAGTATGAAACTGTAGATTCGAGACAGAAAGATCCAAACAAGGAGAATTGCTATTTGTTGTAGTAACATCATTTAAAAGTGATGATAACCACATTACAATATGAAAACAATAGATGGATATAAAGACAATGTTAGACTATTAATTTTTTCACGCTTCAAAGGAAAGAAATAACAATTAGAGAATGGCTTTAAAAGCTCCTTTGAACTCCACCACTGGGTTCATACTTTACACAAACTACACAGGCCATTGCCCATTGAATTTCTAGTACCGCCAGGCCTACGACTAAAAAAATCAGCACTGTTTTGATCCAAGATTCCATAAGAAAGTTAGGATAACCAAACAACGACAACTTTAGCACGCGAGTTCTAAGTCATGATTAGAAAAAAGCAAATCACAAAAATTAAGAGAACAATTATACTTCATCGTTGTAAGCTCGTGAACAACCCAAGCGGCAAATTGACAAATATGTAGAAACGGAGAATGCTTACTAAGCCCCAAATATCAAGAAAACATTATCATCAACATGTCTCCTACAGTACTAGAAAACTACTAAAGAACAGCTAAAACAACAAGATTGTCCAACGGCAACTTAAATCAAGTCAACATATAATAACCTTAATCACCCTTCTTCATACCTTAATGCTTACTAAACCCCAAATTTCAAGAAAACAACATCACCAACATGTCACCTACAGTGCTACTAAAGAACAGCCAAAACAACAAGATTTTCCAACAGCAACTGAAATCAAGTCAACATATAATAACCTTAATCACCCTACTTGAGGACTTCTTTACAATAAAATAGTAAACAAAAACTATACATCAGCACAAAACTCAGTTCTAGCTATCCATATTTACAAAAGATCAATTGGATCAAACTATTTTCTTCTACAAACAAGATTTTTAAAACTAGCTCCTTTACCCCCAATAATGAAGAAACAGAACAGAATCAAACTTAATCTTCTTGTATCTAAACAATCACCCTAAACACCCAAAAAAGAATTTAATCAAGTGGGTACTAATTGAAAGAGATAATAAATCAAAACCCATTCATTCAATTTTCAAGAATGTATTAAAGATTGGATTTTTATAGAAAACAAAGAGTGTATCGAGATAGATAAAAGGAGAGGGCTTTGTTTACATAATAATCTGGAGAGCGAACGGCTGGGAAGAGCTCAAGAAGGCGTTGAAATTCTTGTTCATCCATATTCTTGATCCCTCTGCTGCGCTAAAACCCCCCTTTGTGTTTCTTCTTTTTTACTGCTGCCTGCTGATATCTTGGAGTCTATAGACACCATCTTCTTATGTTGTCTCTTCAATTTTTTGATTTTTTTTTTCTATTTTCGACCCGACACGAGATTCAACCGTTATTTTGAATTCAACTTTCGATCTTGATTTATAACTTGACTTTTAATTTCAAATTCGATTCACAACTTCAGTTAATCTTTCAATTTCAATCTTTTAAGTATTTTCATTTTTTTTATACTTAGCATAATCTTATTTGATGTGTTTTAGTTTTTGATTGACCAAAAGATTTAGAAAAAAATTATATTTTAAATTTAAATGTACGAAAATGTTATATATTTTTAATTATGTCATATATAATAATGTAATTTTAAAAAATTATTAAATATAAAAAATAATATTTTTTTTCTTAAATAAGTAATACAGGTCTTTTTTTGGACGAATTTATACTATTAGATAGAGATTTCTGTCTAATGGTCTTTAATTTTTATTAATAATAAAATAAAATCTTTAGCGTTAATATGTTACAAGCTAGGAGAGGCAGACTTTATCTTATAAATTTTAATGAGGTGACAAACTTCTACTCATTAAGAAGAATGAAGAAAATAAAAGATAGAGAAAACTAAATATTCTATAATTATCATAGAGTTTATTATAAACTCTATGATGGTATTGCAAATGTGGGTGCTTAAATGATATACGAATATAAATGTCAAAAAGAAGGTTGAGTTATCAATATCAGACTTACTTTTATATATCTATAAACTTAAAATGCAATCACATTTTAAGGCACAAATATTGAAGCTTTTGAACTTAATTTGATGTTCAAAAGAAGAGGTGAAACATGCTCTTCTTTATCGTAGACAATTTTTTGATAATGTTCAATAATTTTATTCGATTCTTTCTTCATAGTTTGTGGTGTTACACGATTCGAATGTTTGTCTAAAATTACTTTTCGCTTTAAATTGAAATAGCTGGAAATATATTGTATTTATCAAATTGTATGCCAATTTTTATACCAAAAATTGACCTCTTGAGATTATCCTTTGCAAAAAACTTTTTTATAAATTTAATTAAATCGATCTTAGGAGGACAATTTCATAATTTTTTTTAAAAAAAAACTAACCTCAATAGGTCAATTTTGATAAATATTTCTTTTTTTAAAAAAATATCGACCTCATGAGTTTGGTATGTTTTACTCTTTTTTCCAAATGATCAACCCTAAGAGATTAGTATTTTATTAATATTAATTACATAAATAATAATACACTAATCTCATGAGGTTGGTAATTTCTGACCTCAAAAGGTCGATATGTAATATATATGCCCAGATCCATAAAATTGGTTTAGAAACATGTCCTAGCATTGATCACTTCATATTTTTTTATTCTGACCAAGATTTCATCAATCTCGAAAGGTCATTTTTTTCCTGAGGTTGTCAATAAAAGACAATTCAATATAAGGATGTAAAAAAGCTCTATTAAGTAATAAATGAGACTTTTCCTCTCTCACAATAGTTGGTTATTACTTTTTCCGTCCACTTTAAATTGTCATGATTTTTTTTTTAAAATCAAACTACAAGATTTTGACTAACATTTTACGACGTATTCTTTTTTATATGCAAAAAATTATAATTTCTAGTAATTTTTGTATAATTTTTTAATCTACTTTTTTTAAAATATTGAATTAATATAATCAAATTTAATTTTGAAAATTAGTCAAATTGACTTTCAAAAAGTGCAACATGACAAATAAAAGTGGACGGAGGGAGTATTAAACAAAAAAGAACAATGACAATAGGAAAGAACAATTCCAACATAAGTTGAGCAAACATAAAGAAGGAGAATAAGGGAAGTATAAATCAATAATCACTTTGTATTAGATATATGCTGCAATGAGCAGCTTGATGTTGTCTAAATAATGGCATGTTCATTGTCACAGACAGTCACAAGTAGATTATTTATGGCCATATTTTGATAAGTATACACTATAGAAGTGGCATCTCTTCTACTCTATATTCTGGTTTTTGCACTTCTTGATGAGACCATTTGATCACATCTGGGAGTGGTTTACCTTCCTACATCTTGGATGCATCTGCTGTTACTCCGGTCAAAGCAATGGCTGCTTTGGATCCGGATGGGCGGTCCAAATGCTTGCTGATTAACTCCCCGGCTAGCAGGAGTTTCTGTAGATCGACATTGGTTTTAATCCCTAGACCATTGAGCATGTAGACAACATCTTCTGTTGCAACATTGCCAGAAGCTCCTTTGGCATATGGACAGCCTCCGAGACCAGCAACTGAGGAGTCGACTGTGCTAATACCCATCTGTGGACAATACGAGAACCAGTTATGCACTAAAAAACAGCAACTCCATGACAATAACCACTGGTGGACCCACAGGTAATGAGGGCTCTGGTATAATCCCTTTGTTGAAACTAGCGTTTGAAACTAGCGTAAAGACAATTGTGTATATATTCAAAAAATTTAATCCTCGACATAAGAAAAGCTTTTTGTGTAGTGGTGTGGTTCAAAATTGTACTAGTCACAGATTTGAGTCCCAGGAGTGGTGTTCATGCATCATTTTGTAGCTCCCTAGTAAGAATTCTTGGCTCCGGCACTGACAATAACCACCATTTCGTGCTTTTGTTGAGCATGACTATTATTCCAACCGGAAATTTATTGACTAGCACTCTATGTACATAATTCAAATGCAGTGAGCAAAAGTGAAATATGAATGTGACGTAAAATGTTAGATTTCATGGTCATTGGCAGTATTCGGTAAAGATAAGAACGAAAATTTTGGACTGATAAACAGAAGTTTATGAAAGATAAAAGGACTATTTCTTCATCCAGTTGTTAGAAAAGTCTGCCCCATAGGTCCTAGCATTTGTGGAGCTTGTGCCACTCTTATTTCGGTTGGAGAGGTTAGGCTTCACTAGAGGCCTTCCAACTTTGTATTTCCCATCCGTATGAGAAAAAACAAAACCAGTATGAGAGGTCATTGGGAATGCTGAATGCACATTGAAATTATGCGGCGCTTAGCCCTACTTTCTTAACTAAAGACAGTACTAGTAATCATGACAAACCGGAGGGATTATAATCTCTTTTTAACAATTTATACACCAACATTTACTGGTTTCCCAATTCTAGAAATCTATCTCTTCATGATTGTTTTATAAATAAAAACCAGAAAATCTGACTTCTAACTAGTGTTCTGCAGCTTAAAATTTCAAATGCTTAAGTAATATGACATGCAGTTACTTGTATATTTAGATTCAGACATATAGAAAGCTAGCATGAAAATTTTGCATATGTCTTCAACTAGATTTCCGATAGAAGAACTTACTTGGAGGGAAACCAAAATATTTGAAAGAGACTGTCCATAGGTATCATGAAAATGCACAGCAAGTTTTTCAACAGGAACCACAGCCATCACAGCTTCAAGCATAGGAACAACAGTTCCTGTAAAGAAAATAAAATAAAATGGAACAGACGTCAAGTCACTTCACAAATTTAATTTTTAGAAATTTTGTTT
Source organism: Solanum lycopersicum (assembly GCF_036512215.1). Classification (NCBI taxonomy): domain Eukaryota; kingdom Viridiplantae; phylum Streptophyta; class Magnoliopsida; order Solanales; family Solanaceae; genus Solanum; species Solanum lycopersicum. Next base: position 55,782,293 of record NC_090810.1, on the reverse strand, counting down.
ATTCGTCTCTAATCAACCCTCCAATTGCAAGTAAAATTTGAAGCTATAGTGCAACTCTAAGTTGTTTTTTTAGCACAATATGCTTGGTCAAACTGGGAAAATCCATTTTTTTTAGCTTTGGACCCTAAACAGAGAAATATTTCCGCAACATAAATAGCATATCAGTTGAATCATAATGAAAGAACCAAGGCATTTTTCAATTGTAATGCAATGCATAATTTAAAATATTACCTGGAGTAGCGATTCCTATTGTGTCTCCAAGGGAAATTTCAAAACATCCCATGTCATGAAGTTCCTTTGCTACATATGCCACTTTTGAAGGTGAAATCGCTCCTTCGACTGGGCACCCAATAGCGCAGGATACATATCTGCCGAGCATTGAAAGATCAAATTTAACTTTGTACCAAGTATGATGGTAAGACAAATGTTACAAGCTACAACATCCAAGCTGAAGCAACTAAACTAAGATTTCTAATCTTTTTTTCGCCTAGAGAAATATTGAAGTCCTCATTATGTCATTATTTGACTAAGCAAATCAAATTTAGAGAACTGAGTCCAATTAGATGACTCACTTCAAAATAATTGCCAGAAGGACAATGATTCAAAGTCACAGTGAAAACAGAAAACAAAGCGCAATTCCTTCAATATAAAAATATGCCAACACAAAATGCATGTCCAATTTGCAGAACCTACTTCAGTACTGAAGGAAAAATGGAACTAATTCAGGCGCGTGCTCGAGTATCAGATCTTTCATTACCCGCGAATTGGTATTGCCAGCTTTTTGGCAGCAGATGTAACAGCTCGATATCGGACAAGGCTCTCCTCAATGCTGCAATTGATGTTTGACTTTGAGAAAGACTCTGAAGCTGATGCAAAGACTGCTACTTCTTTCGCCCCAGCTGCAACAGCTGCTTCAAAGCCCTAACAGAAATTCAAATAACACCAATATAATCATAGAGGAAGAAAGTTGTAGTTTCTCAAGATCAAGAAAGGTTTCCCAACAAGTACCACATACTTTCATATTAGGTGTCAGTACAGGCAATCTGGCACCTTCCAGATCCTTAACTGCTTCCATTACATCCTTGGCATCCGACAGCTACAAAAAAATAAACAGGAGAATCAGAAAGAAAGGACAAGTTTCAAAGAGCCAATGCACAAAACAAAGCTATTGAATTTTCTGATCACTATACACTATAAATCATAGACTCAAAAGCAATCTTAAACATCACACACAAATTTTGTGATTGAAGTGTACCACCGGAACTGTATGCACAGAAGTTTCCTTGTATATATATAGAGGAAGAAGTACCTGAGGCACCCATTTTGGAGAAACAAAACCCGTCACTTCAACAACAGGTAGCCCACAAGAGACTAGTTTTTGAATTAATTCAACCTTCACTGATGTAGGAACAGTTTTCTTCTCATTTTGTAATCCATCCCTTGCACCAACTTCCACTATCTTCACATGATTTGGCATGCCATTGAACAACTGCTACCAGTCAAAGTAACAACCAGTCAGAATTAAAATGTTTAAGAAGGAGGATACATGAATCTGTGCAAGAAACAAAGACATTGAAAGAAGAGGGGCAAAAAGGACTTCAAAGAATTACCTTGAACGTTTTTCTCACTGTGCTTCTGTGGTTGCTGTAAGATTTAGGTTGACGATCTGTCGAACACTGTGAACGAGACACAGTTCCACATACTATATAATTCTTGCTAAGATTCTTTGATCTTCGACTTGAAATGACGTTGCGTGATCCATGCCTTCTCCATTTAAAGTTCTCTCTCCCATATTCGTCATTATCTTCGCTGAAGACAAATATATTAGGATAGTTATGGATCTTATACTCAAGCAATTCTAAAGGAAAAAATTTAAATTTTTCAGTATCTACATTGAGATGCCAAGTGTCAAGAAACTTGCTAATAATTTAGATAACAGTGTCTTCAAGACTAGAAAGAGGGCAATATTTTTACCAGTCATGGTCCTCCTTTGTCACGAAGAAGATAACATTCTAGCTACTAATTGTAACAGCTCTGTCTAAACATTCCTCAAGACCTTGATAGAAATTAGACAATTAATAATCCAAATAACAACACTAACCATTATAATAGTAATAAAAACAGATTCAGAGTTGTTTTCGCGAACACACTACCCTCCCCAGACCCCATTTGTGGGATTACACTGGGTATGTTGTTGTTGTTGTGCAATCATCAAGGAGATAGCTAACTTTTTAGTATTTACTTTATGCTAATTAGTGACAAAACATATCAGCCTATCTGAACCTTTTTTACTGAACAAAACCAGTGGAATCAGCAGGAACCTTGAAGTTCAAATATATTAAGATTATGCAAGATGAATACTTGGTAAAAAAAAAAAAGGACCGCAAAGTAACTAGTAAAGGAAACCTTTAAACCAGTGCAAACACAAAAACAGTACAAGAAAATGGGAGCATCACTATTTGTCACTAAGTTGTGCATAGAGAAATATTGGAAAGCACCACTGCAATCATGATATATGTTAGCTGTAACTTGTAAGAGTAAAAGTTTAAGTACTTACACACAGCTGTTGGAAGAGCTGCAATTTCTCCCATCAGACCAGGAGTCTCCCATTGCCATATCTTCTCCTGCAGGCCTGCAGGCACCAGATGAGAACCTCTCTACCCAATCAATGTTGCTCAAACTTGGCAACCTTTCGAGGTTAAGAGGCTCTTCCAAGCTTGACATTGTTGAAGGGGAGGAAACTACAGGAACCTGAAAAAAAAAAAACAAGACATAAATTCATCAAGAATCAGATCAACAAAAATTCATAAGTTTAACATGAATTCAGATCACAATTTTCTTCAAAGAAACAATTTTTCCTGCTCAATCCTTCCCATAAGACATCAAGATCACAACTTTCTTCCAATATGAACAAAATCTTTCCAGAAAACAAACTCATAACCCAAGAAAATTAACAAAGATTCAAACTTTAACACATATTCTTCTAAAACCTCAGCTCAATCTCAAATTCCAACTACCCAAAACAACCAATTTCCAGTCTTTAATTCTTTTCCACAAAAAAAACAAAGATGGGTAAAAAGACAAAAACTCACCTGAAATCAAGAAAAGGGTCAAACAAGAATAAAAAAACTCCAACTTTTCTGGGGTTTTCTCAGCTAATCTTTCCTCTTCTGGTTATGGGGTTTTTCTTAAAAACACAGAAGTAGAGAAAGAGAAGGAGAAAGGGTACCTACCCCACAAAGGAAACGTGATGGAGAGTTGTTGGTTCTCTTTCTCTGTTTGGTAATCAGTAGCTAATATATATGGTGTGTACACAAAGTTAAAAGACTCTTTGTGAAAAATACAAACTTGTCTTGTTTTACTACTATTTCCTTCTTGTGTTGTACATTGAATTGCCAACAAATTGGAGGGAGTAGGGTGGGGTAGGGGGGGCTATTAAGACAAGGGTGGTAGGTAGTTATGAGTTAGGCAGTTGGTCAAATTCTTTGCACAAATATTTAATGGCTTTAACTCCTATTCCTTTTTGGTCCTCAAAAAAGATTCATTTATTTGGTTCGAGATGACTCAGTTGATTCGGAGGGTGGTTATTGATGTGAACGACTCGAGATCGATCATTCTTCAAAGTGTTCACTCAAAGGACAGAGACTGTGACAGATGTTACGTTGTAGCGGTTGTGAATTATCAAAGGGGTTCCATTAAAAACTTCGTATTCATATCTATATACATTAATATAGAACATGTGTTAGTCAGTTCATTGTGGATATAATTACTCTATATTACTACCTAAAGTATACCTTCATTATAGAAAATTTTTTAAATAACGTATCGAAAAAGTGTTTTGTATCTGAAGTCAATATGTTATGCAGGTTGAATTTAGAAAAATAGGTGTGCAATTTTTTCAATAACACTTTGTTTGAATGATTATTACGTATTATTTTATGGTATATTGTATTATATTATTTAATAAAGACAATATTTGAACAAATTATATTGTTCTACATATTACATAGTGTCACACATTACTAATTTTATAAGATAAACCTTTTTTTTAAAAAAAAAAAAGTAAAGTATAAAATAGGATAAAGAATAAAGTATAATTATTAAAAAAAAACGAAAACACTAAATACTGATATTTGGGCTAATTAGTTTTCAGTAAAAATTTACATTTCCCTTAAAAAACGATCCAATTTGATCTTTTGATTAAAAAAAAAAATGATATAACCACACCAAATAAAACTTTTGATGAAATAAAATTTGAATAATAATCAAAATAAATATAATAAAAAAGTACTTAAACTAATAATATAATACAACTGTCATTTGCGGTACTTTAGGGGAACATAAATTTATTTTTAAACAATATTTAAATTGGTATTTTGAGTACAAAACAAACAAATTCACATTTTCTTTTTGGGGAATAATGTAATATTTGTATGGGTGGAAAATGAATATTTTTGTTGTTCTGTTAATTAAATACAGCTGTCCAAATTTATTGCTTTTATGGAGTAGATTTTGTTTTATTTTTTTTTTATAGATTCTAGAAGCATAAGAACCCATGCTTATTATTTTATTATATATAAAATTATTCTTTTTTTTTTTTAAGTAAACGATATAAGGTGCATAGTTTGGTGGGATAACGATCCGATCAAGTATATATAATTAGGTCAAGTAATATTTAACGATCTTATAGATTCATGTCATGTGTATTATATAATAATTTATGATTGAGATTCATTTAAATTTTATACTCATTATAATAATAGCTAATAAAAATAACAAAGTTATCAACTTTTTTTTTTAAAAAAAAAAACTATCAAATAAAGCAATTAAGTGTATCGAGCTAATATTTTTAAGTGAAAAAATAAGATTGACAGGAATATGCGAACTTTCTGACTTTTTATCCGCCAAACTTCTTCGGGAGTAATTTCACACATGGTTTCTCCAAATTCTGAAGTAATCTCCAAAAATAGATCAAATTTAAAAACATCATTGAATTTTAAATAGTTATTCAATTAAAGAACATGATAATACATTTTTAAAAAGAAAACTTATTTGGAGATTTTCAAATAATTATAAAAATATATTTATTCAGATTCTTTAAAAGTGTCAAATTCTTTAAAATTAGAATAATTTAAAAAATTCAATACAAGTACGAGATTTGACAGGTAAAAAGGTCAAGAAGTCTGCATATTTCCGTCAGTCTTTTTTTTCTTCTTGAAAATATTAACTAGGGTACACTTAATTATTTTATTTGATAGTTTTAAAAAATAAAAATAATTGACTGATTTGTTGTTTTTATTATTAAAATGAATATAATTTAAATGATTTCAACCATAAATTATTGTGTACCTATAAGATTATTAAAATTACTTGACCTAATTATATTTGACCAGATCTTTATCCAGTTTGATCAAACCTAAAATCTATCAATTTTTTTTTTTGGATTTTTAGGTTTAGATTAATGGATTCTGATTTTTAAATTTTTTTTATTGGATTCCAAATTGGATATCGGGTTGATATATCGAATTTTTGGATATTCAATTTTTTTATATTTTATATCTTATATTTAGTCCTATTCATTAGGCATTATTTATTTATATCCATATCTGATTTTTTTCAATTTTAATAAGTTTAATACCAATAATTTTATTAGGTGTGAGACACGATTATAATGTGGCAGACAAAATTTATTGGATTATTGAATTTTATTCCCCTATTTTGTCTCTATCTTTAACCTTTTTATTTTGTTTGGTACTTTCGTAAATACATGTTTAATTAAATAATAAAAGTAAATATCTAAATTTAATTTTACAATATTGACTTATATGATCGAAATTCAACTTTTGATTTAAAAATTTAGGGCAAAGATTATGATTGCGATCGTAAGAGATATTGAAGCTAAAACACAGTATTAAAAACTTTTTAATTGAACAATTTCGTTAGAACCTTAAATCATTTATCACATTCGACAAAAATAAAGGGAACATAATTACTTGACAATTTAAATTAAAATTTTAGATCTATATGAATTTTTTATTTATATTTGCCATTTAGAATTGTTTTCACTTGATGAATTAATAATACATACATCTCTTCACGTTTCTTATTTTTCTTCTTATATTCACATGTTTCTTGCAAGTATTTTATTTATCTTCATAACGTTTGAGATCTTTAAAAGAATAATCTTTTTTAAGGTGTCATAAATTCACAAATTTTAAATATTAGGGTATGAAAAAGAGGCTGATGTTTTAAATGAATATTTTAACATTTAATACATACTATTCCAAATAATTATAGCGGAAGATGGGATCAAGTTGTTATATTTAAAAACTTTTGACTTAAAATTAATAAAACACAAAAAGAAAATATTGTGTATATATCTATATTATTTATATTATATATTACCTTAAAAACATTAACTCCTAATTTGAATGTTAAATTACTATAATATTTCTAACATAGACTGTGATTTTTTTTGATGAGTTATGATTTTTTAAATAAGTTGTGATTTTTTTTTTGAAGGAATATGATTTTTCGATAGTTGTGACTTTTCCAAAGTTGTAACTCTTTCCAATAAGTTGTGACTATTTCTAAGAGTTGACTTTTTCAATAAGTAGATACTTCTTGAAAGATCGTGACTTTTCAGATAAGACGCAGAAAAACATTTGTTCATATTTATTGACTATAAATGAGAGATTTTCTTTCATTTTTCTACCATAATTTTTTTTAATCTTCTACTCTTCTTCTTCTTGCATTTTAATTTTCTTTTTTTGTGAATTTTTAGCTCTGATTGAGTTTGAAGTTTAGCGAAAAATGAGGTACCATTTTTCTGATTAAGTAAGTCGTTCTATCCTAAAAAGGTATATTCCATAACCTCGACTACTGGAGGAAAATATTTTGATGATATAATAATTATATTTTTGCTATGTATATATTAGTATTTGATGTTCCAATATATGAAGTTAACATGATTTAGTCTAAATTCATTTTTTTGTTAGCAATTTCTCTTGTGATGTCGATATATGCTTTTGAATATCTTTTCCAAAATTTAGAGAATTGACACGGTTTGTTTTTGATGCTCAAGACAAAAGAATGATTTTATTTATCAGTGCTACTTATGTGATTTAGACTCTCATGAAGTTTGCTTCAAAATAGTTATACATAAACATTGCCCTTTTGTTTTACTTATTTACTATTTCTTAATATTTCAGTATTTCAGACGCAAAAAAGTTCATATGACTTGTAATAACATCAATTGAAGTTTGCATTGATTTAATTTTTATTATTTATTTAACAGTTAATTTTATGAGATAAATATTTTTATTGATGCAAATATATATTTATATTTGGATAGATATTTGTATTTAAATTAAAGTATTACATGTCACAAATGTATTGTCAAGTTAACAAAATCTTGTAACTTCAAAATACATTATATTAGAAGTTCCAAGTTTTTTTTTAAAAAAAAAAACTCACAACAAATGTGAAAATATGTGAATATATTAAATATAGTTGTTCTCTTTACATGTTCATATGACATCTAAATATCTGGCAAGAAAAAATGCAAATCAAATATGGTCTATAAGGTAATATTAGTGAGATAAGACTAATTACATGATTAAACCTCATCAAATTGAATTAAATATATACATTATTGCATTTAACTAATAAAAAATTTCACTGACCATCTACATAGGTTTGCGTGAATAAGAGATATATATGATGATCCACGTTGAACATTAATAAAAGAATCTGCAATATTATTTTTTGCTAAGCTTATTATTGAAATCTTCACTTAAATATGCAATACTATTTACTATGACATATATATATATATATAGGCCCCACCCGTCCCTTGGCCCCCAAAGGCGTCATGACTCGAGGATCCTCCACCCGCCACCCAAGCACCCGAGGAGTCATGCCTCGAAGACCCCCCCCCTCGAGGCCCCGAGGCGTCATGCCTCGAGGACTCCCCATCGCCCCCAAGTCCCTAAGGTGCTATGCCTCGAGGACACCCCACTCCCCACCCACCCAAGCCCCCGAGGAGTCATGCCTCGAAGACCCCCCACCCCTCGAGGCCCCGAGGCGCCATGCCTCGAGGACTCCCCATCGTCCCCAAGTCCCTGACGTGACATGCCTCGAGGACACCCCACCCAAGGCCCCCAAGGCGTCATGCCTCAAGGACCCCCATCCCCGGCCTTCTGAGACACTATGCCTTGAGGACCCTCCACGTCCGGGCCTTCTGAGACACTATGCCTTGAGGACCCTCCACGTCCGGGCCTTCTGAGACACTATGCCTTGAGGACTCTCCACCCCCGGGCATCTGAGGCGCCATGCCTCGAGGACCCCGCCACCCCTGGGCCCCTGAGGCGCCATGCCCCGAGGCTCCCCCACCCCTGAGCCCCGGTGTCATACCTCGAGGTCCCCTACCCAGGGCCCCCGATGCGCCATGCTTGTAGGAGTTATAATTGAGATTGTTCTATTAGTAGTTGAGAATGATAAAAATAATATAGAAGTTATTGTTTTTCTTGTACTTCTGGTGAAAAAGAGCATTCGATTTTGAACAGACAAATGGACTATCTTGATGGAGGAATGTTGTCCTATCTGTACATACTTCATGCACCATCTTGGTAAGTATTAATGAATGCATTTGAGTTAGCCAGAAAAAAGTAAAAGAAAAAGAATGGAATAACCTCCAAACTAAACTTTCTTCTCTATGTTGGTCAGATTCTTCTCCATTCTTTACCAAAGTTAAATTTTTCCTTTCTTTTTACTGAAATGTGTACATGTCCAATTATTCAAGTAATAACTTCACTGGCATGATGAAACAAAATGTGCAAATATAGCTTTGACAATTACGATAAATGAAGACTACTAATGAATCTGAAAGTCTATAGGAGAAATAGTACTTTCATCAATAGATTAAATTTCAAATACATCATCAAGTTGTAAAATACTTGAAAAATGTAGGCATGATTCATTCACAAGTATCAATTGTACTCAGATTGTAGTGTTTATGTAGGTCACATAAATTTGAAAAAGGTACATATTCAATACAAGTGTAATATAAATCTAAACTTTAAAATTGTGCTTTAATCATACTAACAACCAAGAGTTAATTCTAGTTGCAGTATTTTGCTTGTAGTATTTTAGCTAAATAAATTAGATTGAAACAATTTTAAATCAATAAAATTAGAAATGAGATAAATTACCAAAACTTTTCTTGAAAATAGATAGAAAAATATTTTTAATTTTTGTAAAACAAATTATTTTACCTGATTTGAAATTGAGGAAACTCGAATAATTAATCGGATTGTGGAGATAAAAGTAAATTGTAGACTCGAAGATTCATTATTCTGACACCTCACTTGACAAGATTTTTATCAATTATTAAGTTTATTCAGTTTGTATCAAATTACGATAATGTCAATCTACACTGAATATATTGTTATAAATTAGGTGGAATTAGAATACCCAAAAGAAGAGAAGAATGTATCACCCATTAATATATATAATACAAGGGAATTAGCCTTATCCTTATGGGTACTTTAGTGATAGGTTCTATAAGAATGAGACAATTCTATTTGGTCAAATACCTAGCACATATGCTCCTTTCATTATGACATTTTTGAACAAGTTTTTGGATTACAAGTCTAAAGGTTTTCTTCTTGATGAGATCGATATTGATGATAGTGACGATATTGATAATAGTGACAATTTTGATGCTAGTAATAGTATCGATCGTGACCTTGACACGGAGCTGAAACTGCTAATTAGGATCAATGTGCTAACTGTGGATATGATACCAAAAATAGATAAATTTTATACCACCCTTCAATTCGAATTAGTAAAAGTAATGTCTCCTTACATAATATGGATTCCAGACATTCATGATCTGAATGCGAATGAGTGGAATGACTTATCCCTCGATCCATTAGTGAATCATCTCTCCAGGGACTGTAAAAGATGTTCTACTAGAAATATTTTTGTTATTGCTTCGACTCATATTCCCCAAAAGTGAATTTCGCTCTAATAACTCTGAATAAATTAAATACGTGCATTAAGAAACAAAGACTTGTTAAATCAACCCAAATTCAAAGCCCAAATCCATGAAATTGAACATTGAAAAGTAAGGTCCATAGCCCAATAGAACAAAATTCAAGTGAAAAGAGCTTCCTAAGAACTGGCAACTGCGCGGTTGTGTGCCAAGAGGAAGACAGAAATCACCATCACCATGAGTAGAGAAGAAAAAGAAGAAGATGATATAGTCTGCTTGGATGAATCTTTCTTCATCAATGACGAGTGGGTATCTCTTTTTTTTCTTCTTCTTTTTATGTACATGTACATACAAGTTTGTGCTTTGTTGTATACTGAAATGAGTTTAGTTCACTCTTTGCAGCTACCAGATTACAGATTTTACATTTGGGTCTCATGTTCTTCAGCTTTACTGCCTCCAATCTTCTTCAAGTTAGTCTTTTTTTTTTTTTAACTTTGTATAGTTTGTGAGAACACTAATTGTTGTTGTTTGGGGGTGGGGGATCTTGGATTTCAATCTTGTACACTTCACTGATAATGTAAGAATCAATCTTAGCATTAGTGGAATGGAAAAAAGTTTTCTTTTTTCATTGTTTTATGAGAACAAAGAGAGTGCTTTAATGCAATTTTTACTGAAGTATTTGATTATAATTATATAATAGATTGAATAAAAGAAACAAGTCATGTATCTACTTATGGGTTTTTTAGAAAGTTAAGGAATGTGTGACATTTTTAGACGAAGTGGAAGGACGGCGTACATTCACCCCACTTTGTGGGGTTTCATTGGGTATGTTGTTGTATTCTTTATCGTCATCTTTAGTTGTTGTGTTTCTAATATTGGTGTTTCCTTTGCTTTTGACATTTTTGGAACTTCAATCTTTGTAGACCTTGTAATTTGGATTTTATGTTTCTAGAAGTTTCACCAAAGGGTAATTGAGTATTTGTCAAAGAGTTATGTAGGAAGCTTTGTATGTAGAGGTTGCTTGTATCTATATATTTGAAGGTTGTAGGTAATAGGGAGAGGAGGCTTTCATTGTATTTCTTGATCTTGAGCACTTGCTGTCTTGTTAGGACCTTTCTGGTTCTTAGAGTTGGGGCAATAATGTCCTTAAGCACGAAACATTGCTAGTCTCTCTCTCTACTGCTTTATAGGCAGTGATTGTCTGAGTTTAGTCTAGTGAACTCAACAGATTATTTAAGGTTCTATTTCACCTTTTTAATGACAAAGTCTGGTGAGCAAGATTTCCGACAATGTCAGTTCTTCCATCCATGGAAGTCTAGTCAGAAGGCCTTTACTTTTAGCATCTCAATCCTACAGAACTGAGTATGGCTTAGAGATTATGCTACAGCATAGGTGATTTTCGACTTTGTTGTGCTTAAGTTTTTGTTGGACTTAAGCTTCAATTTGTCGTGGAAATGTTGATCTACGGCTATGGAGCTCACATATTATCCTTCAAAAATGACTGTTCTTAGGGGTGGTGGGGTGCTCTCTTTTCCTCACCTGTATTATTGTTGAGGACTTGTCTCAACCTAATTAACCCCCCTTCTTTTGTTTCTCTGCCACATCAATTTGAAATATCTTACAGTTGTGGTTAGTTGAGTTCTGATAACGTAGTTCAGTCATTTAATATTTAGCAAGCCTATAATATTGAATCACATGATTTCTAAGCAAAGAAAAAAGGGGAAGGAGAGACATACCTGTACTCATGTTCAAATAAAAAGAGATTTCTTTAAAGAATATGATACATCTAGTAAAATATCATCATTGGTTCATTTCTCATTTGTTGGGAAACAAAAAACCATCCTCATTCTTATCTCTACACAGACTACCAAACACTCTCCAAAAAATTAAACTAGCTGAGATCTTAAAATGGAGAGAACTGGAGCAAATGTTGATGTTTTCTAGGTTAGGAAGGCTTGTGTGGCACAAAACGGGAAGGAAGAGGGAGTTATTGAGAATGCTAATTCTATTGTGACATAAAGAATTATCAGGTTGATCTATTACACATGCTTACAGAAATATTTTATGTTTTCTGTCAAAGGGTAGGGGTTGCTTCCTCATTGGGGCCCTCAACTCATCAAAACCAGTGTTATAAGGACTAGCACTACCATAGTTAACAGGATGGGTTAATTAAGGTTAGGAATCTTTGGAACTATAATGACACTATGAGAAACAGCTGTGTATTTGTTGCCATATCCTTTTCTTTCTTTGCAAGCAAAGTTAGTTGGATTTTTTGTACTTTAATCAGTCAAGGAAGTAGTAGCTTCATGGATAGCTCTGTTTCTGCTATGCTTGTTTATCTAAAAACTCAATATTCCTTTTGCTGTCGAAAATTTCTTTAAATACCTGACCTGACCTATTGGAAATCTCACCTTGAGCATAGCTGATATGTGGACGTGTCTAGGCAATATATCATTCTGAGAATGGGCTGCACTGCTGCTGGCCCTCCAAATAATGTGTTTCTCAGCTGTCACTCTTCATTTAGGTAGCTTTCCGGATCTCTTGGCTTCAACTTGATAGATTTTGGATTGATAAGTAATTGAGCATTGAAAAGTCAAGGATGGATGGGCTATCTTACCTTAACTAAGAGAAAAACCTAAGCCTTTTTTAGAAAATGAAGACTACATTGAGAAGCTAACTTAGTTTGGTTCAAGGATTGGTTGCCTCAGTGTATCCATGTGAAACAGATAAGACATGTGTACTGGTATTTCATGTGGATATCTCAAAATGCACTAAAAGTCTGCTAAAAAGTGAACGTGCTAAGCCAAATCTATATTTCACCCAATACTTAATCCTGAGTATAACTTTCTCAAAAGGAAACACTTCTCTTAATGAGGTGAGGGTGGGGGGATATTCTCAAAAGATTGAGAGTCACAGATATAATATAATCCAGTCTGAATATACCAATGATGATATGTAGTTGATGAATGCGTGCTAATAGTTTAGATCTCTCCCATTCCATTTGCAGAATTTTACCTAGCACTGCAAAACCAAATTTTACCAAAAGCTTTTCTTAGTTTGATTTGTTACTTTTAATTCCTCAAATAACTTTTGATGTCCCCATGCTTGCATTAATATTACCTAATGTAATAACTGTAGGCTGACTATCTGTGGAACAGCTGATTTTGATTTGACAGGACAGTTGGTGTGGCCTGGGGCAGTGCTGATGAATGATTATCTTACACAGAATGCTAACATGCTCCAAGGATGTTCTGTCATTGAACTAGGCTCTGGTGTCGGTTAGTATCATTCCCGAAACCACAATCAGTTTTTATATATTAATGTGTCGTCTTCTGTTTGGTCATCATTATTATAATAGTCCCAAATCTGAGAGTTCAATTCGCAATGAAGAAAGAGATGGTTGTTGTCCTCAAGCATTCATTCACACAAAACACGTCTGTTGCAAAGTTGTATACTTCTTCTTTGAAGGTTACTTTGCGTAAGACACGCCCCTTTATACACCAACCAAGAGAAACATTTCACCTTGAGTGATGGTTCTTTTCTTAACTGTTGTGATCTTATTTGGCTGAGATGGAAACTCGAGGAAATCACATGAAAGTCATGTCCAAATTAATGAGATACGAGTAGAAGAAAGACATGGTTTAGAGTCTTAGATAGTACTAGAAGCATAACATGTCCACCTATTATTTCCTTTGAAGTTAAGATAGCAAAATGATATAAGAAAGGGAATTGTTCACATATAAGATCATATTGGGTGCTTGCTTAAGATCTTGATTAACGTACTTGGTCGATGACAATATGCAACCTCAAAAGGATCATTCCATTCTGATGAGAGAGATAAGGAACATACACGGAAGACGAAATGTTCACATATAAGAAAATTCAGCCACATTTTTGAAGTTATAAAGTGGGTAACTGATCTGGCTCCATTATAGCTTTTGTCCCTTTATTCTGATGTGAAATATGTGATGGACCTCATTCTCTTCTTTACTCAAAGCCTGAATCTTTACTTGAACTGGCTTCTACTTTAAAGACTGTCTGGGGCCTAATTGTGTTAAGGTGTTCATTGAGTTCAACATTACCACAAACTTTTGCAAATGTTTTGATATTTTCAGTCGGTATTACTGTATAAGTTGATTCCGAATAAACCTTTATATGTGGATTAGACTATTGGGAGGAAGAACTTCTTTAATAAACCAAGGACAAGATTGAAGTGTGAAAATGAGCAAAGTAAGAGAGACTATGTAACTTAAAGGCCTCTTTTGACGGAAACATGAATTAAGTTCCTAAACTATCACAATAGTAACTTCTAATAACACCGTTTAGTTCCTCTCCAAAGGCAACAATGTGTGTACTTTTTATTTTACGTTCCATATCATTTCTCTGTCTCTATTTTATTTAAGATGAAATTACTAATTAGTTGATTGCATCCTATTTACAGGTATAACTGGAGTACTCTGCAGTAGATTTTGTCGTGGAGTAGTGATGACAGATCATAATGATGAAGTTCTCAAGGCAAGGTTGAGCAATTGAAGTTTGCTGGAGGACTGTGTTGCAAGTTCACCTTCTAATATATTTATGTCATTCCAGATTCTGAAGAAAAACATAAAGCTGCAGGAATCTTCAGATGGTTCTATGTGTTGTACAGGTGTGTGAACAATTGAGGAATCAGATGCCATTTTCGATAAGGTCATGTCTCATTAACTTATCTTTGATGCAGAATTAAAAGCTGAGAAGCTGGAATGGGGAAGCTTTGATCAGCTGAATTGTATATTACAGGAGCACCCAGAAGGATTTGATTTAGTCCTTGGAGCTGACATTTATATCCTAGTTGATTTTTCTCCTACTGCATTAATTGGTTCTCTTTTTGTTATTTGTTGACTTAATTCGAAGCTAACAACATCATGCCAAATTGCCATTTGCCAATTGCCAACCTATGATGAAATAACCCATTCCTCTTTGAGTCTTTGAGGTTGGAAATTGTCTTTCAGATTCGGTGCCATGTATCTGCAAATGTTTTTCAGTAATGAACTAGCTCCTTTCATTCAGTAATATTAAAAAATTCTAATTCATCAGGCCTATAAGATATGAATATCATTCTCTCCTTGGATGTCTTTTAAAGTCAGATAGGTATTCTGGTTCTCTTTCCTTGTCTTGGCACCTGAAGAAACTTGTTGTCAAATCAACTGATCTACATTTGAAGCCTAGTAGCAACTAGATTGTCTTAACTGACAAATGATTGAATTACAGACTTAGTTTTTGTTACTTTATCCTTGTTTGGATGATATCATAGTCTAGAAAGAATAGTGTATCCCTTGACAAGCTTTAAGTTTTCAGCAGGCAAATGTTCCTTTGCTTTTTGATACTGTTGAGCGGCTACTTAGAGATCGTGACCAGAAGAAATGCAAATTTATTTTGGCCTATGTTTCACGAGCAAAAGTGTAAGTGGCCTTCACTGACTTGGTTATTTTGATCATGATTATGTGTTGGTTGCATGATTTTGAAGGACTTTGTTGAATTTGTAGATAACTCCCAAATGTGAAATGATATTCAAGAAATTATTGCTGCAAGTTTCAATGTAGATTTCTCATTGTCTAGAAAATGCATACTAGTATGTGTCCTATCTTATTCAACAAAATTTCAAATAGCATCTGAAAAAAAGTAATGAGTATCTTCCTTTTATTAGTAATAATCCACTCTTAGCTTTTGATGATCAGGTATCAGAATATAATTCATGTGAAATGGTATATCTTCGTTAGGAAGTTTTGATCGCTAGTCTTGTACAGGTTGTTAACCAATGTGTTGGAAGGGGAACTAGTACTATGAAGCAAATCATCCCCGTTTAATTAGATAGATTCTCATTCTCAATAAAAATGCATATTAAGTAGCCAGCAAACAATCTTCTGTCCCATTGATATTGAAACATATAATTGTAATTAAAAGAATTGTAGATGGAGGAGATACTGAAATTTGTTGTGCTTGAACAGGAGAAACAGAATTTGTTGTGCTTGATTCGTAGGATTCTGTAATCAATAACTTTGCTGCATAATTTTTCTTAGCTACCTATCTTGCATGAGTTTCTAGAGCAAATCCTGAACTACTCTTAAGGTTGGGAGGATCATTTAGATATGTTTCCTGCTATTTCAACTAGTTCTATACAATGGTGGACGTGTATCGTCTAGGTGTCCATACTTGACTGCAGAAGTGTTAATCTTGACAAATGTTGACATGTTTCTTGCAACTGTAGTCATTTTCATTTCATTCTTGATGCATTTTTGTTCTGCGTGCCTTAATGCAGCATGGATGCTATGGTCATCAATGAAGCAATTCGGCATGGTCTGCAGATAAATGAAGTTTCTGGGACTCGGCGTATTATCAAGAATCTTGAAGGAGTTATATTTGAGATTACGACTAATCACTAGAGTTGGCAATTGAGAATGGAGTTTCTTCAGCTCCATTTGATTGGAAAACTATACAGTTTAAGGAGCACAGAGAAAATATTACTCTGTTAGCAACGCAAAAAGCTCTAATTGCCATCAAAACTTGGTTTTCTGTATACTTTTGACATTCTAGGCAAACAAAAAATATGCATCAAGTCCTCAAGAATCTTGTAATGTTATCATTTTTCTCTTTATAGCTCTTCTTTTGTCTTTCGGAAACAACTTCCCAACTCCACAAAGGTAAGGGTTACGTTTGCGTATGTTACTCTCTTCAAACCCCACTTGTTGGATTAAATTGAGTATGATGTTGTTGTGATTATAGCTCTTCTTTTGATTTGTTTTCAAACTCTGTTTTGGAGTAAGTCACTTTTGGTATTTTAAGCCTTTTGTTTGGATGGTAGCTTCTATCATTCACTGAGTTATGTATGTTACATTCTTATATCTGCAGCTTCAACCCTTTACTTTTTCAGTAGTTGATGAATAATTTGGTTGAAATAATAAGTTATTTTAGACAGTTCTCTCATATTTCCATTTTCATGATTAACAGTAACAAACTATTCTCCCTAATTATCTAAACACAGTAATTTATCTATTTGAAACTCCTTGAAGACTTGAGTGATTGAGTAACCTTCTGTTCAGAGGTTGCACATTCTTATCATATAAACAATTGGAATAAGTAAAATACAAAAAATGCACAGTAAAGAGGTTAAAAATCAAAATAGACAGGTTCCAGATGAATAAAAATCTTGATCTATCTCTTAATTGATTGATCATGTCATAGTTTTTAGTATACAACAAGCTCTACAATTCAAGACAAGACATAATTTACAAAGGAAAGGGTGTTAGTTTTGACATTCATGATCTAGTTTGAGATTTATCCTGCATCTTTGCTCGGGCGAAAAATACTCCAGCCAAGAGCCCTGCAAAATGCAACAGAGTTTTTTTCTCAATTCCCAAGTCTGGATAAACGAGGGGCGGGGGGATTGCAGCTTAAATGAAGTGCTATGGACAGTAAGTATTCGTATAGCCAACTCCAACTTACTTAGGATTGAGGCGTAATCTTTACTAAAAAAGGTACACCAGGGTAAACAGAAAAGAGTAAGCCCTCACCAAATAATATACTGGCAGAGTTCTCCAGACTTGTTGAAACATGGAAAAGGAAAATACCAGCAACAGAGAGAGGTATCTTATTTAGTGATCCGACAAGACTGCAGAATCCAAAAATTAAAGAAAGATCGAAGAGGGAAATGTTTACATCAGAGTACTCAAAGAAACATGAAATAATGAACTCACATGAAAAGAACCATACCTATAAGTAGTTGCACTTGTTTGATGAAGAAACCACATGGATGTGAAGCTAATTGCTAAGCCCAACAATCCACTAAAGGTTGTCACCAACCAGAAAGCTGGTAATTGTAACAGTGGTCTGCAGATAATGATACATGTAGCAAAATCTTCAATGTGCAATGAAACAGTACTCACTTATGATTAAACAGTAACCAATTGCAACTGAATGAGGGCACGACGATAGTACTAGAAAGCTTCAGAACTTGAGAAGTATCTATCAACTAAATCGAACAAGTTTGAAGGATCTTCTAAAGCCAACTAAAGTAATCAGGATGCCTTTCTATCTCAAGTCTTATAAACTAAATTGACAGAACAGTAACCAGGAATAGGGCATAGGGGTTAAGGTGAGATGCTTACTCTAAGAATATGCATTTTAGCTGTCTCCAGAAAATCGTTAAGCAGAGCGCAAAGAACAAAACTTATGAGGCAAATTAAGGGAGCAATTCTTTTTGAAAAGTACAATCTTCAAAAAGAGAAGCACAAGGGAATTAGTAATTGCACAACTAAAACTGCTTACATATGGGTGGGTAGATGGCTTATGCTCAGCTGGATAAATTTTAAGGAACAACTTAACAGGTAAGGAGAAGCAGATAAAAAATCTGCTATTAGGTTGGCAAAAAGGGCATCACGGTGAAGCACCCCACATTTACACAGGGTCCGGGAACCCTAAGGGGGTGTGGTGTAGACAATCTACCCTAATGTAATCATTAGTGACAGGTTCTACAACTCAAACCCATGACCTATAGGTCATACGGAAACAACTTTACTGTTGCTCCAAGGCTTCCCTTCAAAAATCTACTATTAGGTTAGTTATATTTTATTACATTTTGAGTCTGTGAGGCTATTGTTGTCAATAAATAGAACTGAAGATTAAAAATGACTCCTAGAGACTTGATAAAATACGAAAATCTCCCTCCTCTTTCTTAATCCCCTTCAAATTTGACATAGTTAGCAATTGTTATCAATTATATATGTACTGGTATATTTATGCTTTTTAAACTTTTACAACAATCATTATAGGATTACATTTATAAAGTTGGATTAAGAACATTCAGGCCAACATTGGCTTTCAACTAGACATCAATCCACCAACATTTACCTATTACAGGTTTTAACAATAGGCATGAGGCATGCAATGTGTATGCTCAGAAAAAGGCAACCACTTACGGACGAGATAAATAAAAAATTGAGGAAAACAATTGCTACTTTAAGAAACCAAAACTCACGTTCTAGAAAGATAGTCCATCTCGTTGAATAATAATATAAGCAAAATGCCCAAAGGCAGTGAAAGGGTGTTATTTAACAGGACCATGGAGAATTCATCAAGGTTCCCCGATTTAGTCACTTGCTTGGCCGTGTCCATGACCCTGCGAAGAGTCAACTGCACCAGAAGATAAATAAATAAAAGATAAAAATTAAGCATTAGCATGGGAATCAGGTCATCATATTGAAGAAGATGTACCCATAAAGAAGAAATTTTCAAGTGACTAATTAGAACATCAAATTAAATGTAACCTAAAAAAAACAGGATATGAAGCTCAATACAGAACAACTGCTGCTTATTCCCATGATTAATGCCAAAAGGAATTGAAGGTGTTATAAAGCAATCAAGCCAAAGTCAAGTTCTCGACATTTTGAGCTCGACTGGAACATTGAATAACCGAGTTCTATCTCACTGGAATAAGGGACAAGTACACAATCAAACTAGGCTTGAATTCAGCAAAGCTCAAGTTCGAGTCGCAATCGAGCTCAAGTTTATATTTATTAGAGAAATTTATATTTTCGAATAAATGCATTTTAAAAGTTTAGCTGCGAACATTAAATATAATTTACCTAGATTGTAACACTAAATCTTTATAACTGAATAACAAGAAAATTGTATTTTGAATAGTCAAAATATATTACCACAAACCTATTTTATGTAAT
The DNA here is from genome assembly GCF_036512215.1 of Solanum lycopersicum. Lineage (NCBI taxonomy): Eukaryota > Viridiplantae > Streptophyta > Magnoliopsida > Solanales > Solanaceae > Solanum > Solanum lycopersicum. The sequence goes on along the minus strand of NC_090810.1, from coordinate 55,762,583 downwards.
TACATATATTTAAAAAAGACAAGTTAATAATGCATTTGACCATTAAGAAACTGAGCTCAAGCTTTGGCTCTTGAGTGTACAAGTTCAAATGGCCTTCATCTCGATGGGTGTATCACATGAACAACTTCCGCAATCCGCACCTTCCTTGAATAGAATAATAATCAGTTCTCAATTCTGATATTATAGAAGATAACCATTAAGGAGCTTTGAAGTTGATTCTCAGAGACGGGAACAGAACTATACTAAACTATTCTTACTAAAATCTGTCAGCATATGTCTTAAGACTTCAGAAATGTCCAAATAGGAACTTAGGTTTGCAACTTGAGCAGTTTGTTGCAAACTGTCAACATTAGATCTTCCAGTACAAGATTATGAATTAATCATTCAGACCATATGAAATAAACGCTAGCTTGTATCATGTTAACTGTAAAAGCACCAGTCTCTAAGATCAGACTCGGATCCTTACTCTTTTTTTTGTCAATAAGTATTTCTTTTTTCTTCTTATAAGGAGGGACCTGCTCATCCCAGTTAGCAAAGATTAGCTGTTTTCACCAGTAGGTTACGTGTAAATTTTGACATTACAAGATCAAGACTGTATCAACTATCATCAATTTAGTTTCATATTGAAAATACATAAAAAGGTTTGTAATATTTTTTGTTTTGATATGGTAACAATGAAGTATTATGGTAATTTGGTTAACTGTACAACATTTTCAGCATTTAAAGTTTACAAGCCGAAAGACTTTTTCTAGTAAGAATTCAACGAGACACGTTATCTATTAATGGACATCCAAGGGGGAGTCCGTGTCCACATGCACTAGTATATGGTGGATGTCCATGTCCATTTGCACTAGCTCACTTGGATCCAAGTTACTTGATACTTATAAATAACTTACATTGTATATGGAAATATACACAAGAATATTGGAAGAAAGTTACTACTACTCTCTCTCTTTCTTCGTGCTATTTAATTTTAGTATACAGTCTATGTTTCATAACATATGTATTTATTTTTTCCTTTGCGCCTTTTCTAATTAAAAACCATGCTTTATTTGCGCTTAAAACCCCAATAGACGCTAGAGTTCTTTTGCATTATTTGCTTCATTTTTTTGTTTGCTATCCGGTCTCCAGTGCCTGTATTGGAGCTGCGACTAAATCGGAATCGCGCACTGCAGGATCCATTAGGGGTGACGCTCCCAACAGGATTTCCTTCATACCCAGGGCTCTAACCCGGAACCTCTGATTAAGGATGGAACACTCACACCACTGCACCACAACCCATGTTGGTGAGCTTTTTGCTTTCGATAATACTGGAATTAGGCAAGAACTTTTTGACTCAAGCATGAAATAGTTGGAAAACAAGATCTAATTCTTGATGATCTAGGTCAATGTTATGGTGGACACAGAAAAACAGTATTATATGTACTCTGCAATGGATATGTCCAATTCTATTATAATATCTTGGCGCCTTTACTGCTGCCGGCAAAGGTCATCATCTTTGACAGATGTTTAGGCAGTTTATTCACTTTTGTCCTTTGTTTTGAGTAGTATCCAAGCCACAGGTCTACTGGAAACAGCCTTAATGCCTTCCAACATAAGGGTAAGGTCTGCACACACATATCCTTCCCAAACCCCACTTGTGGGACTACACTGGATATGTTGTTGTATGATTAAGCTATATCTTCTATCCTAAGTTCATATGTCTGACAACTATAACGAAAATCATGAATTTTACAAAGATAATATTCCCAGAAGAAACAAATGCCAGATAAAATAGCACCCAGAAAAAGAAACACAATGAGAAAAAGACGTACTTACAGAATATGATGCTGTCAAGAAACAATTAATAATCTGCCATGTATAACCAATGGCATGAAAAGAAAGATCTGTAATTCCTCCAGTAACTGCTGAAATAATCTGCAGAACACAACTTAAGTGTAAGTAACTGCTGAAATAATCCGCAAACACAACTTAAGTGTGACATCTCTACAACTGTCATCTCATAAATGAATAATATTTCAAATTTAGTTCTATATATGCAACTCTAGTCAAATGACGTAAGTCTTGATAAATTTAGGGTTCATGACCAACTTCCAAATACTTTTGTATTATATCACAAAACTACTCATATCACTAGTTAATAGAAAGTACCACTGTTATAAGAAGTAATGCACTAAAACAAAGATGATACTATTCCTTACCATAAGTTGCATTTTCTCTCAATTACATCTTATACCACTTGGTCACCGCATGGAATTCATTATGTCTTTGACTGAGGACTGGGTTACTAGCGAATACCCTGAGTAGTGTCTACTGAAAAATCATTACGTGCTATAAACTCTTATTGTGACAGGAAACGTAAAAAAGAATGCTAATGTAAGTTCTGGAATACAAAGCAACGAAACATATCTTTAACAAATTACTTTATATGAGCACGGGGATGAAAGAGGCTAGAATCACTGCAATAATATCAAAAGCAATATAGCGTAGCATTTGCTTGACCTGTAACACTTCGTATTTACATACTTTTAAGCTACTAGCATACCATCAGAAAAAGTGCAGTCCAAACTTTGTTATCGTGCGTTTTGTTGAATAAATACATCTCACCAACAGCAGTTATCACATTAGTGACATTCTTTAGGACAGTGACCATAGCAACGTTGATGTACTTTAGACTGCAGGAAATAACACAATTATAAGTAATTCAGCCAAGTCATAGAATCACAGCTTTAAATATTAAACATTAAAGTAGATTCTATGCTAAAAAAATCTTTAATCTGCAGTATCGTATGGATATAAAATGCCAGAGTACTGAAATTGGTAATGAAAATGGTAAAGCAGAAAGAACACAAATAGCTGTACTTAAAACTAAAATACATTTGTTTAATATATAATTTTAATGATTTTGTACCCTTTTCTACTTTTGACATGTAGTGTAATCAAATTCTAAGTGTTCATGAATCATGACCTACATCATAAGCATCTTTTGTTTCATCTTAAGTAAACTCAGCAGGGTAGAGCCAAAGAGTTGCTCCGTATTGATGTGTGGAAGGCCAAGGCCAAAGAAAAAGGAGACATTTTATTGTAAATGTTATTGCCTACAAGTCAAGTTCCAAGAGGCATGTAATGATGATGAGCATGTCCACCTTTAATTTCATCAGTCCAGGCGTACTCCTCTAAGTGGCTCCAAAAATAGTCTCTTCTATTGTTTGATATCTTTGGAAAAAAGGGAACACCAGACTGAGTTAAAAAATCTTCTACACGAATCAAGTTCACAAGTTTGATAAGGATGACTCTTTTACTGATAATTTTTTTTAAAAATATTCCAAAAAGGTGAACTTAACAGCATTTACTGAATGAAATCTATATTCAGAATTTCTTACTCAGCAAAAGACAAGGTCAACAAGTAATTATGAGACAAAGATTAACCATTAAGATATATGCCTCTAGTTCTAAAGCTTATTCCAGAGAATTCACATTTCCATTTTGTTTCTATTTCATCAAATTAGACAAAAATTTCCTTCTATTTTGGATCAAGAACCGTCCCACAAATAAAGCAACCATTTGAACACCTAGCGTGGCCTTAAAATTTGAAGTAGTAAAACTAACACTTGCATGAAGGTTTGAACCAGATATCTGTTACTCCCAATAAATATAGTCTTGCATAAAGGCCCAGCTGAACTCGATCACACCGAAAAACTGATCTCAGAGAACTGTGCATCCAACAATAATAGGTGCAATGCATGACTTCTGCAACCAGCAGTAAATAAAACAATAGGCACATTCAAATAATTAAATTCATGGCACGACAAACATGAAGAGGGGGTATCTTTTACCTGAACATACTTGTTATAAGCATCCCAACAAATATAACATTAACAGGCAACCAGACTCTGACTAGCCTCCAAGTGAGTGGTTCAGTAGAAATTATCCCAAAAACTCTCAACGAAGAAACCACCACCACTGAGACAAAATTCTGAATAAAGGTTCAACAATTATTTGTCATTACTCTACCTCTATACCTTGATAAGCTCAAAAATATAACAAAGACTGGGTAGTACCTGATAGACCATCAATGATATCCCCGCATTAAAGTCATAGCTGGAAAGTACATACTTATTCACTAATATCATGCTACAGGAAGAAATACAATAAGCGATTCCAGATAGCAAGGCCTTGTTGTGTACTGTGAAACCTTTATTGCTGCGTACTGACTTCTCTATGTCTTTCTCCAACATCCCATTTTCCAAATCTTCGTCGTTTCTATTTGCAGCTTTCATGGATAAAGATCTGAAGGCAATCACAAACAAATAACATCACACAGTAACTTTTAAAATTCCTTCTCATTGGCGTGCCCATTATTTTTAGATGATCTGCTAGAGACATGCTGAGTCAAAAACTAGTGACATGATCATGAAAAACAAACAACATACGGATAAAACCAACGGCAACTACCTAATAGAGTCCCTAGTACTGCAAAAAAGAAACTCACATTAAGGAGAAAACCTAGTCATCATTAAGCTGTAATTCAGAGACACAACATATACTTAAGCATATAGAATGGACCATTTAGAATCTGCAGATTGGATGAGAGCTAAAAACAACATGAAAATGTTTTCCCCACTATCCTCTTTCCACCAAAAGAAAAAAGAGAGAATAGAAAGATACTTGAACTCTTATTTCCACTTCAAGTCCTGCAAAATATTATTCTATTTCTCTCGGCAATCTGTTACTGACCAAAAATGCTTTAATAAAGCAACAATGCTGGTAAACATATACTCCTTCCGTTCCATTTTATGTGTCACCTTTCGGATTTCAGGAGTCAAATAAGTCTATCTTTGACCGTAAATTTTTCATAGATCTTTTAAACATTTTGATTTATCAATTATTGTGACTCATAGTACTTTTTACGTAGTTTACAAATATATAAATTTCATTTAAAACAATTTGAAGATTCTATACGTAAATTTTCGGTCAAACTTAAATTGTTTGACTCTCACAACATAAAAGGTGTCATATAAATTGGGACAGTGAGAGTATTTAAAAGTTAAGTTAGAACCACAAAAGAACATACTGCAATGTACATTCTGTAGAAACACAGAATAAACCATTACATTTTTTTTTAATGTGTGACCATCTCATCTAAGAGCCTAAGTGTTAGACCGAACACACATTTAATTACTTAATTATGACTCAAAACGCCTCTCATCTGCAGACCCTTTTCATGGTCCCAGTTCGTGGAAATTGTTTTTGATAATAATGGGTGATGGGGATACTCGAATCCAGAATCTCTTGTCTTGTCTACTTTGATACCATATTGTAGTGTGTGCCCATCTCATCTTAAAGCATAAGTTGTTAGAGAGAACACACATTTGATTACTTAATTATGCTTCCACACATTTATAATTGCAAACATTGATTGAAGAAAAACAGGCTAAGAGAACCGAATGCAAACATTAAGACATGCAGTTCCTTAGGCAATTTATACACATGAAGTTACTAGGAAACATATTAGTAAAAGCTCCAATTCAACATCCAGCAATTCAAGAACATAATGCAAAATGAAGACTTGTATACAAAGTAGAAAACAATGTTTGCAGCCACCACTGCAAGGAAGAAGGAAAAGATACACGATCTTTGCAAGGTGATGCACGAGGTAGAAGGACTATAGTTCCAATAATTTGAAGCCTATGTATATCGACATATAAAAAATATAAATCTTCATGTAGTAGGTATGTTGTAAAATCAGTTGAAACTCCAAGAGACCTAGAGAAAGTAGCAGCTATCTTATCTGTTAAATTACTACCAAGTTGATATGAAATGTATTAGCACTAAACAGTATTAACAGCTCCACCAACAAGAAATTAACTTATCACGAAGGATCATTAACAAGCTCCCTCAACAAGAAATAAACCCCTTTAAGTTTTAAGGATGAGGATGAAAGACAGTCGAAATGTAGACAAAGGAAGATAACAATGGCATCAGTTGAGTGTACCTGTTCACTACTTCTCCTCTGAAAGATTTGGAGACCTGATCCAGCAAAATTGGTTGATGAGCTAAGTTCCTATCCCCGCCTTGGCTACTATTTTTAGTGTCCTCTATAAGAACCCTTTCCAAAACTGGATCAGGAGCATCCAGAGAGGCAGCCACGGGTAAGCTTCTTCAATTAAAAAGAAAATGATCAAATCTATGAGCTTCAATAAAGTGGCAGAGAGAGCTGCAACTTAGACATCAACCATAAGAATTCATCATACACGAAGCATAAAATATTGGATACGCAGATCTAGACCATAAATATCATAATGCGACCTTAAAATTAAATTCAGTGAGATTTAAAATGAAGGGAACTAAGATTAACTTCCTTTGTTACTGAGATTTATTGAAACAGAACCCAGAGTGCACTATTCCAGCCAATAACGTTCCTAAACATCAGCCAAAACAATGAAAGGTCCATGCTAAACTTCGAATCAGGAAATGGTTGCTTAGCCCCAATATATGTACAATTTCAGTCGACTAATTAACCACATAAATTTTAACACTATCTACCATTTATTAGCACGAAAGCGATGCAGCAAACATATGCTCAAACTCTAACAACCAACTTACTCAACCAAGTTAAAGGAAAATGAAGCCAAAAGATTTCTGTTGCCTTATTTCCTGCTTCACAAATTAGACTCAAACTAAAAACTTACTAAAGAATTTCTTTGACATTCAAACAAGCAAAATGGTACAACCCTTTTTTCCCCTCAGCTGAATATGATGCAACACAAACAGTGATATAACAGACAGAAAATCACACAATGGCAATTAATTTTCCTTCTCAAAATTTGTTCTTTTTTTTTCTTGCAACTGATATTATGCATCAATCATCTCAAATATACAGCCAGACCAAGAAAGAATCAAAAGGGTAAAATTGAATCATTAATGGGTAAAAAAGATACAATCTTTCTTGCATAGTTTGTCACAACAATATGATAGAAAGAACAAGAACAAGGGTCTTCTAATTTATCAATCAAGAACCAAGAAAAAGTCAAGAAAGTAAGAATCTTTAAGGGAAAAAAAGAAAAATAAAATTGACCCATTATGAAATTATACACATACATGATATATCTGAAGACACAAAGACAGAAGAGTCACTCAGTTACCTTGGATTCATCCAAACAAAGGTTTGTCAACTCCTCAATTTGTATGAAAATGGAACAAAAACACATATGATTTAAAATAATAACTTTTACAATATGTATTTCTTTATTTGCAAAAGAGAAGAGCTCTTAAATATATGAATGTATATTGTTTGTTTAAATCTCCAAATGGGCACCAAAAGTTGGCTAAGAGAGGAAATATCTCTGTTTTTTACTACTCCCTCCTCCGTAAACTATTATTTGTTATAGTTTCTATTTTTAGGATTAAATTTTAAGAACTTTAATTAATATTTAAAGATACATCTTTTATCATATTGATATGCAAAAAAATATATCTTTTAGTACTTTTCATGTAATTTTTGAATATATAATTATTATTTTTTGAATAAAATATTAAAAGTAATATAATATAATTTGACTTTGAAATTAGTCAAATTAACTTTCGAAAATACAACATGACAAATAAAAATGGACGGAAAGAATAAGAAATGTGTCACTTATATCATTAAACGATGCCGTTTGTTATGTCACATTTAGGTATTACACCAATGAAAAGGGATGTTTGGGAAAGAGTCAAAAGAGCCAAGTTTGAAAGTCAACATTTCAAAGCCCCCCACTTGATTGTCCCATATAAATTGTTTACATTGTCATAAAATATTTGTTAATTTATAAAATTAAAGATAGGATTAACTAAACTTGTATCATTTTAACTTTACATATAGTTCATTTTGAAAGTGTCTATAAAGTTGTAAAGTTATTAAAAATAATAATTAAATCAGTAAAACTATCCTTTTTATTTATGACAACTAATATGGAACGAAATAAGAATTTGTTTCAAGGCTTTTGATACGAACGAAAATGTTTTTTTTTTCAAAAAAATGTGATTTTTAATTATTTTTTTTATATTTCGTAAGTAAATAGAGAATATTTTTTCAAAAATATTTTTTTATAATCAACGCAAGCAAGGGTAGAAGTTGAAAGTGCAAGAGGGGGTGGAAGGAATGGATCCTTTTTAAACTTTTTCATCGAGTCTCTAGAGGTATTGTCAAATGAACAGATGTATAGTAAAAAAATGGATGAAGATAAAAAAAAAGTGCAAGGAATATATAGAAGAGACAAAAGTGATTGATGTGAAAAATATAATTCAGAAAAAAAAAAGACTTAAAATGATTATTTTGGAAAGACGCAACCAAGGTGGTGAAAAAGAAGAGTTTTTAGAGAAGAGGAAGTCTCATGCTCAGAGACTATTCCCTAGACGTGACATTTTGTGCTTAGAGCCACAAATGACCCCAAGATGAGCTTATGGTATGTCATGATTCTAAGATTAACATAAATCAATAGAAACTGAAATGTAAACGTGGAAGATAAATCTAAAATATCTTAATAAAGCCCATAAGACTGAGATTACTAATATTCGAAAGAAATAACATAAGTTGAATCTACACCCGACTGTCTTAAAGCCTCTACTAATATGATTTGCTAAGATAAATTCCTCCATAACTAACTCCAATTTTCTGAAACTAAAAGTAAATAACTGAAAAGAAGATATGAGGTTGTCTTCGGTGAGATGAAGACTTACCAAACTCTATTGCTCGCTTATATGAGATAGTACTAAATGTCAAAACCTATATTATCAAATAATATAGGCAGAAAGTACGTGGTTATTACTTTGAATGTATTGTGTATGAGAAATATGAATAGGAAACATGATATCTGGAACATACTGAATTAGTTAGATAGGTTAACAAATGACCAAGTAAAATAACATGAAGTTGAAGTATACTGATCTGAAATACATAAGTACAAGCTTCTTCAATAACTAAAAGGCTGATGGTTGGAGATACTAAAATTTATATAAATCATGTGAGCTACTACATGTAATTTAATTTACTAGCCCACGCTAAAAAGAGAGTGTCCAAATAGTTGCAATCGGAAGGGACTTAAAACTGAGCTAATGTGGATCCACTAAGCTACTATCTATCAGAGAGAAAATTTCATGGTGAAATATAGTTTTGGGACTAAGAGATAACTACTAAAGATCCACATATGTTGACCGAAAATCTTCATCCCTACGGCCACTTGGTGCCAAGTATACTCCCAGCGAATCATGTATAGTCTGAAAACAATAATAATCAGATAATACTAGATCATATTGTTAACTGATACATATTAAATAGAGAAATTAAGGGAAAGGCAATAAGTCTCGTTTTTATTTTTAGTGACAGATTGATCAAGAGCTGGTCAAATTCTCTTTAAAATGTAATTAACTAATTATGGGACAAAATTAACATTTTCAAAATTTTCTAATCTTTTATAAAATAAAAAAAATACACTTTTATAATTCAAATCCAAATAATTTAAAAGAAAAAAAAATCTTTTCATCTCCCTTCCTCTTTTCTCTCTCTTTTCTTCCTCCATTGGGGATTGTTCTTCTTCTTCCTTAGAAATTTTTGAAAATCTGTCGTTACTCTTCCTCTGCAGTTGTTACTCTTCCTCTCATCTTTCTGAACTGTAATCGTGTTCGACTAGAAATGGGTAAGTTATTTTTTTGAAATACTTTACAATTTTTGAAGTGTTTTTCTTGGGTTAATGAACAATAAAATGTTCTGTAGGTGTAAAAAATGAATAATTGACTTAATGATGTGTATTATTTATCATTTTTGAAAGAAAATCAACCAACTAAAAAAATCCTTATTTCGAGGAAATGTATCTGTAATGTTATCATTCAGTGAAAAGTCATTTTTTGTTGTTGTTGTTGTTCTTTTTTTGGTCATTTTGTTGATATGATTTTAGAAATATAGTGTTGTTCAGGCGTCCAAAATATATTTAGCGTATGTTGCCACATTTTAGTGATATGTTTGTCATCTGTTGCCACATAAGATTCAAATGTTGCAATAATCTGTACAGATATGTCAACATATGATGCATCTGTTGCTACATAAGATATATATGTTGCGCAACAACAGGTACATATGTGGCAACATAATGTTAATTTATCGCAACAGACTATCCATCGGTTGCAACATACTGCTATTATTATTTTATAATGAATTGTAAAATCTCAATATTTTTTTATTTACCTTGTTGATGAAATGATACAAGAAGCTTCATCCATGACAACAACTCAATGTTCTAACATGAAATGCTCTTTTTGTCTATGCGAAGAATGTAATCAACAACATGATTATTTTATTAGTCGTGTTAAAAAACTCACTGATATTTTTAAGGAAATGTCTCATAATATTGATGTGCAAAGATCCAAGAAGACTTCATGGACTCTTTCTCTTTCTCGTTTTATACATTTGGGAAGAGAATTGTATAAAACGAAGTGTATATAACGATTATATACAATTTGAATTTGTATAAAATGAGAAAGAGAGAAAGGCAAAAGAGACTTAGATAGAGAATATACAATTGAATCGAATAGTATAAAATGAGAAAGAGAGAATTATATACAATTTGAATTTGTATAAACAAGAAAGAGAGAAAGGCAAAGAAACTGGGCAAGACATTATTTTTATTATATAATTATAAGTGTATAGGACAAAAATATATGTATTTGCATGTGTATACACAATTTTCTCTCGCTTTACAGAAATGCAATTTATACATTTTTTTCGTTTCTATTTGTATAAGCGAGAGAGGCGAGCGATATTAGGGAGAGTGACGAGCGAGATCTGGGAGAGGGGAACATAAATATATGTATTTATATCATTTCCTCTTGCTTTATACAAATAGAAATAGATTTTATACACTTGTGTTTGAATAAAAGTGAGAGAAAACGAGCGAGAGAGGAGAGAGGAGAGTGGCGAGCGAGAGTTTGAGGGAGAGAGGTCTGACAAACAGTTTGCTACGGGACACAATTAAATCAAAGGGTGGTTATAGCAAGTAATTTGATTTATTAGTTTGCCATTATATACAATTTTCTCTAAACTATATGATATGATACATGTGCAAACACACGTGCCGTGAAATTAGTATATATATATATATATATATATATATATTATATTTTAAAAATCGTTTGTTTTTCTTCAATTAATTTGTGCATATATGTGGAGTTGTCCTTCTATTATTTTATAAAACTCCACATATATGCACAAATTAATAGAAGGAAAACAAACGATTTTTTTTTTTTAAAAAATAAGTAAATATAAAAATGTGTGTGTGTGTATATATATATATATATATTCACGGGTGGCAACTAATTCATCATGGAGTGGTTAGAACTTAAAAGAGAAATTTTGAAATGAGACTACCAAAGTATAAATTATAAAGTTATATATATATATATATATATATATATATTAGTAGGTTTGATAGAACATATTCATGCTTTGTTTGTGTCTTCTTGTACCTTATTCCACCATTTAATTCATAGACTTGCATGAATATGAATTGTTATTAAACTTATGGTCTAATTGACCATATAGAGTCAATTTTATTTTGTCTCAGAAAGTTATTTAATTTTAATTAGTTAGTTTCCTTAGTTATCTTAGTCGAAAATACTATTCTCAATACTTATTTAATTATGTGAAATCTATAAGTTTTTTAAAAATCAATAAATTAATATTTAGATTCATTTAGGGTTCAACTTATTTTAAACCCGACTCAATTCTTATCCATGAAAGCTAATAAGGATACAAAGTTGAGTGGTTTGGATGATCAATTATTGTAAATTGATTGGTCATTTAAATAGTCATTTTTTTTATTTTTCATCGAATATCTAATACTCATATTAAAATTTAACTAATCTGCATTTTCGTATCATATGACTCATTTCTAATGACGATATGTTAAATTATTTTTTTCTTTATTGCAACAAATCATAAAAGGGTATCACTACACGGGCATAAAATCATAAAAGGTATTATATATCTGAAAATTATTATTAGATAGATAAGAATACAATTATATCATGGTTAAGACTGTATTTGTTTTTCATCCCTTTATTACTCTTGTCTGGTCCCACAAATTATAATTAATATCCCAAATATTAGCATTAGATGAGGATTGTGATAGACAATAGAAGACCAAAAAGTCATCTTTCACTAACTCTAATAAATAAATAAAAAACAACTATTTTTTTGTCTTTGAACAGCATTAGAGTCCAAGAAAGAAGCAACAAATATCCTAATATATACATAATATTCTTGTGGTTGGTCCACATATGACTAATTTTTAATGCTAGCTTTTAAGCTTAGTCTATAGTTAGGGACATGAATTGGTATATTTATTTAACTTTGAAGATTATTTTAGAACTCAAAAATTAAATATTAGTAGTGCTTGTGACTTTAAGGCAATCCTTAAATTCAGGAGCAAAATAATAAGCACTCAAAACTCCTTTAGTTTTTACTTCTTAAAGAGCAAATTCAAAACTTTCTCACAATTTGCCTTTTGTCTAAACTTACAATTCTCTACCCTATGGATTTTTCATCTCCACCTTCAACTTCTCCCTATGTGACAGCACCAACAAGTCCAACTTCTCACATGGTGCAGTATTACCATAGTGCCCCGGCTAGCCCGGGTAAAAGGGTTGATGAGGGTGGCGATTGTGGGTTGACCCAGAATGACTTTGAATTTGAAACAAGCAAAAAGTTTGATACAAGTTGTGTGGAGTTTGAGACATGTCATGAGAACTTTGACCAGTCGTGGGACGAGAAAAGGAGAGAGAGAGGTGGCTCACTCCCCGAGATGGCATTCGCGGATGAACTTTTCTCTAACGGTCATGTCATGCCCCTTAAACTACCACCAAGGCTCCAATGTGAACGCGACATCAAGTCATATACTAGTCAACGATCGATTACATGCTCAACTATCTCTCCTAGTGCTATGGTTAAGTCCTCGTTTGCTCGACGAGACGTTGATCCTTTTGTTGTTGCCATGCAAAAGGTGATGAAGGAAGATAATAGGGGGAGGTATAGCACTCCAAATAATCACCATAGGCGCACAAGGTCACATTCACCATTTAGAACACAAAATTTGGAATGGACTATAGAGGAGATGAGAAAAGAAATTGTTTCCATGTCACCAATTCAACCTTCAAGCCCAAATACAAGAGAGCCCATAGAGTCTAAGGCCAAAGGAGCATCATATGGAAGATGGGTTCTAAACCATTCTATGACTATTGGGCCAACCACAAAAGAATCCAAGAACCCCAAGAACTTGCTTTTTGGAACAAAAGAGCCAAAGCTCAAGTCCACTTCAAATGGTGTTGCCCAAAAAACAAATGAAGGGAATGTGTTTGTGCAAACCAAAATACAAAAATTTAAAGGAATGCTAGTGAGATATGCAACATTTAGAAAAGAGAACAATGAAGGAAATATGATAAATACAATTTCAGCATTATGGAAGCCTAATTACTTCAAGAAGTTGAGTTTCAAGTTCAAGGGGAATAAAAAGTTTAATGGAGGGGAGTCAAAGTTGGTGATTGTGAAGTACAAACCAGCAATTTGTTTGGGTTATGGACTTGAAAGTCCTAGATAAATGTAGTTTTCGTTCAGAAATGTAAACATGAAAAACTCCTTGAACATTGTCGTCCTTGTGCAAGGATCACGCTAATCTTCTCTGTATCGTTCCAATTTTATCAGACAATATTTGTGATAGAATTTTTCATTTGAAAGGGGATGTGTAGTTTATGTTCCATATTTGTGACATTTTAACTTCAATGAGAAGTTTTTTTGTATCATCATTTTTAATATATCTAACAACAAATGTAACATAACAAAGATAGTTTTAGAACCAAAAATTTGCTAAAGGGTGCAAACTCCAAATAGAAAAACAAAAATTCTATCTTTTTATTAATCAAAAGAAAAATAAGTTTTTACAGTTGTAGTTATATTAGAACATAAACTTATTAAGTATTCCAATAACCAAGCTTCTTTCCTTTCATTGATCAACAGAAACCATTAAGGTGGATCAACAATCTAATTCCTTAGTACAAGAAGTTAACTAGAGCTTTAATAGATTTTACTAAACAAATCGATCTGTAAACGTGGTAATCATTTTACAAACATGTAGGATCAGTGTCGAAATAACTCCCCCCACTGATCACAAAACAATAGAAGTCGAAGTGGTATGCTGAAAATGGCTTACTTCCAAGTTCAGGTGTTAACTTCCTCACATTCTGAAGGTACAAATGTGGTTTTTGCCAACAATGGTGAGCTTGCAACTTACTCCAAGACATCGGATGGCCACAGGCGTCTCCACATAGAAATCTCTTCATTGCTATGAAGTTTCCGGATTCCTCCATAAAATCCATCAGCCTCATTCCCTTCCTCGCGATGATCTTTCCTATCAATGTGTGTTGTCCTCCACCGCGATCCATGAGTATACTGGTTGAACTCTAGCACTACTGTATCTGCAAGCACCACCTTGAGGATTAGAAACCATGACAAAAAACTACGATATAACAGCTTTGGAGTTGCAGAGTGTAAAGAATATGCGTTGCCAATGCATCAAAAGACATGGCATAAGATTTCGAGTAGTCAACTCATTTTTCCTTGGAACAGTAGATATCTACTAGACTTTCTGTTATTGCTTCATTCCCCTGACCCTTCTTCCTTTACAATGTTAGAAAAGTAGATCTGTGTAAACTTACATGAAAATTCAACAAATTGAAAGAATAGAACTTTAACAAATGAAGGGCTTAGATTGAAGTGGATATCGACGATTCACATAGCCAACTTAAAAATGAAGATAGTTTATTGATTAAATTAAGGCTTGAGGACTATTACCAAGTGATTGATTGATTCTCTGAAATGATTAAAGGTGGTGTTCAAAGTGAATATATGCCTAGTCACACCAAACTACCATCTCAATCAGAATGCCGTATTTTGCTTTGATACCTTTACCAAAAGATGAGTTTGAAATCTATATAACATGAAATGAGGTGTGGATATGGGGTCCAGAAGTTAATTATGTAAGAACTTGACGAACTCCACAAAAAAAAGAGAACTGGTGAGGAAAAGATAGGGAAAAAAAAAGTTGCTAAGGTAGAGTCCTACTTAAAGTTAAAGGTAGTTGTTTAGTTAAACCATGGGCCTTTTTTTCTCATTATTCCTACCGGATATCAAAACAAACCATAACGATTGTTTCTAGTCATGAGTTTTCCTATGACATAAGGGAAGAGATGTGAAGTTGTTACTAATAGTGAAACTTCACAACGATTGTAAGACTATGAAATTGAAAATCTTGAACAATCAATCTATATTTTATATTAATATAAGAGGGATCACTAATGCAGCTCCATAAGGAAGGATCATAGGCTGAGAATATTACAAGTCTCTCTCAGATTTTGCTTATATTATTAAATATGCTCCACTGAAACAGCACTTATGACCATGTTTGAAGAAAAAATGACAAAATGAATACGACTTGTCTTGTGTGACAAAAGATGAGCCCACATGCAAAGTGATGGGAGTCCAAGAGGGGCCTTTACTAAAGAAAAAGTCTATTTTGTGATAATGATGAATTGACAATCAAAATTTACAGCTAAGATGTCTTCTCATACTACATATATGTGTGAAAATCTTGAATGCACAACTAGGGAACTCAACTACAAGAATATGTGTATTGTAGTCCTTAATCGGGACCACAAATGAGACCTATGATCTTGATACTAATGGAACTGATGTTTGTGTTTCTTGTATTCTGGTCCGTTGAGTAATTGACTTAGCAGTGTATAAGGCGAAATCTTTGAATTTAGCCCATTTAAGAAGGCAATCAACAGATAACTGGTAAGTAAAGTTACGGCTGGATTTATCCAAATGACTTGGGTGTAAAAGTATATACATGAAAAACAAGGGGAAATAACTCACCATTTTCATGACAACGACAGTAATACTCATTTCCATCACACGTTTCCAAGTGGCCTACAACACCATACCACCAGCCTGCAAAATATGCCACAAAAATTCAAAGATTGGAAAAACCAAAGATAGATTTGTCAATATCATCAAAACACCAATCAATGTTCGTCACCTGTCCTAGAAAGAAATTGACAGTGGAATCAAATCAAAAAATAGGATGTCAAGTTTCTGCTAACCATGATTAGACTTTCTACCAAACAAGAAAGACTGGCCACCTTCTATCTTTCAAAAAAATGATAACTGCTCATAGCACTCCCAACATGTACTATTGAAAATATATTCAAAAATTTATCAATAAAAAGTTGTGGTCAATTAAGGCAGGTTTAAAATTTCAACACGTTTTGGGAGATCAAGTAAACAAGGACCTTTTGATAAAAAAAAAAAAGAGTAGTCCCCTTTCCTATTTGTAACACATCATCCACAAGACCACAACTAAAGAATCTTAGAGTATTACCTAACTTCACCAAGTAACTTAGGAAGGAAGAGGAAAGGCAGTAAAGGAAATACAACAACAACATAATCCCGCAAGTGTGGTTTCGGGAGGGTAGAATAGAGTGTACGCAAACAGTCCCGACCTTTGGGAGGTAGAGACTGTTTTTGATAGACCCTCAGCTCAACAGAGTGATAAAAATATATATAGTTGTTGCAAAACTAATGAAAATGCAAAAATGTCTGAATGGTTTATAGAGGAACAAACCATAAGGGAACTCTTTGTTTCTTCTCCATTGAATCTCAATGTGATCACCAGGGCATAATTCAGTCAAGCAATCAGAGATATAAAGATCATGTGGAGAGGTATCAAGAGGAGGTACTCTTAATCTATCCCATGTTACACCTGTCTCTATTGCCATTGCCCTCCTTCCATGTGGAGGATATCTGCAAACAAATAAGAGAAACAAACTGATTTCACCTAATTCATCAACGATATATATATGACAAGAAGATAGCATTTCTTGATCCCTTTTTAATTCCATCTGTAGTTTTTTGCTGATGACAAGTAGACTTACAATGAAAATTCTGAATGTATATTCCCAATTACCTGGCCTGGAAAGTGTCGGTTCTTCGACTATAGCTTAGCTCAGCATCATAGCAAGATAGCATAAAACCAACATGCCCATTCTGCACAATCTTAGAGATTACATTTCACTCACACAAAAAAGGTAAAAACTATTCAAGCTGAAGATTTAAAATCAAGAAAACTAATGATACCTCGCGATTGTAGACTTGAGCAGGGAACCAAAACTTGCCAGATTCAAGAGCAAGATACATAGACATGATTGAATCAACAACTGGGGGATCCTTTTTCTTGAAACTAGTGCTAGGATTAGATCTAACGATTGAAATAGGCCAAAACTGGGAGAGGTAAGTCATTAAACCTCTTTCTTTAGCCTGATTAAAGAAACTTGAATCCTTTCTTGAAGAAATATGCCACAACCACTCTCTATGAGCAGCAGGACCAAGAACTCTACCCCATTTTTCTTTCATATGCTTTTCCCAAAGATATTTACTTGTGCATTTCTCCCTCAAAGAACTACAAACACTTGCCATACTACAAAGTCCCTCAGGTGGGAGCCTCTCAAGAATACATTCCAAAACCAATTCAGGCAAATCCAACACAGACATTTCAGAATTTGCCTCAACATTCTCTACTCTATAACTGAAACTCTTCCTCCTCAGTGTCATCACATTTGAGGACATTAAAGATTCTAAAAATCCTTTCTTGAAAGGGTTCAAAATCAAGAAATCATTCCAAAACCATATTGATAACAATCTCACCTCAGAACTACTCCATAAAGGAAGTGGCTTAAGGGAAAGAGACTTACAAAGGAAAGTAATGAAAGTAAAGCAAGTTATCAATAAGAAAAGCATTTGTTAAAGTTGAAAAAAAAGTTAATCAATTTAAGCATAAATCATGTGGGGTAAAAAGATCAAAAGTTAGGTGACCAATTATATGTTAAAAGCAAGGTTAGTAAAATAAGTAGAAACTCAACTCATTTGTTTTACTCTTTCTCCTGTAACAATTATATAAAACTAAACTAATACCCCCCCTCCCCTTTCCTCAACAAAATACAGATATTATACTTCTATTAGCTTGACGAAGCCCACCAAAACAAACTGTGGGCCTCGCCAAAACTCTAACAAGACTGACTAAACAAACTCTATAACTATATACCCTTTTAAGGAAAATGGAAACAATGGATAATTGTGTTCACATAAAATAGCTAATGGGGAAAATAGAAGATTACCCTCTATTTATGTGCATACAAACAGAAGGGTTGTTCTAAAATGGATATTCCCACATCAAGAATCCATATGCACATTAAAGAATGGATTTTTTTTTGTACACAGATCTGATATGGGTCTCTGACACCTGGAAAAATCCCTCAATAATGAAAAAAAAGAGGAGATGAGTCCAGATACAAAGACCCCTTTTAATCAAAATACCAACTTTTTGTGCACCAAGATCTTTTCTTGGAAAAATCAAATCTTGATATATGAAAGAAAAGGGAAAATATGGAGAAGAAGAAAAGGAAGGATGATTGAGAAAGTATATTAACCAAGTGGGGTTGTCCCCTTTTCAATCACCCACCCCTAGATTCTTGTTCATCAAAACAAAAACAAAAAAAATATGAAATCTTGGAAAAAGTGTACTAAGGCCAAGAACCAAGGAGAAATCAAAGGAAAATGATATGTGTGGTTAATGGTTAAAAAGAGAAGCTCATGGATTGGTTAGTTTTTGTGCTGTTTTGTGGATTTCAATGCAATATCCCCCACACCCCACACCTCTAATGGCTGCCACTCACCTCCATAAACAAGTGGGAGGAAATAGCGGCTACACCAGTAAATTCAATTATATGGGTATTCCTTCCTTTCATTCAAATTCATGTGGCAGCCGACAATTTTTGATCGAGTGATAAGTATTTTTTGATGTTTAATTAGAATCTTCGAGTTTTAGTCTCTCGTTATTTTTGTTTTTCACTTTTTAATGTGAATTTAAATTTACATCAGAGTTCAAAAGTCATTTTTGTTTCAGATTTAGTTGGACTTCAAGAGTTGTCTTTGTTAGGGAGACTTTATCCTCAATGCAAATTTGAATTTAGTTGACTCAAATATGAGTATCGAACACCGGATGTAAAATCAAATAAAAAAATCACGTGGCATATTTTTAAAAAAATATACTTTTAGAAAAATGTCACTTTTGTATAACAAGAATAATATATAGCTATGTAAATATTTAATTTTTTTTTTTTTACTTTTTAAACTCAACACCAAATCAAATGATCGTTTCATAAATTGAGATAATAATATGTATTATTCTAGCTATGATATTGTAGCATACTAATATTAATGATAAATAATTGAAAGGCAATAGAGTTTAGCAACTACCAAAGCCAATCATGAATTTGTTTTCCTTTTTTGGGTTTATTTGTTAATGCAAGGAAGCATATACTAGTTGGTATCAAAAATAGAAAAGAAAAAAAAAACTTAGCTAGTAGCTTCTATATCTTCTCTATGTACTTTCAACTTTATCTTAGATTTTGTATCAAATCACAATAAAATATCAATACTAAAAATCATTGCAATAATACTTATGCATGAGCTATAATCACTAATTACATGTCAAATGACTAATATTTTTTTAAAAATTAAGTTTTTATATATATTTTAACCACATCGCCAAATCCACAAGCCGTACACAAACCTGCAAAGATAAGAAGATATATTAAAATTATATCCTTATACGATCTAGAAAAGACTTACACGTGGTGTTCATTTGTCATAATTCAAATTATCGTGACTGACAACCACATCAATTCTTCAATAGGCAAATCAACACTTAACAACTTAATCCATACAATCATCTAGCAGTTTTAGCCAAAATAGTGAGAAAACAACATGATTAAGTCTGCATCTTAAATAAATAAATATATAGATAATATATATAAAAGTCTAACTATTACAACTTTAGATACTAAAATATTTAACAAACAAGTCAAACCTACCTTGTATGCCAAACACTACACGTACCCCCACTCTAAGGTTTCATTCCAAGACCTTGGCCACCTTAACTCTAGCTTCTTTTTTTTCTAAATCACTTTAACAGATACACTAGATATATTTGATATAAGTTACACTAGTGATGAAATTAATATTAAATACACTAATGAAATTAATCATATCAGATACAACGTATGAAACTGATTTTGGATATGCAAGATATAAAAAAAATATACTAGATACTTAGACACAAGAAATTGTAAAATTTAGATATATTTTGAAATATATATATATATATATATATATATATATATATTGTGAAATAAGGACACATATAAGTGGTGAACAAGAAAGGAAGAGAGACGAGCGAGAGAGGAGAGAAACAAATACATTCACTGGTTGCGAGCTGGAGCTGCCATAGCTTATGGCTATAGCAATGGAAGGGCCCCAGCAGAGAGAAAGTTGATGGCATCGAGGAGGAGAAAAAAATGTCCCAAGAACGATATTTGCACATTTGTAACTTATAAGTAAACCAAAAAAAAAAAAAGTCAAAAAGGGAACTAACTATTCAATTCATAAACCAATAAAAAGAAAAAAGTCAAAAGAGAACTAATTATCCAATCCATATACCAAAGGGTCAAAAGGAAACTAACATTCTAATCCATCAAATTTCTTACTCTCCAATAAAAAAAACAACATAACAAAAACTAATGAGTCAAAGTCAACTTCCTCTCTAAAGGGGAAAAATAGCAACAATTGTGATTCAGTGATAAAGATTTCTTTATCTTTAATTAGAAGGTGTTCAGTTCGAGCTCCATACGAAATCAGTTTTGTAAGAAAGTATTTTACCTCTCAATGTGAGACTTTTCGATGCAAATCCGAATTTAATCCGACTTTTCTGTTAATCTCACTCACCTCTTGACCATCGAAGGAACGATCAAGAAAGTATTAAGATCCAAGGAGTTGTTGACTATTAATTGATAATGTCAGTGTATTCCCCCACATGCAAGGCATGAAGGTGTATATGACATTTAAATGGCCAATGATTCGTTGCTGATTTTAAATCAAAAGATAGAAATAATTACATTTCTTTTGAGATTGTAATCATACCAACGGACGTTCTTGATCGAATGCTAAACCAAAAAAAGAAGAAGAAGAAATACAAGAAATCATCTTCTCTAATTTTCATCTATTAAGTAATAATATCAAATGAAATATGATGTAATTCACAATTCTATTTGGTAAATGTAATAACCCTAATGAACAAGGTTGCTATAATGTAAAATATCAGCAAGTAATGTGAGATAAGTTTATTTAAATAGCTGATTTAGTTCTTTTTACGTTCATTAAAAAAATATAAGATAAAGTTTACTGAGTTACCCTTTTTTGTAATAAAGGTAAAATATTTCTTCTTCTTAAATGAAGGCATACTCGTTTAATGTCAAAGGTATAATTTGAACCATTGTCAACTTTAGTCTTGAATTTTTAAAGGGGAAAAGGCTAAAAAATGCCCTTAAACCGTGTGAAAGAAACAAAAATGTATTCCATTTATAGTTTAACTCAAAAATGATTTTACCGTCAATATTTTGGTTCAAAAATGTCTTTAAATTATGCGAAAGGAACAAAAATGCCCCTGTATGTAGTTTGGTTCAAAAATGCTCTTGACTTCAATATTTTGGTTCAAAAATGCCCTTATTGTTATTTAATGGTCAAAAAAGCTTATTTTTCAAATAAATATATTATTACTTTCTGTTTGACACACTTTTTTTCAATTAATATTTTTAAAAAAATTAAAAAATATTTATCTTACTTTAATTCACACAAAAAAATAATGAAAATACTTTTAACTTATCATCAATATTTTTTTTATCGGTATATAAATATAAATTAATGATAGATATACAATGATCTTATATATATGACATATATTATCTATCGAAAGGAGACATGGAATTATTCTATTTTAATTGATAAAATGAGATTAAGAAGAAAAAAAATATTTCCTACATTTTTATTTGCTAAAGTGATTTTAGAATAAAGAAAACAAGAATAGTGTTCCTTAATAATATTTTAATTAGGAAGAAAAAAAGAAAAATAATAATATATTTATTTAGAAAAAAGGCATTTTTTTTAGCCAAACTACAAAAAAGAACATTTGTGTTCCTTTCACATAGTTAAAGACATTTTTTATCCTTTTTTCCAATCTAAAGTGAAAATAATTCGTGAACGAAGTTTAAAGCTAAAATAATAATTAACATGAGAGGAAGAAAGTATCAAAGATACTAACGGTTCATTGTTTATCAAAAGATACTTTCACTCTGGCGCAATATAACCAAATTAGACGAGTATAATGCAATGAACTCAATTTAAAATATATATATATACGATTTCAAATCTAAGATTCATTTTGAAAGATTATCTGCTCATCAACCGACTCGATCACCCTTGAGTAAGGGTGGCATTATGAATTATCAGTAGATCTCATGTTTGATGAATTATTGATATAAAAAAACCAAGTGCAGTCACATGACACTAATTAATTAATTAACAGTTTGCAAAATAATTATGATATATTCATATTAATTAAAATTGCAATTATTTAGACCTTCTGTTGCCAGCCTAAATCTTAGGAAGCAAAACAAAAGATCTTTTACTACATAACATCTTGGATCCATATTCATTCGTGTGAATACAATTATTCTTGATTTAATTTATTTTAATAAATATAATATAATATAATGTATTGGTCATGTATGTATTAGTTTCTTATCCCACCAACCATATCTTATAATAATTAAAATTATTTAAAACTAGCTAACGCGTTTGCTAGCTTTTTTTTTTGTTCATACGTTTTTATGACATTAAAAACTTTATATTATAAATTAAAATAGAATTGTCCTATTGTTGCGGATCACACTATAAAGAATATTAATTCACATGCATTCAACTTTATCTTATACCAATTTATATTCATGATTACATTATTTTTTTTGTTTAGTTTTTCCAAATTTTAATTTTTATCTCTTCCTCGAGGTTGAAATGGAGATATTTTTTCACATAAAATACATTTACTTATAAAATGAGACTTTATCGGCTATTACTATAGTTAAAGACGTTGATCGCGTAGAATTTTTTTTTTACCGGCTATGAATACTAGTTAAACTCATGACTTGATAAAAATAGTAGTTATATGATAATCAATGTAATCAAGTCCTATTTTGTGTGATGTCATTTGACTTGACATAATATTTTTTTAAAAATAATAATTGAAACTTGTAGTTTAAAAAAATTCTTAGATATTTGTATGGTGGTAAATCATTTCATTAAAGGTAAAATGTGAATTTAAAGTTAAATTATTTCTAATTATAGTAAGATAATATTTTCTTAGGAACAGACTAATTAAAAAAATGTATCACGAGATTGATGAAGTTTAAGGGAAAGCACACTATAGCTAGATGATTTCCTAAATATGATGTATATTATGTAAAAAGGTCATATTTATGTTACATGAGAGTTGTTCAAGAAGTTTCACTCATCCAAATTTGTTCAAACATGAGACAAATGACATAATGTAATAGGATAAGTTAAGGAGAAATAATAGTGAGGGAAGTCAGGTAGATGGTTTGTACCTATGAAGAGGAGATGTGGAGATCAATTCGTGATAGTGTGTGAGAGGTTGAATATAGAAGGTACGAGAAGAGACATAAATAAATTGAAGAAATATTGGAAAGAGGTGATAAGATGGGATATGATATAACTTCAGATTACCGAGGATATGACCTTATAAAAGTGTTGAGGACATGTATTAAAGGTACAAACTTAGTAGGTAGTATAGTTTTGACGTACTTAGGGTGGTTGATGTTTGTCATTGTAACAATTTATTATGGTAGCTTTTATTTTTTATATTTATCATTGTTTATTAATCCATCCGTCCCATATTAGTTAATTACCTTACCAAATTAAGAAAGCATTAGTTAAAATTTTTCTATATCATCCATGAAATTAATTTTTTTTTTTTTAAGTTTTCACAATCTTTTATAAAATTTTCATGAAGTTATTTAAGGGGGGAATTAGTAAAATTGTCTTCTTATTTATGATTTCTTAAGCACAGTGTAAAATGAAAAGTGATAGACTAATATGGAACGAAGGGACTATTGTTTTCAAAAATCTATCCTAGTATGTCATTTATTGTGTTTCGATTATTATATTATTTTGTTATTGTTTTTTCTCTCTTATGGTAGATGTAGCACTGTTTTTTCTACATGCTATATTTTCTTCACTATTTTCTTTTTTTGTACTTGAATGTGCTACACATGAGTCGATAATTATTTTCAGAAATAGTACCTCTATTTTTATGAGATAGTGATGAAATTTATGTACATTTTACCCTCTCCACATCTTTATTGTGAAATTTCATTAGATATGTTGTTATTGTTTATATAACCACATGCTAAGTTGGAAAAATATATTAATAAATTGAGAAGAAAGGGTACAAGGTTTACAATGTTCATTGAGTTGGAAAGATCAATTTTGAAAAAAAAAAGGTTCATTTAGTTGAAAACCATATTAACAAGTCAATAAAGAGCTTATAATAGAAAGCTTTTTTTGTTACACATAGGGCCTCGTTTGGGGGTAGCACTCCCTACTAAACAAAATTTTATATTAAAGCTCGAATTTGAAATCTCTAATAAAAAAAAATAGTTTCATTCACTGTATCATATCTTTTAATAGTAAAAAAATGTTAGGTTACGTATCTAATTTTTAGTGATTAATGCGATTGAGAGAGTAAAAGATAAGGTCATCCTTTTATTGTTACTACTTTTAACTTAACTTTGATAATATGACTATGTGACAATGACAAATGCATAAATCACTTAGCAAATTTGCAAAGAAATTGAGTCTAGAGAAAAGTATATAATTAATGTTGTATTAATTATATATAAATTTTAAAAACAACGTGTCAAATAAGATATTAATATATGCAAAATAAATGCATTTTTTTTATATCTAATATGCTTTACCAAACTACTCCTTATAAGTGTCTTTTGCAGGAGGAATTTTATTTATTATTCTACATTTGAATAATTATATACAGTATATTCTCAATTATCATCCAAGAATTTAATTTGGAAGTATGAGCCATTTTTTTCGGGATAATGCACAAGTACCCTCTCAATCTATGCTCGAAATCTCAGAGACACACTTATACTATACTAAGGTCCTATTACCCCCCTGAAATTATTTTTTAAATAATTTTCTGCCCCTTTTCGGCTTACGTGATACTATCTTGTGGGTCCAATGATGGTTGACTTTTTTTTTCAAACTAGTGCCACGTAGGCTAAAAAGGGTTAGAAAACTACTTATAAAATAAGTTTAGGGGATAATAGGACCTTAGTATAGTATAAGTGTGTCTCTGGGATTTTGGGCATAGATTGAGGAGGTACTTGGGTATTATCCCCATTTTTTTCTATCGAAATTATTTCTACTATTTATATATGCCCGATAAATATATGGCGGAACTTGTAGTCTGCATAAAGATTTGATCAAATTCCATCGAGTTTGTTCAATTAATATATTCACATTAATAAATACCTGTAAATATTAAATTTGACACTTAGTTATTGTCACTTAAAATTGTTAGTATAAAATTCAGAACTCATAAATTTAAAATTCTAATTTTGATTCTAACATGAATCAATTACCGATTTAAGTTTTTTGTGAATTTATTAAAGAGTAATTGCTTTATTTATAATCTTAAACATTCATGTGAGTCATTTTCTAATTATTTAACATGTATGCGTCAATCTTGGCTATAATCAAAATTAATTAGTATAAGATTAATTTGTAAGTGGAGAACAAAACTAATTACCCTTAATTAATTCTTAAAGCATGTCTCCAAAAGTTAGAACCTTTTTTCTTTTAAATAAAAAAATTACCACTCTAATTTTTGTTCATCCATAGTGGTATCCATTTATTTTATATATTATATATACACAATAATAATAAAAAAATTCTACACTAGGAGTATAT
Source organism: Solanum lycopersicum (assembly GCF_036512215.1). Taxonomy (NCBI): domain Eukaryota; kingdom Viridiplantae; phylum Streptophyta; class Magnoliopsida; order Solanales; family Solanaceae; genus Solanum; species Solanum lycopersicum. The sequence continues at coordinate 55,736,542 of NC_090810.1, read as the reverse complement.
TTTAACCTATTTTGATTTGACTAAAATATATTCTAAAATTTAAAAGGCTTTGCTACTTGCAAATTAGGTGGAAAGGTGACTAAATCCACAAACATTAGATTATTATTATTAAGAGCCCTTAAACATAATGTGTCGTATTTTATTTTGAGTAAGATTAACATGAAAGTTAAAAAAATTGTATATGATGTAATCAAGGAATATGCTTTTTTTGGGTTAAATTATTTGGTTTATGAAATTTATTACTTTATCTGTTTCATATTAATTGAATTTTTAAGGTATTTTTTCATTTTTTATATTAACTTAATTGTGTAATTTTTAAGATTATTTTTAGAGTGTTTTTTTAATTTTATCCTTTATTTAGATTTTCACTGTGATGACTTTAATAAATTTGACAGTAATTAATAAGGATAAAATTGATAAACTATGTTCAATTAATATTTTAATCTACTTTTTTAAAAAGGCGTAAAATACCTCAAAAATTCAATTAATAAGAAATGGAGGGAGCAGTTGATTAAGAGTATGTTTGCTGCTAAAAACAGCTACACTTTTTAAAAATAGCTTTTCAAAATACTAAGTTTTTGAAAAAAAAGTGTTTAATTTATTTGAAAAATATCTTTTATTAAGAAAATTGTGTTTAATTCTTATTATTTTCTTTTTAAAAAGATACATTTAAGAATTAAATTATGAAAAAAAGACAAATATCAATGCATTTTTACTATTAAGATTATTTTGAATATCTATTATAATATATTATTTTTAATTTTTATTTTTTATTAAATTAAAATGTCCATATTGAAATTTCATTAAATAGTATACTTAGATAAATAAAAAATTAAATTAAATATTAATATAATATTGACATATGATTTAAATATAATTTAAAATATCAAGCAAAGTAAATTTAAAAATCATTTTACAAATTAAAATCAATAAATATAAAAAACATATTAGTAATATGTATATATGACAGAGACATTTTGATCTTGAAATAAGAAATTTTCTGATTATAAGAAATTTTCTGTTAAGAGCTAAAACTCAACGTTTACTAATTTATCAGCCTTCTAATATTGAAAAATGAAAAAAAAAGGTGCTTAGAGAAGAAGATTTAATTGGAGTAATTTTATAAATATTTATAGTAATATTTACATTAAGGGAATGTACTTTAAGCAACCGATAAAATATGTAAATTTTCCAAATTTACAAAAGGATTAACCACTAGGCCCATTGTGTGGCCCAATAATCTAGCTAAGGCTTTATTGAAAATTGGGGAAATTAAGCAAAGGGAAACTTACATAAATATAATGTAATAAAAAAATATTTATGATTTATAGCAATAATATTTTTTTCCTCTTAATCACTTTTAATTCATTTATAATACAAGTTTACTATATATTATAAAGATAAATTTATTATTCAAATATAATACAAGTTTTAATGATAGACAATACATTTATCTCACATTTTAATACACTTATAATACAATGTGACAGTTTTTTACCAAACAAACATAATATATTTCAAAAACAATTACAATTCAAATATATTGCATACACAATTCACTTTTAATACATATTAAAGATTTATCATAATATTGCTATAAATGGTAATAAACAAAAAGTATCGCTAAAATCAATAACTTTTTTTAAAAATGTATTAATTCATGTAATTTTTCCTTAAGCAAATATCCCATAAAAACAAAATGATTTATAAAATAAGTAACTTTCACAAATAGCAAATACAAAATTTATATTTTTATATTGTAGCAAAGTTTGTATAATTGCGTTATAATAAACATGCTATGACTAGGCTATTTCGCTATACATATATACAAAAGAAGCAATTGCATAATTTCTCTGGTTCCTCTTTCAGATTTGTATAATTTCGCTGGCAGGACATTTGGATAAATGCTGCCAGTCTCTCGTTTGTATAAATCATTGTATCCTTTCAATTCAATTTCATGTGTTTGTATATCTGTATAAAATTTAAATTTGTATACAACTGCATCGAAATAAAACGTTTGTATATCAAAAATTGATCTCTCTCTCGCTTTATACAAACATAAATTACACATTATATTTTATATAATTTGTGTTTGTATATAGCGAGAAAGAGAGAAAGACAGAAGAGAACTGGATAAGGGAATATTTGTATTGTATAATTATAAATGTATAGGACGAAAATATATGTATATGCATGTGTGAATACAATTTTTTCTCGCATGTACAATACATTTCTGGTTGTATAAAGTGAGAGAGGCAACGAAAGAGGGAGCGAGCAAAAGAGGGAGGGTGATAGAGTTTGAGGGAGAGAGGCGACTGACAAACAGTTTGCTACAGGGCACAATTAAATCAAAATGTGGTTATACCATTTAATTTGAATTAATAGTTTGTCATTATATACAATTTTTCCTTATAAATATATATACCTCTTTATATTCATACTCTAACTAAATACTTACTTTATACATTCTCTAACTAATTTCGCTTAAGACATCATTTGTTTTCATTAATATTAAGAGGTCTGAATATGAATTCACATATAAATGTTAAGATTAACATTAAGATTAAGATGTCAGAATCTTAATACTTGTCTGAACATTAGGACGTAGATTCTAGGCTTGAATACTAAATCAGAAAGATTGTTTGTTTTTAACAACTGAGTGTGCATAATATTTTTTTAAATTAGAAATTAAACACTACTAATAAAAGTTATAATCCAAACTAAGAAGATATCTTCCAAACAATTGTTTCAAGAATAAGATTATAATCCATCCCAGTTTAAAGATGATTTATTTGTTTTCTCAAACAATTTTTTCTCAAGAAACAATGATAACTCCTTCCAAAGAAGTTTTACAACAAACGAATTGTGACAAGAAGAGTTGTTTATAAATATTAATTCACCCAAGAATATTTTATATATTAGAGATATGAGATAAATACATATAAAAGATTATGAAACTTATTTATTCAAAAGAAAAAAAAAAAGGTTCTTTCTTGAAAAAGAAGAGGAAGAAACTTGAAACTTGTCCAGAAGAGAAACAAGGAAGAAGAGAAAGTTGTCTATGAAAAGAACATTTATTATATTAATAGAGTATGAATGATATTAAGACTTTGTTATAGTTCTGATTTATTCAGACTCATTAAGAACCAGTAAGATGTTTTTTTTTTTTTTAAAAAAAAATAGACTTAATGGAATGAATCTTAATGATTAAGATTCAAACTTAAAAATCAAACTCACTTAATGAGCTGAATCTGAATGTTTAAGGTTCAAACCCCCATTAAGTGCAAACAAATGAGGCCTAACTGATATTAGATCGGTATTATATATTGTATTGGTATCATTAAGGTTGATGATTTTAGTTAACTAATACTAAATCAATATTATATATTATATTGATATTATTAAGAAAGATAATTTCATTTAATTGATACTACATCAGTATATATATTCTGTATTGGTATCATTAAGATTTTCTGTTTAGAAATAACTCATTATTTAATGATACTCATTGTTAGTATCATTGAATAATGAGTAATTTCTTAAAAGAAAACCTTGATGATACCAATATATATATATATACACACACACACACACACTAAACGATACATATTTAGTATCAAATAAGCGAAAATCATCAGCCTTAATGACATCAATACAATATATGATACTGATTAGTATAAGTTAAGCGAAAATTACCAGTCTTAATAAATGAGGGTATGAGCTGTAATTATTTATGAGTGAATGGGTATTTCATGAATTACTTTGGGTTTGAGTATGAACTTGTAATTGTTTTGAATTTTATGACCTATTTATGTAGTTTTTCTTGAAAATTTTACACAAATTTCATAGTGTTAAGAGTTAATTATATTTAATGCCCATTCTTTTAAAGAATTACAAAAAAATTCTTATATTTGGTAGAATTAGAATACATCTCAAAACATCCCGATACATTGTATTTCGATTTCAAATACATCTCTCAACATCCTGATACATCACGTCTCGATTTTGGATAAATTATTAAACGTCTCGATACATTACGTACATACCGATGAAGTGTGTAAAGTGATGTATCAGACTGATACAACGCGTAAAGTGATGTATCCGAGAATAAAAAAGAGTGAATTTTTATAATTTTTTAAAGAATAAAAAATAAAAAAAAATGATAAAACAATTGTGTATTTAATTTTTTTTCCTTGATTTAATTTGACTAATATTTAATATTATTTAAAAATTTAATCACTCAACTTAGAGAGTAAAGGTGAAACGCCCAAGTGCAAGATTTGAAGAAACCACAATTTTCAGGTTACTTTTAATTTCCTCTTCCTCCTTTTTTTTTCTTCTTCAAAGCTTAAATTTTAAAATCAACGCGGCGCAAAATATAAATTGTATTGAGTGAGTAATATATCAAAGATTCAAAATATTTAGAGAAACTCAGATCTAAATTTTGAGATTATTTAGAAGAGATTTCAGTTGGTTGAGCTTGAAAAAAATTGATATGCGATATATACTTTATTGTATCTACAATGCATACAGATGTATATATTCATACATTACCTATACATAAATATTCACTATTTATACAGTTTTGATATATTATATATACATATTGATACATTACATACATACATAGAAACAATTTTTGTTGAAAATATTTTTTGTTGTAAGTACATGTATCACTAATTTTTGGCTAATTTTATTATTATTTATACAAATGAAAACTCAGCTATATTTGATGCAACTGAATCATATTATTGTATAATTATGAAATTTACCCTTTTTCATAAATACTAGTAAAAGCATAAAATATTTCATCATCTATAATCATTAACTAAAAATTATATATATAATCTTCTACGATATATAAAAGAAAAATTGGCAAGTGGAATACTTTTTGGATATAAAGGTTTTCCTATAATGAAGAAATTAATTATGAAATATAATTAGTAAAATCAGTTCATTCTCCTTTTTGATATACTTTCGATAGTATATAATACTCTCCTCTTTTCCTTTTTTTTTTTAATTAAAAAAATTTGTACTCTATAAACAATATATGGTAAAACTACAATAAATGATATATCAAAATTAGTATATAAAGTAGTATATGAAGTGTTGTTTAAATTCAATCATATACTCATGAAATTAGGTAAATATGTATGAAATTCAAACAACATAAAAATTTAAACATTTTATATTATGCTAAAATTTATTGTATGCCTCGAAACAAGTGCTTCTCTCTTGTTTCCTCTTTGCTAAATTTCTTTCAAAAGTCAAAGAAGGAATAAATATATAATTTAGTCTAAGAAATTACCTAAATTAATTTTCCATTACCATTTCATTATATAACTTTTTCATTCACGGTCTAAGGAAAAATAATAAAAAAAATTAAGGAATGTTCCTATAACTAGATCTGTGATTTATAATAAAATAAGACAATTTTTTTTCTTTATAATTATAGAACAAGCTTTTTGAAAAAGAATTATAAAACAAAGCCATAAAAAGAGGCACCCCTCACATGCCTTCTCTGACTTTTTATAATTCTTTTGTTGAACTTTTAAGGAGAATTTTATGAAAGCTTAACTACTTTAAAATAACTTTTTTCAAGAATTGGAGTCTTTTTGTTATCTTTATTTCATATTTTATCAACAAAATAACAATATATTTGTTGCAAAAGTGATGGATAGTTCATGGTTGGAATTTATTGTTCAGAATTTTGAGTTTATATAGTAATTATTTTATAAAAAATGTTTTATTTCGTAAATCTGAATTAGTCAAATTAGTATGTATAGGTAATTTGAGTTAAATTCATAAGAAGAAGTTACCATATAAATTCAAATAATTAATTAAAGATGTGACACTACTATGGCTCTGAAGTAAAAATCACTATTGTTATTATTTTACTAAGTGAGATTTCAATATGAGCATATCTTCATTATACATAATGATCTCCCTTCAACTAATGATATTATTATTCTGCGTTTCAATATTAGAAATTAAAATGATATGTGAATAATAATTAGTAAGCATAGAGTGAAGGAAGTGGTGTCATAATATTTTGTAACACATGTAACCATAATGACATGTTCTCTTCATTATCTTCTACTAATTATCTCACTAGTCCTTAAATGACAATCCACATTTTTGATATTTATTTGTGAAAGAAATTCTACACCTATATATAAAGGATATTTTGTTCCTTATGTTGGATCAATGAATAAAGGTTGAGAGATATTGTATTGTGTTGCTGTTAGTGTAGTAAAAGAGATAATTTAAAAAAGAAAAATATTCGAAGTTTTCAAACTTATTCACTATTCAAAAGAGAAAAAATTTATATTGAAAAAAAAATGTATTAGTGATGAAGTTTTGACTTTTCAACTAATTCGAATTTATTGGACTGTTATATTCTGAAAGTGACAAGAAAATAGTTATATTGCTAGTCATATAGATTATAATGTAATAAACTAAAATTTTTCTTTAGAGAATGAGATATTATACGTGCCTCAACTTAAATATGTTTTATTTTATTATAATTTGTCATATATTATACCAAAAATATTTGTAATGTTTGAAAATTCACATCAATATACACAAAATCCTTTTAAGATTTGAGCATGAGATGAGACTCAAATTTCAATTAGATGTTATCAGAAGATAAAGTATCACACTTGGGCACAAAAATTTAGATGAAAGTAGAGTTTTAATATTAAATCACAGATTAAAAGTGTGTTGACTAATTTGACTTTTGAAAAAATAACTTATATTATACCACAAAACAAAGGCCCACTAGACACTTCTCTATCCAACAAAAGGAAAAAGGGACTATATATCTGTATTTTAAAATAGTTAATTCACTCATTGGTTGGATTTGGATCTCATAATATACCAAATCTAAACAGACACAAATATAATTATATTGACAAGTTCATATGCTTTTTTCTTGAAGTTACAAAAAATAGAAATGAGTAAAAAGGAAAAAATTCAAGTTACAAAGATCTTGTGTCTTATATAAAAAGATACATATTGGTTAGAATTAATAAAGGTATATCTTTTTTTATCAGAGGTTGAATCTTAACAATCAGTAAATAACTATAAATCATAAGTGATTCAAATCGGAATTAACTTATATTGATGAGATATAATCAAGGTATATCTTTTTTATCAGAGGTTAAATCGATCATTAGCAGAAGAATTAGGCCAAAATTTAGGATACATTCTGGGAAAATCAAACTTTCATCGAAGAGAAGCAAATGAAAGACTTTCATAAAAGTTCTCGTAGAATCGAGAATGAAATTTTCGTTTATTAAGCAGAGGGGCTCTACAACTTTGCAAAAAAAGCAATTGCCTTAGGCCCCCGAATTTGAGGGGCCTCATTTTAAAAAAAAAATAATATCGAGTATTATTTGTAGAAAATAATTTTTTTATATAAAAGAGTAAAGAAGTAATAGAAGTTTGACAAATTATGAATACTATGTCTCAAGAAAGATTAAATTATTGACTATAATAAACCTTATAAAAATATATATTCAAATTTTAAGGCCTCCTTTTGAATTTGGCTTTAGGCCATCGAATTACTAGAGCTGCTCCTGTTATTAAGTTATAATATCTTTATCTTTTCTTTACCAAAAAAATAAAATAAAAATCCACATAAGAACACACATGTGCACATGAAACAACAACATATATACACACACAAACTAAGAAGGGAAAGGAGAGACATTCATTTTTCTTCCTTAATTAAAAGACAAAACCTTCTACTTAACAAGTAACAACATAGTTAATCCTTAATGGCTTCTTCAAGTACTTATGGTGATCAAGAGATGATTTTCACAATGCAAAAGGCAATGGTTGCACCCTTCTTGACAAAAACATATCAACTAGTGGATGATCCAAGTAGTGATCACATTGTTTCATGGGGTGAATATGAAAACACTTTTGTTGTATGGAGACCTCCTGAGTTTGCTAAAGATCTTCTTCCCAACTACTTTAAACACAACAATTTCTCCAGCTTTGTTAGGCAACTCAATACTTATGTAAGTCTATAATGCTATACCCTCTTATCTTTTATTTTCTTTTTTGTCTCTTGATCTCTCAAACTTACCAAGAATGAAGTTATGTTTTAAGAGTTTCTTTTCTTTTTCTATCTTTTACTACTTAGTTTTATTTTTAAATTTTTTCACTCGGTGTCTATTATCCACAACGTTTCAATTAAATCTAGATTTACGAACATTGACGCTGGAGTGTTTTCTAACAAAGATGACTTTGTACCTAGCAGTGTATGAATTTGACACCTGTGGTTAAAGAAGAAGAAATGAAACTCCAACATAACCCTTTGTCAGTTTTAGTTTTGTTTTTTTCACTTGATGTCTGTTATACACGGGGTTCAATTAAATTCAAATTCGTGCACATTGACAATAAAGTGCCTCCCAACAAAAATGATTTGTACCAGAATTGCATGAACTCGAAACTTATGATTAAGGATAAATAAATACATTATCACTCTTACACAACCCATGTTTGGATTTTTACTGAAATACATTAAGGATAATGAAATACATTGCTTAATTAGTATTGCTTGAAAGGAGAATCTTAGGCTAGAAATTATCATACTTAATTTGCTTTGTTGTTTCAAATAATAGGTGAAAATTAGACCATTTAAAAAATTCAGTTAAGAATATTCCATATAATGAATGAATGAATAAATAAATAGAAGGGAATATCCAAGAAAGGATATCTCATCTACATCATGTACATATTTATTTTCTAGTTTTTCATTATATGCCTGGGTGATGAGGTATATTTTCTTACAACATAATCATTTTCTTTGGTTTATGGAAACTTTATATGGTTAAGAAGATAACAATATTTCTCTATTTTTTTTTAAATTTTTTTTTGGTGGAGTTCAACCAAAACCTAGTAGATATTAGTAATAATGATGATGGTGACAAAAAATTTCTCCAAGCACAATGATTTGCTTTCCAAAATCATTTTCTTGGGCCTACAAATATCAAGGGGAAAAGTAAGAGAAACACCTTCTAGTTGGATTTCACTAATTCAATAAGCCAAAGCACCATATGATTCTATAAAGAAGTTCTTTATATCAAAAGGATATAATACACTAGCTATTCAATTTAGTCTCAGCTGACATTTATGCATTTCAACTTTGGATATACATATATAAACACTTAATGTTGTACGAAGTTGAACAGGTAGATACATGTATTCTACGTGGTAATTTGTGTGAGACATCACGTAGGACGCTACTTGTTTAGCTTTATCTAAACTTAAGTGTCTACTTATGCATATACCTAAAGTTAGAGGACATAATTATTAGCATTGTAAGTATGTTTATGTGTTATGCCTATCGAATTTCTATATCTCATTTCTTATATTGTTTCAGGGATTTAAGAAGATAGTTCCAGAGAGATGGGAATTTGCAAATGAACATTTCAAGAAAGGACAAAAACACTTACTTTGTGAGATCCAAAGAAGAAGGAGCACACCTCAACAATTACATCATTTGACACCCTACCAAGAACACATCACAAGAAGTATCTATCACCAAGAAATACAAAACCCTAGTAGTACTGTTGATCATGATATTCTTTTAGCACTCACACAAGACAATGAAAGGCTAAGGAAAAGAAACATTGTACTATTATCTGAACTCACACGTATGAAGAATCTCTACAATGACATTATCTACTTCATTCAAAATCATGTCAAACCGGTTGAGGAAAAATCCCGTGTGTTTTTACTTAATGGAGGTCTGAATCATCATCATCGCCAAGTACATAATGAAGATCATGAAGAGCCAAAGAGTGATAAGGTAAAGTTGTTTGGAGTAAGTTTATGTGGGAAGAAGAGATTGTATCATGAAAGGATTGATCAAGAAGAATTAGAATGTTGATTAGTGAACATTTCATAATGGAGCAATAATAGTGTTAATTAACTTTAGATCAATTTGTTCTTTTTATATCTTTCTACAATTAAAACCATGATAATTAATTATGTAAAGGGGGTGTTGTATATCAATTGATGAGGAGTGTATATCCTAACACTAAATGTGAATATGAATTTTGACTTTCTAGGAAACAAAAATATAGGGAAAGACATATATCTATGAAACTTATGTTTGATAGACACAAACGTTTCATTTCAAAACTCACAAGTTATGTCGTAAAAGACATACATCAGGTATTTATATCGATAGAGACAAAGTTTCAATTTTATAACTCAAATTATGTCATAAAAAATATTATATAATTCTACACGATTTATTTTGAGTAAGACTAAAATTTTCTAAGCTAGCTTATATCTAGTGAAATTAGGTAATAGAAATAGTACACAACTTATACGCCGTACCTAATTCCTACAAAACTTATGTCTAGCGAGGCAAAAGTTCTCTATAGTTATACCTAGTGAAATTAGGTCATAGATAAGGGTGTTTTGATCCATATATATAAATATATATATTTTTATCAATTGAACAATAGAGTAAAAAATAAAGACCGTCATATTTAAGGATAAATTAAAGACCATATCAAAATAAAGACAATTGGTACAAAGAATTTATAGGTTTGTTTATGAGAGACTAATTTGTTTACCCAAAATATGGTACAAATTATATGATTACAGCACGCGTCCTAATCGAACTTTTGTTTAGGTTCTTTTAGAGCAATAAAGTATTAATTGGGCTTCATGAATTCTTTACGGAGAATTTTCGCATATAAACACTCAAAAATAACTTTATTATGTTATATGGATATAGTTTGTTAATTACAGTTTGTAGCTACATGCTAGAGGGGGGAGAGAGGTGAGTGAGATTGGGAGAGGGAGGAAATAGGCGAGTGAGAAAGCGTACTGAATAGCAAGAGACGAATTGTATATGTATATATATCGAATTGTATATGTAAATCTGTCAAATAATTGTATATATGTAACTGGTATAAATATGTATTTTTGTATATCTGGCGAGCAAGTTTAAGGAGTGAGGCGAGATTGGAAGAAGGATGAGAGAGGTGAGCGAGAGAGGGCGGAGAGTTGAAAGATTTGAATTGTATATGTATATCTATCATATAATTGTGTGTGTGTGTGTGTATATATATATACACACACACACATATAATTGATATAAATTTGTATTTGTATACTTGGCAAGCGAAATTGGGATAGTAAAGAGAGAGATTGGGAGAGAGAGGAGAGAGGAGAGCGAGAAAGGGAAGAGAAGAGACTAATTGTATTTGTATACATGTCATATAATTCTATATATGTGCATAATTTGAATTTGTATCTGTATAAAAAAAGACAAGTGACGTAATTACAACTAAAATTAAGTTGGGGCCACATAATTATTCAAACTATTGCTATATTAGCTAACTAACTAGTATATATTTGTTATAAACAATTTGTGTTATAGTGAATGTCTAATTATGTGGAGTCTTTGTAGGATATGGTTAGGAGTCCTACTTGGGGACCAAGTAAGGTTTTCCCTATAAATAAAGGGTTTTCCTTCATTGTAAATAAGATTTGTGAAAGATCTATGAATCCTAAATATACTTCAAGAGAAATAAGAAGTCTTTTCTCTTCTCCCTACTTTCTTCTTCTTCTAATTTCATATAGTTTCATAACACGTTATCAGCATTCTTAAAGAATTATGAAGAAGACGGAAAAAGTGCAAAAGAGATCTTGCATAAGTTATGCAATAAGGCTCTTATATCTTCAAGGTATGATTTATCTTTACGTTATAATTATTTATGTGACAAATCTGGAGTTACCATTTGTAGTAAGTATTTAAAGCTTTATACGTTTAATTTAAACAGATAAGAAGAGAATTCCTTAATTTATTTCAATAACTGAATAAGCACAATTTAGTGAAAGATATGTTTTAACCTTTATATGAGGTATGTGATCTATTACGCTATATTTATTAACTGCTAATGTTGATTATAATAAATCAATAATCTCAATTATGTGTGTAATTATAATGTGTGATCATATTAATGATCATCAAAAGTGATAAAATTGCAATTATTTTAAAGGCTTGAGCTTGAGCCTCATTGTGGGTAAGACGATAAATTTAAGTTTTATCGCACCAAAAGAATAAGACGATGGATTTACGTCCAATCGCACAGAGAGGGTAAGATATCAGGAGTCTTGATGCTTTGTGATGAAAGATGTTGGATTCAAGTCCCTCATTGATTTATGGCATAAGACGTTGGGTTTGAGTCTCAATGCACCATATTGATGATATTATGATGACTACGGAAAATAATGAGTTTTTGATAAAATTAGTCATGAAATATATCTCGTTAAAGCAGATCCATTCACCAAAGTGAATGTAGCAGTGCATAAATGTCTAAAAGAAGACAATTGATTAAATGATGCACATGAATATGGAATGAGGTACTACGTTATCAAAATTTGATGTACTTAGATAATTGAGTTCCATTCATGAAGAATAAGAGCCTTTGATAAAATGATAAAAATACAGATCCATTCTTTAGAGTGAATGAGGTGATAAGTCACCATGCTAGACGTGAATTTTCTTGTACTGTTTGTTAACAAGGCAAGTTATTGTGAGACCATCATAAATGAAAGTCGAGATTGAATTCCTTACGTTCTAGGAACGCATACAGATATTTGTGGACCTAGTCATCCACCTAGTGGATTGTTTAGATATTTAATGGTCTTAATAAATGTTTCTTCTATATATATGGTCTCATGTGTGCCTATTATTATCTGGCAGATGTTTGCAAAAATGTTGGCACAAATAATATGTTACATGCACAATTTTCTTCAGATTAGTTCATTTAATGATGTGATCACAACTCACCTAAAGGATGAAGTAATTGAGAAGAAATAATTACTCTTGGATTAATAAAACTGAAATTTACTCATATAATAGTAAATCAGAAATTTACTAAAGCAAAAGGCACATGATGTAGTAAATTTGGAGTTTACGAGTACAATTAATTTTATTAGTTGGCATGAATAATTTGATCATCACAAAGATGCGCATACTGAGTAATGCACATACATTTAAAAATTAGAAAATTTTTCAAGAATTCTTTACGTTGATTGTTCTCGTGATAAAGTTGATTGGATCAACTAAAGTTGGGATTGAATCCCTAAATTCTGAAAAGTATAAAAGGTGAATATGACCCCGTTCACCTATCATGTGATATGACAAAAAGATGCATCTATAAGATAATCACATGTGTTTTTGTTATCAACATGTAGATTGACATTCACAAAATTGTTTGTGCAAAAATAATTGAGTTAATAATACAATTTTAGAATATGTAATCAAAACAATTTATCTTGATAATATTGATAAATACTCAAGATGATGTGACACTAAATGTCTCAAATAGTAAAATCATTGTTTATGAAAATAAAGCTTCATATGTTGATATGAAATACGATATTGCATACAAAAGTAATTGTACGCATCAGACTGATAAATTATGATCAATTTTTTTTCAATTGATTTATGGTCGGGGACCAAATATTTTTCATCTGATTATTTTGATATGTGGTATATAATCAATGAATATACATTGATGCACAAGGATAAATTCTCCAAAAGATTGAGATATATGTTAGTTTGTCTAACATAAGGGGGAGATTCTAAGCAACACAAAAGTTGTAAATACTCCTATTGAATGTCCCTTAAGGATAAAGTCTATGACATACACGAAGCATAATAGACTAATCAATTCTAAATAAAATAATCCTTGAAAGAGGAGGAGGATCCACGAAGCATCAGACCGATAAATTATTATCAAATTTTCTTTCAATTGATTTATGGTCGGGGACCAAATATTTTTCATCTGATTATTTTGATATATGGTATATAATCAATGAATATACATTGATGCGTAAGGATAGATTCTCCAAATATTGAGATATATGTTAGTTTGTCTAACATAAGGGGGAGATTAGAAGCAACACAAAAGTTGTAAATACTCCTATTGGATGTCCCTTAAAGATTGAGTCTACGACATGCATGAAGCATGATAGACTAATCAATTCTAAATAAAATAATCTTTGAAAAAGGGAGAGGATCGAAGAATCAAAATGATCATAATAAGGAGACAATGTGCTCTTGGAGAGCCTACGACATAACACTTTATGAAACCTCATGAGAGGGGTACCTAAAAATAATGAAGTGATGAGATCTCAATAAGTTTTGTCGTGTTGTGAATCGATACTAAATGGTATATCGTTGACGATATCTTTGATACAATAACGCGCAATATTGTAAAAGATTATTAGAATATGAATTCTACATCTATTAAAGCATGCTTGTGTAGAAATAATTATCAAGTGAAAAGTGGAATGATGCATCTTGGTAAGCGTAAAGCTTATTTGACTTGCAATCTAGGCACTAGAAGATGTCATACATCTAATATTGAATGTTGTTACTTGACAAAATTAATATGAAAATATCCAATGGGTTCAAAATCTAAAGCATATACAAGTTTTTGGAAAACTTGTTTATCATCCTCATAAGGATTAAATAGATTCAAAATGCATAGAACATATACAAGTATTATTATGCAAGTTGATGACTAGAATTGAAACTCTTGGCAATAGATTATTTGCTTAAAGAAGTTGAAGTAAGGAACTTGCGAAAATCTTTGACCCTGAAGGGAAGATTTATAAAAGCAGATAGAAGAAAACATATTTCTTCAAGGTTTTTCTACACTCATAAGCTCCCAAGAAAGGTGATATCAACATGCAAGAGATCTGTTCAAGTAATATTATTGTTGATTTATTCACCAAGTCTCTACCAACTACAACTTTCAAAAAGATGGTGCACAAGCTTGGAAAACGAAGATTCTAGTCTCTGAATTGATGTTGTCACTAGGGGGAGTTAATACACGATGTACTCTTTTTTCCTCACAAGGTTTTGTCCCACTAGGTTTTCCTTGTAAGGTTCTTAATGAGACATCCATAATGCGTATTATTATATATGTGTACTCTTTTTTCTTCACTAGATTTTTTTCCCACAGAGTTTTATCTAGTAAGGTTTTAACGAGGCACATAATTGTGGAGTATATGGTTAGGAGTCCTACTTGGGGACCAAGTAAGGTTTTCCCTATAAATAAAGGGTTTTCCTTCATTGTAAATAAGATTTGTGAAAGATCTATGAATCTTAAATATACTTCAAGAGAAATAAGAAATCTTTTCTCTTCTCCCTACTTTCTTCTTCTTCTAATTTCATATAGTTTCATAATAATATTTATTTTTTCGCGTAATTTTTCCATTCTTTATCATCGGAGTTGCCATGTTTGGTAGAAATGCCAACAACAATAGTAAATGTTATTGGAGGCTCCATTTCTAAATTAGTCATCTCAAAAATTGAAAGTAATATTTTATCTTAATTTCGTTTCTTTCATTTTCAAAAGTTAATTAAAATCATTGGTTAGTTTGCAAATCTATGTTGTCGATGTTTGTGGAAACCAATTCCTTAGCTAGGCTAGGTATTAATAATTTTTTATAGCCATAATTTCTCATTCAATAAAAAGAATGTCAAAATACGCATATGTGTTGACAATATTTAATTTTTTTTGTAGTAAAAAAGAAATTTCTTTCATCCAAGCAAAGAAATATTTGAAAGAGGGTAACACATTAAGTTTGTGAAAAATAGAAAACTTGAATTAACTCTATACTCTTTGTCTTAAAGGCAAGACTTAGATCAAGAATTTAAAATAACTAATTACATTATGTCTTTAACTTATTAGATGCTCTATAACTCTGGTTTTAGAGGCAAGATTTAGACTAACAATTTTAATACAATAAGTTACGTCTCATATATAAGATTTGACACTACCACATTATATTTGATTTATCATATGCACACACTATGACTCTTGCTTAGAGCCAAGATTTAGCTCAAGGACTTCCAATGAATAAGTTGCACCACATGGATAAGAATGTTGGTTTATGAGATTATACTCTATAATTATTGGCTTAGAGTTAAGACTTATTATTAGTACAATGATTTCCAAACAACAAGTTAAGCTCCACGAAAAAAAAGAGAAAAGTAAAAAAAATAAATAAAAATGAAAGAAAATAAAGAAATAGAAAAAAAATAAAGAACACGAAAAAAATGACAAAAAAGAGAAATGAATAAAACAATAAATATAAAAGAAAAATAAACATTAAGAGACAATTGAGCATTGAAGGTTAATTTTTTTTTTTTTTTTGTGTGTGGTGGTGGTTCAAAACATTGAGACTTATTTATAATCTCACAAATATTTATGACTTATTTAAAATCATAAACTTTATATCAAGTCAAACTATGTCATATAAATTGAGACGGAGAGAAATTTTATATATATATATATATATATATATATATATATATATATAAATCAATATTAAAACAATAATTATCAGGTCATATAAAGTGTGTCTACAATTAGGAGATTTATTAAATCTAGTAAATAAAATAGATTATCGAGTATAACAAATAATGTGACTTGATTGATATATAACAATTGTTTTTGTAGTACAAATAAGTGAGTACAATAGTTTGTAGTAGTACTTTATAGACAAAGACATCATATGAAGAAAAATAAATATTGTCCTAAAATTGTACTAGTACTAATTGTAGTACAATGTGTACACCTTTTAAAGAACTATCTATATCCCCTTTATATATATAAATATATGTCTTCATTAATTCACATAAAAAGATGGGAGTTAAACAATATGTGGATGTGTTCAATAGGGTTGATTTGAGAACATATGTATGTGCATATTTTGTTTGTAACAATTTACCGTTTATAAATATGACACATATGTTCTCAGGTCGCCCCTATAGACTATTCTTCATCATTCAATTTGATAAAAGGTTACTATTGCTTGTGTTGATTCTGATAAATTATGTCTCTGTTTCAAAGTTTCTCAGATCGCCGATATTGACTCTTTCTTCATCATTTGATTTAATAAAAGGTTGTTAATGATATTATTGATTTCGATTGACCGTTTCTCTACTTATTTTTAAGGTTTTTAAAAGGTGAGCTTCATGTCAATTTTAGTAATAAAGCAAAAGGTAACTGCGATTTGATAAGAGGTCGATATTGATGATCTTGATTTTTAATGAATATTTTTTGCCTATTTATTTCGTTTCATCCTCTGTATTATGTGTATATATATATATATCTGATGAGATTTCAAATAAAATGTTTTGAATATCGAAAAGTAAATTCGAAAAGCAAATATATGGGCTAGTTAATTTGCAAAGGACCTTTATGGACTAAGGTGGACTTATATATGGGCTTAAGTCCAATAATTATTGAATTTATTCCATATTTTTATGTGAGTAGCACAAATAAATTGTATAAGTGACAATTCTATTATAAATTTATAACTCCATATTAACTAAAATAAAATTTTAAAATCCTTTGATTTTGCTACTTTTAATAAGTATTTAACAATTCCTATAAAGTATACTCTGGGAAGCAAAATACAACTAACAAAAATGAAAAATTACAGAGATAAAAGCAATATATATAATATATAAAGCTGCTTCAAGAGAACAAAAACACTTTAGTTTGCAAAAGTTAAAAATAAATAAAAAAATTGTAAGTCAACATGTTTTTTGGATTTCTATATTTTTTTCGTTTTTCTTAATAATTTAGTTCAATTATTGATTTTTAAGTATTTTATTTTTGTTAACGAAAAAATTGAATTTTATTAATACATTATACTATATTTATATTTTAGGGTAAATTTCATTAATGAAACCACATTTAAGCAAATAATGTTTCATAGCTATAGTGTATTTTATTACGCTGCATGACTATAGTTTAGTTTTGCTATGGAGTCTTAGATTTGTATGTCTCTTCTTTTTTAAAAAAAAATAAAAATAAATTATACAAATATTATTTTCTTAACAAATTGGTACATGAACGCTACATACGATAGTAGAAATTTACAGAACCTTGTGATTCACACTAATCATCTTTTAGTAAAATATTTTACCCAAAAGAGTTCTACTACGATACAAACATCAATATTTATACAAATTAATTACTATATACAAGTATATGCATATGTATAAGCATACAAATATTTTTATAAATATAGAACTATCTGTATTTGTATATAATTATAAATTGTATATCTATATGAATATATGACTTAAATATACGAATATATAAATACGCCTCAATATAGTTATGTATATATGGAATTAAATCACAATTTTGTATGTGTATAAATAATAACTACTAAATATACAAATTACTATATACATTTAGGGTTTATACGAATATCTGTGATTTTTTGTTCTTTTTGGCTTTCCTATTCAACTATTTTGATGTCGTTTGCATTAGCATTATTGATGACTTGCTTCAATACTATTAGATTATTTTTTTCTCAGATTTCAACTCATGAATATATTTTTTCTCTTCCATTTCTCTAGATTTTGCAATAGACTCTGCATTGATTTCAAAATGTTGTGTTAAACCCAAGAAAATTTTGAACGGTTATCTGCAATAGGAAAATCATGATTAGGAGGGAGAGAGTAAATTTTAAATTCAAATTGTATGTGTATGAGTGATTTTAGGAGAGAATAATGAAGAGAGGAGAGATAAAATTATGTTTGTATAAATGAGTATACAAAAGCCAGAAAGACTATTTTTGTTGGGAAAATTGTATATAATAACAAATTATTAATTTAAATTAAATTATATAAACATAGCTTGATTTACTTGTATCTATAGCAAATTGTTGCTCTTTCGCCTCTTTCCGGGTGAATCTCGCCTGTAGCCTCTCTCATCTCTCTTGCTTATATACAATCACACATGTATAAAATGCGTTTGTGTTTGTATAAAGTGAGAGAAAATTATATATATACATATATTTTCGTTCCCCTCTCCCAGATCTCGCTCGCCACTCTCACTTTATACAAACTCAAATGTATACATTGCATTTGTGTTTGTATAAAGTGAGAGAAAATGGTATATACAAATATAAATTCATATATTTTCGTCCTTTACACTTATGATTATACAAATAAGATCTTTCCTTATTCAGATTTCTTTTGTCTTTTTCGCTTTATATAAACACATATTATACAATTGATCTTTTGTATATGTATACTGAAATAAAAACGAATTGTACAATTGTTTTCTTTTATATATGTACAACAAAATATACATATTTATGTTTTTTATGAAGCACAATTATGCAAACTATAGTTATTACATAAAAATATAATTTTTATGCTTGTTATATATGAAATTGTCATTTTTGTTTCAGTATAGTGTAACTATGGATCCCATATTTAATAGCAAACATATTAAAATATAGTTACACACAATAATTAAATGAAATTATACCTTCATTAAATAATAAACTAGTAATATTTGTAGACACATAATTTTGACCAAACATAAAATTTTACACTATATTTTATTTCTTAAATATTTCTTTTATGTTTAAGTTAGATATTTTAATTTTGTCTTATTTTAATAAATTTATTTTAAAGATTTGAAAACAAAAAAATATATTTTAATCTTGATTTAATAAAAAACTAATATTTCTTAATTATAATTTTTATATTAGCTATTCAATTATTATTTATTTTTATTTTTAGCTAATATTCTTATTATTATAATTTTATATTAATTATTAATAATAACCTTCCTTAACTTGACTACTACCCCACCTTAACCTCCACTACCTCAACACACTACTACACACTTACATTACTATACATATTACACCAACAAAAAAGGGAAGGGGGGGGGGGGTTGAAAAACAATCATAAAAGAAGAAGAGCAAAAAACAGAAACATACACATGCAACAACACACACAAACATACACATACAAAATCCACATTAGTCAACACCATACTTATTCACACGTACAATAATATCCTTATTCATTCTCGTATTATTTTATTTTTATTTTTTATTCGTTCACAAACAAATATTAAGGTTGAGGTTGAGGTTTACTTTCGTGATTTCGAGGTTCCTTATTAGGATTGCTTCCTTTTTGCGAATTAATTTTGCAAGAGGTACGATTTAACTTTTTATATGATTTGATTTTCATGATTATCTAATACTTTCGTTCAAAGTTATGAAGTTTGTTCAAATTTTATGTGTATTTGATTCTACTACAATAATACTGCAATATTTTCTATTTATAATTCTATATACATTTTTTTTTTCATCTTTGTACCATATGTTGTTATCAATAAAGTAGCTCTCATGTCCAACCAAAATTAACTAAATTTCCAACAAAATTATTCTAATAGTTTATTTAGTCAACTTTATTTAATATTAAAAACATCACCTTTTTTTGGTTAGATTAATAAGAAATTACAATATGCATATATCTAATTTTGCCATTAATTTTAAGATAAAAAAAATAAAAATATAATTTGATATTTGTCTTATAACATTAGATGTGTTTTACGCATGTTAAAAATATTGATTTCAATTAAGAGTGTGGTTACACATTTTTCTTGATACATAAAAAAGAATGATTCAAGGATGTGGTGACGAACCTTGTCCATAAAATATTGATTTTCCTGCAATTTAACATAAGACTTATAGACAATTATTAGGTGAAATGCGACGAAGACAGTTATGTCTCTAAACGTCAAGATCAAGAATGTAGTTATGCATCCGGTTTAAGACTAATAAAAATTCAACAATAAAAATATGAGCAAAACTATAGCATATAAAATATATCCAAAAAATAGTTAAAAGAAGTATAAGTCAATAAAAGCGACCGTGCTAGAACCACGGGACTCGAGGGATGTCTAATACCTTCCCCTCGGTCAACAAAATTTCTTTTCTGAATTTCTGGTTCGTAGACCAAACAAAGAGTCATTTCCTTTTGATTAGGAATTTAAAAAAAAAAGGGTGACTTGGAACACCACAACTCAATTCCAAGTGGCGACTCTAAAAAAGTAATTATTCTTAATCAATACGGTCACTTAAATTGAAAAAATCCTTACCGCTCCGCGCGCGAAAAAGGGGTGTGACAATGTTTGTATCACGACCCAAAACGAGTCGTGAGTGGCACCCACCCTTAGCCTACTAGGTGAGCGAACCAACAAATCTAAACCCCAACATTTACTAATAGTCCAACTATAATTAACAAAAATAATGCGGAAGACCCAAAACTTATTAATGTAGCCAAGTAAATAAGCTTCTAAAATTTAACACTTATTATCCCCAAAATCTGGAAGTCATCACATCAAGAACATCTATCCTCAAATTACAAAGTCTAAGAGTATTTAAGAAAGCAAAATAAGTAAAAGGATGGTCCATGTCCGAAGTTCAAGACATCAAGACGTGAAGGAGAGAATCCAGCACGAGCTAGGAATAATAGCTCACCTCGAACTCTGATGTGCTGAAGACTGGCTAGAGCTGAGGGCGAGTCGAAGTCGATGGCACACTTTCTGCACTCCACAAAATGACAAAGAAGAAAATACAAGTAGGGGTCAGTACAAGGAACACGTACTGAGTAGGTATCATCGGCCAACTCAAAATAGAAAACAATATATATCGAATAATAATATAAAATCAACTACAATATTTAACAAGTGGCAAGCAACAAACACATGAATCATTGACAACAACACCATAATAGGTACACCATCAATCACAACATCAAGCACCCCTATGAGGACTAAAGCCTCCACACCATACTCATTTGGGAAATAGATTCTTTGAATTTGAGTATATTAAGATAATTCAAGATTCCTTTCCTTTAATGTTATCATGTCGGAACGTGACACTCCGATCCCATATACCGTTTCGGAACGTGACACTCCGATCCAATAATACCGTGTCGGAACGTGACACTCCGATCCAATAATACCGTGTCGGAACGTGACACTCCGATCCCATAATACCGTGTCGGAACGTGACACTCCGATCCAATTATCTCATTATTTATTTCATCAAGCCTTCTTTATTCAAGGCGTCATTTTAAATAGAGAGGGTTCAAGATTAGAAATTCAACATTCTCATAATTTTAGGCCAACCACAAACCACAAATCAAAACATACAACCACACAGTCAAGTATATAGGAGACTTTACAATATCACTCAATACATATCGATCGCTATTTAGAGTTTATCTATCACATAGAAATAAACAATAACCTACCTCCACTTAAGAACCGAAATCAAGCAAGTTACCTCTCCAATGCCTTTGCCTTCCTCAGTGCCTATGAACCCTTTCAATCTGAAGTCTAAGTCGCTTGCTTTCTTCTCTCGTTCACGCTCTCCCCTTCGTTCTCTCTCTGCTCTTTTTATTTTTCTTCTACAGATTCCTTTTACCCTAATTATCATATAATCAATTTTATAAAAATATATGATAAAAGTAACCCACTATTTATTTCACTATTATCTTCTTTAACCACCAAGTAAATAAGTTATTAAAATTACCCCACTAATTTCATAATTATAATTATGAATAGTCCAAAACACCCATTTAAAATTTTAGTGGAAGTCCGACCAGGTGTGGGGTTGCGCAGCTTGTGAAGGTCCGTCGTATCTATGACGGTTCATCCTGCAGGTTCGTCACGAAGTTCAGAGAAGTAATCCCAGTACCCAAATTCCATGAGTTTAAGTGTTTTGGAACGAAGACGCTTGACGGACCGTTGTGCCTATGACGGTTCGTCATACTTGCCGTCTAGGGTAGTGAAGAGAGCAGCAAAAGAAATTGCACATGTATAGGATGACGGAGTCCATGACGGTCCGTCGTGACCATGACGATCTGTCGCGTGGTCCGTCGACCCAGTAAGTATTTATAAAAAATGATTCTACTGCTCAAACTGACTAACTGGTTTGTTACAGTTTGTCAACTCGCACAATTTTCCTTATAATTTATAGATAAAATGGACTAAAACCCCCCAACCTAAACCCGAAATCCAACTACACACTCCAACTTCACGGGTTACCCCCTTAAACTTTATATTTCTCTATTTTCAACACATCTAAGTGCTGAACTCAACACATAAACAATTCGTCCTGCGTGATTCCACGCGCTGGGTCCCCCGACTTGAATATCCCATTTCTTGTTTTTCCCCCATTTCCCTTATAAAGTAAAAGAACAAAGAAAAATCCTAAAACATAAAAGAACAAAGAACGATGTTGCTATCATCTCCTTCTCCATTTTTGGTGATCATCAATCGATTTTGCTATCATCGAACGATTTTGTTGTGTATTGTCAACTTTATTTCGTAGTTTATCAATTGATATCGTAACATGTTAGCTCTTTATCCCTTATGTCGAATTTTTTGTTTATCTTCTGGTATTTTTGTTGGTTCATGAAATTAAGATCAATATTGTGTGAAATCTTATATGCGGCTTACGATTATAGTGTTAGGTGTTCATTTACACCATATTATACCACATTTTTCATGAATAGGTAATTTCCTTTCTCGTCTAAGTTGCGTGATTTTGTATTTAGTTCGTCTTAGTATTATGTTCACAGAGTGTTGTATTAATGTTCTTCTTAGTATTATGTTAATAGAGAAGCTGCTAGTCTGCTGCTGTGTTTTCTTTATGTTCAT
Source organism: Solanum lycopersicum (assembly GCF_036512215.1). Classification (NCBI taxonomy): domain Eukaryota; kingdom Viridiplantae; phylum Streptophyta; class Magnoliopsida; order Solanales; family Solanaceae; genus Solanum; species Solanum lycopersicum. The sequence continues at coordinate 55,712,987 of NC_090810.1, read as the reverse complement.
AGAGAAGCTAAGTACTGTCTTGTATAGTGTTCGTTTGCTACTGTGTTGTATTCTGCTCATTTTTAAGTATTATTTTATTTTTTTGGACTGTCCTCAGGTTAGAGTTTGTCTATAATTACTATTCTGTTTTTTTATTGTCTTCTGGTAAGAGATGAGTGGATTTACTTTGATTACTCTATGGTGGTACTATAGTGGGGTGTTAGATTCAAGTAGTGAGAACCTATATATAATGGTGAAAAAGTTACAAAATTTGTCGATGTTGATGTAGATAAAATGTCATATTTTGAGTTGAATGACTATATTAGAGAATTGGGATATAGTACAACTTGCACCTTTAGTATTAAAGCACCTAACAGTGGCATTTTGGTAGATGTTGAAAATGATAAGGATATTTTAGACATGATGTGTTACTTGGAAGATGGGGATGAAGTAGAGGTATTTGTTAGTTATTTGGTTAATGAAGCAATTGTGGGGCCCATGTTAATAGAAAATGGTAGTCATGTGGATATGGGAGAATCTGGTTTAGCTTTTGATAAAAGATCTAGTGAAAGTGAAACTTTAACTTTGGGATAGGTAAAGGCTATCTGAACAGTGAGGACCCTGCTGCTATTTTTTCTACCTCAGATCATTTCACTATCACACCTCCTTTCAATACTTCTACTGCAAATGGTGCTACTGCAGATGGTGCTACTGATGATGATATATATGTTGGTCTTGTTTGACCTGATTTCTCAGACAAGAAGTAGAGGGTTGTGATTATTCAACTGAGGATAATGTTGAGGCTGAAGCTTAATTAGTTGGAGATAATGATGAAGAAGAGTATGGTAGTGATGTACATGAGGAGGTTAGGGAGTTGAGGGCTGAAAAAAGTTCTCAAAGGAGGAAAAGAAGTGAAAGAGTAAGTCTAGACCAGATCTAGGTTTTGATGAAACTGAAACAGGTAAAGTAAGTCGTGAAGGAAGGTTTGGAGGTAATGAGCCTTTGCAAGTTCTGATGAGTATAGTTTTGAGTTAGATGAAGATGAGTGTTATAATGATTATGAACATGAATCTGGTAGATAAGAAAGGTAAAATTTTCAAGAAAGAGGAGTTTAAAAACTCAAAAAATCATTCATGATCCTACTACAAAGAAAGTTGTGTGGCAATTGGGCATGTGTTTAAAGATGTGAAAGAATTTAGATAAACGATAACTAAATATGCAGTTAGAAGGAGGGTTCAGGTGGAGAAATGGGTGAATGAACCAAAGAAATAGATGCAAAGATGGTTGTCTATGGATTTTGTATGGATGTCTTGACAAGACAACAAATAATGTCATGATAAAAACTTACAATCCTAAGCATACTAGAAATTACTTGTGTAATGCAAAGTTTTATATATATATATATATATATATATATATATATATATATATATATATATTTGAAGTCTTTAGAGATAGAATAACTGAGCAACCATAAGAGTCTTCAAGTTACAAAAGATGATTAGGAAAAAGTTTAAACTTTATGTTGGCAAGACTATTGTGAGAAGAGCTAAAGCTGAAGTGTAGAAAGATATAATGAGTGATCATATTGTGGAATTTGGAACAATACTTGACTACAAGGATGATTTGTTGAGGACAGATCCAGAGACCAATTGTGTTGTAAAAGTTAGTAAACCTGATGCAAAAGACAAATCAATATTTTAGAATTTTTACATCTGCTTTTGGTGTTTAAAGAAAACATGGATACATTGTAGGAAGTTCATATGCTTAGATGATTGTTTTCTTAAAGGTGTTTGTAAAGGCCAACTTGCTTAGGCAGTAGTTGAAAATGAGAACAAACACACATGGACCATGTTTGTCAAGTGCATAAGGAATGATCACAGACTTGAATATGGTGAAGGTCTCACCTTGATTACAGATATGCAAAAGGTATGTGAACTTCTTTTGTAATTTTCAATTTATATATGTAATTTGACCTAATCATCATCTATTGCAGGGAATGTATGTAGCAATTAGAAATATATTATCTAAGTGTGAACATAAAATGTGAGCTAGGCACATATTAGCTGACTGGGTTAAAGATTGGAGGGGTCTTCAAAGAAGACAACAATTTAGGAAGATAGCTAAGAGTACATTTGAGTCTCAATTAAGGAACAATATAGAGGATATGAAGTTGTTAGGTCCAGAAAAATGATGGATAACTTAATGTACTACAATATTAATTTTGGTACAAAGTTTATTTCATTGCTAAAGTACAGTGCAACTCTGTAGAAAACAACATATATGAGTGTTTTAATGCATAGATCTTGGCTGCTAGACACAAGATCATAATTACTATGCTTGAAGAAATAAGAGTGAAGATGATGACAAGAATAATCAATTTAAGGGAGTTCCCCAGTACTTTAAAGTGTAATTTTTCTCCAATAGCTCTGAAGGTTTTAGAGGAGAACATTAGTAGGTCTATAGACTATATCATTGAGTTTAATGGAGCTGTTGGATTTGAAATGAAAGAAGGGCTTTGTCAACACAAAGTGGATATTGCTAGGAGAACTTGTAGTTATAGGGTGTGGCAGTTAAGGGGCATACCATGTGCACATGTTGTGGCAGTTAAGGGGCATACTATGTGTCCAGTTTCTACAAACACCATTATTGAGCCACCAAAAATCACAAATATGCCTAGTAGGACATCTAAGTCTAGAAGAAAAGAAGCTGGAGAAATCAAAAAATCTGGAAAGCTTCCTAGGACTGTACTTGCAATGATATGCAGTATATGCCATGTTAGAGGCCATAACAAGAGAGGGTGTCCTCAAAGAGAAGGTGTCGAATCATCAACAAGACAAAGTGCACCATCAATACCTATTGCATCATTAAGGGCAAAACCAACAGGTTCAGGCTGGGGAAGAGGCAAACCAAAGGTAATATTTGAACTTGTTTTAATTTTTCTTAATTTATGAATTAATTTTTCTCTTATATGCATTGAAAAATCCATCATCACCATCAGAAGGCGAGCCTCCACTAAAAAGGGGAAGAAGAAGTAAAAAAAATCATCAGTAGCACCTAGTAGACCTCCCCTACCGAGTGCACCTACTGATTTCCTGCATCCTGTTATGCTCCTCCTACTTATCATGCATCATCTTTAATAGCTGTAACTACTGAATGAGGAAGAAGTAGGGTCAGGAAAAACACATCTCCAGAGAAAAGACCAAGAGTCGTAGTCATGAATGTGAGTCTTTGATATATGTTAGCAACTTAAATATTGAATTATAATTCTAATTTTTTTAATTAAGCAACTTAAATATTGATATAATCCTAATTTTACTCTAGTCTGGCATGCCAAGTATTAAGATCTACTCTACTGGACAAACAAAAGTAACAAGATCATATGATGTAATCGATGACATTGGTTATACACCAAGTAATATAGCTAAGCTAAAATGGAATGGTAAAACATCAATCTCAACAAGCAAGCTTTATGGGCTTAGAGATAAGCAAAGAAAGAAGACAATGGGAAGCAGTTCAAGTCATATTGACACTTCTTCACAGTCAAAGATGCCATGAAAATTGTAGTGATGATGATGTATTTAAGAACCTTTAAGTTAGTCCATAAATATTACATTAATGGCCTGCTATTTTGGATTTTGTTTGTTGGTAAATTTTGCTTTATATGAGGGATTTTGAATATGACATTATTTAGGTAAATTATGCCTTTTGTGAGGCTTTATGAATATGACTTTATTTGGTAAATTTTACCTTATATGAGGCCTTATGAATATGACTTTGTTTTGATAAATTTTTTTCCTTATGTGAGGCCTTATGAATGAACGATGATGTGTTTTAAAATGATTATTGTGTATATTGTGCTGGGTTGTCTATGTTGAAGTATGAATGGATGACTATGTTGTTGGTTGTTAATAAAGTGTTGCATATTAATACAAGCTTAAATTGACATCATAGACACAAAATGACACACATACATTAAAACATAACAACAATACAAATCAAAGAGAAATATGTTGAACTACTAGTTGTTGATGAACATAGCAACAAAACAAACCAAAATACACAAAAGTATCTTCCTATTGAACCTACACCATCTAACCTTTTATTGAGTCTCCTCTTCAATAACAAATTAGAGTTCCTCAAGTTGTCAATATGTACATGTCTAATACATAATTCTTGCTCCAACTCATTGATTTTGTTCACCAATTTTGGAAGGATAAAATTTGATCTTGGATTCACTTCTTCTTTGTCCCTCCATTGAAAAACTTTGTAATTATTAGACTGAAAATGATCCAAAATAGTATATTAACATCGTTCAAAATAAAGTATAGCAAGAGTACAAGAAAAAACACATACACCATAACATGGAAAAGATCAAAATCTTCTTTCCGAACAAATTCAGTAAAATTTCGTGTTTGCATCCCACTACATCGTTGAGAATTGATTTTGATTCATCCATAAAAAGTTTATTCATATCCATAATTATTGTGGAAAAACTTATGGGAATGGTACAAAAGATAATGGTACTTCAACTACTAAAAGTCATTTAACTAAAAAATATTGTCCAATACTTTTCTATGCCGTAGATGATGATCAAGCACTAATAAATTTTTTACTATCTTTAAAGATATCAGAAAATGGATGATTAGCACTTTGAAATTTGAACAAAGTAGAAGAGCTTTAGGCTAAATGGTAATTGTTGACAAGTTGTCATGAAAGTTACAGTATCACAATTTCATATTTCTTCTCGTAAAACTTTGCTAAGAGAAGCACGTACAAAAGTTTGTCTTATGATAAATACTTGGACATCTATTTAAAGAATCAACTACCTACATCTAACAACCCACTTTATAAATATAAATTGAGCTCTGCATAATTTTTTCAATATATTTGTATCCTATTTCTAGTTTTAAGGTGATAATATAATACCTTCCATAACTAATTGTTTGCTTGATTGAGGTTTAAATAGTGTGTTTACTATAACAGTTGATAATGCTAGTTCCAACAATGTTACTGTGAAAAAGCTGTCTAAGCAATTGAGTAATTGGAAAACCAACATAATGGAGGGTCAACATCTTCATCATGTGAGGTTTATGACACATATTCTTAATCTTATCGTGTAAGATGGATTGAAGGAAGTTGGTGAATTAGTAAAGCGAGAGACACGCCGTGAAATACATTAAACAATCTCCTGTAAGAATTTAAAAGTTAAAAGAATGTTGTGAATCTCAATTGATAATTTGTAAGAAATTACTATGTTTAGATGTTTTCGCTCGATGAAATTCTACATAGTTGATGCTTGATACAACACAAAACTTTGAATTTGCATTTGAAACATATATTTTATATGATATTAGATTTCTTGATTTTTTTCTCTGTACCCATCTCTGTGAAGATGAAACTAGTGCAAGTTTCCTCACCAATTCTAATTGAAAAAAAAAAAGTGAGGTCAATGATTTAGTTCATTGAAATTATTTGTATACTTTCAAGGTCTCTGGTTCATATTATGTCACTAATAATGTGCATTTTGTAAAAATTATTAAGTTTGATCTTATTTTGAAAGAGATTACAGAAAATGAAGATTTTAGCTTGAAAAAAAAGGCAGCAAGTATGAGAGAGATGATATTCAAATCGAAAACACACTGAAATAAATCAAATCAAAATTAAAGAATTTGAACTGAACAAAATTTATTTCAGTTCAGGTTTGATTTATATATTTGTCAAACTGAAACTCAAAAAATTGGAACAGTGCTAAGTGAAAATAATTACAATGAACCTATTATTAAAATAAAATGGATATCTAAAGGCGAAGAGATTTTATAGAAATTTATATTTGACGGAAATAGTATTTACTGTAAAAATAATTTTTATAATTAATTTTATCTTAATTTAGTAAATAGATAAATAATTTGAGACATATATCTTTAGCAAGGTGACTAATTAATATGAAACAAAATGAGTATAATTAAAAAGGAATTTTTCTTTTAACATAGCAGGACAAAGATATATGACAATTTTAAATTACTAGATAATTTAAGGCCCGTGATACGGGCCCAATATAATTTCACATATTTTGTTGAAAATGTTACATAAATTCAAAACTTAAAATATCATAATCCTCTCTCGGATATATTTTTGTTCCCTCTAAGATAAATCCACCCCCACTATGATGCATAAGTATCCCCTCTTGGATACATTCCTCCCATGAAGTAATATATATATATATATATATATATATATATATATATATATATATATATATATATATATATATCATTAATAATGTATCAGACAATCAAGAAATGTATTCGAGAGCAACGAAAAATTCGAGATTTTTCTAATTGGGAAAGGATGTAATTAGCTTCTAAATATATGAGATTTCTATGCTTTATACTATTTTTTTTCACAGTAAACAACTTCAATATATTTTTTTTTTACTTAATAATCTTTTTCAAATGTTCATACGACATAAATGCGTCGTTTACAATCCAATTTGAGAAAGTTGAATTTTAAAAAAAATCTATGCAGCAAGGAAATAGAGTATTGCATTAGATTATGAGTTCAAACACTTCGCATTCAAGGAATATATAAAATGTTGATATCTTTGAAAAAGTCATCGATCTTCATATATTTTCGCAAGTGATACCCATTTTCTACAATATTATCATCTTCTTTTTGTAATATTTGTACGATAAGCTTTGCATATGATAAATACTAATCATTGATCGACGAATTCGTAAAGATCGATTCAAAGCCTCTCAAATCTCTACTGGTTCAAATTATATATAATGTGTTTGTAGTTTGCTTTGTCAGTGAATTTTGTGACACATTTCATTATTGTCTTCAACAATAGAAACTTTTAAATTTATTTTGGTATTAATATTGAAAGTACTTATTAAAAACGTAATTTCTAACTTTCACAATAATAAAAACACTCATGAAATCAAATTTATTTCTATATACAATAACAATTATCATAATGTTAGATTCTAAATACTGAAAATATTTATTAATATATTGATTTTAACTACACAAAAATAAAAACAATTATGAAAGCAATTTTATTTCTATAGATGATAACAATTGAAATAATGTTATATTCTAAATTACACTAATAATTTTTTTGATACTACACTCTAAATATCTATCGTAAAAGAAAACTTTGAATCTTACCCCCCACAAAATAACCAATATACTTATTTTTTTCAAGTTATTATTTATTTTTTCTTCCTCTATATTTCTCAAGCCCTTTTCTATTGACATTTTTATTTTTATTTTTTTCTTTATTTTTTAACTACTCATTTTTCTTTAGTTTGTATTTTAATATTCCTTAGAATTCGAATATTAATTTTTTTTATTGTCAAATAGTTTATCATATTTGATATTAAGAAAATAATCTACATAAATTTTTCCTATTTAATAGTCAAACATTGTTCATTCTTTTAGTCACGTAATTTTATATATCTTCAATTAATTAAAAATATTGATACGTCATTTTAAAAATTATATTTTAATAATCAAGATATGAATTTAGTGATTATATTCTATAGCAAATATTAAAAATATGTTTACGCAATAATTCTCTAAAATATTTTTTAGGAACAAAAATGTTAACTATTCAAACACATTTTACTTTAAATTAGTTCAAATTTTCTTTCAAAAGCATATCAAAACGAGCTTAGTATTTATTATTGCTTGTAAAAAGTTAATTAATAGAATCTCTTCATTTTAACACAATTATAAAAATATCTTTATGGGCCAATTTTAAAAGTTAAGACATGTATGGATTCTTCTAGATTTTCATTTTGGTCATTAATTATACAATTATTATTTCAGCCTTAAATAATATAAAATTACTAAAATGTCATTGTTTAATAGATATTTTGGTTTAATGAAAATTTCACACTACAAAAAAAAAATCTATAAAAAATGTGGGTCCAAATTAAATGTCACATCATTAGGATAGACATGTCATTTAAGAAAAGATATTTGGTTGTATTGTTATTATAAATCTATTACCACTTTTTTTTTGATACCATAACATAATAATAAACATTCTAGGATATTTATGAAATGATAAAATTGTCTTTGATCGTCTTCAACTTGGTTCTTCTATATATATACTAGACATGAAATGCCCGTGCTAAGCACAGGCCCAACAAATTTAACTTGCATTAGTTCATGTATTAGTTCAACATTTATTCTTACGCTTGGTAAATATAGAGTTAATATTATTGTATAAGTTTAAATTAGTAGAACCATAAATATATTGATACAATAATAAACATTATATAATAAGAAAAAATGAACTTTTAATCTACTTTAATTTTAAAAGTTAGTTCACATGGTGAGAATTATTCAATATCACAAGGAAATCAACTTCGTCATCCGCAATTAACAATACTGAATTCGACACTTTCTATTCAAGTTAGTAATCCACTAATCTGCAAGTGTTGATGATTGGATTATACATAAACTATTTGGGAGTATCAAAACATAAAAATGTAAAAGTACTATTGGAAGCAATACATTGTCACAGTAATAATCAAGTAAATTTGAGGAGAAACTTGTCATATTTGTATGTAATTTTTAGTACAGGCAAATAAAATTATAGATATAATACATGTTTCTTATAAAAAAATAAAATGAAAATACCCTCAATGGAATAAAGCCATAAAAATCATCTTGCTTAGGTTCATTGGTCTCGCAACATGATTACACAAGTTAATAAACTATACATGCTCCAAAGAAAAAAGAGATCCATGTTTAGAACCAAGGTAGAAAAAAAAATGAAAAGCACATATGAAGTCTTTCATGTACCATTTATGAGTTCTATTTTTCTCATATTAGTCCAGATAATACTGGTCGATATCCTCGTTAATATATTATCATGTTATATTTATAAAAACAAAAGTAAAATAGCAGCATTGTTTCAAGTTTTAAATTATTCTCAATTTTATCATTGATTTACAACGAAATATTATAATAATTACAAGTGCTGGCCTGCTGGGACCACAATAAAGATCTCGAAAGACAACGTTCAACTTTCCCATAATAAAAAACTAATCCATTAGAAATTGATAGTTATAGCAAAAGTTGGGGTAAATAGTCAACATTAACATATAACATTAACATATAACCTAAATGTAAACAATCTCATATTTCATTAGGGCCAAAGCATTTACCTCCTCCTTTTTTCATAATTCACAAGTAGCTAATATTACACTAGTAGAAAAAATGCAAATTTGATGATGACAATATTTGCATTTTGAGCTTGTGAAATTATTGAGTAGCGAGGATCGAACATACCTTATTTATGAAGATGGTAAGAATTACGCAGAGAACGGTATTAAGAGCGATCATTTGTCAAAACAAGGTGCAATGCATTATGGTTTTCCTCTGATAAATTAAGATACTCTTTGCTCAACTCCTAGAGATGGGAATAAGTTGTTATGTCAACAAAAATCTAATGATAGTTATGATGATCGAACATGTGAGGGAGAACCACCCGTTTGATTATGGAAAGAGATCAGTCAAAATCTTTCAAGTATTGATCCATCTCACATTTTGTAATATATTCACAGTAGCTATAACTACAAAAAGAAAAACTATTAGCGGCAATAAACATGCACATTAACAAAGAGTGCTAAAGCCGTTACAAGCATTAGTTAATTGTCATTGGATCCTATGTCTCAATAGGCTTTAGAGACATTTACAAAGAATGTTAATTGCCTCTAAGAACATATTTAGCAACAATTAAGCTCTCTTCACTAATTAATTGCTACTAAAGATCATTTTTGGTGTAGTGTATTATCACAACATTAAAAAAAAAAAAGCAAACTTGATGATGACAATATTTTGCATTTTGGGCTTGCAAAAAGGATTGAGTGGCTTCAACAAGAAAAACAAAGCATTTGGTATCAGTGTTCAAGTTGCAACTGAAATAATTCAAATTGTTCTACTTGTAAGCACCATTGTTTTTTGTAAGTTAACTGGTAAAAGATGATATTCGTACTGTGTTCAGTGTACCAGTATAATCCACTACTTATTCTTTACATGTCCATGGTCAAGTTTAGGGAAAAATATAAATACTATCAGTGGTGTGGAGAACTTTTCGATTACACATGCAATGACGTCTTCATAAATAATCTGGTCATCATTATAGTCCATGAAAAACGCAATTTCAGTGTGTTTGTTTAAATTAAAATATTAATACCTCCAAAGAGAACGTAGAATTAAACAAAACAAAGAGAAGAGACAAATAAAATGGAGATTAGACAAAACTTTATCAATCAGCTAAAAGTGTTGATAGTATTATATAATAAGGATATGTCACAGAAGGTAAGTTTAACTCATATTTACTTAGAATCAATAGATCATTCTCGTATTTATCAGACATGTTATGCACAAATAAAAACAAACCTCTACACTTGAAAGCAAATAACAAATCATACCATAGGCAATATTTGTGTGGGTTCTGATGACTGCAACCTTAAGAGTGTGACTCTTAATGTCCTGCGTGGCGATAGGCTTCGTTTCTACGACTGCCTTTCCAGGCGTTGAAAGACTGAGGAAGTAAAGTGGCAGAATAAAGTACCACAAAAAAAAAACAGAACGAAGGAACTTTGTTTGATACAGCACAACAAGTGAATTAAGCACAAAAACATATACAGATCTTCTTTTATACAAGGGAAAAACACATGCACATGCATATACATGCTCTGTTATATGCACACAAATAATACAGTACACCACTATTAGAATAGAATTATGGGAGTAACTGAACCCAATTAAAATCTATATGAAGATCAACAAATATATGTTTGATATTGGTCGATACCTAATTAATGTTCAGCTGATAAGTTTGCATTACTATGGCACAGTTATTTGATGTCTCTCATTGATTTCTCCTTATCTCACCTTTTCATTCTTAATTAGGACCAAATCTGCACTGGTGATCAAAATTATCCTTCTATTAATTGATTGATGCTTTTTTTCGTAAGCATGAAAAATATAACTTTAAGAACTCAATGCCCATTAAAATTGAAAAACACATAATCGAATATAACTTGACCAAATCAAGAATGCATCCGAAAGAACAAAGTTCAAACAAATCAAAATCAATTAAGAATGTGCTGAAGATAGCAAAGAAATAATGAAACGACATTAGGCTTTATTAACTGACAGTAAAGATGATCGTAAGAAACATTAGAAAGAGAGATAATTTTAGGACATTAAAAGGGGGTAAAAACTCGAAGATGTAGATTTCATAGTAAGTAAACCAAGAACTTAAATGGTTTACTTGCTACGTGGGCAAATTATATTCTTTTTGCTCGAGGATCTTGGGTAACATAATGGCTTTTAACACACTGTGTTTCCTTAATAAAGAAAAATATTTATTGTGAGTAAAATCAAACAACTTGCATGATGGAGTGAAATCCCCATATTTTGAATAGGAAGTATTCAAGGAGACCCGTGATAAAATTAGTCTTTATTCACTCCTATTCAATCACCATGTACAACAATAACGTGTTTTAAATGCAATTTAGAACCACTTCTTTTTTTCGGCATTTGAAATAAGCATTGGTCCATTGAATTAATTCTTTTTTTTAAAAAAAAAAAAACTTACCGTAGATCCAAAATAGAAAGAAATACTTGTAGTAGAGCCAATTAACTTAACAAGGCAACAGGTAATGACCATAACCATCTTGCCTCCAATTAAAACTCTTGGACAAGATTTCACCATAGGACTTGTGCTTAAAAAGTACCAATTCCTCCAAATCCTAACAATGACAACTGACAAGCTCATTGCAACCACATTCACCATTCACAACTAATCTCACCTTATAATTTGCTACAAATGCAGCAGTGAAAATTGGCACAATGATACCCAATGAAAATGAAATAGCCAAGGTTACTACTGTCTGGAATGAATTTGGCAGTTGTTCCTCGTTATCTTTTTCCTGTTCTTGGTTCTGTCCTCATGTTGCGTTGTCTATCTTCATTTGATCTTGCTCTATGTCTAATTGAGAGTACACTTAAACAAACTCTAGGTAAGCATCGGCAAATCCAAAACACTCAAATGAGTTGACATCAATTAACAATGTCCAATTTACTTCATTCATGATAATGTCACTTATAGAATATTAGTTATATCAATAACGTAGAAAGTAATAGTTTATGCCTTGATTGGGTGAAGTAATATAGCATCATTTACCTTTGTAGGTTTATGCTGCTTGTAATTGTAACTCCAGAGTTCTTGAAAATAAAGATAACAAATAACTTTATTAATACAACTCCTATGTAATCATACATTAAAGAGTGCAGTACTGTGGTGGCATAATAAGTTACATAGCTAGGTGCAATAATCTCTTAACCAACAAATTTTCATCAATATAATTTATTAGTTCGTAAACATATAATGCAGCAACATTTTATCTCTTTAACACAAAGCACATGCGATCACCTTTTGTTTCACCTTTATACATTTAAATGCTTTGAGAAAGTGCAGTTGCCCATGAATATGATTCCGTCTACAAATTAGTCAAGTATTTTTTTACACAACTATGGTAAAAAAAAATTATATTTACTTCAAATTATTGAAATAAAAAAAAGAGAAACATGAACCAAATAAACTTCATAGTGAAGATTATCTTCAGTGTTTACCCAAAGAGGAGCGACAAAATAATGTGCACCTCAGTACTGAGTCTCGTCACATATGAGGTCATATAAGAAGCCTAAGGTGACACATGAATTTGTAGAGTAAGGAGTATATTTGCTCCTTTAATTGTCTCAACTGTAGCTTAACACAACATAAAGGAGAATATTGAAGAACAAATACTCAAAATAGAGAAGCATATAAAGTTTACAGTTTGAAAAAAAGTACGAAAGCATATTAGCTATTGAATATTCCTTCCTTTAAGTAGGCCAAAGCAAGATCAATTTTCATATCATTAATTTCATGTCATCAATAATACAACATTCTCTTTACCTCTAAGGCATAACTAAGGTTTTGCATACACTCTACCCTCCACAAAGTGCAAACATCATTTTGTGGGACTACACTGAGTATGTTGTTGTTTTTGTCTACAACTTTCAAATAGTTGGAAGCTCTTATTTTTCAAATGTATCCACTTTTGCTGATCTTTACATTATAAATAGCATTATAATTCTAAGCTCTAAGCAACAATTTTGAACTTTTGTCAGTAACATATTGTTCTATCCTTTTATTATCTTGATTATAACACTTAAAAGAAAATAGGGAGATATATTGAGAGGAGGTTGACAAGAAATTGTAGGACATATGCTTGTCACAACATCTTTGAGAGGACCCAAGAATTACAATATCTGAAACAAATTTAATCTTTTTCGTCTAAATACATCCACAATTTTCCTAACCAGCACAACAAGCAGCATTAGTCAATTAATGCACAAGAGGAAACTAAAACTCTTGAAATAATTATATGGAAGTTCAAAGAAATAGCAGAGAAATTGAAATAGACAGTGAGGACAAATAGAGAACAGACAAAAGATGCAATAGAAACTAATTCGCCATTTGCTCCTAGAACAGTGGCTCGAACCCACTGTGCTCATAGTCAAAATCCTCTTCAATGGCTTGCTTCTGGCCATGATGGTCTTTAGGAATGGTAATCCAAACTTGATTTTGGAGCATCTAATGAAGAAGTTATAAGTACTTGTTAGTTCAAGAAAAATGTTTCTTTCTTAAAGATGGATGTTGTACGTAGACTTGGTCACCGATATTTATAGAGTAGGATAATAAAAAAGTTAATTGAAGAGAGGACCCAAGGCCAGAAAATCAGAGGAGAGGACAATTAGACATGCATATAGAAATAAAACAATTGTCCTTCAAACCTTTACTACAATCATGAACCAAATGAGTTAGAGATCTACAATAGGCATAGCATAACTCTCAATGAACTTGCTAAATTAGTTCAAGAACTCAAGTATTAACACAAAATTAACACAGTATACCTCCATAAATAAGTCCAAATGATGAAAATAGAAAAAACATGACAGGAGTTGGGAATGAAAAATGATTTTTTTGTTGCTGGAAAACGGGGGAAAAAACCCAATCAGATTGGATATGAACAGACATATTTTAAAATTTCAAAAGAATTAAAGGAGTTCTCTGTTTTGTTTCGCCGGCAAAAAAAGAGAGAATAGCTTACCCAATTACGAAAGATATTGTTGAGAAGACAATAGAACTGTAAAATTGAACTTAAAGGTGCCAAGAAATCAGGTTTGGAAGCAAAAAATAAAACAAAATAGAGAGACTTTGAGTTGTTCTTTATTTGTCGGTGAAAGAAAGCGCAGAAATGGTTGATTGCTTCGAGAACTATGTCGAATATTTTTATTAGCGTGAAATGACCAGTATAACCTTGGTCGTCCCATCTTCACGCTTCTATATAGTAAATAAAAATATATATAATAATAAAAATAATTAATCTGGTGATAATTAGATATTGTTTGCCTTTTATTTTTACAAATTTTCTTTTTTTAAAAAAAAAAAAAATGATAGATATTTTTATTTTTTATATCTTTTTTTAAAAATCAAAATCTTACAAAAAATTTTAAATTACTCCGACGTTTATCTATTTAATCTAATTTTTAAACATGACAAATTCACCCTATTTTAATTTTTGCTGTTCCTTAAATAGCTTTTCATTTAAATAAAATGGTCACCTTCATCTCTATTCAACCGCAATAGAATTTACAATCATATATTCTATCGTATAATACAAACGATGTTAGAAAATTTGATAATTTTTTAAAAATGTTCTTAAATTACACGAAATTGAAAAAGAATGTCATTTGTTACTAATTTAGTGTAAGATCATCTTTGCTGTTATTATGTTTGTCCCAAAGGGTAATATTGTTACTTTTAAATCAACAATGTCTTTTTTTATAATAAATACTTTTTTTCTAATAAAATGAAAATATTTCTATTTCTTTTTTTTTGAATTGAAAAAGGATAAACATATGCTAATATGATCATTGGTTTAAAAGTTAAAGATACAATAGTGATAATGCCATAAAACAAAAAAAATCATTACAGTGCTTCAAATCATAAAATATCTTTAAATTATCGTCAATGAGTTATTGTTGATTCTTTTACGTATTAATATTAAAATTAAAGAATATATTAATAAATGTTTATTCTACTTCAATTAATAAAATATTAAAAAATAAAAATATTTTCTTTTTTATTAGAATTTAAAAAATCATTATCTAGATGAAAATAATATAAGTTCAAAGAAATTTATATCTTAGATGTGTTATGCAAGTAGATTTAACTATGAGCTTCCTCACTAGCTGAAGCTAAAACATTCTGTTGAGCCTTATAGTAGAGTTAACAATTATAACTTTCTTTTTTGATCTCGAACAAATAGCACTACCAATCAAAATTAAGATATAACCAGTGGTGGAACAGGAATCACCGTATAAATGCTTCAATTTGCATTAGAAAAGCCTTCAAGTACAACATGATATTTTTTATAGAATAAAGGGAAAATATCCAAGTACCCCCTCAACCTATGCCTGAAATCCCAGAGATACACTTATACTATACTAAGGTCCTATTACCCCCCTGAACTTATTTTATATGTAATTTTCTACCCCTTTTTAGCCTACGTGGCACTAGTTAGGAAAAAAAAGTCAACCATCGTTGGGCCCACAAGATAGTGCCACGTAAGCTAAAAAGGGGTAAAAAATTATTAATAAAATAAGTTCAGGGGGGTAATAGGACCTTAGTATAGTATAAGTGTGTCTCTGAGATTTCGGGCATAGGTTGAGGGGGTACTTGGGCATTATCCCTAGAATAAACCACAATTTTTATTCCATTTAACTATCTCATAACTCTTCTTATAACATGACAACTTTTATTACATGGTTTGCTTATAAACCTACTAAGTACTCCTATTACATATGCAATGTTTGTCCTAGTGTAATTAGTTATGTATCACAAACTTTCAATTAATTTAGCATATTACGTTTGATTTATTACATCATTTTGACTTTGAACATGAAACACTCGAATCAAAAGGAATTACAATATGCTCACAATTAAGAAAGTTATATGTTTTCAAAATTTTCTAAACATATTTCAAAGAAAATTCTATCACATGTTCTTGTTATTTTTATTTAAGATTAAATTTTCTCACCAATATCTTTCATATAAAAATGGTTTCTAAGATTATTTTTAGCATCATCAATAACATTTATACTAGAGTCAAAATTCAATAAATCATCAACATATAGACAAATAGTAAAATGAATTATTCCAAGACTTAGATATATACACTTATCACACTGATTTGTTTTAAAAATATTTTCAATCACGCAGGAATCAAACTTTTTATGTGATTGTCTCAAGCCATATAGTGATTTAGTAAGTTTACACACTTTGCTTTCTTGAACTACTTCAATAAAATATTCTGATTGTTTCAAATAAATTTTCTCATTTAGGTCTTCATTTAAAACACAGTTTTTATATCCATTTGTTGAATTTGGAAAAAATATTTACAGTCATAATAGTTAAAAGTCTTATGTATGTAATTTTTGTTATCGGAGAAAAAATATCAAGGTTTTTTTAGGTTTTCTAGTTGCTTAAAACCTTTTACAACTAATCTATCCTTATATTTATCAATAGATCCATCGATTTCAACTTTTTTTTGTAAGACCCATTTGCAACCAATTGTTTTACAACAAGATGATAAATTAACTAACTTTCAAGTTTTATTAGAAATTAGTAATTCCATTTCATCATTTAAAGTCTCTTTCTAAATAAACAGAATCATGTGATGATAAAGTTTTTTCTTTAAAGTGAGAGGGTTATCTCCAACATTAAACACGTAAAAATCAGGACCTGAATCTTTTTCTACTCTAGTTCTTTTACTTCTTCTTAATTCAAAACATAAAAAAAATTATTTTGAAAAGTAGAAGAACTAATATTTTGTTCAATCCTTTGCCCTCACTCTTTTCAGAATCAAAAGAAAATTTATTCTCGTGAAAATAGCTCATCCAATCAATATATATATATATATATAAATGAGGACCATAGAGGAGGTGATGTGGCACCTCTATATGGCCTCCATTTGCATTTAGCTTTTTCCATCTTTTTCTTTTAAAAAAAATTATATATCATAAAAAATTACTTAAATTTATTACAAATAAAAATATTTTATTAATGGTGGATCATTTATAACAAAAACTCTTCATATTTTTTATTTACTTATCTCACTTATAATTAAAAGAGAAACATAATTTATTTATTTTTTACTTTTTTTAATTTAATTTAATTATTTTATCGTAAAAATATATTACTTCATTTATACAAATATACAAATAAATACTTTATTAATGTATGAACATTTATAAAAAAAAAACTCTCTATATTTTTTTTCTATTTGTTTATCTCACTTCTAATCATGAAATCATAGTATTATTATTTTTTTTACATTTTAAGTATTTTTATTTTTATTTTTGAATTTATTCACTAGGAGTTACTACCCATGACTTGCCCCTCTTTAATTTTTACTTTTAATAATATTCATGACTCTCATAATTTTTATATTCATAACCTCCAATTAAATTTATAAGTTTATGTGTCTTATGGAATTCCTTTATTTTGCCTATAAATTTATATTAGTTTCATGAAGATTCACATTCACAATTATTCTTTCTTTTTTCATCATATAAGTTTGATTTGTAACAAAAAAAAGAAGTACATGAAGGTAAGAAATACTTCATTGAAATTTTTATTTTTTATTTCCTTTATTTTTGTCTATATAAATTTGTATTTGATTTGTGAAGGAAATTAACATGTAACAAAAAAAAAAGTACATGAAGTTAATAAATATATCATTCTCAAGTCCTTATTTTTTCATTTCCTTTATTTTGTCTATATAGATTCATATTTATTTTCATGAAGATTCACATACAAAGTTATAATTTCTCTTCTTCATAATACTTGTTTGGGAATTAGCTAACAAGTAACAAAAAAAAAGTATATGAAGGTAAGATATATTTCATTCTTAAGTCTTTCTTTTTATTTTTATGTACTTATACATGCTTTCTTTCGTATTATAATTTATCAAGTAAGTATGATTAAAAAAATCTCTTTAATTCTTAACAATGTTTTATTCGTATGCAATTACTCTTTCTAATAGTTAGTTTTCCATGTATAATATAGTTTAATTATAATATTTGTTAGATTTCAAGAAATAATTATTATTTAGTATTGTTATTACTACTGAAAAGATAATGTATAAATATATTAAATATGGTTTATATTTCGTTCTTTCTTTTGACATAATTATTTTTAATTCGTATATGTTTTTTTTATTCAGTTGGTTGCATATATGAACAGTTTGACATATTGATCAAAACATGATGGCGGATATCTTTGCAAAGAAAGATGGTACAAGGAAAAAAAAATGAAGCATAATTAGAGATTATTTTTTCACTTTGAAATTTATTAGCAACTTAGTTACTTTTGCTAGAGTGTTTAAAATTTTAATTTATGTAAATAATTTAGCTAAATGTATTATATTATCAATGCTAATCATTTGATCCTTTAGCATTCTATTTTCTCTTTGTTATGAAAAAAATAAATATAATTATATCATTTTAACAATAACAAAATTTATGATGATTAATTTCACTTTTATTATAACTTATAAAAAGTAATTGAAAAATATATTATTATTTTTATGATGTCATTTTTTGCGTATGTAACAATCTGTCGTCGTTCTTTTTGCTTTGAAATGTATTTATAATTTTTATGTAGTCACCAATTATTATATTTTCTCTGTTCATTTTTTGTTTTTTCACACCTTATTTTTATTTTTTTATTTTAAAAATAAAATCAATACATAATTAGTAATACATTTAGTGGCTAATAAAATTATACATTTGAATTATTTATAACTCATGTCACTTCATCTTACTTGTAAAGTTTAATACTAAATATGAATCATGACTTTATATGCTTCATTTTTCGTAAATCTTATAAGTATTTAATTAATGTATAAAAAATTATAATAAGCAAATGTAATAATAAAATAAAAGAAAACAATATTGTTTTGACGAAATCAGAGTTTGGATAGCACATCACTACTCCTACAAAAGATAGAGAAAATTAAAACATCTACAATTTTCAACCTAATACAATATATTGTTATTTCAACACATTATCTCTTATTTCATTTACTTCACCACGGTGAATATTTTGTTCTAATATATACATATACAAAACAAACAAATATATTTTATATGTTTTAAAAAAGTCTATGATATCGCAGACGAGGAGAAATATAAATATTATCTATATATTCGATATTGACCTAAATATTATATATTTCATATTATTATCTTATAAATATTTCATATAATCGCGCAAAGCGCGAATAATTTCACTAGTTCTATTATAATACTATCTTCAAGATTAAAAATTTATATGTTGTATTTATTTAAGTATAACCAAGAAAAAACAAATTGTAACTTTCTCACCCAACTTTAAAATCTTGGAATCCATTAGCCTCAAAAAGAAGAGACAAACCCAAGCTTTTAGGGGTCGTTTGGTTGGGAACAAGTTATCCCAGGATTACTTATCCTTAGCTATCCTGGGACAACTTATCCCACAATTATATGGAAAAACTTATCGCATCACTATTTTCTTAAATGGTGGGATACATTATTCGAAACATGACAATCAAACAACGTACAAATTTTTTGTCCCATTACTATTTTTTTAAACAACCACTATTTATTTTTATCCCTCACACCAAACGACCCCTTAATTATCCCAAACATGACTCGTGACTTGTTTCAAAAGTTCATATTATTTCCTTTACTTGCAACAATTGATTTTAATAGTCATTATGTTTCTTACGTTCATGTACTAAATCAGTTATAATTCCATTTTAATTTTGTTACTTTACATACAATTCATTTCATATACTGATTTCATTCATCGTTATCTCATTTTTTTTTTATACAAATACATAGAATTCAAATATTGTGTCAAGCGGTTCACTAGCTCTATTTTCTCTATATTGGAAAATAAATATTAATATTAATAATAAAATTAAAATTAAAAATTATTTCTTGATTTTAAAAAATTGAATGGGCTGCTCCATCTTAATGAGATGCCTCGGATTCAAGCTCAATATATATATAAAAAAAGAAGAAGTAACTTTCACATGCAACAAACATAAAAATTATATTTATACTAGATATAAAATGGCCCGTTAACGGGCCCAATATTTCATCTTAAATTTATTATTTCGAGATTAAATATTATAATGCATATCTCTGTCGCTGACTTACTCTCATATAGTGTTTTCTTGACCGTTCATCATGATTAACTATCTAAAACTCATTTAATCATAACGATATCTTTCCTACCACAAATAATAACCTTTAATTCATAATTCAAATTCAAGGTAGAGCTAAGAGTTAAGTCTTGAGAGTTCTTTCGAATCTTTTTTAGAAAGTCCCTTAGAATCTTTTGAGGAGTCTTCTTTAATTTCTAATAACTTGTTTCAAGACTTGACTAAGTGATTATGAGAATGATGAAAATGTATTCATGAGTCTACATTGTCATCGAGATCCTTCATATCGTGAATCATAACCCTTTAATTCATAATCCATAATTCAAATCCAAGAAAGAGCTAATAATAGAGTTCAAAAAAGTCTTTGAGTCCAATTAGAAATCCTTCGAGATCAACTATTGATTTGGGCTAAGTTTGGATGAAGTAAGTATGAAGATCATAAAAATCATGTACATAAATTCCATATTGTTATTAGACCCTCAAGTCGAGCCGTTCATGCCCATAAATTTGACATGAACTTCATAAGTTGAGTATCTTTAAGAGGATTAGTATCTTCAAGGTATAAATCTTGAGTATTGAGTTCTTAATCATTAAGGATTATATTCCTAATCATGGGGCTACTACATGTTACCACGAAGGTCCTTGAATTGAGAAATTCATGTCTATACACTACAAAAAATTGATTATCAGGAACAAATAATTTCGTCATTTATAAATCATATTTCGTCACTAAAAATCTTGTGCGACGAAAAATAATTCGTCACTAAAAGTATACAAAGACGATTTAATGCTTTGTCGCTGAAAATATTATATTAACTACAAAAAGAAAACTCGTCTCCAAATCCTTAAACAGTTGTGACAAATTTATTTGTCGTAAAAAAACTACGTATATTTTTTTGTAGTTAGTAGTATGTTTTGTCACTAAAAAGGTTATTACTACCGACAAAATTATATTCTCGCTAGTTATTTTACTTCAACCAGTGACAAATCCATTGTCTCTATGCTTAAATGTACTTCATAGTTGAAGAAAATCTTATTTCGCCACTAATGACTATACTTTAATTTCATTTAGTTTATCTATCTATCTATTTTATTATTTTAATGCTTCCTAATTAAAATATTTTTACCGTCATTTTATACATTTTAAATCATATTTTTTTTAGTGCAAAAAGAAAAGGTGTTAATGAAACATAATAAAATAATAAGTACTCTTCTAAAAAAATGGGTCCCACAATTTTAGATAGACACATGGTCATTATAGTTACAATTTTATATTACCCTCGAAAATGAGATTATTTACAACTTTGACATTGGTCGTCCGTCACTTCACTCTTCTATATATATAATGTTATAGCTATACTTTGCATAATTGCGTTACATAACAAAATAAATATGTATATTTTGCTATACATATACAAAAAAAATAGTTGTATAATTCGCTATGCATATACAAAGAAACCAATTGTATAATTTGCTATACATATATAAAAGAAAACAATTGTATACATCAATGATATAATTTGTGTATGTATAAAACAAGAAAGAGAAAAAAACAAAAGAAAATTTGGCAGAGAAATATTTGTATCATATGGTGTATATGACGAAGATATATGTATTTGCATGTGTATATATAATTTTCTCTCGCTTTATACAAACAGAAACACAATTAATCTTTTTCATCTCTGTTTGTATAAGCGAGAGAGGCGAGGGTAACAAGCGAGATCTGAGGGAGAGAAACAGAAATATATGTATATATACAATTTTTTCGTACTTTATACTAACACAAATATATTTTATATATTTGTGTTATACTTATGTTTGAATAAAAATGAGAGAAGAAGGAACAAGCTTCTTCCAATGGAGTCCTATGAATATGAATTACGAATTCGAAATAGGTAGATTCCAATAGTGATATTGGAAGAAAAAAAAAGAGGATAAGTAGTAAAAGTTAGTAGAAGAGTAACCAATAGTTGGAACAAGCTTCTTGGAAATAAGAGATTTGACACTTTGTGACCAAAAAGTCAAAATTGGCTGGTAAGAGAGAGAAGGGGAGCTGACAAGGTGTAGGACGTCATCCCATTTTAGCAACTTTCACCTGCTTCCCATCTGGGTACTTCCGGCAGTGCTTGATTTATTGATTTGGTGATTCTAAACTTCAGTTGATTTCTCACTGATTCACTGAAAAGCTGAGGAACACAGAAGGGCTAAAGAAATTGAAGGGGAAAAAAACCCCAACAAAAAATAACAAGATTTGATGATTCTGTTGTCTTATTTTAGCTTTCTGGCAAAGCTTGAGCCTTTTGCTATAGACCCTTTTCGTTTCTTGAACTGTAAGTGGCTTAGCTTTCTTTAATCTTCAGTTATTATGTAACTTGCTACTGTATTGCTTACTGCTTTTTTTTTTTTTTTCTAAAAGTTGGGTGTGGTTGTTTTGGGCTGGAGGGTTATAAAGTTTGGATTTTGAGGACTTTGTGAGTAAAGGGTTTACTTTTTTTGATTCTGTTGAGGATGGGGAGGGGTGAGGTGTGGATTAGGGAGGAGTTTTTGTTTGGATTTTACTAGATATTAGTTGAGCATGATTCTTGATTCTTAGAATTTCAATTTTTTGGGATTAGTAGTGTCTTAGGATTTGAGAATTAGATGACAATTTTTGGGATTAGTAGTGTCCGGGCCTGCCACCTCCCACCACCAACAGGCACCACGTAATAAGTTTTGAAGATATTCTTCAGCTTAAGACAAATTACTTGATGGAAGATGCATCTATGGCGATGTCTATGTTTGTATGTCTATTGCTGCTGAGGCTACGTATTTAGCCATTTTGTTGCTTATGATAGTTCTTTCCTCAATAAAGAGTTGGAAGTAGTACATGGCTGGTATTTGTTGTTTTTTCTTATATGAACATTCTCATCTGCTTCTTTAATGTTGCTTAGGTTTCAGTACTTTGTTTTCTAGTTGCCGTTATTTGGTGCAAACTGAATAAACTTATTAATTGATCAAGTCTTGTAATGCGAGGTGCCAGAACAATGAGTATTTGAGTCTACATTTACTTTTGTTTGCTTTGCAATGAATATTTTAGTTTCTCTTAACATCTATATGAAGTCCAGTATGATTCAAGTCTCTTGCCAGGCACCTCCCCAACCTAGTCTAACCCCCTTCCCTTCTTCCCTCACTTCACTGGAAAAAAAGGAGAGAAATTTCTGGTTTGCAGCCAATATTTGAGGGGTTGACTTTCAAGCAACCAACTGATTCAGATATTGACCCTAACAACTACTATTTGCTTCAAGAAGCTCACCAGGAAAATGTTACTTGTTAAAGAATGTATGCAAACTAAAACTTAGCATTAGATGGCAGATAAGTGTGCATTTGGAGGCAATTCTTTCTTGAATTAGTTATCGATTTTATAGTTAACATAATAAGCTTGTTGTGGAATGCTATATGGATTAATAGACCTACGCTTTCCAGTATCCAGCTTAGCCATCTTGTTAGCTTATTTTATGTTCCAAGAGATTATGACATTCCATCATGCAGGACTGAGCCCAATTGTGAAGTCAAGAAATCAAATAACTAGGGAAGGTCTCGATTTGTTGAGAATGAGGTTTAATAAATATTAGTAGTAGGGTTTATATTGATTCAACAACTGTATTGCTTTTTAGTGAGTGAACTGAAATTACCGGTGTGCTTTGAATATAACTGTTACAAATGTTTATTCAGTTCGATTGGAAAATAGAAATTCAGTTTAATCTGGCTTTAGGTTGTTCAACAGCCTTGCATAACCCTATGAATGGGTGTGACATGGGTACAGTTTCTTTAAGGTTCCTCCATATACTAAAAAATAGCTAAAAAAATCCACACACTTACAGGATACTTACAAGTTACACCCGTAATGAATATGTACCTTTTCCAAATATATGTGACCTAAAGAGACACCACAATCTGTGTACAACAGGTACCTGTGAATAAATCACGCCTGCAGATCTCAAGTATTGTAGTTCACACTTTGGCAATACTGTTGTGACATTGAGGGAGATGATAGAATATTCATGTGTTCATCACCTTGGAGAGTTGTCTGAAGACAAGGCTTTTGTGCTTTGATACTGTTACTCAAATATCTTTTACCAACTTGATATCTGCAAGTCGATATTTATTGACAGCTGCAAGTTGATATTTATTTGACATCTGCTTCTCCCTTGGTGATTTACAGAAGATACTACATCTGATCTGTGTTCCAATTTCAATTGATTATCCACAAAGTTGGCTATAGTCCACGATGGCTGATATCAGTCCTAGTACATCAACAGATGCTGATACTGAAGATAAGAACAGGGTAAGTCAGTTACCTCTCAAATCCATATCTAGTCATTATTTGATTTTATGTTTTGAACTATGTCTAGTCTTGATTTCAATTTGTCCAAATTTTGATTGATTATGATGACTTTGTAATTTGAATTTGTTTCTCCTTAAAACCTGGTTTGTCAATTAGACCTTTTTCATTTTCCTATATAAAGGAGAATATAAACATGTTTATGATCTTTTACTCTGTAATAAGTAAAAGAGTGATATGTCTGTAATGTGGAGAGAGAGAAGAAGGCACAATGTGTGGAATGTTACTAGTTACTCCTCTAGCACTAATTTGTGTCATTTGGAAAGAGAGAAATAAAATAGGAGAGCTTTTGAAAGGGTGGAATGGACTTTGCACAATTGAGTAGTCTCCGGTCCCTCATTTTCTTTTGTTGCACCCATGTATTTTCTATTTGTATAGTGTACTGTATGTCCTTTTGAGATAACTATTTTTGTTGGTCTCTCCTCTTTGGTGTATCTCTTGTGTACGACCAAGTTGGCCTTGTTATTATCAACGAAAACCTTACTTTACTAAAAAACAAAAGAAGGAGGCATGTCTGTAGAACATTTAAAATGAAACTGGCATTGACATATAATCTATGTTTTTAGTAATAAATGAAAAATGAACCAACTCCTTGCGATACTATCCCAGCAAAAGTTTCTTGTCCATTTCTGCTTCTACATACAGGGTGGAGCCAATAGTTGAGGATAAAAGTAGGCTAATGATGGGTCAATGGAGGAAAGACATGAAACCTTATGCCTCCATTATCTATTCAACCAAACTAACGGTTCATGATGATCCTTCTGCATTGTTATTGAATGTTGAACTTGACAATGCAGTAAAAGATGATTGATGGAGTTATTGAAATAGAGGAATGAACTTTGAGGGTGGAAAGTGTGGGGGGAGGGAAGGACGAAGTGTCTTATTTAACAGGAGGGACAACGAGGAGATATATGTACCAATAATAAAAGAATAAAGAGAGGACATCAATTCAAAAGAATCTACAACATACTCAGTGTAATCCGACAATTGTGGTGCAAGGAGGGTGGTGTGTACTGTGTACGTAGACCTTACTTCTACCTTGTGAAGGTAGAGAGGTTGTTTTTGATAGATCCTCGGCTCATGTAAAGGGTTACAAAACACGGTTTTCACATTAGGTAGGTACACTAGTAAGGATTATTAAGAACGAACACCTTACTGACTAGGTTTGTCTGACTAAGCTACATCTTGTGTATTGTTTATACACGTGGATAGAACATCTTGAAACTGTTCTTCCTGCTTACCAAGCAGCATCTGTTACTAAGCATCTCAAGAAAAAAGAAAAAAACATGACTTTAATCTAATACTAAGACGTTGTTTTGATCGGTTCACCTAATTCCTAGATATTTGATAAGAACAAGAAATAGAAAACATGCCTGATTAAAGAAGACCATTAAGTAATTCATCCAGACTTTCCTGAATCTTGTTGTGTAACTTTTATTCTTGAAGCTAATCTGTATGAAAAGTTAATGAAAGTGATATTTGATCTCTGTTGGTGCAGTTCCTAAATCAACAACTGTGTGCCGTAGCTTCTGATGGAAGTGACAGACCGAAAGATCAAAAGGTATCACATTTATCATCACATACCGAATGATGGAATATGAGAAAAAGAAATGTTTATATGATCTTGAGCTCTTTTTGCGCAGACACTCCGTAGACTTGCTCAAAATCGTGAAGCTGCTCGAAAAAGCCGTCTAAGGAAAAAGGTGAGTCCTCTTTCTATGGCACTATTTGCAGTTTCATGTGATATACACTCTATTCATTTTACTTGAGATTAATATGGAAATGTAATTAACAGTCCTAGGGTAGTGGTCATCCAAAATCTGGCTGACTAGATCTTCCCATTTAAATTTTATCTGGTGGGTTTCGAAGTACAGTATATCATAATACTAATCAAGATGAAAAAAGAAGGTTTAATGTCGGAATATATTAGTTCTGAAACTAGTCGACCAAAAATAAATGAAGGAATTGATCTGTGTATTGTAACTTTTGTCATATTGCCCTCGCGATAAATGCTTGTAACAGTCAATTTAAAAGCGAAGAATTCTGATTCAGCTGTTTCTCCCTCTACAAGTATCACATAATGAGCTAAAGTGTCACACTTCCATTGTGTGTATCAAACTTCATAGATGGGTGAAAATACTATATATCTATATCTATATCTATATCTATATCTATATCTATCTATCTATCTATATATATATATATATATATATATATATCGGTATCAATACTACATCAATGTGCACCGATTATAATGACATTATCTCCCTATATTGTTTTCTTGTTGGTCCAGGCATATGTTCAACAGTTGGAGAGCAGCAGGATGAAGCTGACACAACTAGAACAGGAGCTTCAACGAGCTCGGCAACAGGTTTGTTCAGTAAATCCTGTGTCCTTATCTGTTTCTTTAATTTCTTTGATCACTTAAATATCTAGCACCTCTGTAGATATTAGCTCACAATCTCTCTGATCAGTCTTTTGAGACAATGTTTTTCTTTCCCCAAAGGGAATATTTATTTCAGGTTCAGGAGATCAATCGCAGTCGATGAGTGGAAATGGTATGCTCATCTTGTGCATTCAGACTTTTATCATTACAAGTTTTTCACTTCTTTAATATTGGATAATCTAGTATGACTGATTTTTCAAAAATATGAACAAAACATTATGGCTGAGTAACAATGTGCTATCACCAAGTACAAGTAGATTAATGGTGGAATTGATGAACCTTGTAAATGATTGTAGATTCACTTTCTGTTCTATATCCTTTCTGATGTGTTACTTATTAGATACTCTATAGATTTGCATTTTAATGGTGGGCTTCCTTACTTCTTCTTTTCGTTGTTTGATTCCATTGTTTTATATTACCACTTGATGCTGTAATTGAAAAATATATCGATAAAAGTACTATTTCTCCTAAAGACTTTCAGATTCATTAGTTGTCTTCATTTATCGTAATTGTCGAAGCTATATATGCCAATATGTTTCATCATGCCAAGGAAGTTATTGCCTGAAGGGATGGGACATGTACACATTTCATGAAAAAGAAAGGGGGAGTTTAACTTTGATAAAGAATGGAGAAGAATCAGAACAGAAAAAGGGGAAGAATTTTATTTTGGAGGTTATTGCTTTCTTTTTCTTTTACCTTTTCTGGAAAACTCAAATGCATTCATTAATATTTACCAAGATGGTGCAGGAAGTATGTACTGATAGGGTGTCTGCTTTACACTTTTATCCATCAAGATAGCCCATTTATCTGTTCATAAATTAAATGCTCTTCTTGCACCTGAAGTACAAGAAAAACAATCACTTCTATCTTATTTTTATCATTCTCCACTATAATGAAAGAGTCTCATACTTCTTTCGATCCAAAAAATCCAGAAAAGGCACAAAAGTGTAGTTCTTCAGTCTGCACTTCAGCTCGACCGTATTAACTCATATGCTCCTGGGATCACTCATGAGATGCTAAGCAAGGAGCATTATAAGGCTCCATAGCTGTGATATGAAACTAGATCCACTAAGAGGCGATTTATATCCTCTCTGTGCCTCTTGCTTATGCTGCACCTTTGTATATTTTCATGGAGGAGAAGCTTAAACCATAGAAAGAAGCTTTTAGATTAGTCATCCATAATTGTTGTTCTGTGAGGTAGTAAATCATCAGCTTTTTGGGGGTCTTTATATAATATGAAATGCCCTTGAATTCAGAATAATTGATTTTGTAAAGCTTGGATATAAAATTCCATTAAAGTAAGTAATGCAACTTCTGGTCCTTCTAGGAGCTTTGGCATTTGATGTAGAATATGCCCGATGGTTGGAAGAGCAGAACCGACGAATTAATGAGTTAAGGGGAGCTGTTAATTCTCATGCTGGTGATGCTGAACTTCGCATAATAGTCGATGGAATATTGGCACACTATGATGACATATTCAGGATAAAGGGGGATGCGGCGAAGGCTGACGTTTTTCACATATTGTCGGGCATGTGGAAAACTCCTGCAGAAAGATGCTTCTTGTGGCTTGGTGGATTCCGTTCATCTGAACTCCTCAAGGTGAGAGATTTGTCTTCCCACAAGTAAATGTGCAGCTTGGTGAATAGCTTTCTCCACCCTCCCTTTGGCTAAAAAATAACCAAGATAATATAAAAAAATAAAAGCTCATATACTTGTGAATGGAGGTTCTTTTTTCATTTTACCATTGGAAGGAACTGTAGAGAAAAATATCAATTTCTGACCCAAGTTCTCTTTTTTTTAAAAAAAAAAGGGAAAAGGGTCAAAAATACCCTTGAACTATCAGAAATAGCTCAAATATACCCTTGAAGTATATTTCGGCTCAAATATACCCTTATTTGTCGAACTATTGGGTCAAAAATACCCTTCTCATTAACAGAATCGGTTAAACGTCACTTAAATGCCATGTGGATGTCACATGGCATGCCACATGAGCCAATAGAGTTCCACTCATGCCACGTAGACTAATAAACTTATCCCTAATTTCCCTCAATTTTCTCCGTTTTCAGTAGAATTTAGAAACATTTCACTGAAAAACATAGAACCCGTATTCCTCATTTCTCCATTACCTTAGAACGATTTCACAAAATACATAAGTTCTAAGGGAAGGGTATTTGAGGGGAAGGGTATTTTTGAGCCGAAATATAGTTCAAGGGTATATGTGAGCTATTTCGAATAGTTCAAGGGTATTTTTGACCCTTTTCCATTTTTTTAAAGATAATTTTGGACCTAATTTACTGCTGCATCTTGATAAACTACCTGTGTATACTTCCCTGGCTAGAAGCTCTCAGTAAGGATGTTCTTTGAGGTGCACTACACTGATTTCAGTATGCTCCGCCTCCCATCTGCTGTACCTATGGTGGTGGTTCTGTGCAAAGATTATCTCTGTTGTCCCTATGGTCTCGCTTTAGTTACTCTACCTCTACTCTTACCTTCTTCCGTCCTGGTTTTTCTAATTATGTTCAGCATCTAAAACCTCCTTATTCTCTCTCTCTGTCTCCCCCCTTTATATGGAAGTCTTTTGGCATATTCCTTCACTATGAAACATATAGCGAGCTTCTGATCTTAGTTATGGCCACCTTCTTGATGAATAACATCTGCTTACGTCTCTAGTGGGAAGTTCTTGGTGAAGATCTTCTTTTGGTATGCAATGCTCTTATTTCAACATGCTTGCAACTCCTATTTATCGTCTTTGTATTGCTGTTCTTGTCGTTAAAATAAACAGCTCTTAATGTTTCCATTTCTCCGATGGTCTTGCTTTAGTTAGATCTCTCCATCCGCTCCTTTCTTCCCCTTTACAAAACTAGGTACATTCTAATATCCATTGGACATTTCCTTCCTTTCTTTTTTCTCTTTTCTTTTCAAGGGCTAAAGGCGATGAGAAGAGATTGTTGACTACATTTTTCCTGCAAGTTCTTAAATTTCTTGCCACTTGATTGCAGCTGCTCATTAATCAGTTGGAGCCTTTAACCGAACAACAATTATTGGCGATCAACAACTTACAACAGTCATCCCAACAGGCTGAGGATGCTTTATCCCAGGGAATGGAGGCATTGCAGCAGTCTTTGGCTGAGACTCTCGCAGGGTCTCTTGGACCTTCAGGTTCCTCTGGGAATGTTGCAAATTATATGGGTCAAATGGCCATGGCAATGGGGAAGCTTGGAACTCTTGAGGGTTTCATACGGCAGGTACTTAATCAAGCCTCCACATCTGTGTCTATTGCTTTGAAGTTATATACTTGCTTTGTCCGAAGTGCGTCCTAAAGCCTGCAGATTCATCATTGACATGTCAAACTTGTGCATCTTTTTGTTGGTTAGCCTTTCCATAGTTGTCTCCTTGAAAAAGAAAATGAGAGATGCATTCGGAGAAGGAAAAGGGAGAAGTAATAAATTCCAAGTCTCTTTGTTAGATTCTCATAGTCCAATTTAATCTAAACAAACTTGTTTACTGCGCCATAGTGTTATTATCATCAACACCCTTTTGAAGTACAAGCAATGAGAGGCCAGGGGAGGGAAAGGGAAGGAAAACCAAAGTTCCTGCTTAGAATTGAACTCATGCTTACTCTAGGGAAAGTGAAGCTAAGAACGGCTAATTCTTATTTACTGCACAAGATAACATCTTTGAACAACTTTAGGCCCCAGTCAAACAAAAAGTGTCCATTTCACCTCACAGTACTCCTAGCCAACTGATGACATATTCTCCTGTCTACTAGAATGACTAACTACGTGCAGTTGCATATTTGCTGCTGAATGCTGGCTGAGAACATTTTAAGTTTTACCACTCTTCATAGTGGCTCTGTGAATTCAATTTTTTTAGTCATTTGAAAGTTTCAGAGAGCCTTAAGCAGAGGAGAACCTATAAGGTGCTTATTCCCTTGTTAATTTAAGAAATAAGCCTGCTGTGAAATATTTGATTGATTCTGACGTCCGTATATCTGGGATTTGGCGTTAATAGTTGCATTTAAGATCTATCTTGGGGATTCTCTTTTCCAAGCCTTAGGTTTGTGTATTTTGTTTGGAAGACGGAGGGGGAGGAGGAGGCGTTTTATGGGTCTACTACTCATTGCTTTTAGGCTGACTCCTATTTAGTGATGATAATTTACATAAATTTGCTTTGGAACATATTGGGAATCAGTAGCAAATCCATCCATGAATTCACGGGTTCTGTAGAACCCATGCTTCAGAGTCGGTACCATACATATATGGGTACGCGTGTGTGAGAATCTCACATTTCAATACTTAACTTTCTCAAATCACAATCCGCCACAGCTAGAAATGTGTAACCACATTTTGTACATGTTTGAAGTTTTTTTCGTCTTTTTTCCACGTAAATAGGCTGACCTGTAAATTAAAATGTCCTTTCAGGCTGATAACCTTCGGCAACAAACATTGCAGCAAATGCATCGCATATTGACAACTCGCCAATCAGCTCGTGCTCTTCTTGCTATCACTGATTATTTCTCTAGGCTTCGAGCACTGAGCTCTCTCTGGCTTGCTCGTCCCCGGGAATAACATCCGCTTTCTTCTAATACACTACTCTAAAGACCCTTGGTAACATTTGTAAATGAGAAACCTCTTTGTTGGAAAGCTGAGCTGCTGAGTTTTAATGGATACATATATTTATATAATGGTATTTGTAACATTGTTTCATATTTAACTAAGATAGTGTGTGATCAGTGAATTGTTGTTGTATTTTAGTATATCTAATGGTTCCAGTTAGGTTAATGGAAATGAACCTTCACTTATAATACCTTCAATTTTTGCATTGTTATTTACTACTATTTTTTTTTTCATTGTATCGTTTGAGATTGAGGTGCAGTCGTTATAAAATCTCTGTCTACCTTGCATTGTTATTTAGCTACTATTTTTTTTCATTCTATCGTTTGAGATTCAGGTGTAGTCGTTATAAAATCTCTGTCTATACATGTATTGTATGCCCTTTTTTTTGGCCCTTGGTGTGTATCGTATACATACCTCTAGTTTTCTATCGCGTATACAGAGATTTAATACATATAGTTGTATACCTTCCAAGACTAGATGAGTAAAGCCCGTGCTTAAGATTAAGATGAGTGAAATTTCATACTAATATCCAACTTAAGTAGTTTTGAAGTACATTCAAATGTAAAAAATATGACTTTAAGAAGGTTAAATAGTAGACAAATAATGAATATTGAACAACTATAAAGCAAATATAATCGTCATGTGGTTAATTCTAAAGTTACATATAGTTCTAAGGGTATCTTCAATTCTATCCTCTATTTTCTATTTCTCTCTAAAAAATAATCTTTTTCTCTTTTTTCAATATTATATTATTATTTTTATTTTATTTTCTTATTTCATAATTTAAATCATTTCTTCTATTTGCAAATAATTACCTATAATTTATATATTCTTCGTGTAATATAAATTTTATTCTTTTTGAATTTTTTATTAAATATAAAATTATATTTTATTTGAAACTTCTAAATAAAATAAAGCACAACAAATATTATGTATAATACATACTAATTATCAATTAAAAAAAGTGAATCATTGACGAAATACAATTACATAATAAATAATGCATTATCGTAAAATTAAATTTTACATAAATCCTCGAATTTCAAGATTGTGTTGCTCCTATAATGCTCTATTAATGTATTAAGGAGTTAAAAAATGAGTAACTTTTTTTGTACATATTCTTTTTATGTGTAGCTAAAAATTGTTTAAATCAACAATTTCATTTTTGTATTCAATTATTAGGGGCCGTTTGGTTACGATATAAGAGGACATGTTATTTATGTATAAAACATTGTATTAGTTTTACAATGTTTGGTAAATTTTTTTATTAGGTTGAAAAGTCAACATGACTTATATTATGTTTGGTTACATTTTTGTAATCCTACATAATTTATAACAATATAACTTATGAGAGAATTTATGTATAAAGTTATGCAGGGTAGAAGGTGGAATAAGTTATGTGGGTATTAGTTATACATGTATTAAAGTGATAAATTACATATTTACCCTATTAATTTATTTTATTGTTTTTTAATTGAAGACTTTATTGTTTTCCTATATATAGGTTTGTTGTTTTTATTTCTTTTTTTATATTTAGACCATTTTTATTTATTTTTTGATTTATTTTATTTTTTTCAATTGGAAACTTTATTGTTTCCTATCAACATGTGTTGTTTTTATTTCTTTTTTTATATTTAGACCATTTTTATTTATTTTATTTTTTTCAATTGGAAACTTTATTGTTTCCTATCGACATATATTGTTTTTATTTCTTCTTATATATAGATTATTTTCATTTCTTTTTATATACTTACCATTTTGATTGATTTATGCAAATATAAATATTTTTTAACATTAGAACTTGATTGTATATTTTTTAACGGTACATATGATAATCAAATTAGCACTATATATTACTCAATATATTTCACATTTTATTAGCATGTATTATTATTTTATAAATAATATATATAAATAATTTACAACAATCTTAATGTTAAATAGTTAATAATTCATGTATTGTAATCTCTACGTAACTAAATAATATCTACATAATTAATATCCATATAACTAATACCCGCATAAATAAACCCAACATAACTAAACCCTGCATAACTAAACCTTGCATAGCTAATACCTGCATAACTAAACCCTTCATAACTAAATCCTGCATTGCTAATACCTGCATAACTCTAACCAGTAACCAAACAACCCCTTAGTGTACTAATTTAATTCGGCCCATTTCATTTTGAACTATAACAAAAAGTATTTTCATGCTCATTAAAAAGTGTAGTTTAATAATTTCATTATAACATATAAGTAAATTGTTTGAATCATCATCTAGATTTTGTGTATTCTTTTATAGTGCTAAATAATTATAATTTAAAATGAAATACTTAAAGTGACAATTTTTTATTTTTTAAAAAGGATTTGAAAAAATTGTTAATTCGGAATGAAATAGTATACGTATCAGTAGTATTTTTTTAGATGTTAAATTACTTAGAATATAATTCAAAAATTAAAGATTTAATTAATAGTCTCATATAATATAAATAATACTAAAATAATTTGAAATTACATATTTAAAGTGACGATTTTTTTTTAAAAATAAAATAGAAATTTTTTAATTCGGATAAAAATAGCAAATTGTCAATAAAAAATGTTTTTAGATGTTATATTATATTAGAAAATTAATTACAAATAATAATGACTTAATGAATCATATAATAGAAATAATACTAAATAATCAAAAAGTGAAATAGAGAGGTGAGTAGTAGTTCTTCAAATTTGGATAACTACTATTCACCTCTCTATAAATGGAGGATAGAGAGAAATATAGAGGGTGGAGAGCTCATTCTCTATTTCACTCTCTAAATATAGAGAATAGAGATTAAAATAGAGGTGGGTTGGAGATGGTCTTAAAAAGGGTCAAAAATACCCTAAAACTATGTGAAAGAAACAAAATGTCCTTAGTTTATAGTTTGGCTCAAAAATGCCTTTACCGTCAATATTTTGATTCAAAAATGTTAATGAAGTCCATATTTTGGTCCAACAATACCGTTATAGTTACAAAATGGGTCAAAAATACCCTTTTTCAAATAAATATTTTTCTTTCTTTTTAAACACATCTTCTTCCTAATTAAAATATTACTAATAAAGAACACTATTCTTGTTTTTTTTCTTCTGAAATTACTTTGACAAATAAAAATGATTTGATAATAGAGAAATACCTGGTCACGGTTCAAAAGTCAGTGGATAATGTGTCGGTCCTCTATCCTTCTAGCCTTCTCCACTTAAATATGCATTTGACTTTTGTTTATTGAAGAGTTCAATCCTATGACGTGTGCCTAACTCACATATCGATGTTGCACTCTTATAACTAGACCAAATTCATGAAGGCAGATTGCTATTATCTTGTCATGCATATGCAATATCTCAGCCAGAAGGAGCTCAAATGTTTGGTTCAACTCCCTTCAATTAATTGGTGAGACAGGCATATGAATATACAAACAAAACTCTCTATAATGGTGTTGCCAGTTCCGATGATTTTTGGTTATTAAAGTGTATAGAAAACATCTTATATAACTTTAACATGAAAAATTGATTCTGAAAAAATCGATCCTTATAGTAAAAGTATTGTCGTAGAGGATGATTGTTGTTGAAATATAGAATATACGGTTCACTTGTCTAATGGATATTATCAGATTACTTGATCCATTTATAAAAGAAAAAGTTAGCAATTAAGTCATAATACATAACATATTTAGTTAAAATAACAATATTTTAAAATATTTATTTAAAATATTAGAATCACAATATTTTAACAAATAAAACGTATTCTTATATACATTTACCTTCCTTTTATTTCTCAAGTTAGACCCACTTTTTGACTAAAAATAATAAACCCATTACCCACTTTTCATTCTCTAAATATTTTTAACCAAATTCTATAATTTCTCTTTTTCTCTCTAAAGATTTCTTTCATTATTCCATATCCTCATATAACTTTAAACCTTGTCTTTTTTCTTAAATCAAAATCCTCCATTTTTTAAAGAAATCTTAGAAATCATTCAAAAGATTTTCAACAGTGGTAGAAGTATTGAGATACAAAAGTATTTTATATGTTTTGTATGTCGGATTTGGATCTGGAGGAAGTATCAGGTGAAGAAGTGTCATTTTTGAAGTGTCAATATTAGGATAAATCACTCAAAAGTATTAAATTTGATCTGAAGATGCGTCATGTGAAGAAGTGTCATTTTTGAATGTCAATATTTGAAAAAATTGTTGAAGATCAGGGTGATGAAAAATAACTTTATGCCATGTTGTATTTTGTATCCAAACTATCAAATTGTATTCTTTACTGTTTTTATTATTTGTTACATTTTGTATTCATTACAAAATTCATGTGTATCATGCTAAAATTTGAGTTTTTTAGGTGTAACTTGTATTTATTTGTAGGTGGGATTCATTTCAAACTATATATAAGTTTAATTTTGAATTAGGTAAATAGTTTTACAGAATTTTGTATGCTATTCTAAATTAGACTTTATACAATTAAAGAATCTTGGTGTTATCAAATTAATACTTTGTTGGATAAAACACATGGAAAAAAAACTAGTTATAGAGACAATTGAGGTCAATGGTGGAGTCAAATTTTTATTAAGTGATTTAATATACAAAACAACTATATCACTTTACCAAATCTCGCTCGCCTTTCTCCCCCTCTCCCAATCATGCTCACCTCTCTCCTCCTTCTAACATATATCTACGATTCATAATTAAGAAAATTATAGCTAAGGAGCCTGATTATGTTTCTAGTCTTAGCTGTTTTTGATATTTTCTCTTTATCTTTTTCTGTTTTATTAAACATATTGCTTAACATATATTAGAGATTGGGCTGATTTGTTTACAATTAGATAATGATCAAATTACATTATATTATCACTCTCAGCAGCAAGAAGAGCAAGGGCGCGATATTCAGCTTCAGTCGAGGACCGAGAGACCTTGAGTTGTTTTTTTGTACACCAGGAGATCAGGTTCGGCCCCAAAAAACGAGAAACCCCGATGTAGATTTTCTGTCATTTTTATCATTCACCCAATCTGAATCTGAGAAACCCCGAAGCTCCAAGTCCCCGGGTCGAATGAGTAAACCACGACCAAGAGTGCCAAAAATATACCTGAGAATGCGTTTTAGACAATGGTAATCATGTTCACTTGGTTGATGCATGCGCTGAGCAACTCGGTTGACAGCAAACTGGATGTCAGGACGGGTAATGGCCAGATACTGTAGAGCCCCAATGAGGCTGCGGAAGTGGGTGATATCGGCAAAGGGGGTGTCGTCTCTATTCGTAGACGAAGAGACTGCCATCGGTGTTGGTTGACTAGTGCATTTTTCCAGTACAGCTTTCTGCAACAGATCTCGAGCATATTTTGACTGATGAAGAAACAAGCCGCTGCCTGTCCGAGAAACATCCATTCCCAGAAAATAATGTAACGGGCCAAGGTCCTTCATTTTGAAGGTAGTATGCATAGCTCGAGTAACATCCTGAATGAGAGCTGCAGTAGAGCCTGTAATAATGATATCATCTACATAGACAAGAAGAATGACTGTACCGTGTGCTGAATTTCGAGTAAACAGACTCGTGTCGTGTACGCAACACGTGAAGCCGAGTCCCTGGAGGAACGTTTTCTGACATGTGTACCAGGCACGGGGGACTTGCTTGAGCCCATACAGAGACTTCTGGAGTTTGCAAACATGTTGAGGGAAGCGGGGATCAACATAGCCCGGTGGTTGCGTCATGCAGATAGTTTCATCAAGCATGCCATGAAGAAAAGCATTGGAAACATCCAACTGATTGATGAGCCAATTGTTGCGCACGGCGAGTGACAGTACCAGGCGAATGGTTTCCTGCGGAATAACAGGACTGAATGTCTCGGAGTAATCAAGCTCATACTCCTGATTATAGCCTTTAGCAACCAAATGAGCCTTGTACCTGGAAATACTGCCATCTGCATTGTGTTTAATTTTGTACACCCATTTACAGCCCACTGGGTGCCGCCTATGGGACTTAGGTACAAGAACCCAAGTTTTCTGATCAGTCAAAGCCTTAAACTCGTCATCCATAGCATGACGCCAATAAGCATTTTTTGAGGCAACAGAGTAGGTTGTTGGTTCACTATCGGGAAGGGGTGTATTTGGTAGTATGGTAGTCTGAAAGGTTTTGGGTTTAAAAATATCGGCTTTGCCACGGGTTAACATGGAATGAGTATTGGGGGGTGGCACGGGAGGTGGTGATTCGGGGTGGCCGGGAAGGACCCAAAACGGATCGGGCTGGAGATGTTGTGGGTATGGGGTGGTTCGGGTTGGTTGTGAGTGTGGGTGGTGGTTGCGGGTGTATTGTGGGTGATGGTCGAAGGGGTGATGAGTGGTGGTTGGGTAGTGGGTGGAGGTGTGGGGGAAGGTGGTGAGGGACCCTGTGAGTATGTTGGAAAAAGGGGAAGGACGCCAATGAATGATGTATTTGTGGAGGAGGAAATAGACTCGTAGGGAAACTCATTTTCGACAAATTTGACATGACGAGATATGTAGACTTTATGAGTTTGTGGGTCAAGACAGCGATAACCCTTGGAAGTAGGATGATAGCCCAAAAAAATACAAGGACAGGATCGGGGTTGTGATTTGTGAGTAATA
Organism: Solanum lycopersicum; assembly: GCF_036512215.1. Taxonomy (NCBI): domain Eukaryota; kingdom Viridiplantae; phylum Streptophyta; class Magnoliopsida; order Solanales; family Solanaceae; genus Solanum; species Solanum lycopersicum. Next base: position 55,674,580 of record NC_090810.1, on the reverse strand, counting down.
TGAGGGCGTAGCCAAGGGTAGGCAAGACACCCAAAGACGCGGAGGTTGGTATAATTGGGAAGTTCTTGGTAAAGGAGTTGATAGGGTGATTTGCTAGAGAGGGTGTGACTGGGCATTCTGTTAGTGAGGTAGTTTCCGGTGGCTAGAGCTTCTACCCAAAAGGAGACAGGGAGATGAGATTGATGTAGAAGAGTAACCACCGTATCAATGAGATGGCGATGCTTACGCTAAGCCACCCTATTCTGTTCGGGAGTGTATGGACAGGAGGTTTGATGTATAATTCCCAGGGATTGCAGAAACTGGCCAAAGATGTTATTTACATATTCCTTTCCATTGTCACTTCGAAAAAGTTTAACATGAGAATTGAATTGTGTTTTGACCATTTTTTCAAAAGTGACAAAGGTGGTGTATGCCTGTGATTTGTGTTTTAGTGGGTACAACTAAGTGTATTTTGTAAAATCATCCACAAAACAAATATAATAGCGAAAACCAGTAAATGAAGGAACAACAGTAGGACCCCATAAGTCAGAATGAATAAGTTGAAAAGGTGCAGTTGTACGCTTCTCACATAAAGTAAAAGGTAATTTATGAGATTTAGCAATTGAACAGGAGTCACAATTATTTACATGAATGGAAGAAAAACCTAATTGAGACATTAAAGAATTTATTATTTGAGTAGTCGGGTGACCCAGACGACTGTGCCACAACAGACCGTGACCATCAGCCGAAAGAGCCACCGGAGCCACAGGAACGCTTTCTGAAACTGGGTAGGCAGACGAACTTGTGCCAGGAAGAACGTACAGACCATGCTCACAGGGGCCCTGAAAAATCACCCTCTTGGTAGTATTGTCTAGGATCTGAAAATCATTAGAGGTGAACAAGGGTGAGCAATTATTGTCTTTTGTGAATTGGTGAACTGAAAGGAGATTATTTTTAATAGAAGGGACGTGGGTAAGGTTACCTAGGTGAAAGATAGCGGTGGGGGTTTTAATGGTACCCGTGCCAGTGTGAGAAATATTAAGGGACTCACCGTTGCCAACAGTAATATCATTGGAGCCATGATATGGATTTGGAGCGTTAAGCTTGGATAGATCAGAAGTAACGTGCATGTTGGCCCAGTATCCAACAGCCATTCAGAGGAAGGGCCGGCTTGAGATGCATAATAGGCACGGTTATCACTATTTCGGCTCTCCTCATACCGAAACCAGCATCGAACAGCGGTTTATCCTGTTTTCTGACTGGCACGGTTATCACTATTATCACTTACTATTCTTGAATCAGATTTGGAGAAATTGCCCTGATTGGGTTTTGTCATGATGATCAAATGGCTACAACCAATTCCGCAAGAATGTTGGAAAGAAATGAAAACCTTGATAGTATTCGAGAAATATGTTAAAACAAAAACGTCATATTTGTTGTTTCAAAAAATTCACTATTTTTTTTTATTTGTATCTTAAGGGAGGAGAAACTTACTCTAAACTATCATGTATATGAGTTTCTTACAAGAAGTATCACCATCAATTCACGTAAAGAAGTAAACTATTGATGGTTGATGTGTGTTTTAATAAATATTTTTTAATGATAATGTATTGAACTTTTCCAATTTACTGAAAAGATCTAAAAAAAGTATTCTCTAAAAATCATTATCACCACAAAACATAAAATTCTTCATACGTTGAAACAAGATCTTTTTTGGTAATAGGTTCAATTTTTCTTTTCTGGGTACAATTGATTGAGTATTATTTAAATTGTGGTATATATAGTGATAAATGGATCAAAGTTTATTTTTAGTTAATTTGTGTTGTTGATTGAATGAACTAAGAAGAAAAAACTCAGTCTGAAGCAATAGAAATACTTGTCCAAATATTTTTTTCATGTTGAGAAGAAGACTTAATAAGTTAGTAAGAATTTTTTACATGAATAATAAGTTGCCATTGATAATTGTTTAGATCTAAAGGTGTATGTGAGTTGCTTAATGGTGTCGCTGGAAAAGGGAAGTGAAAATAATGTCAAAGAAAGCATGTTTTTTTCTTTTTTTGATAAACCAAGTAAGAATTTTAGACAAACACGTATAATTAATTTAAAGTCCAAGTTATCAGATAATATTCTTTTTATTATTTTTATTTAAATATTAACAATATGTGAATATATTAAGAGGAAAAAATAAATATTTCTAAAAGTGAGTTAATCATGTAGTTTTCTTATCCATCGTCGGTAAATAATAGTTAACCTCAAAAGAAAAGCATATATTAAATCCATACTACCATGAAATAATTTAAATTAAATCCACTTACATACTTTTAAAATAAACAAGCAAGAACATTCTCATAAGGAGAAAAGGTAGAAAATTATTTTATGATTTTCTTTTTGGAAAATAGAGAGAAGAAAATCTCCTTTAATTCAACTTAATTGCTTCTCTTATTTTACTCTCTTTTACCTTACATTCTATAACAAAACAAAAGACAATTTTTTAAGTAAATACTCTTCATTTATATAAACTAACCAAAAATAAATATTAACCAATTTCATTGCTCTTAATACTCTTTACCTTTTCTTTTAAATATAAATAATATTTATCCTTTAATTTTCACCTCTAGTTTCTTAAGGCAATGGAAAAATTAGAGGCTTATATATATATATATAAATGAATTCAACACAAAATAAATTTCTTCCCAAAAACTTTCCACCATTTTCTCTCTTCTTTTTTTCTATCTTCTTTCACAATGGCAAAAGAAAGGGAGGTTTGTTTTATATACATTTTAAGTTATTCTTTTTAATGTTTTTTTTTGGTTATCTTGAAGATTGTTATTTTTCTTGGGTAATTCTCACATATTTGTTTCTGATTTTCTTTTTCTTTTGAAAATTGTTTTTAAGTTTTTTTAAAAAAAAATGTAAAACAAGAGAAAAAGTAAATGTTATTTATTTTTTTGACATAAATGATCATAAATATAAATGTAATTTTATGATTTTGTTTCCTTCTGTATTTTGGGTTTGTGGCCTACAAGAACAATGATTTCTATGGAATAAAAAGAAGAAAAAGAACAATAAAATAAAATCCAGTTAATTATGTGAATTTCACATTGTTAACAACCTTTTCTTGGTTTAATTCTACATATTTCTTCCTTTTCATTTACAACAAATAACTACGATTCACATGATCATTCATGACATTCTTTTTCGTATCATGCATACTGAATAACTCGTATAGTCATCGTTTCATCAATGAAAGTTTATTTTTCTATATAGAGAAATGGATCGCCGTCTGTACCTCAGTTTGGAGCATGGCATCACAAGACCGCGGACGATCTTAATTTTTCCATGGTATTCTCCCAAGCTCGTGCAAACAAGAAGCAAAGTAGACAGAATATAGCACACCACAACCCAGGAAATGAGCAAGAAATGCTTGGCAAACACCAAGATGTATCACCAAGGGTAGAAATACTTTTTTCCTTATCATAGCATTAGGAAGATTCATTTGCATATATATACATATACACATATAATCCTCACTTTAATATATCATGAGAGACTTTACCAAAGGTAATGGTTCGAGCCTTGGGAGTGGAGTTTTCCTTGTTGGGAGGGCTAAAACCCTCCATAATGAACTTTATATGGTGAAAATCCGGATTAGACTGGGCAACAAGTTAGGTATACAAGATGTTAAACAACAATGTTTCCTTTAGTGATACAATGTAAGCTTCTCGTTGGTATGTTACAAACCTTAGTTGTGCAGACTCTTCACTTTTGATGCCGCACTTGTGTCGGATTCACCAAAAATACACTACTTTTGGCAAATCCGACACACACCTGTTGACATTTTTGAAGAGTCCGAGCAACATATAGGTAACTATAGTGCATCAACCACTGGAATATCAACTAATAGAACATATAAACTATGATTGTCATTATGATCATTCATGACCAAACTTGCTGATTTTATCAAATATCATGTATTGTTTCGCTCCTTATGCAGGTTATTCTAGTTTACAACACAATTAATTGCCTTTCATATGTACCTTAGAGAGTGGGTAACTAATAGTATCATCATCATTTTAACAAATTGTGTTTCTAAATTTGTAGAAAAGTAGTTCTACTCCAGTGCCTCAAGTTGGACCACGGGATTCAAAAGATCGTGCCAACAAGAAGCCACATAAACCTGATAAAACACACCGAAGCCTAGGCAATGAGCAAGAACTTGGCAAGCACCAACAAGCTTCAACAATGGTATGAAAAATTACATCTCTTGTAAGCCTTAAATGGTTAATTTACGACGTCTACAGATGCATCTTCATTTAAGCATCATACAACTATCAAAGACAAACTTTCCTTTAATGTTATTGTTAGGATTTGTCTTTGGGGTGGAATTGCATGACTCCTTGCCAAGAAAATACTCACTCATACCCACTACATGCACCAAACAAGCATAATTCGATACTTAGGTTTCACAAGTTTTCTAGAAAATGATATCTATTGGGTGTGTTCGGTATAGTAGGAAAGTATTTTTTTTATTTTTCCCATATTCGATACTTGGTCAAATTTTTTGGAAAACTTTCTGAATAGTTCCTTAAAATGAAGAAAATGACTTCCAAAGTCGAAGTAGGAAAAACAAGTACCCTAAGTGGCATTCTAACTTGATTGTGTTCTCCCCACCCTCAAACACACCTCACCTTCATCTCTACCCCCTCCACCAATAGTATTTGTCTGCATTTTATCCAAATACTTTTAGGGTAATTTTTTTTGCTTATGTAGCAAACACAAGAAGATAAGTAAGAAACTCACTTATTTTCCTCAAAAACATAACAATATACCTAGTGTAATCCAGCAAGTGGAGTGTGAGGAGGGTGGTGAGTACGCAAACTTAACTAGACAACACTCGTCTACCTACTACCCTTCTATCATAATCTTTGACTTACATACCTTCCTTTCTAGGAACATACCTTAATAAGTTGAAGATGTGTCATGTCCTTCAAATCACCTCTGTATAATCTGCTATAGCCAAATGTCATGCCTCCTTACTGGGGGGGCATGTGTGCACCTCCTCTTCAGATGCCGAAATCATCTTGGTCTCGCCTCCATCATCTTGTCCACCATGGAGGCCACTTCCCCACTGTCTTGAATATCTTTGTTCCTAATCCTATCCCTCCTACTATGCCCACACATCTATCTCATCATCTTCATTTCAACTACTTTCATCTTACAGACATGTGAGCTCTTCATATGCCAACACTCTTCCCCATACAACAAAGTTGGTCTAACAACCACTCATAAAACTTACCTTTTAAGTCTTGGTGGCACATTCTTAACACACGAGACATAGGATGTGAGCCTCTATTTCGTCTGACCCACTCAATAGATGTGTAACTACATCATCAATATCCCCAGGTTCTCATTTGGCCCAAGCACCCTCAAACTTCTTCTTGCGAATAACCTCCTTAACCTCCTCAATTTTATACCTCTACAATACTCTAACTCTCGACAACTCTCGGAGTGCTCTAAAACTAGCACAATAATCATGTTCCGCTTTTCCTTCAAGAGTTCATAGAAGTATGTCTGCTATCGTCGTCTAATGTGTGCCTCCTTCACCAATACTTTCCTTTCCTGTCTTTGATGCACTTCATTTGGTCTAGGTCTTGGGCACTCCCCTCTTTTTCCTTAGGAGCCTATGCAACTTCTTGTCCCTGCCTTTGTCGTGTAATTATTCATACAAGTGCTAGAAGACTATTATTTTAGCCATTGTAGCAGCTGAATTCGCTCCCTTATTTCCACCTTTTACCTCTCCCTATTTTCCCTCTCAGTGTTATCAAAGGCGAAAAGCGCAAAAAAACTCTAAGTTTCGTAGGGGCTTTAAGCGCAAACAAAGTGAGGGCTTTAAGGAAAAAAGGCGCAACGGGAGAAAAAGAAAACAAATATATATATTTAGTCCAAGACTAATAATTATAAACATGAATGACAAATATGACCAAAGAAATTGAAAATTTTTTATGATAAAGTGAAAGATCAATAATCTAGTGTTACTTTTTCATAAGAGGCTCATTGACAAGGAAACATTTGCCTTAGGACCTTGATGACGACACTGAAGTGCATATAAAGTGAGGTGTAGCGCTCAACATATTTTGAGCCTCACTTCAGAGCTTAAGCGCGCACTTTGATAATATTGTTCCCTCCTAGTCTTGTTGTCCATCAACTCCATATAAGCAACCTTCTTGACTTCTATTTTACCTTGGACTTCTCCAATCCACTACCATTCCCTCGATGTCCGACAACATTACCCCTCCAAACCCCAGGACCTCTCCAGCTAGTTCTCTAATGTAATCAGTTGTCATATTTCACATATTATTTGCATCCCCACTACTTCTGAAACCCAGTCACCATCAATTTCTCCCCATATCATGAGATTTGGTAATAATCAAGCCACCCCATTTTGATCCTCAGTAGGTCATGCAAAGCCCTCTTCTTCCCCTTAATCTCTAAATCCTTTATCGAGAGCTTATCTTAAGTTATAACATACTCACTCGGGTTAACCTTGAAGTCCTTATATATATAGATACTTTTATCACATTTCCTAAAGAGAAAGACATCTATTTGAGTCTTAGCCACCATGCTACAGAACGTCACCAAGTGATCCTCTTTCTTGGGGAAACTTGAATTTGCTACAACAAAATCAAAAGCTTCAATGAAGTCCAAAAGTGAAACTCTTCCTTCATTTATATCCCTAAACCAAAACCCTATGTAGATCAACGTAACTACTTGACGTTGTCTTGATGTGGCCATTGAAATATCCTCCTATGAATATCTTCTCGGTGTGTGGAGACCCCTCACCACCTCATTCGAATCCTCCCTTAACTACTTTTTAACCTCTTCAACCAAATCCGTTTGTGGCGCATATGCACTAATTATGTTCAAGGTAATTCCTTCAGTGACTATCTCAATCCTCATCGTCATACTATCATTCACCCTCCTAACCTCAACCACTAAGCTCCCTAAGTTTCCTATTCAGTAAAATGCCTACTTAATTTATATTTCCGAGCCTCCGCAGTACCACAATTTAAACCTGTCAACATCTCAAGCATAAGTCCCCACCCATATGGTCTCCTGAACACAAGTTATATTGATCCTCCTCCCCTTGAGAACCTTCAATGACTGTATAGACTTTCCCGTGAAAGTATCTATGTTCAGCTTCCTTGTAACCCTAGAATCCCGCCCCCAGCCCCACCCGAGGACATGTCCTTACTCTACCATCATTCACCAAAGCAACAATAATTTATAAGCTACTATAATGAAGGGTTTACTAAACTAACACCATGACAATAAAGAGTCTAAAATAAATGAATGAGAACTAAACTTAAAGGCACTAATCGAGAATAAAGATACGTTGGGGAACTAAAAAATTAAAGATAGGTTGGGGAACCAAAAAAAATTTACTTCATAATGAACACACCCACAGTGCTATTGTTTCTCTAAAATATTTTTCATGTAAATTGTTTAAGGTTCGTCCAAAGTCTGTCCCTCAATTTGGAGAGTGGGATCAAAAGAGTGGGGGTAGTCCTGATTACTCGAAAGTGTCCCCTCAAGCTCGTGCCAACAAGAAGCAGCATAAGCATGATTCAGCACACCGCAGCTTGGGAAATGAACAAGAGCTTGGCAAGCACCGTGAGGTTTCACCCAGGGTAAGAAATGTTTTTTTAACTTATAAGATACAAGACAAACTTCTCTTCAGCTGTACAATAGAAAATGTATTTGGTACAGTAAATAACATGATTACTACCCCCTATTCTGCATGTCATTAGACAATTTAGAGCATGAATAGTAATGCCGTTCACTTAGGGGAGCAAATGACCTTAGGGGTTTCAACATTGTTCCTACTTTCTCCCTACACGACTTGAAAGGCTCGACCAACCAGTTATAGGAGGAGATGCTTAACCAGTAAAAGATAACAAAATTTTCTAGCATTTAAAGGGGTCCTCCATATGAAACAAGTAGGAAAATAGTAAAGGTAAGAAAGTGATAGTATGGTTTTGCTTGAGAACAAAAGACTGAAAATCCTTCAAATCTTTTTCAGATAGGTATACATGAGAACAATAGGTTCTGTCAGCAGTCTAAAAATATAGATTACTGTTTAAAACCTTCTCAAAATAGATTGTCTAAACCCATCTTCCCAACCGAGATAGGAGTGTCTACTGGGGGTTGGGAAAGGTTATGAAGTTGTTTCTATGTATCATGTATTAAGATTTAACTCAATCTACTTGTGCATTTTACTAGATCTATTACCAACTGCTGGTCTGAAGATTAGCAATTGCACCACTGACTAGGAAGGAAATATTCATACATCATCCCACACAACTCTAGTCTGGATAGTTTGTTATGGGTGACGCTGTGCTAACAACGAGGGAATTTGTACAAGGCGTCAAGGATGAGAACAATTACATGAGAAAATATAATGCATCTCAAAGGTGTGGCAAAGACATGAGGATTCAAATTACAGTGTCAAAATTATACATAATCTAAGGCCTTTTGGCAATTCTAGTCAAGTTAGATCATTCACACTGTCCTAGAACTTCGTAAAAAGAAAGGAAAAAAAGAAGTAGATGAACTTTCTGGCGCAATAGCTCTAAAATGCACCGACAAAATTGAATATATGTGACAGTTCACAACATATGTGAATTTAATTCCAGTTTTAACACTACATACATTATGATTTGGTTAACTTCACTTGAAAACTATGAGTGTGTTTGGTACGAATGAAAACTTTTTTTGGAAAATGTTTTCCAATTTTCTCATATTTGGTTGGGACAAAAGTTTTGGAAAATGTTTTCCAAATCAACTCATTTTCCTCAAAATTAAGGAAAATGACTTCCCTTCAAAAATTTAGGAAAATATTTTCCAAAACTCTCCTCCAATTTTAAATTACATTTTTTTTTGGAAAAACAACAATTTTTCAAAAAAAATAATTCAATTTTAAAATTTTATCTTTTTACCCAATCCCTAACCCACACCCACCCACCACCGGCCAGCCCCCCCCCCCCCCCAAAAAAAAATAATTTTGCTTTTTAAAAATATTTTTCAACTTCAAATTTTTATTTTTAAACTCCCCGCCAGCCCCCCACCCATCCCAACCCCCAAAAAAATTAGTTTATTTTTTAAAAATACTATAAAGTCAAATATTTATTTTCTCTCCTGCTCCCTCCCCCACCCCACCCCCCACCCCAATTAAAATTTGTTTTTAAAAAATATTTTCAATTTCATAAATTATTTTCTACTCTAGTAAAAATAAAATGTCTCTCAAAAACATTTTTCATTCATAAATCAAACACAAAATCATTTTCAGAAAATATTTTCTGCTCACTAACCAAACATGAGAAAAAAGTCCAAAATCTACTTATTTTCCAGGAAAACATTTTCCTTCATACGAAACACACCCTATGTTCATCATGGTTTGTTCAATTTCATTGACTACAGGAATATCAACAATGTTTCACATGATCATCATTCATAACCTTGTTTCAATTTTATAATTCTTGGACATCCTACATCAGTGGGGATGTGGTCCATTGTCCTCCTTATGTGGTCTTGGAAAACCTTCACCTCTTGAGCTAGCTTTTGGGGCTAAGTTAGGACCAAAGTATTATTTTTAATTATCATAGTATCAAAGTTAGGCTAATCCTAATTATTGATTTACCCGATGTTGGCCCCCATATTATGTTGTTCACTCTCCAGTTGCCATGTCTGGGCATGCGGGGGATGTCGAATAACTTTTCAACTTACATAGTCTATGCTATTGTTAATGTTTCAAAACTTAGATAACATTTCGAGTGTTCTAGAGAGTGAGTTACTCATAGTGTTATTGTGTCACTGATAGTTTCTTTTTTTTTTAATCTTTCTGAGTTTTTAGAAAAATAGTCATACGGCAGAGCCTCATTGTGGAGCATGGGATCAGAAGACTGGGAACAGTCCAAATTATCCCATGGGGTTGTCCCACGATCGTGCCAAAAAGAAGCAGCATAGACATGGTTTAGCACGCCACAGCATGGGAACTGAGCAAGAGCTTGGTAAACACAGAGATGTTTCACCTGTGGTAAGAACTTTTTTTTTTCTAAATTTGAGATAAGCTTGAAACTGAAATTTTGAAATCCCTGGAATTCTTTCAATTCGATATCTAATTTTGTGATCTTGTGGGATCAAAATCGAAATATCTGCTGTTTGAGGTTTAGAAGATATCAAACATTGTCGAAAAAAAATTGGAACTTCAAACTTGGCTTTCTATTTTTGGATATTTGTGGAGTACTTGGCACTTTGAGATCGATTTTGGGTTATTTGAGCTCAAAAGATTGAAAGACAATGTACCAGTTTGAAGGTTCGAAGCTTGAAGAAAGAAACTAGAAACACCTTTAAGCCCACTTCGAACTTGAAAATTTTGAGAATGACATATAAGACTTTGTTTTGATCAGATATTTTTAAATCTTTTTCATAGAAGTTTAGTCATATATGCCAGAAGTTCATCCATATATGCCAACTTCAGACACTAGGCTTTGGAAAGACAAACTTCTAAATGCATATGTCAGAAGCTTGTGAAGCTAATTTCGAAGCGGTTACACTTGGAAAAAACTATGATCTTCGGCTATGCCTTAAATAAGAGTCCTAAAATCTTTATCTGTGCTTTTGCCCCAAACTTTCTTCTAGGCAAATAAAAGAGACTTGTTTTTGGTTTGGTAAATGCATGATTACTGGCCTCTATGAACCGTATTCACAAGATGAATATCATAGAAATATGGATGTTAACATAGATGGGTTGTCATACAAGATTGGAAAAGAGTAGCAGGACACATCTAATACAGTGTGAACCTAACACAGGATAAAATGAGAGAATGTCTCTTAGGATGGTTTGGTCACGTCTTGTAGACCTTCATATGAACTGTAACTTATGATGAAAACATGATGATAAAAGATAAACGGAAAATAATCCTGAAAGTAATGAGTCAAATTCGATGTAGGATGTAAACTAAACCTAGCATAGACCTCCATACATACCAGTAAGCTGGTATGGAAGTATTCCCTTTACAGTAGTCTGTCTATCAAATTATTTATTTAGCTAACAAGTAATGTGATCATTTTGTTCACATTTTTAATCAAGCATTTCAATGTTGTATTAGTCATGAATTTGATATTAATCATCCATAAACTACTATGAGATTGTACAAGAAAGACACTCACCAGCTCTTAATAACTTATCAGATGGTTTCATAAATCTGTAGAAAATTGGTTGGATGTCTGTACCTCAATTTGGAGAGTGGGAGCAAAAGACTCCGAGTGAGACCAATTATTCTATGGTGTTCTCACAAGCGCGCGCAAACAGAAAGAAGCACAAGAGTGATTTAACTCATCGTAGCTATGACTTTGAGCAGGATCTTCTATCCAGGGAGCGAGAGAAAGCTGCCACGGTAAGACATCCTAATCTCCAAAAGATTATGTTACAGTAAAGCATCTACAATACTGTATTATAATATTCTCAAGACAGAATTTCCTCAAGTATCAGATAGAAGGGCATATTGGGGTTTGTTCTGATCCATATACGTCCTTGCTTGACGCCCTTGGATCACAATATGCCAAACAGTATGTACCAACATAGCTTTAGTTTGTGGTTACCTCTAATCATTTTGAACATCTCCTTTGTGCAGAGGAAAAAGAAGAAGTTCATGACCTACCTTAGTTGTTGTCTTCCTGCATGATGCTGTGGTTTTTAGTGTGAGCGAGGACCCCCTTTGTAGCAATCTTGAACTGACTATTTCTCTCCTGTATTCATACATGAAAACATGAGAGAGTTTTATCATTTTTCATCAGAGTATATATATATATATATATATATATATATATATATATATATATATATATATATATATATATATGCATTCAAGCCTCTTGCTTGGAGTAAAAATTAAGAAAATTTAGCAACGTTATAATCAAAAGCTGTGTGTTTCCTGGGATCTACTTTTATTCTTCACTATGAGGTAAATGCTCAAACTCCATTCAGTAATCCAGCTATACACCAATGTATAACATCCTTTACGGAATAAACATAAGTTTTATAAATAGCATTATGTGACCAAGGGTTTTTCAGCAACTGCAAGAGTTTGAATGTCCTTAAGGATATTCTGTATTTACAAGTAAATAGAGAGAGACTTTCTATTCCTCTTCCTCATAATGAAAAAGTGAATTTGCCAAATCAAGTCGTTGATCGTTCTACGGGTGCTCTTAAGGAAGAGAGGTACTTTGCATCTGCCTTGTCTATCCCGTCAAAAAGATAACTGAAAGGTGGCATTTCAATGTACTTGCCAGCACCAGGGATGACTTTCAGCTCATCATTTTCCCAAACAACCCTTCCTCCTGCAATTGTAGTTTCAACCTTTCCCTGTATAAGGAATAAAATGGGAAAAATAAAAAAAAATGCATAGGTTTAATAAATTGCAAACACAAAGCGGTGGCATTGTTTGAAAATCAGTAAAGGGAGGGGCTGCGGAAATTTGGTGTAGTCAGTGCAAAAAAAATGTCACTCAGAAAAAACAGAAAGTTTGTGAAGGGTTGAATTATAGAAAATATACATTTTCAAGAAAAATATAGTGTTCCCTTTTCGCGACAATAGAATTTTTTTTATGGAATTGGACAATTACAACTTTTAAATGAAGTGATTATCCATGAGAATATAGATTCCAGCAAAATGTAATACTCTACTGTTTTTAAGTGCTTCTATATATGTACACCAAGATACCTAAATATACTGAAGGCACAAGCTCTTAAAAGGTGACATTTGATTGCAGATTTTTTAACCAGTAATGTCACACGCAATGTACAGTGAATATAGACCTCTTTCTTAGTAATGTACATAGCCCATATGTAGATAGCAAGTTTGCAGGATTCTCTTTTATATCTTTCTATAGTTGGCACCTAACAACAACTACAACATACCCGTTGTGGGATCTGGAGTGGGTAGAGTGCACTCAGACGTTATACCTACTACCTTGTGTGAGGTAAAGAGGTTGTTTCTCAAGAGTGCCATAATACCATATGAGAAATATTGGAGAAAAATATTATTGAATTGTGTATGTACATTTTTTCACAGAGACCCTATTTATAGACACTATAATACAATCATTTACCAAGTAGGATTCTATATAATACTACTATTCGGATTTTAAGTAGGATTGTATATACTATTCTTGTTTGTATTCCTTTCTAACGGTTCCGATCACGTTCTGTCCAATCATACCATACCTCTATTGTCAATTCACTTCAGGTTACATCATATGATTTAAATCCTACATCAAAATAGATTGTGCTGTCTTCCATCGAAATATGCTGGGAAATTGTTTATGGTGATGAAACTGATGTAT